>NC_140651.1:31331612-32049112 GCF_978046115.1 Saccoglossus kowalevskii | reverse complement strand
CGCCAATCTGTAATAAATCCTTCCTTAAAATCATCATCTGATGGCAGTTCCTAAAACAATAATACCATTCATGATATCAATGCGTGAGAAGGTGTCAATGTCTGAGTGACGCACAGGTATTCGAAATGCATCGGTCATCTCAGTTGAAAGGATTTTTATGTTTCTGAGTAATGTTTGTTTTCACCATAGAAATGTATAAAGGAAGGAAGTATTACAGGTCCTATGGTGTAATGGTTATCACTCTGGACTTTGAATCCTGCTATCCGAGTTCAAATCTCGGTAGGACCTTCGTTTATTTTGGTATGATATATCGTCGAGATAAACATCGATATATACAAACTTGCGGCGCAGGAGGAATGCGACGTGCCCTCACGCCAATCTGTAATAAATCCTTCCTTAAAATCATCATCTGATGGCAGTTGCTAAAACAATAATACCATTCATGATATCAATGCGTGAGAAGGTGTCAATGTCTGAGTGACGCACAGGTATTCGAAATGCATCGGTCATCTCAGTTGAAAGGATTTTTATCTTTCTGAGTAATGTTTGTTTTCATCATAGAAATGTATATTGGCAGGAAGTATTACAGGCCCTATGGTGTAATGGTTAGCACTCTGGACTTTGAATCCAGCGATCCGAGTTCAAATCTCGGTAGGACCTTCGTTTATTTTGGTATAATATATCGCCGAGATAAATATCGATATATACAAACATGCGGCGCAGGAGGAATGCGACGTGCTCTCACGCCAATCTGTAATAAATCCTTCCTTAAAATCATCATCTGATGGCAGTTCCTAAAACAATAATACCATTCATGATATCAATGCGTGAGAAGGTGTCAATGTCTGAGTGACGCACAGGTATTCGAATTGCATCGGTCATCTCAGTTGAAAGGATTTTTATCTTTCTGCGTAATGTTAGTTTTCACCATAGAAACGTATATTGGAAGGAAGTATTACAGGTCCTATGGTGTAATGGTTAGCACTCTGGACTTTGAATCCAGCGATCCGAGTTCAAATCTCGGTAAGACCTTCGTTTATTTTGGTATGATATATTCTGAAATAAACATCGATATATACAAACTTGCGGCGCAGGAGGAATGCGACGTGCCCTCACGCCAATCTGTAATAAATCCTTCCTTAAAATCATCATCTGATGGCAGTTCCTAAAACAATAATACCATTCATGATATCAATGCGTGAGAATGTGTCAATGTCTGAGTGACGCACAGGTATTCGAAATGCATCGGTCATCTCAGTTGAAAGGATTTTTATCTTTCTGAGTAATATTTGTTTTCACCATAGAAAGGTATATTGGAAGGAGGTATTACAGGCTCTATGGTGTAATGGTTAGCACTCTGGACTCTGAATCCAGCGATACGAGTTCAAATCTCGGTGGGACAATCGTTTATTTTGGTATGATATATCGCCGAGATAAACATCGATTTATACAAACTTGCGGCGCAGGAGGAATGCGACGTGCCCTCACTCCAATCTGTAATAAATTCTTCCTAAAAATCATCATCTGAGGGCAGTTGCTAAAACAATAATACCATTCATGATATCAATGCGTGAGAAGGTGTCAATGTCTGAGTGACGCACAGGTATTCGAAATGCATCGGTCATCTCAGTTGAAAGGATTTTTATCTTTCTGAGTAATGTTTGTTTTCACCATAGAAATGTATATTGGAAGGAAGTTATACAGGTCCTATGGTGTAATGGTTAGCACTCTGGACTTTGAATCCAGCGATCCGAGTTCAAATCTCGGTAGGACCTTCGTTTATTTTGGTATGATATATGCTGAAATAAACATCGATATATACAAACTTGCGGCGAGGAGGAATGCGACGTGCCCTCACGCCAATCTGTAATAAATCCTTCCTTAAAATCATCATCTGATGGCAGTTCCTAAAACAATAATACCATTCATGATATCAATGCGTGAGAAGGTGTCAATGTCTGAGTGACGCACAGGTATTCGAATTGCATCGGTCATCTCAGTTGAAAGGGTTTTTATCTTTCTGATTAATGTTTGTTTTCACCATAGGAACGTATATTGGAAGGAAGTATTACAGGCCGTATGGTGTAATGGTTAGCACTCTGGACTTTGAATCCAGCGATCCGAGTTCAAATCTCGGTAGGACCTTCGTTTATTTTGGTATAATATATCGCCGAGATAAATATCGATATATACAAACATGCGGCGCAGGAGGAATGCGACGTGCTCTCACGCCAATCTGTAATAAATCCTTCCTTAAAATCATCATCTGATGGCAGTTCCTAAAACAATAATACCATTCATGATATCAATGCGTGAGAAGGTGTCAATGTCTGAGTGACGCACAGGTATTCGAATTGCATCGGTCATCTCAGTTGAAAGGATTTTTATCTTTCTGCGTAATGTTAGTTTTCACCATAGAAACGTATATTGGAAGGAAGTATTACAGGTCCTATGGTGTAATGGTTAGCACTCTGGACTTTGAATCCAGCGATCCGAGTTCAAATCTCGGTAAGACCTTCGTTTATTTTGGTATGATATATTCTGAAATAAACATCGATATATACAAACTTGCGGCGCAGGAGGAATGCGACGTGCCCTCACGCCAATCTGTAATAAATCCTTCCTTAAAATCATCATCTGATGGCAGTTCCTAAAACAATAATACCATTCATGATATCAATGCGTGAGAAGGTGTCAATGTCTGAGTGACGCACAGGTATTCGAATTGCATCGGTCATCTCAGTTGAAAGGGTTTTTATCTTTCTGATTAATGTTTGTTTTCACCATAGGAACGTATATTGGAAGGAAGTATTACAGGCCGTATGGTGTAATGGTTAGCACTCTGGACTTTGAATCCAGCGATCCGAGTTCAAATCTCGGTAGGACCTTCGTTTATTTTGGTATAATATATCGCCGAGATAAATATCGATATATACAAACATGCGGCGCAGGAGGAATGCGACGTGCTCTCACGCCAATCTGTAATAAATCCTTCCTTAAAATCATCATCTGATGGCAGTTCCTAAAACAATAATACCATTCATGATATCAATGCGTGAGAAGGTGTCAATGTCTGAGTGACGCACAGGTATTCGAATTGCATCGGTCATCTCAGTTGAAAGGATTTTTATCTTTCTGCGTAATGTTAGTTTTCACCATAGAAACGTATATTGGAAGGAAGTATTACAGGTCCTATGGTGTAATGGTTAGCACTCTGGACTTTGAATCCAGCGATCCGAGTTCAAATCTCGGTAAGACCTTCGTTTATTTTGGTATGATATATTCTGAAATAAACATCGATATATACAAACTTGCGGCGCAGGAGGAATGCGACGTGCCCTCACGCCAATCTGTAATAAATCCTTCCTTAAAATCATCATCTGATGGCAGTTCCTAAAACAATAATACCATTCATGATATCAATGCGTGAGAATGTGTCAATGTCTGAGTGACGCACAGGTATTCGAAATGCATCGGTCATCTCAGTTGAAAGGATTTTTATCTTTCTGAGTAATATTTGTTTTCACCATAGAAAGGTATATTGGAAGGAGGTATTACAGGCTCTATGGTGTAATGGTTAGCACTCTGGACTCTGAATCCAGCGATACGAGTTCAAATCTCGGTGGGACAATCGTTTATTTTGGTATGATATATCGCCGAGATAAACATCGATTTATACAAACTTGCGGCGCAGGAGGAATGCGACGTGCCCTCACTCCAATCTGTAATAAATTCTTCCTAAAAATCATCATCTGAGGGCAGTTGCTAAAACAATAATACCATTCATGATATCAATGCGTGAGAAGGTGTCAATGTCTGAGTGACGCACAGGTATTCGAAATGCATCGGTCATCTCAGTTGAAAGGATTTTTATCTTTCTGAGTAATGTTTGTTTTCACCATAGAAATGTATATTGGAAGGAAGTTATACAGGTCCTATGGTGTAATGGTTAGCACTCTGGACTTTGAATCCAGCGATCCGAGTTCAAATCTCGGTAGGACCTTCGTTTATTTTGGTATGATATATGCTGAAATAAACATCGATATATACAAACTTGCGGCGAGGAGGAATGCGACGTGCCCTCACGCCAATCTGTAATAAATCCTTCCTTAAAATCATCATCTGATGGCAGTTCCTAAAACAATAATACCATTCATGATATCAATGCGTGAGAAGGTGTCAATGTCTGAGTGACGCACAGGTATTCGAATTGCATCGGTCATCTCAGTTGAAAGGGTTTTTATCTTTCTGATTAATGTTTGTTTTCACCATAGGAACGTATATTGGAAGGAAGTATTACAGGCCGTATGGTGTAATGGTTAGCACTCAGGACTTTGAAGCCAGCGATCCCAGTTCAAATCTCGGTAGGACCTTCGTTTATTTTGGTATGATATATCGCCGAGATAAACATCGATATATACAAACTTGCGGCGCAGGAGGAATGCGACGTGCCCTCACGCCAATCCGTAATAAATCCTTCCTTAAAATCATCATCTGAGGACAGTTCCTAAAACAATAATACCATTCATGATATCAATGCGTGAGAAGGTGTCAATGTCTGAGTGACGCACAAGTATTCGAATTGCATCGGTCATCTCAGTTGAAAGGGTTTTTATCTTTCTGAGTAATGTTTGTTTTCACCATAGGAACGTATATTGGAAGGAAGTATTACAGGCCGTATGGTGTAATGGTTAGCACTCAGGACTTTGAATCCAGCGATCCCAGTTCAAATCTCGGTAGGACCTTCGTTTATTTTGGTATGATATATCGCCGAGATAAACATCGATATATACAAACTTGCGGCGCAGGAGGAATGCGACGTGCCCTCACGCCAATCTGTAATAAATCCTTCCTTAAAATCATCATCTGATGGCAGTTCCTAAAACACTAATACCATTCATGATATCAATGCGTGAGACGTTGTCAATGTCTGAGTGACGCACAGGTATTCGAATTGCATCGGTCATCTCAGTTGAAAGGATTTTTCTCTTTCTGAGTAATGTTTGTTTTCACCATAGAAACGTATATTGGAAGGAAGTATTACTGGTCCTATGGTGTAATGGTTAGCACTCTGGACTTTGAATCCAGCGATCCGAGTTCAAATCTCGGTAGGACCTTCGTTTATTTTGGTATGATATATCGCCGAGATAAATATCGATATATACAAACATGCGGCGCAGGAGGAATGCGACGTGCCCTCACGCCAATCTGTAATAAATCCTTCCTTAAAATCATCATCTGATGGCAGTTCCTAAAACAATAATACCATTCATGATATCAATGCGTGAGAAGGTGTCAATGTCTGAGTGACGCACAGGTATTCGAATTGCATCGGTCATCTCAGTTGAAAGGATTATTATCTTTCTGAGTAATGTTTGTTTTTACCATAGAAATGTATATTGGAAGGAAGTATTACAGTCCCTATGGTGTAATGGTCAGAACTCTGGACTCTGAATCCAGTGATCCGAGTTCAAATCTCGGTAGGACCTTCGTTTATTTTGGTATGATATACCGCCGAGATAAACATCGATATATACAAACTTGCGGCGCAGGAGGAATGCGACGTGCCCTCACGCCAATCTGTAATAAATCCTTCCTTAAAATCATCATCTGAGGGCAGTTCCTAAAACAATAATACCATTCATGATATCAATGCGTGAGAAGGTGTAAATGTCTGAGTGACGCACAAGTATTCGAATTGCATCGGTCATCTCAGTTGAAAGGGTTTTTATCTTTCTGAGTAATGTTTGTTTTCACCATAGGAACGTATATTGGAAGGAAGTGTTACAGGCCGTATGGTGTAATGGTTAGCACTCAGGACTTTGAATCCAGCGATCCCAGTTCAAATCTCGGTAGGACCTTCGTTTATTTTGGTATGATATATCGCCGAGATAAACATCGATATATACAAACTTGCGGCGCAGGAGGAATGCGACGTGCCCTCACGCCAATCTGTAATAAATCCTTCCTTAAAATCATCATCTGATGGCAGTTCCTAAAACACTAATACCATTCATGATATCTATGCGTGAGAAGTTGTCAATGTCTGAGTGACGCACAGGTATTCGAATTGCATCGGTCATCTCAGTTGAAAGGATTTTTCTCTTTCTGAGTAATGTTTGTTTTCACCATAGAAACGTATATTGGAAGGAAGTATTACAGGTCCTATGGTGTAATGGTTAGCACTCCCGACTTTGAATCCAGCGATTCGAGTTCAAATCTCGGTAGGACCTTCATTTATTTTGGTATGATATATCGCCGAGATAAACATCGACATATACAAACTAGCGTCGTAGGAGGAATGCGACGTGCCCTCACGCCAATCTGTAATAAATCCTTCCTGAAAATCATCATCTGATGGCAGTTCCTAAAACACTAATACCATTCATGATATCAATGCGTGAGAAGGTGTCAATGTCTGAGTGACGCACAGGTATTCGAATTGCATCGGTCATCTCAGTTGAAAGGGTTTTTATCTTTCTGAGTAATGTTTGTTTTCACCATAGGAACGTATATTGGAAGGAAGTGTTACAGGCCGTATGGTGTAATGGTTAGCACTCAGGACTTTGAATCCAGCGATCCCAGTTCAAATCTCGGTAGGACCTTCGTTTATTTTGGTATGATATATCGCCGAGATAAACATCGATATATACAAACTTGCGGCGCAGGAGGAATGCGACGTGCCCTCACGCCAATCTGTAATAAATCCTTCCTTAAAATCATCATCTGATGGCAGTTCCTAAAACACTAATACCATTCATGATATCTATGCGTGAGAAGTTGTCAATGTCTGAGTGACGCACAGGTATTCGAATTGCATCGGTCATCTCAGTTGAAAGGATTTTTCTCTTTCTGAGTAATGTTTGTTTTCACCATAGAAACGTATATTGGAAGGAAGTATTACAGGTCCTATGGTGTAATGGTTAGCACTCCCGACTTTGAATCCAGCGATTCGAGTTCAAATCTCGGTAGGACCTTCATTTATTTTGGTATGATATATCGCCGAGATAAACATCGACATATACAAACTAGCGTCGTAGGAGGAATGCGACGTGCCCTCACGCCAATCTGTAATAAATCCTTCCTGAAAATCATCATCTGATGGCAGTTCCTAAAACACTAATACCATTCATGATATCAATGCGTGAGAAGGTGTCAATGTCTGAGTGACGCACAGGTATTCGAATTGCATCGGTCATCTCAGTTGAAAAGATTTTTATCTTCCTGAGCAATGTTTTTTTTTTCACCATAGAAATGTATATTAGAATGCAATATTACAGGCCCTATGGTGTAATGGTTAGCAATCTGGACTCTGAATCCAGCGATCCGAGTTCAAATCTCGGTAGGACGTTCGTTTATTTTGGTATGATATATCTTCCTGAGTAATGTTTTTTTTTCAACATAGAAATGTATATTAGTATGCAGTATTACAGGCCATATGGTGTAATGGTTAGCACTCTGGACTTTGAATCCAGCGATCCGAGTTCAAATCTCGGTAGGACCTTCGTTTATTTTGGTATGATATATCGCTGAAATAAACATCGATATATACAAACTTGCGGCGCAGGAGGAATGCGACGTGCCCTCACGCCAATCTGTAATAAATCCTTCCTTAAAATCATCATCTGATGGCAGTTCCTAAAACAATAATACCATTCATGATATCAATGCGTGAGAAGGTGTCAATGTCTGAGTGACGCACAGGTATTCGAAATGCATCGGTCATCTCAGTTGAAAGGATTTTTATGTTTCTGAGTAATGTTTGTTTTCACCATAGAAATGTATAAAGGAAGGAAGTATTACAGGTCCTATGGTGTAATGGTTATCACTCTGGACTTTGAATCCTGCTATCCGAGTTCAAATCTCTGTAGGACCTTCGTTTATTTTGGTATGATATATCGCCGAGATAAACATCGATATATACAAACTTGCGGCGCAGGAGGAATGCGACGTGCCCTCACGCCAATCTGTAATAAATCCTTCCTTAAAATCATCATCTGATGGCAGTTGCTAAAACAATAATACCATTCATGATATCAATGCGTGAGAAGGTGTCAATGTCTGAGTGACGCACAGGTATTCGAAATGCATCGGTCATCTCAGTTGAAAGGATTTTTATCTTTCTGAGTAATGTTTGTTTTCATCATAGAAATGTATATTGGCAGGAAGTATTACAGGCCCTATGGTGTAATGGTTAGCACTCTGGACTTTGAATCCAGCGATCCGAGTTCAAATCTCGGTAGGACCTTCGTTTATTTTGGTATGATATATCGCCGAGATAAATATCGATATATACAAACATGCGGCGCAGGAGGAATGCGACGTGCTCTCACGCCAATCTGTAATAAATCCTTCCTTAAAATCATCATCTGATGGCAGTTCCTAAAACAATAATACCATTCATGATATCAATGCGTGAGAAGGTGTCAATGTCTGAGTGACGCACAGGTATTCGAATTGCATCGGTCATCTCAGTTGAAAGGATTTTTATCTTTCTGCGTAATGTTAGTTTTCACCATAGAAACGTATATTGGAAGGAAGTATTACAGGTCCTATGGTGTAATGGTTAGCACTCTGGACTTTGAATCCAGCGATCCGAGTTCAAATCTCGGTAAGACCTTCGTTTATTTTGGTATGATATATGCTGAAATAAACATCGATATATACAAACTTGCGGCGCAGGAGGAATGCGACGTGCCCTCACGCCAATCTGTAATAAATCCTTCCTTAAAATCATCATCTGATGGCAGTTCCTAAAACAATAATACCATTCATGATATCAATGCGTGAGAATGTGTCAATGTCTGAGTGACGCACAGGTACTCGAAATGCATCGGTCATCTCAGTTGAAAGGATTTTTATCTTTCTGAGTAATATTTGTTTTCACCATAGAAAGGTATATTGGAAGGAGGTATTACAGGCTCTATGGTGTAATGGTTAGCACTCTGGACTCTGAATCCAGCGATACGAGTTCAAATCTCGGTGGGACATTCGTTTATTTTGGTATGATATATCGCCGAGATAAACATCGATTTATACAAACTTGCGGCGCAGGAGGAATGCGACGTGCCCTCACTCCAATCTGTAATAAATTCTTCCTAAAAATCATCATCTGAGGGCAGTTGCTAAAACAATAATACCATTCATGATATCAATGCGTGAGAAGGTGTCAATGTCTGAGTGACGCACAGGTATTCGAAATGCATCGGTCATCTCAGTTGAAAGGATTTTTATCTTTCTGAGTAATGTTTGTTTTCACCATAGAAATGTATATTGGAAGGAAGTTATACAGGTCCTATGGTGTAATGGTTAGCACTCTGGACTTTGAATCCAGCGATCCGAGTTCAAATCTCGGTAGGACCTTCGTTTATTTTGGTATGATATATGCTGAAATAAACATCGATATATACAAACTTGCGGCGAGGAGGAATGCGACGTGCCCTCTCGCCAATCTGTAATAAATCCTTCCTTAAAATCATCATCTGATGGCAGTTCCTAAAACAATAATACCATTCATGATATCAATGCGTGAGAAGGTGTCAATGTCTGAGTGACGCACAGGTATTCGAAATGCATCGGTCATCTCAGTTGAAAGGATTTTTATCTTTCTGAGTAATGTTTGTTTTCACCATAGAAATGTATAAAGGAAGGAAGTATTACTGGTCCTATGGTGTAATGGTTAGCACTCTGGACTTTGAATCCAGCGATCCGAGTTCAAATCTCGGTAGGACCTTCGTTTATTTTGGTATGATATATCGCCGAGATAAATATCGATATATACAAACATGCGGCGCAGGAGGAATGCGACGTGCCCTCACGCCAATCTGTAATAAATCCTTCCTTAAAATCATCATCTGATGGCAGTTCCTAAAACAATAATACCATTCATGATATCAATGCGTGAGAAGGTGTCAATGTCTGAGTGACGCACAGGTATTCGAATTGCATCAGTCATCTCAGTTGAAAGGATTTTTATCTTTCTGAGTAATGTTTGTTTTCACCATAGAAATGTATAAAGGAAGGAAGTATTACTGGTCCTATGGTGTAATGGTTAGCACTCTGGACTTTGAATCCAGCGATCCGAGTTCAAATCTCGGTAGGACCTTCGTTTATTTTGGTATGATATATCGCCGAGATAAATATCGATATATACAAACATGCGGCGCAGGAGGAATGCGACGTGCCCTCACGCCAATCTGTAATAAATCCTTCCTTAAAATCATCATCTGATGGCAGTTCCTAAAACAATAATACCATTCATGATATCAATGCGTGAGAAGGTGTCAATGTCTGAGTGACGCACAGGTATTCGAATTGCATCAGTCATCTCAGTTGAAAGGATTTTTATCTTTCTGCGTAATGTTAGTTTTCACCATAGGAACGTATATTGGAAGGAAGTATTACAGGTCCTATGGTGTAATGGTTAGCACTCTGGACTTTGAATCCAGCGAACCGACTTCAAATCTCGGTAGGACCTTCGTTTATTTTGGTATGATATATGCTGAAATAAACATCGATATATACAAACTTGCGGCGCAGTAGGAATGCGACGTGCCCTCACGCCAATCTGTAATAAATCCTTCCTTAAAATCATCATCTGATGGCAGTTCCTAAAACAATAATACCATTCATGATATCAATGCGTGAGAATGTGTCAATGTCTGAGTGACGCACAGGTATTCGAAATGCATCGGTCATCTCAGTTGAAAGGATTTTTATCTTTCTGAGTAATATTTGTTTTCACCATAGAAAGGTATATTGGAAGGAGGTATTACAGGCTCTATGGTGTAATGGTTAGCACTCTGGACTCTGAATCCAGCGATACGAGTTCAAATCTCGGTGGGACATTCGTTTATTTTGGTATGATATATCGCCGAGATAAACATCGATTTATACAAACTTGCGGCGCAGGAGGAATGCGACGTGCCCTCACTCCAATCTGTAATAAATTCTTCCTAAAAATCATCATCTGAGGGCAGTTGCTAAAACAATAATACCATTCATGATATCAATGCGTGAGAAGGTGTCAATGTCTGAGTGACGCACAGGTATTCGAAATGCATCGGTCATCTCAGTTGAAAGGATTTTTATGTTTCTGAGTAATGTTTGTTTTCACCATAGAAATGTATAAAAGAAGGAAGTATTACAGGTCCTATGGTGTAATGGTTATCACTCTGGACTTTGAATCCTGCTATCCGAGTTCAAATCTCGGTAGGACCTTCCTTTATTTTGGTATGATATATCGCCGAGATAAACATCGATATATACAAACTTGCGGCGCAGGAGGAATGCGACGTGCCCTCACGCCAATCTGTAATAAATCCTTCCTTAAAATCATCATCTGATGGCAGTTGCTAAAACAATAATACCATTCATGATATCAATGCGTGAGAAGGTGTCAATGTCTGAGTGACGCACAGGTATTCGAAATGCATCGGTCATCTCAGTAGAAAGGATTTTTATCTTTCTGAGTAATATTTGTTTTCACAATAGAAATGTATATTGGAAAGAAGTATTACAGGCTCTATGGTGTAATGGTTAGCACTCTGGACTCTGAATCCAGCGATCCGAGTTCAAATCTCGGTAGGGCCTTTGTTTATTTTGGTATGATATATCGCCGAGATAAATATCGATATATACAAACATGCGGCGCAGGAGGAATGCGACGTGCCCTCACGCCAATCTGTAATAAATCCTTCCTTAAAATCATCATCTGATGGCAGTTCCTAAAACAATAATACCATTCATGATATCAATGCGTGAGAAGGTGTCAATGTCTGAGTGACGCACAGGTATTCGAATTGCATCAGTCATCTCAGTTGAAAGGATTTTTATCTTTCTGCGTAATGTTAGTTTTCACCATAGGAACGTATATTGGAAGGAAGTATTACAGGTCCTATGGTGTAATGGTTAGCACTCTGGACTTTGAATCCAGCGAACCGACTTCAAATCTCGGTAGGACCTTCGTTTATGTTGGTATGATATATGCTGAAATAAACATCGATATATACAAACTTGCGGCGCAGTAGGAATGCGACGTGCCCTCACGCCAATCTGTAATAAATCCTTCCTTAAAATCATCATCTGATGGCAGTTCCTAAAACAATAATACCATTCATGATATCAATGCGTGAGAATGTGTCAATGTCTGAGTGACGCACAGGTATTCGAAATGCATCGGTCATCTCAGTTGAAAGGATTTTTATCTTTCTGAGTAATATTTGTTTTCACCATAGAAAGGTATATTGGAAGGTGGTATTACAGGCTCTATGGTGTAATGGTTAGCACTCTGGACTCTGAATCCAGCGATACGAGTTCAAATCTCGGTGGGACATTCGTTTATTTTGGTATGATATATCGCCGAGATAAACATCGATTTATACAAACTTGCGGCGCAGGAGGAATGCGACGTGCCCTCACTCCAATCTGTAATAAATTCTTCCTAAAAATCATCATCTGAGGGCAGTTGCTAAAACAATAATACCATTCATGATATCAATGCGTGAGAAGGTGTCAATGTCTGAGTGACGCACAGGTATTCGAAATGCATCGGTCATCTCAGTTGAAAGGATTTTTATGTTTCTGAGTAATGTTTGTTTTCACCATAGAAATGTATAAAAGAAGGAAGTATTACAGGTCCTATGGTGTAATGGTTATCACTCTGGACTTTGAATCCTGCTATCCGAGTTCAAATCTCGGTAGGACCTTCCTTTATTTTGGTATGATATATCGCCGAGATAAACATCGACATATACAAACTAGCGTCGTAGGAGGAATGCGACGTGCCCTCACGCCAATCTGTAATAAATCCTTCCTGAAAATCATCATCTGATGGCAGTTCCTAAAACACTAATACCATTCATGATATCAATGCGTGAGAAGGTGTCAATGTCTGAGTGACGCACAGGTATTCGAATTGCATCGGTCATCTCAGTTGAAAAGATTTTTATCTTCCTGAGCAATGTTTTTTTTTCACCATAGAAATGTATATTAGAATGCAATATTACAGGCCCTATGGTGTAATGGTTAGCAATCTGGACTCTGAATCCAGCGATCCGAGTTCAAATCTCGGTAGGACGTTCGTTTATTTTGGTATGATATATCTTCCTGAGTAATGTTTTTTTTTCAACATAGAAATGTATATTAGTATGCAGTATTACAGGCCATATGGTGTAATGGTTAGCACTCTGGACTTTGAATCCAGCGATCCGAGTTCAAATCTCGGTAGGACCTTCGTTTATTTTGGTATGATATATCGCTGAAATAAACATCGATATATACAAACTTGCGGCGCAGGAGGAATGCGACGTGCCCTCACGCCAATCTGTAATAAATCCTTCCTTAAAATCATCATCTGATGGCAGTTCCTAAAACAATAATACCATTCATGATATCAATGCGTGAGAAGGTGTCAATGTCTGAGTGACGCACAGGTATTCGAAATGCATCGGTCATCTCAGTTGAAAGGATTTTTATGTTTCTGAGTAATGTTTGTTTTCACCATAGAAATGTATAAAGGAAGGAAGTATTACAGGTCCTATGGTGTAATGGTTATCACTCTGGACTTTGAATCCTGCTATCCGAGTTCAAATCTCTGTAGGACCTTCGTTTATTTTGGTATGATATATCGCCGAGATAAACATCGATATATACAAACTTGCGGCGCAGGAGGAATGCGACGTGCCCTCACGCCAATCTGTAATAAATCCTTCCTTAAAATCATCATCTGATGGCAGTTGCTAAAACAATAATACCATTCATGATATCAATGCGTGAGAAGGTGTCAATGTCTGAGTGACGCACAGGTATTCGAAATGCATCGGTCATCTCAGTTGAAAGGATTTTTATCTTTCTGAGTAGTGTTTGTTTTCATCATAGAAATGTATATTGGCAGGAAGTATTACAGGCCCTATGGTGTAATGGTTAGCACTCTGGACTTTGAATCCAGCGATCCGAGTTCAAATCTCGGTAGGACCTTCGTTTATTTTGGTATGATATATCGCCGAGATAAATATCGATATATACAAACATGCGGCGCAGGAGGAATGCGACGTGCTCTCACGCCAATCTGTAATAAATCCTTCCTTAAAATCATCATCTGATGGCAGTTCCTAAAACAATAATACCATTCATGATATCAATGCGTGAGAAGGTGTCAATGTCTGAGTGACGCACAGGTATTCGAATTGCATCGGTCATCTCAGTTGAAAGGATTTTTATCTTTCTGCGTAATGTTAGTTTTCACCATAGAAACGTATATTGGAAGGAAGTATTACAGGTCCTATGGTGTAATGGTTAGCACTCTGGACTTTGAATCCAGCGATCCGAGTTCAAATCTCGGTAAGACCTTCGTTTATTTTGGTATGATATATGCTGAAATAAACATCGATATATACAAACTTGCGGCGCAGGAGGAATGCGACGTGCCCTCACGCCAATCTGTAATAAATCCTTCCTTAAAATCATCATCTGATGGCAGTTCCTAAAACAATAATACCATTCATGATATCAATGCGTGAGAATGTGTCAATGTCTGAGTGACGCACAGGTATTCGAAATGCATCGGTCATCTCAGTTGAAAGGATTTTTATCTTTCTGAGTAATATTTGTTTTCACCATAGAAAGGTATATTGGAAGGAGGTATTACAGGCTCTATGGTGTAATGGTTAGCACTCTGGACTCTGAATCCAGCGATACGAGTTCAAATCTCGGTGGGACATTCGTTTATTTTGGTATGATATATCGCCGAGATAAACATCGATTTATACAAACTTGCGGCGCAGGAGGAATGCGACGTGCCCTCACTCCAATCTGTAATAAATTCTTCCTAAAAATCATCATCTGAGGGCAGTTGCTAAAACAATAATACCATTCATGATATCAATGCGTGAGAAGGTGTCAATGTCTGAGTGACGCACAGGTATTCGAAATGCATCGGTCATCTCAGTTGAAAGGATTTTTATCTTTCTGAGTAATGTTTGTTTTCACCATAGAAATGTATATTGGAAGGAAGTTATACAGGTCCTATGGTGTAATGGTTAGCACTCTGGACTTTGAATCCAGCGATCCGAGTTCAAATCTCGGTAGGACCTTCGTTTATTTTGGTATGATATATGCTGAAATAAACATCGATATATACAAACTTGCGGCGAGGAGGAATGCGACGTGCCCTCTCGCCAATCTGTAATAAATCCTTCCTTAAAATCATCATCTGATGGCAGTTCCTAAAACAATAATACCATTCATGATATCAATGCGTGAGAAGGTGTCAATGTCTGAGTGACGCACAGGTATTCGAAATGCATCGGTCATCTCAGTTGAAAGGATTTTTATCTTTCTGAGTAATGTTTGTTTTCACCATAGAAATGTATAAAGGAAGGAAGTATTACTGGTCCTATGGTGTAATGGTTAGCACTCTGGACTTTGAATCCAGCGATCCGAGTTCAAATCTCGGTAGGACCTTCGTTTATTTTGGTATGATATATCGCCGAGATAAATATCGATATATACAAACATGCGGCGCAGGAGGAATGCGACGTGCCCTCACGCCAATCTGTAATAAATCCTTCCTTAAAATCATCATCTGATGGCAGTTCCTAAAACAATAATACCATTCATGATATCAATGCGTGAGAAGGTGTCAATGTCTGAGTGACGCACAGGTATTCGAATTGCATCGGTCATCTCAGTTGAAAGGATTTTTATCTTTCTGCGTAATGTTAGTTTTCACCATAGGAACGTATATTGGAAGGAAGTATTACAGGTCCTATGGTGTAATGGTTAGCACTCTGGACTTTGAATCCAGCGAACCGACTTCAAATCTCGGTAGGACCTTCGTTTATTTTGGTATGATATATGCTGAAATAAACATCGATATATACAAACTTGCGGCGCAGTAGGAATGCGACGTGCCCTCACGCCAATCTGTAATAAATCCTTCCTTAAAATCATCATCTGATGGCAGTTCCTAAAACAATAATACCATTCATGATATCAATGCGTGAGAATGTGTCAATGTCTGAGTGACGCACAGGTATTCGAAATGCATCGGTCATCTCAGTTGAAAGGATTTTTATCTTTCTGAGTAATATTTGTTTTCACCATAGAAAGGTATATTGGAAGGAGGTATTACAGGCTCTATGGTGTAATGGTTAGCACTCTGGACTCTGAATCCAGCGATACGAGTTCAAATCTCGGTGGGACATTCGTTTATTTTGGTATGATATATCGCCGAGATAAACATCGATTTATACAAACTTGCGGCGCAGGAGGAATGCGACGTGCCCTCACTCCAATCTGTAATAAATTCTTCCTAAAAATCATCATCTGAGGGCAGTTGCTAAAACAATAATACCATTCATGATATCAATGCGTGAGAAGGTGTCAATGTCTGAGTGACGCACAGGTATTCGAAATGCATCGGTCATCTCAGTTGAAAGGATTTTTATGTTTCTGAGTAATGTTTGTTTTCACCATAGAAATGTATAAAAGAAGGAAGTATTACAGGTCCTATGGTGTAATGGTTATCACTCTGGACATTGAATCCTGCTATCCGAGTTCAAATCTCGGTAGGACCTTCCTTTATTTTGGTATGATATATCGCCGAGATAAACATCGATATATACAAACTTGCGGCGCAGGAGGAATGCGACGTGCCCTCACGCCAATCTGTAATAAATCCTTCCTTAAAATCATCATCTGATGGCAGTTGCTAAAACAATAATACCATTCATGATATCAATGCGTGAGAAGGTGTCAATGTCTGAGTGACGCACAGGTATTCGAAATGCATCGGTCATCTCAGTAGAAAGGATTTTTATCTTTCTGAGTAATATTTGTTTTCACAATAGAAATGTATATTGGAAAGAAGTATTACAGGCTCTATGGTGTAATGGTTAGCACTCTGGACTCTGAATCCAGCGATCCGAGTTCAAATCTCGGTAGGGCCTTTGTTTATTTTGGTATGATATATCGCCGAGATAAAAATCGATATATACAAACTTGCGGCGCAGGAGGAATGCGACGTGCCCTCACTCCAATCTGTAATAAATCCTTCTTAAAAATCATCATCTGAGGGCAGTTGCTAAAACAAGAATACCATTCATGATATCAATGCGTGAGAAGGTGTCAATGTTTGAGTGACGCACATGTATTCGAATTGCATCGGTCATCTCAGTTGAAAGGATTTTTATCTTTCTGAGTAATATTTGTTTTCACCATAGAAACGTATATTGAAAGGAAGTATTACAGGCTCTATGGTGTAATGGTTAGCACTCTGGGGTCTGAATCCAGCGATCCGAGTTCAAATCTCGGTAGGACCTTCGTTTATTTTGGTATGATATATCGCCGAGATAAACATCGATATATACAAACTTGCGGCGCAGGAGGAATGCGACGTGCCCTCACGCCAATCTGTAATAAATACTTCCTTAAAATCATCATCTGATGGCAGTTCCTAAAACAATAATACCATTCATGATATCAATGCGTGAGAAGGTGTCAATGTCTGAGTGACGCACAGGTATTCGAAATGCATCGGTCATCTCAGTTGAAAGGATTTTTATCTTTCTGAGTAATGTTTGTTTTCACCATAGAAATGTATAAAGGAAGGAAGTATTACTGGTCCTATGGTGTAATGGTTAGCACTCTGGACTTTGAATCCAGCGATCCGAGTTCAAATCTCGGTAGGACCTTCGTTTATTTTGGTATGATATATCGCCGAGATAAACATCGATATATACAAACTTGCGGCGCAGGAGGAATGCGACGTGCCCTCACGCCAATCTGTAATAAATCCTTCCTTAAAATCATCATCTGATGGCAGTTCCTAAAACAATAATACCATTCATGATATCAATGCGTGAGAAGGTGTCAATGTCTGAGTGACGCACAGGTATTCGAAATGCATCGGTCATCTCAGTTGAAAGGATTTTTATGTTTCTGAGTAATGTTTGTTTTCACCATAGAAATGTATAAAAGAAGGAAGTATTACAGGTCCTATGGTGTAATGGTTATCACTCTGGACTTTGAATCCTGATATCCGAGTTCAAATCTCGGTAGGACCTTCCTTTATTTTGGTATGATATATCGCCGAGATAAACATCGACATATACAAACTAGCGTCGTAGGAGGAATGCGACGTGCCCTCACGCCAATCTGTAATAAATCCTTCCTGAAAATCATCATCTGATGGCAGTTCCTAAAACACTAATACCATTCATGATATCAATGCGTGAGAAGGTGTCAATGTCTGAGTGACGCACAGGTATTCGAATTGCATCGGTCATCTCAGTTGAAAAGATTTTTATCTTCCTGAGCAATGTTTTTTTTTCACCATAGAAATGTATATTAGAATGCAATATTACAGGCCCTATGGTGTAATGGTTAGCAATCTGGACTCTGAATCCAGCGATCCGAGTTCAAATCTCGGTAGGACGTTCGTTTATTTTGGTATGATATATCTTCCTGAGTAATGTTTTTTTTTCAACATAGAAATGTATATTAGTATGCAGTATTACAGGCCATATGGTGTAATGGTTAGCACTCTGGACTTTGAATCCAGCGATCCGAGTTCAAATCTCGGTAGGACCTTCGTTTATTTTGGTATGATATATCGCTGAAATAAACATCGATATATACAAACTTGCGGCGCAGGAGGAATGCGACGTGCCCTCACGCCAATCTGTAATAAATCCTTCCTTAAAATCATCATCTGATGGCAGTTCCTAAAACAATAATACCATTCATGATATCAATGCGTGAGAAGGTGTCAATGTCTGAGTGACGCACAGGTATTCGAAATGCATCGGTCATCTCAGTTGAAAGGATTTTTATGTTTCTGAGTAATGTTTGTTTTCACCATAGAAATGTATAAAGGAAGGAAGTATTACAGGTCCTATGGTGTAATGGTTATCACTCTGGACTTTGAATCCTGCTATCCGAGTTCAAATCTCTGTAGGACCTTCGTTTATTTTGGTATGATATATCGCCGAGATAAACATCGATATATACAAACTTGCGGCGCAGGAGGAATGCGACGTGCCCTCACGCCAATCTGTAATAAATCCTTCCTTAAAATCATCATCTGATGGCAGTTGCTAAAACAATAATACCATTCATGATATCAATGCGTGAGAAGGTGTCAATGTCTGAGTGACGCACAGGTATTCGAAATGCATCGGTCATCTCAGTTGAAAGGATTTTTATCTTTCTGAGTAGTGTTTGTTTTCATCATAGAAATGTATATTGGCAGGAAGTATTACAGGCCCTATGGTGTAATGGTTAGCACTCTGGACTTTGAATCCAGCGATCCGAGTTCAAATCTCGGTAGGACCTTCGTTTATTTTGGTATGATATATCGCCGAGATAAATATCGATATATACAAACATGCGGCGCAGGAGGAATGCGACGTGCTCTCACGCCAATCTGTAATAAATCCTTCCTTAAAATCATCATCTGATGGCAGTTCCTAAAACAATAATACCATTCATGATATCAATGCGTGAGAAGGTGTCAATGTCTGAGTGACGCACAGGTATTCGAATTGCATCGGTCATCTCAGTTGAAAGGATTTTTATCTTTCTGCGTAATGTTAGTTTTCACCATAGAAACGTATATTGGAAGGAAGTATTACAGGTCCTATGGTGTAATGGTTAGCACTCTGGACTTTGAATCCAGCGATCCGAGTTCAAATCTCGGTAAGACCTTCGTTTATTTTGGTATGTTATATGCTGAAATAAACATCGATATATACAAACTTGCGGCGCAGGAGGAATGCGACGTGCCCTCACGCCAATCTGTAATAAATCCTTCCTTAAAATCATCATCTGATGGCAGTTCCTAAAACAATAATACCATTCATGATATCAATGCGTGAGAATGTGTCAATGTCTGAGTGACGCACAGGTATTCGAAATGCATCGGTCATCTCAGTTGAAAGGATTTTTATCTTTCTGAGTAATATTTGTTTTCACCATAGAAAGGTATATTGGAAGGAGGTATTACAGGCTCTATGGTGTAATGGTTAGCACTCTGGACTCTGAATCCAGCGATACGAGTTCAAATCTCGGTAGGACCTTCGTTTATTTTGGTATGATATATCGCCGAGATAAACATCGATTTATACAAACTTGCGGCGCAGGAGGAATGCGACGTGCCCTCACTCCAATCTGTAATAAATTCTTCCTAAAAATCATCATCTGAGGGCAGTTGCTAAAACAATAATACCATTCATGATATCAATGCGTGAGAAGGTGTCAATGTCTGAGTGACGCACAGGTATTCGAAATGCATCGGTCATCTCAGTTGAAAGGATTTTTATCTTTCTGAGTAATGTTTGTTTTCACCATAGAAATGTATATTGGAAGGAAGTTATACAGGTCCTATGGTGTAATGGTTAGCACTCTGGACTTTGAATCCAGCGATCCGAGTTCAAATCTCGGTAGGACCTTCGTTTATTTTGGTATGATATATGCTGAAATAAACATCGATATATACAAACTTGCGGCGAGGAGGAATGCGACGTGCCCTCTCGCCAATCTGTAATAAATCCTTCCTTAAAATCATCATCTGATGGCAGTTCCTAAAACAATAATACCATTCATGATATCAATGCGTGAGAAGGTGTCAATGTCTGAGTGACGCACAGGTATTCGAAATGCATCGGTCATCTCAGTTGAAAGGATTTTTATCTTTCTGAGTAATGTTTGTTTTCACCATAGAAATGTATAAAGGAAGGAAGTATTACTGGTCCTATGGTGTAATGGTTAGCACTCTGGACTTTGAATCCAGCGATCCGAGTTCAAATCTCGGTAGGACCTTCGTTTATTTTGGTATGATATATCGCCGAGATAAACATCGATATATACAAACTTGCGGCGCAGGAGGAATGCGACGTGCCCTCACGCCAATCTGTAATAAATCCTTCCTTAAAATCATCATCTGATGGCAGTTCCTAAAACAATAATACCATTCATGATATCAATGCGTGAGAAGGTGTCAATGTCTGAGTGACGCACAGGTATTCGAAATGCATCGGTCATCTCAGTTGAAAGGATTTTTATGTTTCTGAGTAATGTTTGTTTTCACCATAGAAATGTATAAAAGAAGGAAGTATTACAGGTCCTATGGTGTAATGGTTATCACTCTGGACTTTGAATCCTGCTATCCGAGTTCAAATCTCGGTAGGACCTTCCTTTATTTTGGTATGATATATCGCCGAGATAAACATCGACATATACAAACTAGCGTCGTAGGAGGAATGCGACGTGCCCTCACGCCAATCTGTAATAAATCCTTCCTGAAAATCATCATCTGATGGCAGTTCCTAAAACACTAATACCATTCATGATATCAATGCGTGAGAAGGTGTCAATGTCTGAGTGACGCACAGGTATTCGAATTGCATCGGTCATCTCAGTTGAAAAGATTTTTATCTTCCTGAGCAATGTTTTTTTTTCACCATAGAAATGTATATTAGAATGCAATATTACAGGCCCTATGGTGTAATGGTTAGCAATCTGGACTCTGAATCCAGCGATCCGAGTTCAAATCTCGGTAGGACGTTCGTTTATTTTGGTATGATATATCTTCCTGAGTAATGTTTTTTTTTCAACATAGAAATGTATATTAGTATGCAGTATTACAGGCCATATGGTGTAATGGTTAGCACTCTGGACTTTGAATCCAGCGATCCGAGTTCAAATCTCGGTAGGACCTTCGTTTATTTTGGTATGATATATCGCTGAAATAAACATCGATATATACAAACTTGCGGCGCAGGAGGAATGCGACGTGCCCTCACGCCAATCTGTAATAAATCCTTCCTTAAAATCATCATCTGATGGCAGTTCCTAAAACAATAATACCATTCATGATATCAATGCGTGAGAAGGTGTCAATGTCTGAGTGACGCACAGGTATTCGAAATGCATCGGTCATCTCAGTTGAAAGGATTTTTATGTTTCTGAGTAATGTTTGTTTTCACCATAGAAATGTATAAAGGAAGGAAGTATTACAGGTCCTATGGTGTAATGGTTATCACTCTGGACTTTGAATCCTGCTATCCGAGTTCAAATCTCTGTAGGACCTTCGTTTATTTTGGTATGATATATCGCCGAGATAAACATCGATATATACAAACTTGCGGCGCAGGAGGAATGCGACGTGCCCTCACGCCAATCTGTAATAAATCCTTCCTTAAAATCATCATCTGATGGCAGTTGCTAAAACAATAATACCATTCATGATATCAATGCGTGAGAAGGTGTCAATGTCTGAGTGACGCACAGGTATTCGAAATGCATCGGTCATCTCAGTTGAAAGGATTTTTATCTTTCTGAGTAGTGTTTGTTTTCATCATAGAAATGTATATTGGCAGGAAGTATTACAGGCCCTATGGTGTAATGGTTAGCACTCTGGACTTTGAATCCAGCGATCCGAGTTCAAATCTCGGTAGGACCTTCGTTTATTTTGGTATGATATATCGCCGAGATAAATATCGATATATACAAACATGCGGCGCAGGAGGAATGCGACGTGCTCTCACGCCAATCTGTAATAAATCCTTCCTTAAAATCATCATCTGATGGCAGTTCCTAAAACAATAATACCATTCATGATATCAATGCGTGAGAAGGTGTCAATGTCTGAGTGACGCACAGGTATTCGAATTGCATCGGTCATCTCAGTTGAAAGGATTTTTATCTTTCTGCGTAATGTTAGTTTTCACCATAGAAACGTATATTGGAAGGAAGTATTACAGGTCCTATGGTGTAATGGTTAGCACTCTGGACTTTGAATCCAGCGATCCGAGTTCAAATCTCGGTAAGACCTTCGTTTATTTTGGTATGATATATGCTGAAATAAACATCGATATATACAAACTTGCGGCGCAGGAGGAATGCGACGTGCCCTCACGCCAATCTGTAATAAATCCTTCCTTAAAATCATCATCTGATGGCAGTTCCTAAAACAATAATACCATTCATGATATCAATGCGTGAGAATGTGTCAATGTCTGAGTGACGCACAGGTATTCGAAATGCATCGGTCATCTCAGTTGAAAGGATTTTTATCTTTCTGAGTAATATTTGTTTTCACCATAGAAAGGTATATTGGAAGGAGGTATTACAGGCTCTATGGTGTAATGGTTAGCACTCTGGACTCTGAATCCAGCGATACGAGTTCAAATCTCGGTGGGACATTCGTTTATTTTGGTATGATATATCGCCGAGATAAACATCGATTTATACAAACTTGCGGCGCAGGAGGAATGCGACGTGCCCTCACTCCAATCTGTAATAAATCCTTCCTAAAAATCATCATCTGAGGGCAGTTGCTAAAACAATATTACCATTCATGATATCAATGCGTGAGAAGGTGTCAATGTCTGAGTGACGCACAGGTATTCGAAATGCATCGGTCATCTCAGTTGAAAGGATTTTTATCTTTCTGAGTAATATTTGTTTTCACCATAGAAAGGTATATTGGAAGGAGGTATTACAGGCTCTATGGTGTAATGGTTAGCACTCTGGACTCTGAATCCAGCGATACGAGTTCAAATCTCGGTGGGACATTCGTTTATTTTGGTATGATATATCGCCGAGATAAACATCGATTTATACAAACTTGCGGCGCAGGAGGAATGCGACGTGCCCTCACGCCAATCTGTAATAAATCCTTCCTTAAAATCATCATCTGATGGCAGTTGCTAAAACAATAATACCATTCATGATATCAATGCGTGAGAAGGTGTCAATGTCTGAGTGACGCACAGGTATTCGAAATGCATCGGTCATCTCAGTAGAAAGGATTTTTATCTTTCTGAGTAATATTTGTTTTCACAATAGAAATGTATATTGGAAAGAAGTATTACAGGCTCTATGGTGTAATGGTTAGCACTCTGGACTCTGAATCCAGCGATACGAGTTCAAATCTCGGTAGGACATTCGTTTATTTTGGTATGATATATCGCCGAGATAAACATCGATTTATACAAACTTGCGGCGCAGGAGGAATGCGACGTGCCCTCACTCCAATCTGTAATAAATCCTTCTTAAAAATCATCATCTGAGGGCAGTTGCTAAAACAAGAATACCATTCATGATATCAATGCGTGAGAAGGTGTCAATGTTTGAGTGACGCACATGTATTCGAATTGCATCGGTCATCTCAGTTGAAAGGATTTTTATCTTTCTGAGTAATATTTGTTTTCACCATAGAAACGTATATTGAAAGGAAGTATTACAGGCTCTATGGTGTAATGGTTAGCACTCTGGGGTCTGAATCCAGCGATCCGAGTTCAAATCTCGGTAGGACCTTCGTTTATTTTGGTATGATATATCGCCGAGATAAACATCGATATATACAAACTTGCGGCGCAGGAGGAATGCGACGTGCCCTCACGCCAATCTGTAATAAATACTTCCTTAAAATCATCATCTGATGGCAGTTCCTAAAACAATAATACCATTCATGATATCAATGCGTGAGAAGGTGTCAATGTCTGAGTGACGCACAGGTATTCGAAATGCATCGGTCATCTCAGTTGAAAGGATTTTTATCTTTCTGAGTAATGTTTGTTTTCACCATAGAAATGTATAAAGGAAGGAAGTATTACTGGTCCTATGGTGTAATGGTTAGCACTCTGGACTTTGAATCCAGCGATCCGAGTTCAAATCTCGGTAGGACCTTCGTTTATTTTGGTATGATATATCGCCGAGATAAACATCGATATATACAAACTTGCGGCGCAGGAGGAATGCGACGTGCCCTCACGCCAATCTGTAATAAATCCTTCCTTAAAATCATCATCTGATGGCAGTTCCTAAAACAATAATACCATTCATGATATCAATGCGTGAGAAGGTGTCAATGTCTGAGTGACGCACAGGTATTCGAATTGCATCGGTCATCTCAGTTGAAAGGTTTTTTATCTTTCTGATTAATGTTTGTTTTCACCATAGGAACGTATATTGGAAGGAAGTATTACAGGCCGTATGGTGTAATGGTTAGCACTCAGGACTTTGAAGCCAGCGATCCCAGTTCAAATCTCGGTAGGACCTTCGTTTATTTTGGTATGATATATCGCCGAGATAAACATCGATATATACAAACTTGCGGCGCAGGAGGAATGCGACGTGCCCTCACGCCAATCTGTAATAAATCCTTCCTTAAAATCATCATCTGAGGACAGTTCCTAAAACAATAATACCATTCATGATATCAATGCGTGAGAAGGTGTCAATGTCTGAGTGACGCACAAGTATTCGAATTGCATCGGTCATCTCAGTTGAAAGGGTTTTTATCTTTCTGAGTAATGTTTGTTTTCACCATAGGAACGTATATTGGAAGGAAGTATTACAGGCCGTATGGCGTAATGGTTAGCACTCAGGACTTTGAATCCAGCGATCCCAGTTCAAATCTCGGTAGGACCTTCGTTTATTTTGGTATGATATATCGCCGAGATAAACATCGATATATACAAACTTGCGGCGCAGGAGGAATGCGACGTGCCCTCACGCCAATCTGTAATAAATCCTTCCTTAAAATCATCATCTGATGGCAGTTCCTAAAACACTAATACCATTCATGATATCAATGCGTGAGACGTTGTCAATGTCTGAGTGACGCACAGGTATTCGAATTGCATCGGTCATCTCAGTTGAAAGGATTTTTCTCTTTCTGAGTAATGTTTGTTTTCACCATAGAAACGTATATTGGAAGGAAGTATTACTGGTCCTATGGTGTAATGGTTAGCACTCTGGACTTTGAATCCAGCGATCCGAGTTCAAATCTCGGTAGGACCTTCGTTTATTTTGGTATGATATATCGCCGAGATAAATATCGATATATACAAACATGCGGCGCAGGAGGAATGCGACGTGCCCTCACGCCAATCTGTAATAAATCCTTCCTTAAAATCATCATCTGATGGCAGTTCCTAAAACAATAATACCATTCATGATATCAATGCGTGAGAAGGTGTCAATGTCTGAGTGACGCACAGGTATTCGAATTGCATCGGTCATCTCAGTTGAAAGGATTTTTATCTTTCTGAGTAATGTTAGTTTTCACCATAGAAACGTATATTGGAAGGAAGTATTACAGTTCCTATGGTGTAATGGTTAGCACTCTGGACTTTGAATCCAGCGATCCGAGTTCAAATCTCGGCAGGACCTTCGTTTATTTTGGTATGATATATGCTGAAATAAACATCGATATATACAAACTTGCGGCGCAGGAGGAATGCGACGTGCCCTCACGCCAATCTGTAATAAATCCTTCCTTAAAATCATCATCTGATGGCAGTTCCTAAAACAATAATACCATTCATGATATCAATGCTCGAGAATGTGTCAATGTCTGAGTGACGCACAGGTATTCGAAATGCATCGGTCATCTCAGTTGAAAGGATTTTTATCTTTCTGAGTAATATTTGTTTTCACCATAGAAAGGTATATTGGAAGGAGGTATTACCGGCTCTATGGTGTAATGGTTAGCACTCTGGACTCTGAATCCAGCGATACGAGTTCAAATCTCGGTAGGACATTCGTTTATTTTGGTATGATATATCGCCGAGATAAACATCGATTTATACAAACTTGCGGCGCAGGAGGAATGCGACGTGCCCTCACTCCAATCTGTAATAAATTCTTCCTAAAATTCATCATCTGAGGGCAGTTGCTAAAACAATAATACCATTCATGATATCAATGCGTGAGAAGGTGTCAATGTCTGAGTGACGCACAGGTATTCGAAATGCATCGGTCATCTCAGTTGAAAGGATTTTTATGTTTCTGAGTAATGTTTGTTTTCACCATAGAAATGTATAAAGGAAGGAAGTATTACAGGTCCTATGGTGTAATGGTTATCACTCTGGACTTTGAATCCTGTTATCCGAGTTCAAATCTCGGTAGGACCTTCGTTTATTTTGGTATGACATATCGCCGAGATAAACATCGATATATACAAACTTGCGGCGCAGGAGGAATGCGACGTGCCCTCACGCCAATCTGTAATAAATCCTTCCTTAAAATCATCATCTGATGGCAGTTCCTAAAACAATAATACCATTCATGATATCAATGCGTGAGAAGGTGTCAATGTCTGAGTGACGCACAAGTATTCGAATTGCATCGGTCATCTCAGTTGAAAGGGTTTTTATCTTTCTGAGTAATGTTTGTTTTCACCATAGGAACGTATATTGGAAGGAAGTATTACAGGCCGTATGGTGTAATGGTTAGCACTCAGGACTTTGAATCCAGCGATCCCAGTTCAAATCTCGGTAGGACCTTCGTTTATTTTGGTATGATATATCGCCGAGATAAACATCGATATATACAAACTTGCGGCGCAGGAGGAATGCGACGTGCCCTCACGCCAATCTGTAATAAATCCTTCCTTAAAATCATCATCTGATGGCAGTTCCTAAAACACTAATACCATTCATGATATCAATGCGTGAGACGTTGTCAATGTCTGAGTGACGCACAGGTATTCGAATTGCATCGGTCATCTCAGTTGAAAGGATTTTTCTCTTTCTGAGTAATGTTTTTTTTCACCATAGAAACGTATATTGGAAGGAAGTATTACAGGTCCTATGGTGTAATGGTTAGCACTCCCGACTTTGAATCCAGCGATTCGAGTTCAAATCTCGGTAGGACCTTCGTTTATTTTGGTGTGATATATCGCTGAAATAAACATCGACATATACAAACTAGCGTCGTAGGAGGAATGCGACGTGCCCTCACGCCAATCTGTAATAAATCCTTCCTTAAAATCATCATCTGATGGCAGTTCCTAAAACAATAATACCATTCATGATATCAATGCTCGAGAATGTGTCAATGTCTGAGTGACGCACAGGTATTCGAAATGCATCGGTCATCTCAGTTGAAAGGATTTTTATCTTTCTGAGTAATATTTGTTTTCACCATAGAAAGGTATATTGGAAGGAGGTATTACCGGCTCTATGGTGTAATGGTTAGCACTCTGGACTCTGAATCCAGCGATACGAGTTCAAATCTCGGTAGGACATTCGTTTATTTTGGTATGATATATCGCCGAGATAAACATCGATTTATACAAACTTGCGGCGCAGGAGGAATGCGACGTGCCCTCACTCCAATCTGTAATAAATTCTTCCTAAAATTCATCATCTGAGGGCAGTTGCTAAAACAATAATACCATTCATGATATCAATGCGTGAGAAGGTGTCAATGTCTGAGTGACGCACAGGTATTCGAAATGCATCGGTCATCTCAGTTGAAAGGATTTTTATGTTTCTGAGTAATGTTTGTTTTCACCATAGAAATGTATAAAGGAAGGAAGTATTACAGGTCCTATGGTGTAATGGTTATCACTCTGGACTTTGAATCCTGTTATCCGAGTTCAAATCTCGGTAGGACCTTCGTTTATTTTGGTATGACATATCGCCGAGATAAACATCGATATATACAAACTTGCGGCGCAGGAGGAATGCGACGTGCCCTCACGCCAATCTGTAATAAATCCTTCCTTAAAATCATCATCTGATGGCAGTTCCTAAAACAATAATACCATTCATGATATCAATGCGTGAGAAGGTGTCAATGTCTGAGTGACGCACAAGTATTCGAATTGCATCGGTCATCTCAGTTGAAAGGGTTTTTATCTTTCTGAGTAATGTTTGTTTTCACCATAGGAACGTATATTGGAAGGAAGTATTACAGGCCGTATGGTGTAATGGTTAGCACTCAGGACTTTGAATCCAGCGATCCCAGTTCAAATCTCGGTAGGACCTTCGTTTATTTTGGTATGATATATCGCCGAGATAAACATCGATATATACAAACTTGCGGCGCAGGAGGAATGCGACGTGCCCTCACGCCAATCTGTAATAAATCCTTCCTTAAAATCATCATCTGATGGCAGTTCCTAAAACACTAATACCATTCATGATATCAATGCGTGAGACGTTGTCAATGTCTGAGTGACGCACAGGTATTCGAATTGCATCGGTCATCTCAGTTGAAAGGATTTTTCTCTTTCTGAGTAATGTTTTTTTTCACCATAGAAACGTATATTGGAAGGAAGTATTACAGGTCCTATGGTGTAATGGTTAGCACTCCCGACTTTGAATCCAGCGATTCGAGTTCAAATCTCGGTAGGACCTTCGTTTATTTTGGTGTGATATATCGCTGAAATAAACATCGACATATACAAACTAGCGTCGTAGGAGGAATGCGACGTGCCCTCACGCCAATCTGTAATAAATCCTTCCTTAAAATCATCATCTGATGGCAGTTCCTAAAACAATAATACCATTCATGATGTCAATGTCTGAGTGACGAACAGGTATTCGAATTGCATCGGTCATCTCAGTTGAAAGGGTTTTTATCTTTCTGAGTAATGTTTGTTTTCACCATAGGAACGTATATTGGAAGGAAGTATTACAGGCCGTATGGTGTAATGGTTAGCACTCAGGACTTTGAATCCAGCGATCCCAGTTCAAATCTCGGTAGGACCTTCGTTTATTTTGGTATGATATATCGCCGAGATAAACATCGATATATACAAACTTGCGGCGCAGGAGGAATGCGACGTGCCCTCACGCCAATCTGTAATAAATCCTTCCTTAAAATCATCATCTGATGGCAGTTCCTAAAACACTAATACCATTCATGATATCAATGCGTGAGACGTTGTCAATGTCTGAGTGACGCACAGGTATTCGAATTGCATCGGTCATCTCAGTTGAAAGGATTTTTCTCTTTCTGAGTAATGTTTGTTTTCACCATAGAAACGTATATTGGAAGGAAGTATTACAGGTCCTATGGTGTAATGGTTAGCACTCCCGACTTTGAATCCAGCGATTCGAGTTCAAATCTCGGTAGGACCTTCGTTTATTTTGGTATGATATATCGCCGAGATAAACATCGACATATACAAACTAGCGTCGTAGGAGGAATGCGACGTGCCCTCACGCCAATCTGTAATAAATCCTTCCTTAAAATCATCATCTGATGGCAGTTCCTAAAACAATAATACCATTCATGATGTCAATGTCTGAGTGACGCACAGGTATTCGAATTGCATCGGTCATCTCAGTTGAAAAGATTTTTATCTTCCTGAGCAATGTTTTTTTTTTTCACCATAGAAATGTATATTAGAATGCAATATTACAGGCCCTATGGTGTAATGGTTAGCAATCTGGACTCTGAATCCAGCTATCCGAGTTCAAATCTCGGTAGGACGTTCGTTTATTTTGGTATGATATATCTTCCTGAGTAATGTTTTTTTTTCAACATAGAAATGTATATTAGCATGCAGTATTACAGGTCCTATGGTGTAATGGTTAGCAATCTGGACTCTGAATCCAGCGATCCGAGTTCAAATCTCGGTAGGACCTTTGTTTATTTTGGTATGATATATCGCCGAGATAAAAATCGATATATACAAACTTGCGGCGCAGGAGGAATGCGACGTGCCCTCACGCCAATCTGTAATAAATCCTTCCTTAAAATCATCATCTGATGGCAGTTCCTAAAACAATAATACCATTCATGATATCAATGCGTGAGAAGGTGTCAATGTCTGAGTGACGCACAGGTATTCGAATTGCATCGGTCATCTCAGTTGAAAGGGTTTTTATCTTTCTGATTAATGTTTGTTTTCACCATAGGAACGTATATTGGAAGGAAGTATTACAGACCGTATGGTGTAATGGTTAGCACTCAGGACTTTGAATCCAGCGATCCCAGTTCAAATCTCGGTAGGACCTTCGTTTATTTTGGTATGATATATCGCCGAGATAAACATCGATATATACAAACTTGCGGCGCAGGAGAACGCGACGTGCCCTCACGCCAATCTGTAATAAATCCTTCCTTAAAATCATCATCTGAGGACAGTTCCTAAAACAATAATACCATTCATGATATCAATGCGTGAGAAGGTGTCAATGTCTGAGTGACGCACAAGTATTCGAATTGCATCGGTCATCTCAGTTGAAAGGGTTTTTATCTTTCTGAGTAATGTTTGTTTTCACCCAGGAACGTATATTGGAAGGAAGTATTACAGGCCGTATGGTGTAATGGTTAGCACTCAGGACTTTGAATCCAGCGATCCCAGTTCAAATCTCGGTAGTACCTTCGTTTATTTTGGTATGATATATCACCGAGATAAACATCGATATATACAAACTTGCGGCGCAGGAGGAATGCGACGTGCCCTCACGCCAATCTGTAATAAATCCTTCTTTAAAATCATCATCTGATGGCAGTTCCTAAAACAATAATACCATTCATGATATCAATGCGTGAGAATGTGTCAATGTCTGAGTGACGCACAGGTATTCGAAATGCATCGGTCATCTCAGTTGAAAGGATTTTTATCTTTCTGAGTAATATTTGTTTTCACCATAGAAAGGTATATTGGAAGGAGGTATTACAGGCTCTATGGTGTAATGGTTAGCACTCTGGACTCTGAATCCAGCGATACGAGTTCAAATCTCGGTAGGACATTCGTTTATTTTGGTATGATATATCGCCGAGATAAACATCGATTTATACAAACTTGCGGCGCAGGAGGAATGCGACGTGCCCTCACTCCAATCTGTAATAAATTCTTCCTAAAAATCATCATCTGAGGGCAGTTGCTAAAACAATAATACCATTCATGATATCAATGCGTGAGAAGGTGTCAATGTCTGAGTGACGCACAGGTATTCGAAATGCATCGGTCATCTCAGTTGAAAGGATTTTTATGTTTCTGAGTAATGATTGTTTTCACCATAGAAATGTATAAAGGAAGGAAGTATTACAGGTCCTATGGTGTAATGGTTATCACTCTGGACTTTGAATCCTGCTATCCGAGTTCAAATCTCGGTAGGACCTTCGTTTATTTTGGTATGATATATCGCCGAGATAAACATCGATATATACAAACTTGCGGCGCAGGAGGAATGCGACGTGCCCACACGCCAATCTGTAATAAATCCTTCCTTAAAATCATCATCTGATGGCAGTTGCTAAAACAATAATACCATTCATGATATCAATGCGTGAGAAGGTGTCAATGTCTGAGTGACGCACAGGTATTCGAAATGCATCGGTCATCTCAGTTGAAAGGATTTTTATCTTTCTGAGTAATATTTGTTTTCACAATAGAAATGTATATTGGAAGGAAGTATTACAGGCTCTATGGTGTAATGGTTAGCACTCTGGACTCTGAATCCAGCGATCCGAGTTCAAATCTCGGTAGGACCTTTGTTTATTTTGGTATGATATATCGCCGAGATAAAAATCGATATATACAAACTTGCGGCGCAAGAGGAATGCGACGTGCCCTCACTCCAATCTGTAATAAATCCTTCTTAAAAATCATCATCTGAGGGCAGTTGCTAAAACAAGAATACCATTCATGATATCAATGCGTGAGAAGGTGTCAATGTCTGAGTGACGCACATGTATTCGAATTACATCGGTCATCTCAGTTGAAAGGATTTTTATCTTTCTGAGTAATATTTGTTTTCACCATAGAAACGTATATTTAAAGGAAGTATTACAGGCTCTATGGTGTAATGGTTAGCACTCTGGGATCTGAATCCAGCGATCCGAGTTCAAATCTCGGTAGGACCTTCGTTTATTTTGGTATGATATATCGCCGAGATAAACATCGATATATACAAACTTGCGGCGCAGGAGGAATGCGACGTGCCCTCACGCCAATCTGTAATAAATCCTTCCTTAAAATCATCATCTGATGGCAGTTCCTAAAACAATAATACCATTCATGATATCAATGCGTGAGAAGGTGTCAATGTCTGAGTGACGCACAGGTATTCGAATTGCATCGGTCATCTCAGTTGAAAGGGTTTTTATCTTTCTGATTAGTGTTTGTTTTCACCATAGGAACGTATATTGGAATGAAGTATTACAGGCCGTATGGTGTAATGGTTAGCACTCAGGACTTTGAATCCAGCTATCCCAGTTCAAATCTCGGTAGGACCTTCGTTTATTTTGGTATGATATATCGCCGAGATAAACATCGATATATACAAACTTGCGGCGCAGGAGGAATGCGACGTGCCCTCACGCCAATCTGTAATAAATCCTTCCTTAAAATAATCATCTGAGGACAGTTCCTAAAACAATAATACCATTCATGATATCAATGCGTGAGAAGGTGTCAATGTCTGAGTGACGCACAAGTATTCGAATTGCATCGGTCATCTCAGTTGAAAGGGTTTTTATCTTTCTGAGTAATGTTTGTTTTCACCATAGGAACGTATATTGGAAGGAAGTATTACAGACCGTATGGTGTAATGGTTAGCACTCAGGACTTTGAATCCAGCGATCCCAGTTCAAATCTCGGTAGGACCTTCGATTATTTTGGTATGATATATCGCCGAGATAAACATCGATATATACAAACTTGCGGCGCAGGAGGAATGCGACGTGCCCTCACGCCAATCTGTAATAAATCCTTCCTTAAAATCATCATCTGATGGCAGTTCCTAAAACACTAATACCATTCATGATATCAATGCGTGAGAAGTTGTCAATGTCTGAGTGACGCACAGGTATTCGAATTGCATCGGTCATCTCAGTTGAAAGGATTTTTCTCTTTCTGAGTAATGTTTGTTTTCACCATAGAAACGTATATTGGAAGGAAGTATTACAGGTCCTATGGTGTAATGGTTAGCACTCCCGACTTTGAATCCAGCGATTCGAGTTCAAATCTCGGTAGGACCTTCGTTTATTTTGGTATGATATATCGCCGAGATAAACATCGACATATACAAACTAGCGTCGTAGGAGGAATGCGACCCTGAGCAATGTTTTTTTTTTCACCATAGAAATGTATATTAGAATGCAATATTACAGGCCCTATGGTGTAATGGTTAGCAATCTGGACTCTGAATCCAGCTATCCGAGTTCAAATCTCGGTAGGACGTTCGTTTATTTTGGTATGATTATCTTCCTGAGTAATGTTTTTTTTCAACATAGAAATGTATATTAGCATGCAGTATTGCAGGCCCTATGGTGTAATGGTTAGCAATCTGGACTCTGAATCCAGCGATCCGAGTTCAAATCTCGGTAGGACCTTCGTTTAATTTGGTATGATATATCGCCGAGATAAACATCGATATATACAAACTTGCGGCGCAGGAGGAATGCGACGTGCCCTCACGCCAATCTGTAATAAATCCTTCCTTAAAATCATCATCTGATGGCAGTTCCTAAAACAATAATACCATTCATGATATCAATGCGTGAGAAGGTGTCAATGTCTGAGTGACGCACAGGTATTCGAATTGCATCGGTCATCTCAGTTGAAAGGATTTTTATCTTTCTGAGTAATGTTTGTTTTCACCATAGAAATGTATAAAGGAAGGAAGTATTACTGGTCCTATGGTGTAATGGTTAGCACTCTGGACTTTGAATCCAGCGATCCGAGTTCAAATCTCGGTAGGACCTTCGGTTATTTTGGTATGATATATCGCCGAGATAAATATCGATATATACAAACATGCGGCGCAGGAGGAATGCGACGTGCCCTCACGCCAATCTGTAATAAATCCTTCCTTAAAATCATCATCTGATGGCAGTTCCTAAAACAATAATACCATTCATGATATCAATGCGTGAGAAGGTGTCAATGTCTGAGTGACGCACAGGTATTCGAATTGCATCGGTCATCTCAGTTGAAAGGGTTTTTATCTTTCTGATTAGTGTTTGTTTTCACCATAGGAACGTATATTGGAATGAAGTATTACAGGCCGTATGGTGTAATGGTTAGCACTCAGGACTTTGAATCCAGCTATCCCAGTTCAAATCTCGGTAGGACCTTCGTTTATTTTGGTATGATATATCGCCGAGATAAACATCGATATATACAAACTTGCGGCGCAGGAGGAATGCGACGTGCCCTCACGCCAATCTGTAATAAATCCTTCCTTAAAATAATCATCTGAGGACAGTTCCTAAAACAATAATACCATTCATGATATCAATGCGTGAGAAGGTGTCAATGTCTGAGTGACGCACAAGTATTCGAATTGCATCGGTCATCTCAGTTGAAAGGGTTTTTATCTTTCTGAGTAATGTTTGTTTTCACCATAGGAACGTATATTGGAAGGAAGTATTACAGACCGTATGGTGTAATGGTTAGCACTCAGGACTTTGAATCCAGCGATCCCAGTTCAAATCTCGGTAGGACCTTCGATTATTTTGGTATGATATATCGCCGAGATAAACATCGATATATACAAACTTGCGGCGCAGGAGGAATGCGACGTGCCCTCACGCCAATCTGTAATAAATCCTTCCTTAAAATCATCATCTGATGGCAGTTCCTAAAACACTAATACCATTCATGATATCAATGCGTGAGAAGTTGTCAATGTCTGAGTGACGCACAGGTATTCGAATTGCATCGGTCATCTCAGTTGAAAGGATTTTTCTCTTTCTGAGTAATGTTTGTTTTCACCATAGAAACGTATATTGGAAGGAAGTATTACAGGTCCTATGGTGTAATGGTTAGCACTCCCGACTTTGAATCCAGCGATTCGAGTTCAAATCTCGGTAGGACCTTCGTTTATTTTGGTATGATATATCGCCGAGATAAACATCGACATATACAAACTAGCGTCGTAGGAGGAATGCGACGTGCCCTCACGCCAATCTGTAATAAATCCTTCCTTAAAATCATCATCTGATGGCAGTTCCTAAAACAATAATACCATTCATGATGTCAATGTCTGAGTGACGCACAGGTATTCGAATTGCATCGGTCATCTCAGTTGAAAGGGTTTTTATCTTCCTGAGTAATGTTTTTTTTCAACATAGAAATGTATATTAGCATGCAGTATTGCAGGCCCTATGGTGTAATGGTTAGCAATCTGGACTCTGAATCCAGCGATCCGAGTTCAAATCTCGGTAGGACCTTCGTTTAATTTGGTATGATATATCGCCGAGATAAACATCGATATATACAAACTTGCGGCGCAGGAGGAATGCGACGTGCCCTCACGCCAATCTGTAATAAATCCTTCCTTAAAATCATCATCTGATGGCAGTTCCTAAAACAATAATACCATTCATGATATCAATGCGTGAGAAGGTGTCAATGTCTGAGTGACGCACAGGTATTCGAATTGCATCGGTCATCTCAGTTGAAAGGATTTTTATCTTTCTGAGTAATGTTTGTTTTCACCATAGAAATGTATAAAGGAAGGAAGTATTACTGGTCCTATGGTGTAATGGTTAGCACTCTGGACTTTGAATCCAGCGATCCGAGTTCAAATCTCGGTAGGACCTTCGGTTATTTTGGTATGATATATCGCCGAGATAAATATCGATATATACAAACATGCGGCGCAGGAGGAATGCGACGTGCCCTCACGCCAATCTGTAATAAATCCTTCCTTAAAATCATCATCTGATGGCAGTTCCTAAAACAATAATACCATTCATGATATCAATGCGTGAGAAGGTGTCAATGTCTGAGTGACGCACAGGTATTCGAATTGCATCGGTCATCTCAGTTGAAAGGATTTTCATCTTTCTGAGTAATGTTAGTTTTCACCATAGAAACGTATATTGGAAGGAAGTGTTACAGGTCCTATGGTGTAATGGTTAGCACTCTGGACTTTGAATCCAGCGATCCGAGTTCAAATCTCGGTAGGACCTTCGTTTATTTTGGTATGATATATGCTGAAATAAACATCGATATATACAAACTTGCGGCGCAGGAGGAATGCGACGTGCCCTCACGCCAATCTGTAATAAATCCTTCCTTAAAATCATCATCTGATGGCAGTTCCTAAAACAATAATACCATTCATGATATCAATGCGTGAGAATGTGTCAATGTCTGAGTGACGCACAGGTATTCGAATTGCATCGGTCATCTCAGTTGAAAGGATTTTTATCTTTCTGAGTAATGTTTGTTTTCACCATAGAAATGTATATTGGAAAGAAGTATTACAGGACCTATGGTGTAATGGTTAGCACTCTGGACTTTGAATCCAGCGATCCGAGTTCAAATCTCGGTAGGACCTTCGTTTATTTTGGTATGATATATCGCTGAAATAAACATCGATATATACAAACTTGCGGCGCAGGAGGAATGCGACGTGCCCTCACGCCAATCTGTAATAAATCCTTCCTTAAAATCATCATCTGATGGCAGTTCCTAAAACAATAATACCATTCATGATATCAATGCGTGAGAAGGTGTCAATGTCTGAGTGACGCACATGTATTCGAATTGCATTGAAAGGATTTTTTCTTTCTGAGTAATGTTTATTTTCATCATAGAAATGTATATTGGCAGGAAGTATTACAGGCCCTATGGTGTAATGGTTAGCACTCTGGATTTTGAATCCAGCGAACCGAGATCAAATCTCAGTAAGACCTTCGTTTATTTTGGTATGATATATCGCCGAGATAAACATCGATATATACAAACTTGCGGCGCAGGAGGAATGCGACGTGCCCTCACGCCAATCTGTAATAAATCCTTCCTTAAAATCATCATCTGATGGCAGTTCCTAAAACACTAATACCATTCATGATATCAATGCGTGAGACGTTGTCAATGTCTGAGTGACGCACAGGTATTCGAATTGCATCGGTCATCTCAGTTGAAAGGATTTTTCTCTTTCTGAGTAATGTTTGTTTTCACCATAGAAACGTATATTGGAAGGAAGTATTACAGGTCCTATGGTGTAATGGTTAGCACTCCCGACTTTGAATCCAGCGATTCGAGTTCAAATCTCGGTAGGACCTTCGTTTATTTTGGTATGATATATCGCCGAGATAAACATCGACATATACAAACTAGCGTCGTAGGAGGAATGCGACGTGCCCTCACGCCAATCTGTAATAAATCCTTCCTTAAAATCATCATCTGATGGCAGTTCCTAAAACAATAATACCATTCATGATGTCAATGTCTGAGTGACGCACAGGTATTCGAATTGCATCGGTCATCTCAGTTGAAAAGATTTTTATCTTCCTGAGCAATGTTTTTTTTTTTCACCATAGAAATGTATATTAGAATGCAATATTACAGGCCCTATGGTGTAATGGTTAGCAATCTGGACTCTGAATCCAGCTATCCGAGTTCAAATCTCGGTAGGACGTTCGTTTATTTTGGTATGATATATCTTCCTGAGTAATGTTTTTTTTTCAACATAGAAATGTATATTAGCATGCAGTATTACAGGTCCTATGGTGTAATGGTTAGCAATCTGGACTCTGAATCCAGCGATCCGAGTTCAAATCTCGGTAGGACCTTTGTTTATTTTGGTATGATATATCGCCGAGATAAAAATCGATATATACAAACTTGCGGCGCAGGAGGAATGCGACGTGCCCTCACGCCAATCTGTAATAAATCCTTCCTTAAAATCATCATCTGATGGCAGTTCCTAAAACAATAATACCATTCATGATATCAATGCGTGAGAAGGTGTCAATGTCTGAGTGACGCACAGGTATTCGAATTGCATCGGTCATCTCAGTTGAAAGGGTTTTTATCTTTCTGATTAATGTTTGTTTTCACCATAGGAACGTATATTGGAAGGAAGTATTACAGACCGTATGGTGTAATGGTTAGCACTCAGGACTTTGAATCCAGCGATCCCAGTTCAAATCTCGGTAGGACCTTCGTTTATTTTGGTATGATATATCGCCGAGATAAACATCGATATATACAAACTTGCGGCGCAGGAGAACGCGACGTGCCCTCACGCCAATCTGTAATAAATCCTTCCTTAAAATCATCATCTGAGGACAGTTCCTAAAACAATAATACCATTCATGATATCAATGCGTGAGAAGGTGTCAATGTCTGAGTGACGCACAAGTATTCGAATTGCATCGGTCATCTCAGTTGAAAGGGTTTTTATCTTTCTGAGTAATGTTTGTTTTCACCCAGGAACGTATATTGGAAGGAAGTATTACAGGCCGTATGGTGTAATGGTTAGCACTCAGGACTTTGAATCCAGCGATCCCAGTTCAAATCTCGGTAGTACCTTCGTTTATTTTGGTATGATATATCACCGAGATAAACATCGATATATACAAACTTGCGGCGCAGGAGGAATGCGACGTGCCCTCACGCCAATCTGTAATAAATCCTTCTTTAAAATCATCATCTGATGGCAGTTCCTAAAACAATAATACCATTCATGATATCAATGCGTGAGAATGTGTCAATGTCTGAGTGACGCACAGGTATTCGAAATGCATCGGTCATCTCAGTTGAAAGGATTTTTATCTTTCTGAGTAATATTTGTTTTCACCATAGAAAGGTATATTGGAAGGAGGTATTACAGGCTCTATGGTGTAATGGTTAGCACTCTGGACTCTGAATCCAGCGATACGAGTTCAAATCTCGGTAGGACATTCGTTTATTTTGGTATGATATATCGCCGAGATAAACATCGATTTATACAAACTTGCGGCGCAGGAGGAATGCGACGTGCCCTCACTCCAATCTGTAATAAATTCTTCCTAAAAATCATCATCTGAGGGCAGTTGCTAAAACAATAATTCCATTCATGATATCAATGCGTGAGAAGGTGTCAATGTCTGAGTGACGCACAGGTATTCGAAATGCATCGGTCATCTCAGTTGAAAGGATTTTTATGTTTCTGAGTAATGATTGTTTTCACCATAGAAATGTATAAAGGAAGGAAGTATTACAGGTCCTATGGTGTAATGGTTATCACTCTGGACTTTGAATCCTGCTATCCGAGTTCAAATCTCGGTAGGACCTTCGTTTATTTTGGTATGATATATCGCCGAGATAAACATCGATATATACAAACTTGCGGCGCAGGAGGAATGCGACGTGCCCACACGCCAATCTGTAATAAATCCTTCCTTAAAATCATCATCTGATGGCAGTTGCTAAAACAATAATACCATTCATGATATCAATGCGTGAGAAGGTGTCAATGTCTGAGTGACGCACAGGTATTCGAAATGCATCGGTCATCTCAGTTGAAAGGATTTTTATCTTTCTGAGTAATATTTGTTTTCACAATAGAAATGTATATTGGAAGGAAGTATTACAGGCTCTATGGTGTAATGGTTAGCACTCTGGACTCTGAATCCAGCGATCCGAGTTCAAATCTCGGTAGGACCTTTGTTTATTTTGGTATGATATATCGCCGAGATAAAAATCGATATATACAAACTTGCGGCGCAAGAGGAATGCGACGTGCCCTCACTCCAATCTGTAATAAATCCTTCTTAAAAATCATCATCTGAGGGCAGTTGCTAAAACAAGAATACCATTCATGATATCAATGCGTGAGAAGGTGTCAATGTCTGAGTGACGCACATGTATTCGAATTACATCGGTCATCTCAGTTGAAAGGATTTTTATCTTTCTGAGTAATATTTGTTTTCACCATAGAAACGTATATTTAAAGGAAGTATTACAGGCTCTATGGTGTAATGGTTAGCACTCTGGGATCTGAATCCAGCGATCCGAGTTCAAATCTCGGTAGGACCTTCGTTTATTTTGGTATGATATATCGCCGAGATAAACATCGATATATACAAACTTGCGGCGCAGGAGGAATGCGACGTGCCCTCACGCCAATCTGTAATAAATCCTTCCTTAAAATCATCATCTGATGGCAGTTCCTAAAACAATAATACCATTCATGATATCAATGCGTGAGAAGGTGTCAATGTCTGAGTGACGCACAGGTATTCGAATTGCATCGGTCATCTCAGTTGAAAGGGTTTTTATCTTTCTGATTAGTGTTTGTTTTCACCATAGGAACGTATATTGGAATGAAGTATTACAGGCCGTATGGTGTAATGGTTAGCACTCAGGACTTTGAATCCAGCTATCCCAGTTCAAATCTCGGTAGGACCTTCGTTTATTTTGGTATGATATATCGCCGAGATAAACATCGATATATACAAACTTGCGGCGCAGGAGGAATGCGACGTGCCCTCACGCCAATCTGTAATAAATCCTTCCTTAAAATCATCATCTGAGGACAGTTCCTAAAACAATAATACCATTCATGATATCAATGCGTGAGAAGGTGTCAATGTCTGAGTGACGCACAAGTATTCGAATTGCATCGGTCATCTCAGTTGAAAGGGTTTTTATCTTTCTGAGTAATGTTTGTTTTCACCATAGGAACGTATATTGGAAGGAAGTATTACAGGCCGTATGGTGTAATGGTTAGCACTCAGGACTTTGAATCCAGCGATCCCAGTTCAAATCTCGGTAGGACCTTCGATTATTTTGGTATGATATATCGCCGAGATAAACATCGATATATACAAACTTGCGGCGCAGGAGGAATGCGACGTGCCCTCACGCCAATCTGTAATAAATCCTTCCTTAAAATCATCATCTGATGGCAGTTCCTAAAACACTAATACCATTCATGATATCAATGCGTGAGAAGTTGTCAATGTCTGAGTGACGCACAGGTATTCGAATTGCATCGGTCATCTCAGTTGAAAGGATTTTTCTCTTTCTGAGTAATGTTTGTTTTCACCATAGAAACGTATATTGGAAGGAAGTATTACAGGTCCTATGGTGTAATGGTTAGCACTCCCGACTTTGAATCCAGCGATTCGAGTTCAAATCTCGGTAGGACCTTCGTTTATTTTGGTATGATATATCGCCGAGATAAACATCGACATATACAAACTAGCGTCGTAGGAGGAATGCGACGTGCCCTCACGCCAATCTGTAATAAATCCTTCCTTAAAATCATCATCTGATGGCAGTTCCTAAAACAATAATACCATTCATGATGTCAATGTCTGAGTGACGCACAGGTATTCGAATTGCATCGGTCATCTCAGTTGAAAGGGTTTTTATCTTCCTGAGTAATGTTTTTTTTCAACATAGAAATGTATATTAGCATGCAGTATTACAGGCCCTATGGTGTAATGGTTAGCAATCTGGACTCTGAATCCAGCGATCCGAGTTCAAATCTCGGTAGGACCTTCGTTTAATTTGGTATGATATATCGCCGAGATAAACATCGATATATACAAACTTGCGGCGCAGGAGGAATGCGATGTGCCCTCACGCCAATCTGTAATAAATCCTTCCTTAAAATCATCATCTGATGGCAGTTCCTAAAACAATAATACCATTCATGATATCAATGCGTGAGAAGGTGTCAATGTCTGAGTGACGCACAGGTATTCGAATTGCATCGGTCATCTCAGTTGAAAGGATTTTTATCTTTCTGAGTAATGTTTGTTTTCACCATAGAAATGTATAAAGGAAGGAAGTATTACTGGTCCTATGGTGTAATGGTTAGCACTCTGGACTTTGAATCCAGCGATCCGAGTTCAAATCTCGGTAGGACCTTCGGTTATTTTGGTATGATATATCGCCGAGATAAATATCGATATATACAAACATGCGGCGCAGGAGGAATGCGACGTGCCCTCACGCCAATCTGTAATAAATCCTTCCTTAAAATCATCATCTGATGGCAGTTCCTAAAACAATAATACCATTCATGATATCAATGCGTGAGAAGGTGTCAATGTCTGAGTGACGCACAGGTATTCGAATTGCATCGGTCATCTCAGTTGAAAGGATTTTCATCTTTCTGAGTAATGTTAGTTTTCACCATAGAAACGTATATTGGAAGGAAGTGTTACAGGTCCTATGGTGTAATGGTTAGCACTCTGGACTTTGAATCCAGCGATCCGAGTTCAAATCTCGGTAGGACCTTCGTTTATTTTGGTATGATATATCGCTGAAATAAACATCGATATATACAAACTTGCGGCGCAGGAGGAATGCGACGTGCCCTCACGCCAATCTGTAATAAATCCTTCCTTAAAATCATCATCTGATGGCAGTTCCTAAAACAATAATACCATTCATGATATCAATGCGTGAGAAGGGGTCAATGTCTGAGTGACGCACATGTATTCGAATTGCATTGAAAGGATTTTTTCTTTCTGAGTAATGTTTATTTTCATCATAGAAATGTATATTGGCAGGAAGTATTACAGGCCCTATGGTGTAATGGTTAGCACTCTGGATTTTGAATCCAGCGAACCGAGATCAAATCTCAGTAAGACCTTCGTTTATTTTGGTATGATATATCGCCGAGATAAACATCGATATATACAAACTTGCGGCGCAGGAGGAATGCGACGTGCCCTCACGCCAATCTGTAATAAATCCTTCCTTAAAATCATCATCTGATGGCAGTTCCTAAAACACTAATACCATTCATGATATCAATGCGTGAGACGTTGTCAATGTCTGAGTGACGCACAGGTATTCGAATTGCATCGGTCATCTCAGTTGAAAGGATTTTTCTCTTTCTGAGTAATGTTTGTTTTCACCATAGAAACGTATATTGGAAGGAAGTATTACAGGTCCTATGGTGTAATGGTTAGCACTCCCGACTTTGAATCCAGCGATTCGAGTTCAAATCTCGGTAGGACCTTCGTTTATTTTGGTATGATATATCGCCGAGATAAACATCGACATATACAAACTAGCGTCGTAGGAGGAATGCGACGTGCCCTCACGCCAATCTGTAATAAATCCTTCCTTAAAATCATCATCTGATGGCAGTTCCTAAAACAATAATACCATTCATGATGTCAATGTCTGAGTGACGCACAGGTATTCGAATTGCATCGGTCATCTCAGTTGAAAAGATTTTTATCTTCCTGAGCAATGTTTTTTTTTTCACCATAGAAATGTATATTAGAATGCAATATTACAGGCCCTATGGTGTAATGGTTAGCAATCTGGACTCTGAATCCAGCTATCCGAGTTCAAATCTCGGTAGGACGTTCGTTTATTTTGGTATGATATATCTTCCTGAGTAATGTTTTTTTTTCAACATAGAAATGTATATTAGCATGCAGTATTACAGGTCCTATGGTGTAATGGTTAGCAATCTGGACTCTGAATCCAGCGATCCGAGTTCAAATCTCGGTAGGACCTTTGTTTATTTTGGTATGATATATCGCCGAGATAAAAATCGATATATACAAACTTGCGGCGCAGGAGGAATGCGACGTGCCCTCACGCCAATCTGTAATAAATCCTTCCTTAAAATCATCATCTGAGGACAGTTCCTAAAACAATAATACCATTCATGATATCAATGCGTGAGAAGGTGTCAATGTCTGAGTGACGCACAAGTATTCGAATTGCATCGGTCATCTCAGTTGAAAGGGTTTTTATCTTTCTGAGTAATGTTTGTTTTCACCCAGGAACGTATATTGGAAGGAAGTATTACAGGCCGTATGGTGTAATGGTTAGCACTCAGGACTTTGAATCCAGCGATCCCAGTTCAAATCTCGGTAGTACCTTCGTTTATTTTGGTATGATATATCGCCGAGATAAACATCGATATATACAAACTTGCGGCGCAGGAGGAATGCGACGTGCCCTCACGCCAATCTGTAATAAATCCTTCTTTAAAATCATCATCTGATGGCAGTTCCTAAAACAATAATACCATTCATGATATCAATGCGTGAGAATGTGTCAATGTCTGAGTGACGCACAGGTATTCGAAATGCATCGGTCATCTCAGTTGAAAGGATTTTTATCTTTCTGAGTAATATTTGTTTTCACCATAGAAAGGTATATTGGAAGGAGGTATTACAGGCTCTATGGTGTAATGGTTAGCACTCTGGACTCTGAATCCAGCGATACGAGTTCAAATCTCGGTAGGACATTCGTTTATTTTGGTATGATATATCGCCGAGATAAACATCGATTTATACAAACTTGCGGCGCAGGAGGAATGCGACGTGCCCTCACTCCAATCTGTAATAAATTCTTCCTAAAAATCATCATCTGAGGGCAGTTGCTAAAACAATAATACCATTCATGATATCAATGCGTGAGAAGGTGTCAATGTCTTAGTGACGCACAGGTATTCGAAATGCATCGGTCATCTCAGTTGAAAGGATTTTTATGTTTCTGAGTAATGATTGTTTTCACCATAGAAATGTATAAAGGAAGGAAGTATTACAGGTCCTATGGTGTAATGGTTATCACTCTGGACTTTGAATCCTGCTATCCGAGTTCAAATCTCGGTAGGACCTTCGTTTATTTTGGTATGATATATCGCCGAGATAAACATCGATATATACAAACTTGCGGCGCAGGAGGAATGCGACGTGCCCACACGCCAATCTGTAATAAATCCTTCCTTAAAATCATCATCTGATGGCAGTTGCTAAAACAATAATACCATTCATGATATCAATGCGTGAGAAGGTGTCAATGTCTGAGTGACGCACAGGTATTCGAAATGCATCGGTCATCTCAGTTGAAAGGATTTTTATCTTTCTGAGTAATATTTGTTTTCACAATAGAAATGTATATTGGAAGGAAGTATTACAGGCTCTATGGTGTAATGGTTAGCACTCTGGACTCTGAATCCAGCGATCCGAGTTCAAATCTCGGTAGGACCTTTGTTTATTTTGGTATGATATATCGCCGAGATAAAAATCGATATATACAAACTTGCGGCGCAAGAGGAATGGGACGTGCCCTCACTCCAATCTGTAATAAATCCTTCTTAAAAATCATCATCTGAGGGCAGTTGCTAAAACAAGAATACCATTCATGATATCAATGCGTGAGAAGGTGTCAATGTCTGAGTGACGCACATGTATTCGAATTACATCGGTCATCTCAGTTGAAAGGATTTTTATCTTTCTGAGTAATATTTGTTTTCACCATAGAAACGTATATTTAAAGGAAGTATTACAGGCTCTATGGTGTAATGGTTAGCACTCTGGGATCTGAATCCAGCGATCCGAGTTCAAATCTCGGTAGGACCTTCGTTTATTTTGGTATGATATATCGCCGAGATAAACATCGATATATACAAACTTGCGGCGCAGGAGGAATGCGACGTGCCCTCACGCCAATCTGTAATAAATCCTTCCTTAAAATCATCATCTGATGGCAGTTCCTAAAACAATAATACCATTCATGATATCAATGCGTGAGAAGGTGTCAATGTCTGAGTGACGCACAGGTATTCGAATTGCATCGGTCATCTCAGTTGAAAGGGTTTTTATCTTTCTGATTAGTGTTTGTTTTCACCATAGGAACGTATATTGGAATGAAGTATTACAGGCCGTATGGTGTAATGGTTAGCACTCAGGACTTTGAATCCAGCTATCCCAGTTCAAATCTCGGTAGGACCTTCGTTTATTTTGGTATGATATATCGCCGAGATAAACATCGATATATACAAACTTGCGGCGCAGGAGGAATGCGACGTGCCCTCACGCCAATCTGTAATAAATCCTTCCTTAAAATCATCATCTGAGGACAGTTCCTAAAACAATAATACCATTCATGATATCAATGCGTGAGAAGGTGTCAATGTCTGAGTGACGCACAAGTATTCGAATTGCATCGGTCATCTCAGTTGAAAGGGTTTTTATCTTTCTGAGTAATGTTTGTTTTCACCATAGGAACGTATATTGGAAGGAAGTATTACAGGCCGTATGGTGTAATGGTTAGCACTCTGGACTTTGAATCCAGCGATCCGAGTTCAAATCTCGGTAGGACCTTCGGTTATTTTGGTATGATATATCGCCGAGATAAATATCGATATATACAAACATGCGGCGCAGGAGGAATGCGACGTGCCCTCACGCCAATCTGTAATAAATCCTTCCTTAAAATCATCATCTGATGGCAGTTCCTAAAACAATAATACCATTCATGATATCAATGCGTGAGAAGGTGTCAATGTCTGAGTGACGCACAGGTATTCGAATTGCATCGGTCATCTCAGTTGAAAGGATTTTCATCTTTCTGAGTAATGTTAGTTTTCACCATAGAAACGTATATTGGAAGGAAGTGTTACAGGTCCTATGGTGTAATGGTTAGCACTCTGGACTTTGAATCCAGCGATCCGAGTTCAAATCTCGGTAGGACCTTCGTTTATTTTGGTATGATATATGCTGAAATAAACATCGATATATACAAACTTGCGGCGCAGGAGGAATGCGACGTGCCCTCACGCCAATCTGTAATAAATCCTTCCTTAAAATCATCATCTGATGGCAGTTCCTAAAACAATAATACCATTCATGATATCAATGCGTGAGAATGTGTCAATGTCTGAGTGACGCACAGGTATTCGAATTGCATCGGTCATCTCAGTTGAAAGGATTTTTATCTTTCTGAGTAATGTTTGTTTTCACCATAGAAATGTATATTGGAAAGAAGTATTACAGGACCTATGGTGTAATGGTTAGCACTCTGGACTTTGAATCCAGCGATCCGAGTTCAAATCTCGGTAGGACCTTCGTTTATTTTGGTATGATATATCGCTGAAATAAACATCGATATATACAAACTTGCGGCGCAGGAGGAATGCGACGTGCCCTCACGCCAATCTGTAATAAATCCTTCCTTAAAATCATCATCTGATGGCAGTTCCTAAAACAATAATACCATTCATGATATCAATGCGTGAGAAGGTGTCAATGTCTGAGTGACGCACATGTATTCGAATTGCATTGAAAGTATTTTTTCTTTCTGAGTAATGTTTATTTTCATCATAGAAATGTATATTGGCAGGAAGTATTACAGGCCCTATGGTGTAATGGTTAGCACTCTGGATTTTGAATCCAGCGAACCGAGATCAAATCTCAGTAAGACCTTCGTTTATTTTGGTATGATATATCGCCGAGATAAACATCGATATATACAAACTTGCGGCGAGGAGGAATGCGACGTGCCCTCTCGCCAATCTGTAATAAATCCTTCCTTAAAATCATCATCTGATGGCAGTTCCTAAAACAATAATACCATTCATGATATCAATGCGTGAGAAGGTGTCAATGTCTGAGTGACGCACAGGTATTCGAAATGCATCGGTCATCTCAGTTGAAAGGATTTTTATCTTTCTGAGTAATGTTTGTTTTCACCATAGAAATGTATATTGGAAAGAAGTATTACAGGACCTATGGTGTAATGGTTAGCACTCTGGACTTTGAATCCAGCGATCCGAGTTCAAATCTCGGTAGGACCTTCGTTTATTTTGGTATGATATATCGCTGAAATAAACATCGATATATACAAACTTGCGGCGCAGGAGGAATGCGACGTGCCCTCACGCCAATCTGTAATAAATCCTTCCTTAAAATCATCATCTGATGGCAGTTCCTAAAACAATAATACCATTCATGATATCAATGCGTGAGAAGGTGTCAATGTCTGAGTGACGCACATGTATTCGAATTGCATTGAAAGGATTTTTTCTTTCTGAGTAATGTTTATTTTCATCATAGAAATGTATATTGGCAGGAAGTATTACAGGCCCTATGGTGTAATGGTTAGCACTCTGGATTTTGAATCCAGCGAACCGAGATCAAATCTCAGTAAGACCTTCGTTTATTTTGGTATGATATATCGCCGAGATAAACATCGATATATACAAACTTGCGGCGAGGAGGAATGCGACGTGCCCTCTCGCCAATCTGTAATAAATCCTTCCTTAAAATCATCATCTGATGGCAGTTCCTAAAACAATAATACCATTCATGATATCAATGCGTGAGAAGGTGTCAATGTCTGAGTGACGCACAGGTATTCGAAATGCATCGGTCATCTCAGTTGAAAGGATTTTTATCTTTCTGAGTAATGTTTGTTTTCACCATAGAAATGTATAAAGGAAGGAAGTATTACTGGTCCTATGGTGTAATGGTTAGCACTCTGGACTTTGAATCCAGCGATCCGAGTTCAAATCTCGGTAGGACCTTCGTTTATTTTGGTATGATATATCGCCGAGATAAATATCGATATATACAAACATGCGGCGCAGGAGGAATGCGACGTGCCCTCACGCCAATCTGTAATAAATCCTTCCTTAAAATCATCATCTGATGGCAGTTCCTAAAACAATAATACCATTCATGATATCAATGCGTGAGAATGTGTCAATGTCTGAGTGACGCACAGGTATTCGAAATGCATCGGTCATCTCAGTTGAAAGGATTTTTATCTTTCTGAGTAATATTTGTTTTCACCCAGGAACGTATATTGGAAGGAAGTATTACAGGCCGTATGGTGTAATGGTTAGCACTCAGGACTTTGAATCCAGCGATCCCAGTTCAAATCTCGGTAGTACCTTCGTTTATTTTGGTATGATATATCACCGAGATAAACATCGATATATACAAACTTGCGGCGCAGGAGGAATGCGACGTGCCCTCACGCCAATCTGTAATAAATCCTTCTTTAAAATCATCATCTGATGGCAGTTCCTAAAACAATAATACCATTCATGATATCAATGCGTGAGAATGTGTCAATGTCTGAGTGACGCACAGGTATTCGAAATGCATCGGTCATCTCAGTTGAAAGGATTTTTATCTTTCTGAGTAATATTTGTTTTCACCATAGAAAGGTATATTGGAAGGAGGTATTACAGGCTCTATGGTGTAATGGTTAGCACTCTGGACTCTGAATCCAGCGATACGAGTTCAAATCTCGGTAGGACATTCGTTTATTTTGGTATGATATATCGCCGAGATAAACATCGATTTATACAAACTTGCGGCGCAGGAGGAATGCGACGTGCCCTCACTCCAATCTGTAATAAATTCTTCCTAAAAATCATCATCTGAGGGCAGTTGCTAAAACAATAATACCATTCATGATATCAATGCGTGAGAAGGTGTCAATGTCTGAGTGACGCACAGGTATTCGAAATGCATCGGTCATCTCAGTTGAAAGGATTTTTATGTTTCTGAGTAATGATTGTTTTCACCATAGAAATGTATAAAGGAAGGAAGTATTACAGGTCCTATGGTGTAATGGTTATCACTCTGGACTTTGAATCCTGCTATCCGAGTTCAAATCTCGGTAGGACCTTCGTTTATTTTGGTATGATATATCGCCGAGATAAACATCGATATATACAAACTTGCGGCGCAGGAGGAATGCGACGTGCCCACACGCCAATCTGTAATAAATCCTTCCTTAAAATCATCATCTGATGGCAGTTGCTAAAACAATAATACCATTCATGATATCAATGCGTGAGAAGGTGTCAATGTCTGAGTGACGCACAGGTATTCGAAATGCATCGGTCATCTCAGTTGAAAGGATTTTTATCTTTCTGAGTAATATTTGTTTTCACAATAGAAATGTATATTGGAAGGAAGTATTACAGGCTCTATGGTGTAATGGTTAGCACTCTGGACTCTGAATCCAGCGATCCGAGTTCAAATCTCGGTAGGACCTTTGTTTATTTTGGTATGATATATCGCCGAGATAAAAATCGATATATACAAACTTGCGGCGCAAGAGGAATGCGACGTGCCCTCACTCCAATCTGTAATAAATCCTTCTTAAAAATCATCATCTGAGGGCAGTTGCTAAAACAAGAATACCATTCATGATATCAATGCGTGAGAAGGTGTCAATGTCTGAGTGACGCACATGTATTCGAATTACATCGGTCATCTCAGTTGAAAGGATTTTTATCTTTCTGAGTAATATTTGTTTTCACCATAGAAACGTATATTTAAAGGAAGTATTACAGGCTCTATGGTGTAATGGTTAGCACTCTGGGATCTGAATCCAGCGATCCGAGTTCAAATCTCGGTAGGACCTTCGTTTATTTTGGTATGATATATCGCCGAGATAAACATCGATATATACAAACTTGCGGCGCAGGAGGAATGCGACGTGCCCTCACGCCAATCTGTAATAAATCCTTCCTTAAAATCATCATCTGATGGCAGTTCCTAAAACAATAATACCATTCATGATATCAATGCGTGAGAAGGTGTCAATGTCTGAGTGACGCACAGGTATTCGAATTGCATCGGTCATCTCAGTTGAAAGGGTTTTTATCTTTCTGATTAGTGTTTGTTTTCACCATAGGAACGTATATTGGAATGAAGTATTACAGGCCGTATGGTGTAATGGTTAGCACTCAGGACTTTGAATCCAGCTATCCCAGTTCAAATCTCGGTAGGACCTTCGTTTATTTTGGTATGATATATCGCCGAGATAAACATCGATATATACAAACTTGCGGCGCAGGAGGAATGCGACGTGCCCTCACGCCAATCTGTAATAAATCCTTCCTTTAAATCATCATCTGAGGACAGTTCCTAAAACAATAATACCATTCATGATATCAATGCGTGAGAAGGTGTCAATGTCTGAGTGACGCACAAGTATTCGAATTGCATCGGTCATCTCAGTTGAAAGGGTTTTTATCTTTCTGAGTAATGTTTGTTTTCACCATAGGAACGTATATTGGAAGGAAGTATTACAGGCCGTATGGTGTAATCGTTAGCACTCAGGACTTTGAATCCAGCGATCCCAGTTCAAATCTCGGTAGGACCTTCGATTATTTTGGTATGATATATCGCCGAGATAAACATCGATATATACAAACTTGCGGCGCAGGATGAATGCGACGTGCCCTCACGCCAATCTGTAATAAATCCTTCCTTAAAATCATCATCTGATGGCAGTTCCTAAAACACTAATACCATTCATGATATCAATGCGTGAGAAGTTGTCAATGTCTGAGTGACGCACAGGTATTCGAATTGCATCGGTCATCTCAGTTGAAAGGATTTTTCTCTTTCTGAGTAATGTTTGTTTTCACCATAGAAACGTATATTGGAAGGAAGTATTACAGGTCCTATGGTGTAATGGTTAGCACTCCCGACTTTGAATCCAGCGATTCGAGTTCAAATCTCGGTAGGACCTTCGTTTATTTTGGTATGATATATCGCCGAGATAAACATCGACATATACAAACTAGCGTCGTAGGAGGAATGCGACGTGCCCTCACGCCAATCTGTAATAAATCCTTCCTTAAAATCATCATCTGATGGCAGTTCCTAAAACAATAATACCATTCATGATGTCAATGTCTGAGTGACGCACAGGTATTCGAATTGCATCTGTCATCTCAGTTGAAAGGGTTTTTATCTTCCTGAGTAATGTTTTTTTTTCAACATAGAAATGTATATTAGCATGCAGTATTACAGGCCCTATGGTGTAATGGTTAGCAATCTGGACTCTGAATCCAGCGATCCGAGTTCAAATCTCGGTAGGACCTTCGTTTAATTTGGTATGATATATCGCCGAGATAAACATCGATATATACAAACTTGCGGCGCAGGAGGAATGCGACGTGCCCTCACGCCAATCTGTAATAAATCCTTCCTTAAAATCATCATCTGATGGCAGTTCCTAAAACAATAATACCATTCATGATATCAATGCGTGAGAAGGTGTCAATGTCTGAGTGACGCACAGGTATTCGAATTGCATCGGTCATCTCAGTTGAAAGGATTTTTATCTTTCTGAGTAATGTTTGTTTTCACCATAGAAATGTATAAAGGAAGGAAGTATTACTGGTCCTATGGTGTAATGGTTAGCACTCTGGACTTTGAATCCAGCGATCCGAGTTCAAATCTCGGTAGGACCTTCGGTTATTTTGGTATGATATATCGCCGAGATAAATATCGATATATACAAACATGCGGCGCAGGAGGAATGCGACGTGCCCTCACGCCAATCTGTAATAAATCCTTCCTTAAAATCATCATCTGATGGCAGTTCCTAAAACAATAATACCATTCATGATATCAATGCGTGAGAAGGTGTCAATGTCTGAGTGACGCACAGGTATTCGAATTGCATCGTCATCTCAGTTGAAAGGATTTTCATCTTTCTGAGTAATGTTAGTTTTCACCATAGAAACGTATATTGGAAGGAAGTGTTACAGGTCCTATGGTGTAATGGTTAGCACTCTGGACTTTGAATCCAGCGATCCGAGTTCAAATCTCGGTAGGACCTTCGTTTATTTTGGTATGATATATGCTGAAATAAACATCGATATATACAAACTTGCGGCGCAGGAGGAATGCGACGTGCCCTCACGCCAATCTGTAATAAATCCTTCCTTAAAATCATCATCTGATGGCTGTTCCTAAAACAATAATACCATTCATGATATCAATGCGTGAGAATGTGTCAATGTCTGAGTGACGCACAGGTATTCGAATTGCATCGGTCATCTCAGTTGAAAGGATTTTTATCTTTCTGAGTAATGTTTGTTTTCACCATAGAAATGTATATTGGAAAGAAGTATTACAGGATCTATGGTGTAATGGTTAGCACTCTGGACTTTGAATCCAGCGATCCGAGTTCAAATCTCGGTAGGACCTTCGTTTATTTTGGTATGATATATCGCTGAAATAAACATCGATATATACAAACTTGCGGCGCAGGAGGAATGCGACGTGCCCTCACGCCAATCTGTAATAAATCCTTCCTTAAAATCATCATCTGATGGCAGTTCCTAAAACAATAATACCATTCATGATATCAATGCGTGAGAATGTGTCAATGTCTGAGTGACGCACAGGTATTCGAAATGCATCGGTCATCTCAGTTGAAAGGATTTTTATCTTTCTGAGTAATATTTGTTTTCACCATAGAAAGGTATATTGGAAGGAGGTATTACAGGCTCTATGGTGTAATGGTTAGCACTCTGGACTCTGAATCCAGCGATCCGAGTTCAAATCTCGGTAGGACCTTTGTTTATTTTGGTATGATATATCGCCGAGATAAAAATCGATATATACAAACTTGCGGCGCAGGAGGAATGCGACGTGCCCTCACTCCAATCTGTAATAAATCCTTCTTAAAAATCATCATCTGAGGGCAGTTGCTAAAACAAGAATACCATTCATGATATCAATGCGTGAGAAGGTGTCAATGTCTGAGTGACGCACATGTATTCGAATTGCATCGGTCATCTCAGTTGAAAGGATTTTTATCTTTCTGAGTAATATTTGTTTTCACCATAGAAACGTATATTGAAAGGAAGTATTACAGGCTCTATGGTGTAATGGTTAGCACTCTGGGGTCTGAATCCAGCGATCCGAGTTCAAATCTCGGTAGGACCTTCGTTTATTTTGGTATGATATATCGCCGAGATAAACATCGATATATACAATCTTGCGGCGCAGGAGGAATGCGACGTGCCCTCACGCCAATCTGTAATAAATCCTTCCTTAAAATCATCATCTGATGGCAGTTCCTAAAACAATAATACCATTCATGATATCAATGCGTGAGAAGGTGTCAATGTCTGAGTGACGCACAGGTATTCGAATTGCATCGGTCATCTCAGTTGAATGGGTTTTTATCTTTCTGATTAATGTTTGTTTTCACCATAGGAACGTATATTGGAAGGAAGTATTACAGGCTCTATGGTGTAATGGTTAGCACTCTGGACTCTGAATCCAGCGATACGAGTTCAAATCTCGGTAGGACATTCGTTTATTTTGGTATGATATATCGCCGAGATAAACATCGTTTTATACAAACTTGCGGCGCAGGAGGAATGCGACGTGCCCTCACTCCAATCTGTAATAAATTCTTCCTAAAAATCATCATCTGAGGGCAGTTGCTAAAACAATAATACCATTCATGATATCAATGCGTGAGAAGGTGTCAATGTCTGAGTGACGCACAGGTATTCGAAATGCATCGGTCATCTCAGTTGAAAGGATTTTTATGTTTCTGAGTAATGATTGTTTTCACCATAGAAATGTATAAAGGAAGGAAGTATTACAGGTCCTATGGTGTAATGGTTATCACTCTGGACTTTGAATCCTGCTATCCGAGTTCAAATCTCGGTAGGACCTTCGTTTATTTTGGTATGATATATCGCCGAGATAAACATCGATATATACAAACTTGCGGCGCAGGAGGAATGCGACGTGCCCACACGCCAATCTGTAATAAATCCTTCCTTAAAATCATCATCTGATGGCAGTTGCTAAAACAATAATACCATTCATGATATCAATGCGTGAGAAGGTGTCAATGTCTGAGTGACGCACAGGTATTCGAAATGCATCGGTCATCTCAGTTGAAAGGATTTTTATCTTTCTGAGTAATATTTGTTTTCACAATAGAAATGTATATTGGAAGGAAGTATTACAGGCTCTATGGTGTAATGGTTAGCACTCTGGACTCTGAATCCAGCGATCCGAGTTCAAATCTCGGTAGGACCTTTGTTTATTTTGGTATGATATATCGCCGAGATAAAAATCGATATATACAAACTTGCGGCGCAAGAGGAATGCGACGTGCCCTCACTCCAATCTGTAATAAATCCTTCTTAAAAATCATCATCTGAGGGCAGTTGCTAAAACAAGAATACCATTCATGATATCAATGCGTGAGAAGGTGTCAATGTCTGTGTGACGCACATGTATTCGAATTACATCGGTCATCTCAGTTGAAAGGATTTTTATCTTTCTGAGTAATATTTGTTTTCACCATAGAAACGTATATTTAAAGGAAGTATTACAGGCTCTATGTTGTAATGGTTAGCACTCTGGGATCTGAATCCAGCGATCCGAGTTCAAATCTCGGTAGGACCTTCGTTTATTTTGGTATGATATATCGCCGAGATAAACATCGATATATACAAACTTGCGGCGCAGGAGGAATGCGACGTGCCCTCACGCCAATCTGTAATAAATCCTTCCTTAAAATCATCATCTGATGGCAGTTCCTAAAACAATAATACCATTCATGATATCAATGCGTGAGAAGGTGTCAATGTCTGAGTGACGCACAGGTATTCGAATTGCATCGGTCATCTCAGTTGAAAGGGTTTTTATCTTTCTGATTAGTGTTTGTTTTCACCATAGGAACGTATATTGGAAGGAAGTATTACAGGCCGTATGGTGTAATGGTTAGCACTCAGGACTTTGAATCCAGCTATCCCAGTTCAAATCTCGGTAGGACCTTCGTTTATTTTGGTATGATATATCGCCGAGATAAACATCGATATATACAAACTTGCGGCGCAGGAGGAATGCGACGTGCCCTCACGCCAATCTGTAATAAATCCTTCCTTAAAATCATCATCTGAGGACAGTTCCTAAAACAATAATACCATTCATGATATCAATGCGTGAGAAGGTGTCAATGTCTGAGTGACGCACAAGTATTCGAATTGCATCGGTCATCTCAGTTGAAAGGGATTTTATCTTTCTGAGTAATGTTTGTTTTCACCATAGGAACGTATATTGGAAGGAAGTATTAAAGGCCGTATGGTGTAATGGTTAGCACTCAGGACTTTGAATCCAGCGATCCCAGTTCAAATCTCGGTAGGACCTTCGTTTATTTTGGTATGATATATCGCCGAGATAAACATCGATATATACAAACTTGCGGCGCAGGAGGAATGCGACGTGCCCTCACGCCAATCTGTAATAAATCCTTCCTTAAAATCATCATCTGATGGCAGTTCCTAAAACACTAATACCATTCATGATATCAATGCGTGAGAAGTTGTCAATGTCTGAGTGACGCACAGGTATTCGAATTGCATCGGTCATCTCAGTTGAAAGGATTTTTCTCTTTCTGAGTAATGTTTGTTTTCACCATAGAAACGTATATTGGAAGGAAGTATTACAGGTCCTATGGTGTAATGGTTAGCACTCCCGACTTTGAATCCAGCGATTCGAGTTCAAATCTCGGTAGGACCTTCGTTTATTTTGGTATGATATATCGCCGAGATAAACATCGACATATACAAACTAGCGTCGTAGGAGGAATGCGACGTGCCCTCACGCCAATCTGTAATAAATCCTTCCTTAAAATCATCATCTGATGGCAGTTCCTAAAACAATAATACCATTCATGATGTCAATGTCTGAGTGACGCACAGGTATTCGAATTGCATCGGTCATCTCAGTTGAAAAGATTTTTATCTTCCTGAGCAATGTTTTTCTTTTCACCATAGAAATGTATATTAGAATGCAATATTACAGGCCCTATGGTGTAATGGTTAGCAATCTGGACTCTGAATCCAGCTATCCGAGTTCAAATCTCGGTAGGACGTTCGTTTATTTTGGTATGATATATCTTCCTGAGTAATGTTTTTTTTTCAACATAGAAATGTATATTAGCATGCAGTATTACAGGCCCTATGGTGTAATGGTTAGCAATCTGGACTCTGAATCCAGCGATCCGAGTTCAAATCTCGGTAGGACCTTCGTTTAATTTGGTATGATATATCGCCGAGATAAACATCGATATATACAAACTTGCGGCGCAGGAGGAATGCGACGTGCCCTCACGCCAATCTGTAATAAATCCTTCCTTAAAATCATCATCTGATGGCAGTTCCTAAAACAATAATACCATTCATGATATCAATGCGTGAGAAGGTGTCAATGTCTGAGTGACGCACAGGTATTCGAATTGCATCGGTCATCTCAGTTGAAAGGATTTTTATCTTTCTGAGTAATGTTTGTTTTCACCATAGAAATGTATATTGGAAAGAAGTATTACAGGCCCTATGGTGTAATGGTTAGCACTCTGGACTTTGAATCCAGCGATCCGAGTTCAAATCTCGGTAGGACCTTCGTTTATTTTGGTATGATATATCGCTGAAATAAACATCGATATATACAAACTTGCGGCGCAGGAGGAATGCGACGTGCCCTCACGCCAATCTGTAATAAATCCTTCCTTAAAATCATCATCTGATGGCAGTTCCTAAAACAATAATACCATTCATGATATCAATGCGTGAGAAGGTGTCAATGTCTGAGTGACGCACATGTATTCGAATTGCATTGAAAGGATTTTTTCTTTCTGAGTAATGTTTATTTTCATCATAGAAATGTATATTGGCAGGAAGTATTACAGGCCCTATGGTGTAATGGTTAGCACTCTGGATTTTGAATCCAGCGAACCGAGATCAAATCTCAGTAAGACCTTCGTTTATTTTGGTATGATATATCGCCGAGATAAACATCGATATATACAAACTTGCGGCGAGGAGGAATGCGACGTGCCCTCTCGCCAATCTGTAATAAATCCTTCCTTAAAATCATCATCTGATGGCAGTTCCTAAACAATAATACCATTCATGATATCAATGCGTGAGAAGGTGTCAATGTCTGAGTGACGCACAGGTATTCGAAATGCATCGGTCATCTCAGTTGAAAGGATTTTTATCTTTCTGAGTAATGTTTGTTTTCACCATAGAAATGTATAAAGGAAGGAAGTATTACTGGTCCTATGGTGTAATGGTTAGCACTCTGGACTTTGAATCCAGCGATCCGAGTTCAAATCTCGGTAGGACCTTCGGTTATTTTGGTATGATATATCGCCGAGATAAATATCGATATATACAAACATGCGGCGCAGGAGGAATGCGACGTGCCCTCACGCCAATCTGTAATAAATCCTTCCTTAAAATCATCATCTGATGGCAGTTCCTAAAACAATAATACCATTCATGATATCAATGCGTGAGAAGGTGTCAATGTCTGAGTGACGCACAGGTATTCGAATTGCATCGGTCATCTCAGTTGAAAGGATTTTCATCTTTCTGAGTAATGTTAGTTTTCACCATAGAAACGTATATTGGAAGGAAGTATTACAGGTCCTATGGTGTAATGGTTAGCACTCTGGACTTTGAATCCCTCGATCCGAGTTCAAATCTCGGTAGGACCTTCGTTTATTTTGGTATGATATATGCTGAAATAAACATCGATATATACAAACTTGCGGCGCAGGAGGAATGCGACGTGCCCTCACGCCAATCTGTAATAAATCCTTCCTTAAAATCATCATCTGATGGCAGTTCCTAAAACAATAATACCATTCATGATATCAATGCGTGAGAATGTGTCAATGTCTGAGTGACGCACAGGTATTCGAATTGCATCGGTCATCTCAGTTGAAAGGATTTTTATCTTTCTGAGTAATGTTTGTTTTCACCATAGAAATGTATATTGGAAAGAAGTATTACAGGACCTATGGTGTAATGGTTAGCACTCTGGACTTTGAATCCAGCGATCCGAGTTCAAATCTCGGTAGGACCTTCGTTTATTTTGGTATGATATATCGCTGAAATAAACATCGATATATACAAACTTGCGGCGCAGGGGGAATGCGACGTGCCCTCACGCCAATCTGTAATAAATCCTTCCTTAAAATCATCATCTGATGGCAGTTCCTAAAACAATAATACCATTCATGATATCAATGCGTGAGAAGGTGTCAATGTCTGAGTGACGCACATGTATTCGAATTGCATTGAAAGGATTTTTTCTTTCTGAGTAATGTTTATTTTCATCATAGAAATGTATATTGGCAGGAAGTATTACAGGCCCTATGGTGTAATGGTTAGCACTCTGGATTTTGAATCCAGCGAACCGAGATCAAATCTCAGTAAGACCTTCGTTTATTTTGGTATGATATATCGCCGAGATAAACATCGATATATACAAACTTGCGGCGAGGAGGAATGCGACGTGCCCTCTCGCCAATCTGTAAAAAATCCTTCCTTAAAATCATCATCTGATGGCAGTTCCTAAAACAATAATACCATTCATGATATCAATGCGTGAGAAGGTGTCAATGTCTGAGTGACGCACAGGTATTCGAAATGCATCGGTCATCTCAGTTGAAAGGATTTTTATCTTTCTGAGTAATGTTTGTTTTCACCATAGAAATGTATAAAGGAAGGAAGTATTACTGGTCCTATGGTGTAATGGTTAGCACTCTGGACTTTGAATCCAGCGATCCGAGTTCAAATCTCGGTAGGACCTTCGTTTATTTTGGTATGATATATCGCTGAAATAAACATCGATATATACAAACTTGCGGCGCAGGAGGAATGCGACGTGCCCTCACGCCAATCTGTAATAAATCCTTCCTTAAAATCATCATCTGATGGCAGTTCCTAAAACAATAATACCATTCATGATATCAATGCGTGAGAATGTGTCAATGTCTGAGTGACGCACAGGTATTCGAAATGCATCGGTCATCTCAGTTGAAAGGATTTTTATCTTTCTGAGTAATATTTGTTTTCACCATAGAAAGGTATATTGGAAGGAGGTATTACAGGCTCTATGGTGTAATGGTTAGCACTCTGGACTCTGAATCCAGCGATACGAGTTCAAATCTCGGTAGGACATTCGTTTATTTTGGTATGATATATCGCCGAGATAAACATCGATTTATACAAACTTGCGGCGCAGGAGGAATGCGACGTGCCCTCACTCCAATCTGTAATAAATTCTTCCTAAAAATCATCATCTGAGGGCAGTTGCTAAAACAATAATACCATTCATGATATCAATGCGTGAGAAGGTGTCAATGTCTGAGTGACGCACAGGTATTCGAAATGCATCGGTCATCTCAGTTGAAAGGATTTTTATGTTTCTGAGTAATGTTTGTTTTCACCTTAGAAATGTATAAAGGAAGGAAGTATTACAGGTCCTATGGTGTAATGGTTATCACTCTGGACTTTGAATCCTGCTATCCGAGTTCAAATCTCGGTAGGACCTTCGTTTATTTTGGTATGATATATCGCCGAGATAAACATCGATATATACAAACTTGCGGCGCAGGAGGAATGCGACGTGCCCTCACGCCAATCTGTAATAAATCCTTCCTTAAAATCATCATCTGATGGCAGTTGCTAAAACAATAATACCGTTCATGATATCAATGCGTGAGAAGGTGTCAATGTCTGAGTGACGCACAGGTATTCGAAATGCATCGGTCATCTCAGTTGAAAGGGTTTTTATCTTTCTGATTAATGTTTGTTTTCACCATAGGAACGTATATTGGAAGGAAGTATTACAGGCCGTATGGTGTAATGGTTAGCACTCTGGATTTTTAATCCAGCGAACCGAGATCAAATCTCAGTAAGACCTTCGTTTATTTTGGTATGATATATCGCCGAGATAAACATCGATATATACAAACTTGCGGCGAGGAGGAATGCGACGTGCCCTCTCGCCAATCTGTAATAAATCCTTCCTTAAAATCATCATCTGATGGCAGTTCCTAAAACACTAATACCATTCATGATATCAATGCGTGAGACGTTGTCAATGTCTGAGTGACGCACAGGTATTCGAATTGCATCGATCATCTCAGTTGAAAGGATTTTTCTCTTTCTGAGTAATGTTTGTTTTCACCATAGAAACGTATATTGGAAGGAAGTATTACAGGTCCTATGGTGTAATGGTTAGCACTCCCGACTTTGAATCCAGCGATTCGAGTTCAAATCTCGGTAGGACCTTCGTTTATTTTGGTATGATATATCGCCGAGATAAACATCGACATATACAAACTAGAGTCGTAGGAGGAATGCGACGTGCCCTCACGCCAATCTGTAATAAATCCTTCCTTAAAATCATCATCTGATGGCAGTTCCTAAAACAATAATACCATTCATGATATCAATGCGTGAGAAGGTGTCAATGTCTGAGTGACGCACATGTATTCGAATTGCATTGAAAGGATTTTTTCTTTCTGAGTAATGTTTATTTTCATCATAGAAATGTATATTGGCAGGAAGTATTACAGGCCCTATGGTGTAATGGTTAGCACTCTGGATTTTGAATCCAGCGATCCGAGTTCAAATCTCGGTAGGACCTTCGTTTATTTTGGTATGATATATGCTGAAATAAACAACGATATATACAAACTTGCGGCGAGGAGGAATGCGACGTGCCCTCACGCCAATCTGTAATAAATCCTTCCTTAAAATCATCATCTGATGGCAGTTCCTAAAACAATAATACCATTCATGATATCAATGCGTGAGAAGGTGCCAATGTCTGAGTGACGCACAGGTATTCGAAATGCATCGGTCATCTCAGTTGAAAGGATTTTTATCTTTCTGAGTAATGTTTGTTTTCACCATAGAAATGTATAAAGGAAGGAAGTATTACTTGTCCTATGGTGTAATGGTTAGCACTCTGGACTTTGAATCCAGCGATCCGAGTTCAAATCTCGGTAGGACCTTCGTTTATTTTGGTATGATATATCGCCGAGATAAATATCGATATATACAAACATGCGGCGCAGGAGGAATGCGACGTGCCCTCACGCCAATCTGTAATAAATCCTTCCTTAAAATCATCATCTGATGGCAGTTCCTAAAACAATAATACCATTCATGATATCAATGCGTGAGAAAGTGTCAATGTCTGAGTGACGCACAGGTATTCGAAATGCATCGGTCATCTCAGTTGAAAGGATTTTTATCTTTCTGAGTAATATTTGTTTTCACCATAGAAAGGTATATTGGAAGGAGGTATTACAGGCTCTATGGTGTAATGGTTAGCACTCTGGACTCTGAATCCAGCGATACGAGTTCAAATCTCGGTAGGACATTCGTTTATTTTGGTATGATATATCGCCGAGATAAACATCGATTTATACAAACTTGCGGCGCAGGAGGAATGCGACGTGCCCTCACTCCAATCTGTAATAAATTCTTCCTAAAAATCATCATCTGAGGGCAGTTGCTAAAACAATAATACCATTCATGATATCAATGCGTGAGAAGGTGTCAATGTCTGAGTGACGCACAGGTATTCGAAATGCATCGGTCATCTCAGTTGAAAGGATTTTTATGTTTCTGAGTAATGTTTGTTTTCACCTTAGAAATGTATAAAGGAAGGAAGTATTACAGGTCCTATGGTGTAATGGTTATCACTCTGGACTTTGAATCCTGCTATCCGAGTTCAAATCTCGGTAGGACCTTCGTTTATTTTGGTATGATATATCGCCGAGATAAACATCGATATATACAAACTTGCGGCGCAGGAGGAATGCGACGTGCCCTCACGCCAATCTGTAATAAATCCTTCCTTAAAATCATCATCTGATGGCAGTTGCTAAAACAATAATACCGTTCATGATATCAATGCGTGAGAAGGTGTCAATGTCTGAGTGACGCACAGGTATTCGAAATGCATCGGTCATCTCAGTTGAAAGGGTTTTTATCTTTCTGATTAATGTTTGTTTTCACCATAGGAACGTATATTGGAAGGAAGTATTACAGGCCGTATGGTGTAATGGTTAGCACTCTGGATTTTTAATCCAGCAAACCGAGATCAAATCTCAGTAAGACCTTCGTTTATTTTGGTATGATATATCGCCGAGATAAACATCGATATATACAAACTTGCGGCGAGGAGGAATGCGACGTGCCCTCTCGCCAATCTGTAATAAATCCTTCCTTAAAATCATCATCTGATGGCAGTTCCTAAAACACTAATACCATTCATGATATCAATGCGTGAGACGTTGTCAATGTCTGAGTGACGCACAGGTATTCGAATTGCATCGGTCATCTCAGTTGAAAGGATTTTTCTCTTTCTGAGTAATGTTTGTTTTCACCATAGAAACGTATATTGGAAGGAAGTATTACAGGTCCTATGGTGTAATGGTTAGCACTCCCGACTTTGAATCCAGCGATTCGAGTTCAAATCTCGGTAGGACCTTCGTTTATTTTGGTATGATATATCGCCGAGATAAACATTGACATATACAAACTAGCGTCGTAGGAGGAATGCGACGTGCCCTCACGCCAATCTGTAATAAATCCTTCCTTAAAATCATCATCTGATGGCAGTTCCTAAAACAATAATACCATTCATGATGTAAATGTCTGAGTGACGCACAGGTATTCGAATTGCATCGGTCATCTCAGTTGAAAAGATTTTTATCTTCCTGAGCAATGTTTTTTTTTTCACCATAGAAATGTATATTAGAATGCAATATTACAGGCCCTATGGTGTAATGGTTAGCAATCTGGACTCTGAATCCAGCTATCCGAGTTCAAATCTCGGTAGGACGTTCGTTTATTTTGGTATGATATATCTTCCTGAGTAATGTTTTTTTTTCAACATAGAAATGTATATTAGCATGCAGTATTACAGGCCCTATGGTGTAATGGTTAGCAATCTGGACTCTGAATCCAGCGATCCGAGTTCAAATCTCGGTAGGACCTTCGTTTAATTTGGTATGATATATCGCCGAGATAAACATCGATATATACAAACTTGCGGAGCAGGAGGAATGCGACGTGCCCTCACGCCAATCTGTAATAAATCCTTCCTTAAAATCATCATCTGATGGCAGTTCCTAAAACAATAATACCATTCATGATATCAATGCGTGAGAAGGTGTCAATGTCTGAGTGACGCACAGGTATTCGAATTGCATCGGTCATCTCAGTTGAAAGGATTTTTATCTTTCTGAGTAATGTTTGTTTTCACCATAGAAATGTATATTGGAAAGAAGTATTACAGGCCCTATGGTGTAATGGTTAGCACTCTGGACTTTGAATCCAGCGATCCGAGTTCAAATCTCGGTAGGACCTTCGTTTATTTTGGTATGATATATCGCTGAAATAAACATCGATATATACATACTTGCGGCGCAGGAGGAATGCGACGTGCCCTCACGCCAATCTGTAATAAATCCTTCCTTAAAATCATCATCTGATGGCAGTTCCTAAAACAATAATACCATTCATGATATCAATGCGTGAGAAGGTGTCAATGTCTGAGTGACGCACATGTATTCGAATTGCATTGAAAGGATTTTTTCTTTCTGAGTAATGTTTATTTTCATCATAGAAATGTATATTGGCAGGAAGTATTACAGGTCCTATGGTGTAATGGTTAGCACTCTGGACTTTGAATCCAGCGATCCCAGTTCAAATCTCGGTAGGACCTTCGTTTATTTTGGTATGATATATGCTGAAATAAACATCGATATATACAAACTTGCGGCGCAGGAGGAATGCGACGTGCCCTCACGCCAATCTGTAATAAATCCTTCCTTAAAATCATCATCTGATGGCAGTTCCTAAAACAATAATACCATTCATGATATCAATGCGTGAGAATGTGTCAATGTCTGAGTGACGCACAGGTATTCGAAATGCATCGGTCATCTCAGTTGAAAGGATTTTTATCTTTCTGAGTAATATTTGTTTTCACCATAGAAAGGTATATTGGAAGATGGTATTACAGGCTCTATGGTGTAATGGTTAGCACTCTGGACTCTGAATCCAGCGATACGAGTTCAAATCTCGGTAGGACATTCGTTTATTTTGGTATGATATATCGCCGAGATAAACATCGATTTATACAAACTTGCGGCGCAGGAGGAATGCGACGTGCCCTCACTCCAATCTGTAATAAATTCTTCCTAAAAATCATCATCTGAGGGCAGTTGCTAAAACAATAATACCATTCATGATATCAATGCGTGAGAAGGTGTCAATGTCTGAGTGACGCACAGGTATTCGAAATGCATCGGTCATCTCAGTTGAAAGGATTTTTATGTTTCTGAGTAATGTTTGTTTTCACCATAGAAATGTATAAAGGAAGGAAGTATTACAGGTCCTATGGTGTAATGGTTATCACTCTGGACTTTGAATCCTGCTATCCGAGTTCAAATCTCGGTAGGACCTTCGTTTATTTTGGTATGATATATCGCCGAGATAAACATCGATATATACAAACTTGCGGCGAGGAGGAATGCGACGTGCCATCTCGCCAATCTGTAATAAATCCTTCCTTAAAATCATCATCTGATGGCAGTTCCTAAAACAATAATACCATTCATGATATCAATGCGTGAGAAGGTGTCAATGTCTGAGTGACGCACAAGTATTCGAATTGCATCGGTCATCTCAGTTGAAAGGGTTTTTATCTTTCTGAGTAATGTTTGTTTTCACCATAGGAACGTATATTGGAAGGAAGTATTACAGGCCGTATGGTGTAATGGTTAGCACTCAGGACTTTGAATCCAGCGATCCCAGTTCAAATCTCGGTAGGACCTTCGTTTATTTTGGTATGATATATCGCCGAGATAAACATCGATATATACAAACTTGCGGCGCAGGAGGAATGCGACGTGCCCTCACGCCAATCTGTAATAAATCCTTCCTTAAAATCATCATCTGATGGCAGTTCCTAAAACACTAATACCATTCATGATATCAATGCGTGAGACGTTGTCAATGTCTGAGTGACGCACAGGTATTCGAATTGCATCGGTCATCTCAGTTGAAAGGATTTTTCTCTTTCTGAGTAATGTTTGTTTTCACCATAGAAACGTATATTGGAAGGAAGTATTACAGGTCCTATGGTGTAATGGTTAGCACTCCCGACTTTGAATCCAGCGATTCAAGTTCAAATCTCGGTAGGATCTTCGTTTATTTTGGTATGATATATCGCCGAGATAAACATCGACATATACAAACTAGCGTCGTAGGAGGAATGCGACGTGCCCTCACGCCAATCTGTAATAAATCCTTCCTTAAAATCATCATCTGATGGCAGTTCCTAAAACAATAATACCATTCATGATGTCAATGTCTGAGTGACGCACAGGTATTCGAATTGCATCGGTCATCTCAGTTGAAAAGATTTTTATCTTCCTGAGCAATGTTTTTTTTTTCACCATAGAAATGTATATTAGAATGCAATATTACAGGCCCTATGGTGTAATGGTTAGCAATCTGGACTCTGAATCCAGCGATCCGAGTTCAAATCTCGGTAGGACGTTCGTTTATTTTGGTATGATATATCTTCCTGAGTAATGTTTTTTTTTTCAACATAGAAATGTATATTAGCATGCAGTATTACAGGCCCTATGGTGTAATGGTTAGCAATCTGGACTCTGAATCCAGCGATCCGAGTTCAAATCTCGGTAGGACCTTCGTTTAATTTGGTATGATATATCGCCGAGATAAACATCGATATATACAAACTTGCGGAGCAGGAGGAATGCGACGTGCCCTCACGCCAATCTGTAATAAATCCTTCCTTAAAATCATCATCTGATGGCAGTTCCTAAAACAATAATACCATTCATGATATCAATGCGTGAGAAGGTGTCAATGTCTGAGTGACGCACATGTATTCGAATTGCATTGAAAGGATTTTTTCTTTCTGAGTAATGTTTATTTTCATCATAGAAATGTATATTGGCAGGAAGTATTACAGGCCCTATGGTGTAATGGTTAGCACTCTGGATTTTGAATCCAGCGAACCGAGATCAAATCTCAGTAAGACCTTCGTTTATTTTGGTATGATATATCGCCGAGATAAACATCGATATATACAAACTTGCGGCGAGGAGGAATGCGACGTGCCCTCTCGCCAATCTGTAATAAATCCTTCCTTAAAATCATCATCTGATGGCAGTTCCTAAAACAATAATACCATTCATGATATCAATGCGTGAGAAGGTGTCAATGTCTGAGTGACGCACAGGTATTCGAATGCATCGGTCATCTCAGTTGAAAGGAATTTTATCTTTCTGAGTAATGTTTGTTTTCACCATAGAAATGTATAAAGGAAGGAAGTATTACTGGTCCTATGGTGTAATGGTTAGCACTCTGGACTTTGAATCCAGCGATACGAGTTCAAATCTCGGTAGGACCTTCGTTTATTTTGGTATGATATATCGCCGAGATAAATATCGATATATACAAACATGCGGCGCAGGAGGAATGCGACGTGCCCTCACGCCAATCTGTAATAAATCCTTCCTTAAAATCATCATCTGATGGCAGTTGCTAAAACAATAATACTGTAAAATGACTAATTTTCACTGGGTTTAAATTTCACTGATTTACCATTTCAGGCATATTCAGTGGGTTTTAAATTCACGGTTTCGTCATTTAGATAATGTGTTCTATGCTAAATTTTACATATTCACTGTGTTTTAATTTAGCGCATTTTTCCAGTCAGCGAAATAAGCTAAATTAAAACCCAGTGAATAATTACCCCCTTTACAGTACCATTCATGATATCAATGCGTGAGAAGGTGTCAATGTCTGAGTGACGCACAGGTATTCGAAATGCATCGGTCATCTCAGTTGAAAGGGTTTTTATCTTTCTGATTAATGTTTGTTTTCACCATAGGAACGTATATTGGAAGGAAGTATTACAGGCCGTATGGTGTAATAGTTAGCATTCTGGATTTTTAATCCAGCGAACAGAGATCAAATCTCTGTAAGACCTTCGTTTATTTTGGTATGATATATCGCCGAGATAAACATCGATATATACAAACTTGCGGCGAGGAGGAATGCGACGTGCCCTCTCGCCAATCTGTAATAAATCCTTCCTTAAAATCATCATCTGATGGCAGTTCCTAAAACAATAATACCATTCATGATATCAATGCGTGAGAAGGTGTCAATGTCTGAGTGACGCACAGGTATTCGAATGCATCGGTCATCTCAGTTGAAAGGAATTTTATCTTTCTGAGTAATGTTTGTTTTCACCATAGAAATGTATAAAGGAAGGAAGTATTACTGGTCCTATGGTGTAATGGTTAGCACTCTGGACTTTGAATCCAGCGATACGAGTTCAAATCTCGGTAGGACCTTCGTTTATTTTGGTATGATATATCGCCGAGATAAATATCGATATATACAAACATGCGGCGCAGGAGGAATGCGACGTGCCCTCACGCCAATCTGTAATAAATCCTTCCTTAAAATCATCATCTGATGGCAGTTGCTAAAACAATAATACTGTAAAATGACTAATTTTCACTGGGTTTAAATTTCACTGATTTACCATTTCAGGCATATTCAGTGGGTTTTAAATTCACGGTTTCGTCATTTAGATAATGTGTTCTATGCTAAATTTTACATATTCACTGTGTTTTAATTTAGCGCATTTTTCCAGTCAGCGAAATAAGCTAAATTAAAACCCAGTGAATAATTACCCCCTTTACAGTACCATTCATGATATCAATGCGTGAGAAGGTGTCAATGTCTGAGTGACGCACAGGTATTCGAAATGCATCGGTCATCTCAGTTGAAAGGGTTTTTATCTTTCTGATTAATGTTTGTTTTCACCATAGGAACGTATATTGGAAGGAAGTATTACAGGCCGTATGGTGTAATAGTTAGCATTCTGGATTTTTAATCCAGCGAACAGAGATCAAATCTCTGTAAGACCTTCGTTTATTTTGGTATGATATATCGCCGAGATAAACATCGATATATACAAACTTGCGGCGAGGAGGAATGCGACGTGCCCTCTCGCCAATCTGTAATAAATCCTTCCTTAAAATCATCATCTGATGGCAGTTCCTAAAACAATAATACCATTCATGATATCAATGCGTGAGAAGGTGTCAATGTCTGAGTGACGCACAAGTATTCGAATTGCATCGGTCATCTCAGTTGAAAGGGTTTTTATCTTTCTGAGTAATGTTTGTTTTCACCATAGGAACGTATATTGGAAGGAAGTATTACAGGCCGTATGGTGTAATGGTTAGCACTCAGGACTTTGAATCCAGCGATCCCAGTTCAAATCTCGGTAGGACCTTCGTTTATTTTGGTATGATATATCGCCGAGATAAACATCGATATATACAAACTTGCGGCGCAGGAGGAATGCGACGTGCCCTCACGCCAATCTGTAATAAATCCTTCCTTAAAATCATCATCTGATGGCAGTTCCTAAAACACTAATACCATTCATGATATCAATGCGTGAGACGTTGTCAATGTCTGAGTGACGCACAGGTATTCGAATTGCATCGGTCATCTCAGTTGAAAGGATTGTTCTCTTTCTGAGTAATGTTTGTTTTCACCATAGAAACGTATATTGGAAGGAAGTATTACAGGCCCTATGGTGTAATGGTTAGCACTCTGGACTTTGAATCCAGCGATCCGAGTTCAAATCTCGGTAGGACCTTCGTTTATTTTGGTATGATATATCGCTGAAATAAACATCGATATATACAAACTTGCGGCGCAGGAGGAATGCGACGTGCCCTCACGCCAATCTGTAATAAATCCTTCCTTAAAATCATCATCTGATGGCAGTTCCTAAAACAATAATACCATTCATGATATCAATGCGTGAGAAGGTGTCAATGTCTGAGTGACGCACATGTATTCGAATTGCATTGAAAGGATTTTTTCTTTCTGAGTAATGTTTATTTTCATCATAGAAATGTATATTGGCAGGAAGTATTACAGGCCCTATGGTGTAATGGTTAGCACTCTGGATTTTGAATCCAGCGAACCGAGATCAAATCTCAGTAAGACCTTCGTTTATTTTGGTATGATATATCGCCGAGATAAACATCGATATATACAAACTTGCGGCGAGGAGGAATGCGACGTGCCCTCTCGCCAATCTGTAATAAATCCTTCCTTAAAATCATCATCTGATGGCAGTTCCTAAAACAATAATACCATTCATGATATCAATGCGTGAGAAGGTGTCAATGTCTGAGTGACGCACAGGTATTCGAATGCATCGGTCATCTCAGTTGAAAGGAATTTTATCTTTCTGAGTAATGTTTGTTTTCACCATAGAAATGTATAAAGGAAGGAAGTATTACTGGTCCTATGGTGTAATGGTTAGCACTCTGGACTTTGAATCCAGCGATCCGAGTTCAAATCTCGGTAGGACCTTCGTTTATTTTGGTATGATATATCGCCGAGATAAATATCGATATATACAAACATGCGGCGCAGGAGGAATGCGACGTGCCCTCACGCCAATCTGTAATAAATCCTTCCTTAAAATCATCATCTGATGGCAGTTCCTAAAACAATAATACCATTCATGATATCAATGCGTGAGAAGGTGTCAATGTCTGAGTGACGCACACGTATTCGAATTGCATCGGTCATCTCAGTTGAAAGGATTTTTATCTTTCTGAGTAATGTTAGTTTTCACCATAGAAACGTATATTGGAAGGAAGTATTACAGGTCCTATGGTGTAATGGTTAGCACTCTGGACTTTGAATCCAGCGATCCGAGTTCAAATCTCGGTAGGACCTTCGTTTATTTTGGTATGATATATGCTGAAATAAACATCGATATATACAAACTTGCGGCGCAGGAGGAATGCGACGTGCCCTCACGCCAATCTGTAATAAATGATTTAAAATCATCATCTGATGGCAGTTCCTAAAACAATAATACCATTCATGATATCAATGCGTGAGAATGTGTCAATGTCTGAGTGACGCACAGGTATTCGAAATGCATCGGTCATCTCAGTTGAAAGGATTTTTATCTTTCTGAGTAATATTTGTTTTCACCATAGAAAGGTATATTGGAAGGAGGTATTACAGGCTCTATGGTGTAATGGTTAGCACTCTGGACTCTGAATCCAGCGATACGAGTTCAAATCTCGGTAGGACATTCGTTTATTTTGGTATGATATATCGCCGAGATAAACATCGATTTATACAAACTTGCGGCGCAGGAGGAATGCGACGTGCCCTCACTCCAATCTGTAATAAATTCTTCCTAAAAATCATCATCTGAGGGCAGTTGCTAAAACAATAATACCATTCATGATATCAATGCGTGAGAAGGTGTCTATGTCTGAGTGACGCACAGGTATTCGAAATGCATAGGTCATCTCAGTTGAAAGGATTTTTATGTTTCTGAGTAATGTTTGTTTTCACCATAGAAATGTATAAAGGAAGGAAGTATTACAGGTCCTATGGTGTAATGGTTATCACTCTGGACTTTGAATCCTGCTATCCGAGTTCAAATCTCGGTAGGACCTTCGTTTATTTTGGTATGATATATCGCCGAGATAAACATCGATATATACAAACTTGCGGCGCAGGAGGAATGCGACGTGCCCTCACGCCAATCTGTAATAAATCCTTCCTAAAAATCATCATCTGATGGCAGTTGCTAAAACAATAATACCATTCATGATATCAATGCGTGAGAAGGTGTCAATGTCTGAGTGACGCACAGGTATTCGAAATGCATCGGTCATCTCATTTGAAAGGATTTTTATCTTTCTGAGCAATGTTTGTTTTCATCATAGAAATGTATATTGGCAGGAAGTATTACAGGCCCTATGGTGTAATGGTTAGCACTCTGGATTTTGAATCCAGCGAACCGAGATCAAATCTCAGTAAGACCTTCGTTTATTTTGGTATGATATATCGCCGAGATAAACATCGATATATACAAACTTGCGGCGAGGAGGAATGCGACGTGCCCTCTCGCCAATCTGTAATAAATCCTTCCTTAAAATCATCATCTGATGGCAGTTCCTAAAACAATAATACCATTCATGATATCAATGCGTGAGAAGGTGTCAATGTCTGAGTGACGAACAGGTATTCGAAATGCATCGGTCATCTCAGTTGAAAGGATTTTTATCTTTCTGAGTAATGTTTGTTTTCACCATAGAAATGTATAAAAGAAGGAAGTATTACTGGTCCTATGGTGTAATGGTTAGCACTCTGGACTTTGAATCCAGCGATCCGAGTTCAAATCTCGGTAGGACCTTCGTTTATTTTGGTATGATATATCGCCGAGATAAATATCGATATATACAAACATGCGGCGCAGGAGGAAGGCGACGTGCCCTCACGCCAATCTGTAATAAATCCTTCCTTAAAATCATCATCTGATGGCAGTTCCTAAAACAATAATACCATTCATGATATCAATGCGTGAGAAGGTGTCAATGTCTGAGTGACGCACAGGTATTCGAATTGCATCAGTCATCTCAGTTGAAAGGATTTTTATCTTTCTGAGTAATGTTAGTTTTCACCATAGAAACGTATATTGGAAGGAAGTATTACAGGTCCTATGGTGTAATGGTTAGCACTCTGGACTTTGAATCCAGCGATCCGAGTTCAAATCTCGGTAGGACCTTCGTTTATTTTGGTATGATATATGCTGAAATAAACATCGATATATACAAACTTGCGGCGCAGGAGGAATGCGACGTGCCCTCACGCCAATCTGTAATAAATCCTTCCTTAAAATCATCATCTGATGGCAGTTCCTAAAACAATAATACCATTCATGATATCAATGCGTGAGAATGTGTCAATGTCTGAGTGACGCACAGGTATTCGAAATGCATCGGTCATCTCAGTTGAAAGGATTTTTATCTTTCTGAGTAATATTTGTTTTCACCATAGAAAGGTATATTAGAAGGAGGTATTACAGGCTCTATGGTGTAATGGTTAGCACTCTGGACTCTGAATCCAGCGATACGAGTTCAAATCTCGGTAGGACATTCGTTTATTTTGGTATGATATATCGCCGAGATAAACATCGATTTATACAAACTTGCGGCGCAGGAGGAATGCGACGTGCCCTCACTCCAATCTGTAATAAATTCTTCCTAAAAATCATCATCTGAGGGCAGTTGCTAAAACAATAATACCATTCATGATATCAATGCGTGAGAAGGTGTCAATGTCTGAGTGACGCAAAGGTATTCGAAATGCATCGGTCATCTCAGTTGAAAGGATTTTTATGTTTCTGAGTAATGTTTGTTTTCACCATAGAAATGTATAAAGGAAGGAAGTATTACAGGTCCTATGGTGTAATGGTTAGCACTCTGGACTCTTAATCCAGCGATACGAGTTCAAATCTCGGTAGGACCTTCGTTTATTTTGGTATGATATATCGCCGAGATAAACATCGATATATACAAACTTGCGGCGCAGGAGGAATGCGACGTGCCCTCACGCCAATCTGTAATAAATTCTTCCTAAAAATCATCATCTGAGGGCAGTTGCTAAAACAATAATACCATTCATGATATCAATGCGTGAGAAGGTGTCAATGTCTGAGTGACGCACAGGTATTCGAAATGCATCGGTCATCTCAGTTGAAAGGATTTTTATCTTTCTGAGTAATATTTGTTTTCACCATAGAAATGTATATTGGAAGGAAGTATTACAGGCTCTATGGTGTAATGGTTAGCACTCTGGACTCTGAATCCAGCGATCCGAGTTCAAATCTCGGTAGGACCTTTGTTTATTTTGGTATGATATATCGCCGAGATAATAATCGATATATACAAACTTGCGGCGCAGGAGGAATGCGAAGTGCCCTCACTCCAATCTGTAATAAATCCTTCTTAAAAATCATCATCTGAGGGCAGTTGCTAAAACAAGAATACCATTCATGATATCAATGCGTGAGAAGGTGTCAATGTCTGAGTGACGCACATGTATTCGAATTGCATCGGTCATCTCAGTTGAAAGGATTTTTATCTTTCTGAGTAATATTTGTTTTCACCATAGAAACGTATATTGAAAGGAAGTATTACAGGCTCTATTGTGTAATGGTTAGCACTCTGGGGTCTGAATCCAGCGATCCGAGTTCAAATCTCGTAGGACCTTCGTTTATTTTGGCATGATATATCGCCAAGTTAAACATCGATATATACAAACTTGCGGCGCAGGAGGAATGTGACGTGCCCTCACGCCAATCTGTAATAAATCCGTCCTTAAAATCATCATTTGAGGTAAGGTGCTAAATAAATAATACCATTCATAATATCAATTCTTTAGCGGGTGCCAATGTCTGAGTGACACGCAGGTATTCGAAATTCATCGGTCATCTCAGTTGAAAGGATTTTTATCTTTCTCAGTAATGTTTTTTTTTCACCATAGAAATGTATATTACAATGCAGTATTACAGGCCGTATGCTGTAATGGTTAGCACTATGGACTTTGAATCCAGCGATCCGAGTTCAAATCTCGGTAGGACCTTCGTTTATTTTGGTATGATATATCGCCGAGTTAAACATCGATATATACAAACTTGCGGCGCAGGAGGAATGCGACGTGCCCTCACGCCAATCTGTAATAAATCCTTCCTTAAAATCATCATCTGATGGCAGTTACTAAAACAATAATACCATTCATGATATCAATGTGTGAGAAGGTCTGAATGATGCACAGGTATTCGAAATTCATCGGTCATCTCAGTTGAAAGGATTTTTATCTTTCTGAGTAATGTTTGTTTTCATCATAGAAATGTATATTGGCAGGAAGTATTACAGGCCCTATGGTGTAATGGTTAGCACTCTGGACTTTCAATCCAGCGACCCCAGTTCAAATATCGGTAGGACCTTCGTTTATTTTGGTATGATATATCGCCGAGATAAACATCGATATATACAAACTTGCGGCGCAGGAGGAATGCGACGTGCCCTCACGCCAATCTGTAATACATCCTTCCTTAAAATCATCATTTGAGGGTAGGTGCTATAAAAATAATATCATTCATGACATCAATTCGTTAGCAGGTGTCAATGTCTGAGTGACGCACAGGTATTCGAATTGCATCGGTCATCTCAGTTGAAAGGATTTTATCTTTCTGAGTAATGTTTGTTTTCACCATAGAAACGTATATTGGAAGGAAGTATTACAGGTCCTATGGTGTAATGGTTAGCACTCTGGACTTTGAATCCAGCGATCCGAATTCAAATCTCGTAGGACCTTCGTTTATTTTGGTATGATATATCGCCGAGATAAACATCGATATATAAAAACTTGCGGCGCAGGAGGAATGCGACGTGCCCTCACACCATTCTGAAATAAATCCTTCCTTAAAATCACCATCTGATGGCTGTTCCTAAAACAATAATACCATTCATGATATCAAACCATTCATGATGTCAATGTCTGAGTGACGCACAGGTATTCGAATTGCATCGGTCATCTCAGTTGAAAGGATTTTTATCTTTCTGATTAATGTTTGTTTTCACCATAGAAATGTATATTGAAAGGAAGTATTACAGGCCCTATGGTGTAATGGTTAGCACTCTTGACTTTGAATCCAGCGATCGGAGTTCAAATCTCGGTAGGACCTTCGTTTATTTTGGTATGATATATCGCCGAGATAAACATCGATACATACAAACTTGCGGCGCAGGAGGAATGCGACGTGCCCTCACGCCAATCTGTAATACATCCTTCCTTAAAATCATCATTTGAGGGTAGGTGCTAAAAAAATAATATCATTCATGACATCAATTCGTTAGCAGGTGTCAATGTCTGAGTGAAACGCAGGTATTCGAAATTCATCAGTCATCTCAGTTGAATGGATTTTTATCTTTCTAATTAATGTTTTTTTTCACCATAGAAATGTATATTAGAATGCAGTATTACAGGCCCTATGGTGTAATGGTTAGCACTCTGGACTTTGAATCCAGCGATCCGAGATCAAATCTCAGTAGGACCTCCGTTTATTTTGGTATGATATATCGCCGAGATAAACATCGATATATACAAACTTGCGGCGAGGAGGAATGCGACGTGCCCTCTCGCCAATCTGTAATAAATCCTTCCATAAAATCATCATCTGATGGCAGTTCCTAAAACAATAATACCATTCATGATATCAATGCGTGAGAAGGTGTCAATGTCTGAGTGACGCACAGGTATTCGAATTGCATTGGTCATCTCAGTTGAAAGGATTCTTATCTTTGTGAGTAATGTTTGTTTTCACCATAGAAATGTATATTGGAAGGAAGTATTACAGGTCCTATGGTGTAATGGTCAGCACTCTTGACTTTGAATCCAGCGATCGGAGTTCAAATCTCGGTAGGACTTTCGTTTATTTTGGTATGATATATCGCCGAGATAAACATCGATACATACAAACTTGCGGCGCAGGAGGAATGCGACGTGCCCTCACACCATTCTGAAATAAATCCTTCCTTAAAATCACCATCTGATGGCAGTTCCTAAAACAATAATACCATTCATGATATCAAACCATTCATGATGTCAATGTCTGAGTGACGCACAGGTATTCGAATTGCATCGGTCATCTCAGTTGAAAGGATTTTTATCTTTCTGATTAATGTTTGTTTTCACCATAGAAATGTATATTGAAAGGAAGTATTACAGGCCCTATGGTGTAATGGTTAGCACTCTTGACTTTGAATCCAGGGATCGGAGTTCAAATCTCGGTAGGACCTTCGTTTATTTTGGTATGATATATCGCCGAGATAAACATCGATACATACAAACTTGCGGCGCAGGAGGAATGCGACGTGCCCTCACGCCAATCTGTAATACATCCTTCCTTAAAATCATCATTTGAGGGTAGGTGCTAAAAAAATAATATCATTCATGACATCAATTCGTTAGCAGGTGTCAATGTCTGAGTGAAACGCAGGTATTCGAAATTCATCAGTCATCTCAGTTGAATGGATTTTTATCTTTCTAATTAATGTTTTTTTTCACCATAGAAATGTATATTAGAATGCAGTATTACAGGCCATATGGTGTAATGGTTAGCACTCTGGACTTTGAATCCAGCGATCCGAGATCAAATCTCAGTAGGACCTCCGTTTATTTTGGTATGATATATCGCCGAGATAAACATCGATATATACAAACTTGCGGCGAGGAGGAATGCGACGTGCCCTCTCGCCAATCTGTAATAAATCCTTCCATAAAATCATCATCTGATGGCAGTTCCTAAAACAATAATACCATTCATGATATCAATGCGTGAGAAGGTGTCAATGTCTGAGTGACGCACAGGTATTCGAATTGCATTGGTCATCTCAGTTGAAAGGATTCTTATCTTTGTGAGTAATGTTTGTTTTCACCATAGAAATGTATATTGGAAGGAAGTATTACTGGTCCTATGGTGTAATGGTCAGCACTCTGGACTTTGAATCCAGCGATCCGAGTTCAAATCTCAGTAGGACCTTCGTTTATTTTGGTATGATATATCGCCGAGATAAACATCGATATATACAGACTTGCGGCGCAGGAGGAATGCGACGTGCCCTCACGCCAATCTGTAATAAATCCTTCCTTAAAATCATCATCTGAGGGCAGTTGCTAAAACAATAATACCATTCATGATATCAATGCGTGAGAAGGTCTGAATGATGCACAGGTATTCGAAATTCATCGGTCATCTCAGTTGAAAGGATTGTTATCTTCCTGAGTAATGTTTTTTTTTCACCATAGAAATGTACATGAGAATGCAGTATTACAGGCCCTATGGAGTAATGGTTAGCACTCTGGACTCTGAATCCAGCGATCCAATTTAAAATCTCGGTAGGACCACCGTTTAATTTGGTATGATATATCGCCGAGATAAACATCGATATATACAAACTTGCAGCGCAGGAGGAATGCGACGTGCCCTCACGTCAATCTGTAATACATCCTTCCTTAAAATCATCATTTGAGGGTAGGTGCTAAAAAAATAATACCATTCATGACATCAATTCGTTAGCATGTGTCAATGTCTGAGTGACGCGCAGGTATTCGAAATTCATCAGTCATCTCAGTTGAATGGATTTTTATCTTTCTAATTAATGTTTTTTTTCACCATAGAAATGTATATTAGAATGAAGTATTACAGGCCTTATGGTGTAATGGTTAGCACTCTTGACTCTGAATCCAGCGATCTGAGTTCAAATCTCGGTAGGACCTTCGTTTATTTTGGTATGATATATCGCCGAGATAAACATCGATATATACAAACTTGCGGCTCAGGAGGAATGCGACGTGCCCTCACGCCAATCTGTAATAAATCCTTCCTTAAAATCATCATCTGAGGGCAGTTGCTAAAACAATAATACCATTCATGATATCAATGCGTGAGAAGGTCTGAATGACGCACAGGTATTCGAAATTCATCGGTCATCTCAGTTGAAAGGATTTTTATCTTGCTGAGTAATGTTTGTTTTCATCATAGAAATGTATATTGGCAGGAAGTATTACAGGCCCTATGGTGTAATGGTTAGCATTCTGGACTTTCAATCCAGCGTTCCCAGTTCAAATATCGGTAGTACCTTCGTTTATTTTGGTATGATATATCGCCGAGATAAACATCGATATATACAAACTTGCGGCGCAGGAGGAATGCGACGTGCCCTCACGCCAATCTGTAATAAATCATTCCTTAAAATCATCATCTGATGGCAGTTCCTAAAACAATAATACCGTTCATGATATCAATGAGTGAGAAGGTGTCAATGTCTGAGAGACGCACAGGTATTCGAATTGCATCGGTCATCTCAGTTGAAAGGATTTTTATCTTTCTGAGTAATGTTTGTTTTCACCATAGAAATGTATATTGGAAGGAAGTATTTCAGGTCCTATGGTGTAATGGTTAGCACTCTGGACTTTGAATCCAACGATCCGAGTTTAAATCTCGGTAAGACCTTCGTTTATTTTGGTATGATATATCGCCGAGATAAACATCGATATATACAAACTTGCGGCGCAGGAGGAATGCGACGTGCCCTCACGCCAATCTGTAATGAATCCTTCCTTAAAATCATCATCTGATGGCAGTTCCTAAAACAATAATACCATTCATGATATCAATGCGTGAGAAGGTGTCAATGTCTGAATGACGCACAGGTATTCGAAATTCATCGGTCATCTCAGATGAAAGTATTGTTATCTTTCTGAGTAATGTTTGTTTTCTTCATAGAAATGTATATTGGCAGAAAGTATTACAGGCCCTATGGTGTAATGGTAGGCACTCTGGACTTTAAATCCAGCGATCCGAGTTCAAATATCGGTAGGACCTTCGTTTATTTTGGTATGATATATCGCCGAGATAAACATCGATATATACAAACTTGCGGCGCAGGAGGAATGCGACGTGCCCTCACTCCATTCTGTAATAAATCCTTCCTAAAAATCATCATCTGAGGGCAGTTGCTAAAACAATAATACCATTCATGATATCAATGCGTGAGAATGTGTCAATGTCTGAGTGACGCACAGGTATTCGAAATGCATCGGTCATCTCAGTTGAAAGTATTTTTATCTTTCTGAGTAATGTTTGTTTTCACCATAGAAATGTATATTGGAAGGAAGTATTACAGGCCCTATGGTGTAATGGTTAGCACTCTGGACTTTAAAAACAGCGATCCGAGTTCAAACCTCGGTAGGACCTTCGTTTATTTTGGTATGATATATCGCCGAGATAAACATCGATATATACAAACTTGCGGCGCAGGAGGAATGCGACGTGCACTCTCGCCAATCTGTAATAAATCCTTCCTTAAAATCATCATCTGATGACAGTTCCTAAAACAATAATACCATTCATGATACCAATGCGTGAGAAGGTGTCAATGTCTGAGTGACGCACAGGTATTCGAAATGCATCGGTCATCTCAGTTGAAAGGATTTTTATCTTTCTGAGTAATGTTTGTTTTCACCATAGAAATGTACGTTGGAAGGTAGTATTACTGGTCCTATGGTGTAATGGTTAGCACTCTGGACTTTGAATCCAGCGATCCGAGTTCAAATCTCGGTAGGACCTTCGTTTATTTTGGTATGATATATCGCCGAGATAAATATCCATACATACAAACATGCGGCGCAGGAGGAATGCGACGTGCCCTCACGCCAATCTGTAATAAATCCTTCCTTAAAATCATCATCTGATGGCAGTTCCTAAAACAATAATACCATTCATGATATCAATGCGTCAGAAGGTGCCAATGTCTGAGTGACGCACAGGTATTCGAATTGCATCGGTCATCTCAGTTGAAAGGATTTTATCTTTCTGAGTAATGTTTGTTTTCACCATAGAAACGTATATTGGAAGGAAGTATTACAGGTCCTATGGTGTAATGGTTAGCACTCTGGACTTTGAATCCAGCGATCCGAGTTCAAATCTCGGTAGGACCTTCGTTTATTTTGGTATGATATATCGCCGAGATAAATATCGATATATACAAACATGCGGCGCAGGAGGAATGCGACGTGCCCTCTCGCCAATCTGTAATAAATCCTTCCATAAAATCATCATCTGATGGCAGTTCCTAAAACAATAATACCATTCATGATATCAATGCGTGAGAAGGTGTCAATGTCTGAGTGACGCACAGGTATTCGAATTGCATTGGTCATCTCAGTTGAAAGGATTCTTATCTTTGTGAGTAATGTTTGTTTTCACCATAGAAATGTATATTGGAAGGAAGTATTACAGGTCCTATGGTGTAATGGTCAGCACTCTTGACTTTGAATCCAGCGATCGGAGTTCAAATCTCGGTAGGACTTTCGTTTATTTTGGTATGATATATCGCCGAGATAAACATCGATACATACAAATTTGCGGCGCAGGAGGAATGCGACGTGCCCTCACACCATTCTGAAATAAATCCTTCCTTAAAATCACCATCTGATGGCAGTTCCTAAAACAATAATACCATTCATGATATCAAACCATTCATGATGTCAATGTCTGAGTGACGCACAGGTATTCGAATTGCATCGGTCATCTCAGTTGAAAGGATTTTTATCTTTCTGATTAGTGTTTGTTTTCACCATAGAAATGTATATTGAAAGGAAGTATTACAGGCCCTATGGTGTAATGGTTAGCACTCTTGACTTTGAATCCAGCGATCGGAGTTCAAATCTCGGTAGGACCTTCGTTTATTTTGGTATGATATATCGCCGAGATAAACATCGATACATACAAACTTGCGGCGCAGGAGGAATGCGACGTGCCCTCACGCCAATCTGTAATACATCCTTCCTTAAAATCATCATTTGAGGGTAGGTGCTAAAAAAATAATATCATTCATGACATCAATTCGTTAGCAGGTGTCAATGTCTGAGTGAAACGCAGGTATTCGAAATTCATCAGTCATCTCAGTTGAATGGATTTTTATCTTTCTAATTAATGTTTTTTTTCACCATAGAAATGTATATTAGAATGCAGTATTACAGGCCATATGGTGTAATGGTTAGCACTCTGGACTTTGAATCCAGCGATCCGAGATCAAATCTCAGTAGGACCTCCGTTTATTTTGGTATGATATATCGCCGAGATAAACATCGATATATACAAACTTGCGGCGAGGAGGAATGCGACGTGCCCTCTCGCCAATCTGTAATAAATCCTTCCATAAAATCATCATCTGATGGCAGTTCCTAAAACAATAATACCATTCATGATATCAATGCGTGAGAAGGTGTCAATGTCTGAGTGACGCACAGGTATTCGAATTGCATTGGTCATCTCAGTTGAAAGGATTCTTATCTTTGTGAGTAATGTTTGTTTTCGCCATAGAAATGTATATTGGAAGGAAGTATTACAGGTCCTATGGTGTAATGGTCAGCACTCTGGACTTTGAATCCAGCGATCCGAGTTCAAATCTCAGTAGGACCTTCGTTTATTTTGGTATGATATATCGCCGAGATAAACATCGATATATACAGACTTGCGGCGCAGGAGGAATGCGACGTGCCCTCACGCCAATCTGTAATAAATCCTTCCTTAAAATCATCATCTGAGGGCAGTTGCTAAAACAATAATACCATTCATGATATCAATGCGTGAGAAGGTCTGAATGATGCACAGGTATTCGAAATTCATCGGTCATCTCAGTTGAAAGGATTTTTATCTTCCTGAGTAATGTTTTTTTTTCACCATAGAAATGTACATGAGAATGCAGTATTACAGGCCCTATGGAGTAATGGTTAGCACTCTGGACTCTGAATCCAGCGATCCAATTTAAAATCTCGGTAGGACCACCGTTTAATTTGGTATGATATATCGCCGAGATAAACATCGATATATACAAACTTGCAGCGCAGGAGGAATGTGACGTGCCCTCACGTCAATCTGTAATACATCCTTCCTTAAAATCATCATTTGAGGGTAGGTGCTAAAAAAATAATACCATTCATGACATCAATTCGTTAGCATGTGTCAATGTCTGAGTGACGCGCAGGTATTCGAAATTCATCAGTCATCTCAGTTCAATGGATTTTTATCTTTCTAATTAATGTTTTTTTTCACCATAGAAATGTATATTAGAATGAAGTATTACAGGCCCTATGGTGTAATGGTTAGCACTCTTGACTCTGAATCCAGCGATCTGAGTTCAAATCTCGGTAGGACCTTCGTTTATTTTGGTATGATATATCGCCGAGATAAACATCGATATATACAAACTTGCGGCTCAGGAGGAATGCGACGTGCCCTCACGCCAATCTGTAATAAATCCTTCCTTAAAATCATCATCTGAGGGCAGTTGCTAAAACAATAATACCATTCATGATATCAATGCGTGAGAAGGTCTGAATGACGCACAGGTATTCGAAATTCATCGGTCATCTCAGTTGAAAGGATTTTTATCTTGCTGAGTAATGTTTGTTTTCATCATAGAAATGTATATTGGCAGGAAGTATTACAGGCCCTATGGTGTAATGGTTAGCATTCTGGACTTTCAATCCAGCGTTCCCAGTTCAAATATCGGTAGTACCTTCGTTTATTTTGGTATGATATATCGCCGAGATAAACATCGATATATACAAACTTGCGGCGCAGGAGGAATACGACGTGCCCTCACGCCAATCTGTAATAAATCATTCCTTAAAATCATCATCTGATGGCAGTTCCTAAAACAATAATACCGTTCATGATATCAATGAGTGAGAAAGTGTCAATGTCTGAGAGACGCACAGGTATTCGAATTGCATCGGTCATCTCAGTTGAAAGGATTTTTATCTTTCTGAGTAATGTTTGTTTTCACCATAGAAATGTATATTGGAAGGAAGTATATCAGGTCCTATGGTGTAATGGTTAGCACTCTGGACTTTGAATCCAACGATCCGAGTTTAAATCTCGGTAAGACCTTCGTTTATTTTGGTATGATATATCGCCGAGATAAACATCGATATATACAAACTTGCGGCGCAGGAGGAATGCGACGTGCCCTCTCGCCAATCTGTAATGAATCCTTCCTTAAAATCATCATCTGATGGCAGTTCCTAAAACAATAATACCATTCATGATATCAATGCGTGAGAAGGTGCCAATGGCTGAGTGAAGCACAGGTATTCGAATTGCATCGGTCATCTCAGTTGAAAGGATTTTTATCTTTCTGAGTAATATTTGTTTTCACCATAGAAATGTATATTGGAAGGAAGTGTTACAGGCTCTATGGTGTAACGGTTAGCACTCTGGACTCTGAATCCAGCGATCCGAGTTCAAATCTCGGTAGGACCTTTGTTTATTTTGGTATGATATATCGCCGAGATAAACATCGATATATACAAACTTGCGGGGCAGGAGGAATGCGACGTGCCCTCACACCATTCTGTAATAAATCCTTCCTTAAAATAATCATCTGAGGGCAGTTGCTAAAACAATAATATCATTCATGATATCAATGCGTGAGAAGGTGTCAATGTCTGAATGACGCACAGGTATTCGAAATTCATCGGTCATCTCAGATGAAAGTATTTTTATCTTTCTGAGTAATGTTTGTTTTCTTCATAGAAATGTATATTGGCAGAAAGTATTACAGGCCCTATGGTGTAATGGTTAGCACTCTGGACTTTGAATCCAGCGATCCGAGTTCAAATCTCGGTAGGGCCTTCGTTTATTTTGGTATGATATATCGCCGAGATAAATATCCATACATACAAACATGCGGCGCAGGAGGAATGCGACGTGCCCTCACGCCAATCTGTAATAAATCCTTCCTTAAAATCATCATCTGATGGCAGTTCCTAAAACAATAATACCATTCATGATATCAATGCGTCAGAAGGTGTCAATGTCTGAGTGACGCACAGGTATTCGAATTGCATCGGTCATCTCAGTTGAAAGGATTTTATCTTTCTGAGTAATGTTTGTTTTCACCATAGAAACGTATATTGGAAGGAAGTATTACAGGTCCTATGGTGTAATGTTTAGCACTCTGGACTTTCAATCCAGCGATCCGAGTTCAAATCTCGTAGGACCTTCGTTTATTTTGGCATGATATATCGCCAAGTTAAACATCGATATATACAAACTTGCGGCGCAGGAGGAATGTGACGTGCCCTCACGCCAATCTGTAATAAATCCTTCCTTAAAATCATCATCTGATGGCAGTTACTAAAACAATAATACCATTCATGATATCAATGTGTGAGAATGTCTGAATGATGCACAGGTATTCGAAATTCATCGGTCATCTCAGTTGAAAGGATTTTTATCTTTCTGAGTAATGTTTGTTTTCATCATAGAAATGTATATTGGCAGGAAGTATTACAGGCCCTATGGTGTAATGGTTAGCACTCTGGACTTTCAATCCAGCGACCCCAGTTCAAATATCGGTAGGACCTTCGTTTATTTTGGTATGATATATCGCCGAGATAAACATCGATATATACAAACTTGCGGCGCAGGAGGAATGCGACGTGCCCTCACGCCAATCTGTAATACATCCTTCCTTAAAATCATCATTTGAGGGTAGGTGCTATAAAAATAATATCATTCATGACATCAATTCGTTAGCAGGTGTCAATGTCTGAGTGACGCACAGGTATTCGAAATTCATCGGTAATCTCAGTTGAAAGGATTTTTATCTTTCTGAGTAATGTTTGTTTTCACCATAGAAATGTATATTGGAAGGAAGTATTACAGGTCCTATGGTGTAATGGTCAGCACTCTGGACTTTGAATCCAGCGATCCGAGTTCAAATCTCGGTAGGACCTTCGTTTATTTTGGTATGATATATCGCCGAGATAAATATCGATATATACAAACTTGCGGCGCAGGAGGAATGCGACGTGCCCTCACGCCAATCTGTAATAAATCCTTCCTTAAAATCGTCATCATCTGATGGCAGTTCCTAAAACAATAATACCATTCATGATATCAAACCATTCATGATGTCAATGTCTGAGTGACGCACAGGTATTCGAAATTCATCGGTCATCTCAGTTGAAAGGATTTTTATCTTCCTGAGTAATGTTTTTTTTTCACCATAGAAATGTACATGAGAATGCAGTATTACAGGCCCTATGGAGTAATGGTTAGCACTCTGGACTCTGAATCCAGCGATCCAATTTAAAATCTCGGTAGGACCACCGTTTAATTTGGTATGATATATCGCCGAGATAAACATCGATATATACAAACTTGCAGCGCAGGAGGAATGCGACGTGCCCTCACGTCAATCTGTAATACATCCTTCCTTAAAATCATCATTTGAGGGTAGGTGCTAAAAAAATAATACCATTCATGACATCAATTCGTTAGCATGTGTCAATGTCTGAGTGACGCGCAGGTATTCGAAATTCATCAGTCAACTCAGTTGAATGGATTTTTATCTTTCTAATTAATGTTTTTTTTCACCATAGAAATGTATATTAGAAGGAAGTATTACAGGCCCTATGGTGTAATGGTTAGCACTCTTGACTCTGAATCCAGCGATCTGAGTTCAAATCTCGGTAGGACCTTCGTTTATTTTGGTATGATATATAGCCGAGATAAACATCGATATATACAAACTCGCGGCTCAGGAGGAATGCGACGTGCCCTCACGCCAATCTGTAATAAATCCTTCCTTAAAATCATCATCTGAGGGCAGTTGCTAAAACAATAATACCATTCATGATATCAATGCGTGAGAAGGTCTGAATGACGCACAGGTATTCGAAATTGATCGGTCATCTCAGTTGAAAGGATTTTTATCTTTCTGAGTAATGTTTGTTTTCATCATAGAAATGTATATTGGCAGGAAGTATTACAGGCCCTATGGTGTAATGGTTAGCATTCTGGACTTTCAATCCAGCGTTCCCAGTTCAAATATCGGTAGTACCTTCGTTTATTTTGGTATGATATATCGCCGAGATAAACATCGATATATACAAACTTGCGGCGCAGGAGGAATGCGACGTGCCCTCACGCCAATCTGTAATAAATCATTCCTTAAAATCATCATCTGATGGCAGTTCCTAAAACAATAATACCGTTCATGATATCAATGCGTGAGAAGGTGTCAATGTCAGAGTGACGCACAGGTATTCGAATTGCATCGGTCATCTCAGTTGAAAGGATTTTTATCTTTCTGAGTAATGTTTGTTTTCACCATAGAAATGTATATTGGCAGGAAGTATTACAGGTCCTATGGTGTAATGGTTAGCACTCTGGACTTTGAATCCAACGATCCGAGTTTAAATCTCGGTAAGACCTTCGTTTATTTTGGTATGATATATCGCCGAGATAAACATCGATATATACAAACTTGCGGCGCAGGAGGAATGCGACGTGCCCTCTCGCCAATCTGTAATGAATCCTTCCTTAAAATCATCATCTGAGGGCAGTTGCTAAAACAATAATATCATTCATGATATCAATGCGTGAGAAGGTGTCAATGTCTGAATGACGCACAGGTATTCGAAATTCATCGGTCATCTCAGATGAAAGTATTTTTATCTTTCTGAGTAATGTTTGTTTTCTTCATAGAAATGTATATTGGCAGAAAGTATTACAGGCCCTATGGTGTAATGGTAGGCACTCTGGACTTTAAATCCAGCGATCCGAGTTCAAATATCGGTAGGACCTTCGTTTATTTTGGTATGATATATCGCTGAGATAAACATCGATATATACAAACTTGCGGCGCAGGAGTAATGCGACGTGCCCTCACTCCATTCTGTAATAAATCCTTCCTAAAAATCATCATCTGAGGGCAGTTGCTAAAACAATAATACCATTCATGATATCAATGCGTGAGAATGTGTCAATGTCTGAGTGACGCACAGGTATTCGAAATGCATCGGTCATCTCAGTTGAAAGGATTTTTATCTTTCTGTGTAATATTTGTTTTCACCATAGAAATGTATATTAGAAGGAAGTATTACAGGTTCTATGGTGTAATGGTTAGCACTCTGGACTTTGAATCCAGCGATCCGAGTTCAAATCACAGTAGGACCTTCGGTTAATTTGGTATGATATATCGCCGAGATAAACATCGATATATACAAACTTGCGGCGCAGGAGGAATGCGACGTGCCCTCACTCCAATCTGTAATAAATCCTTCCTAAAAATCATCATCTGAGGGCAGTTGCTAAAACAATAATACCATTCATGATATCAATGCGTGAGAAGGTGTCAATGTCTGAGTGACGCACAGGTATTCGAATTGCATCGGTCATCTCAGTTGAAAGGATTTTTATCTTTCTAAGTAATGTTTGTTTTCACCATAGAAATGTATAAAGAAAGGAAGTATTACAGGTCCTATGGTGTAATGGTTAGCACTCTGGACTTTGAATCCTGCTATCCGAGTTCAAATCTCGGTAGGACCTTCGTTTATTTTGGTATGATATATCGCCGAGATAAACATCGATATATACAAACTTGCGGCGCAGGAGGAATGCGACGTGCCCTCACGCCAATCTGTAATAAAGCATTCCTTAAAATCATCATCTGATGGCAGTTGCTAAAACAATAATATCATTCATGATATCAATGCGTGAGAAGGTGTCAATGTCTGAATGACGCACAGGTATTCGAAATTCATCGGTCATCTCAGATGAAAGTATTTTTATCTTTCTGAGTAATGTTTGTTTTCTTCATAGAAATGTATATTGGCAGAAAGTATTACAGGCCCTATGGTGTAATGGTAGGCACTCTGGACTTTAAATCCAGCGATCCGAGTTCAAATATCGGTAGGACCTTCGTTTATTTTGGTATGATATATCGCCGAGATAAACATCGATATATACAAACTTGCGGCGCAGGAGTAATGCGACGTGCCCTCACTCCATTCTGTAATAAATCCTTCCTAAAAATCATCATCTGAGGGCAGTTGCTAAAACAATAATACCATTCATGATATCAATGCGTGAGAATGTGTCAATGTCTGAGTGACGCACAGGTATTCGAAATGCATCGGTCATCTCAGTTGAAAGGATTTTTATCTTTCTGTGTAATATTTGTTTTCACCATAGAAATGTATATTAGAAGGAAGTATTACAGGTTCTATGGTGTAATGGTTAGCACTCTGGACTTTGAATCCAGCGATCCGAGTTCAAATCTCAGTAGGACCTTCGGTTAATTTGGTATGATATATCGCCGAGATAAACATCGATATATACAAACTTGCGGCGCAGAAGGAATGCGACGTGCCCTCACTCCAATCTGTAATAAATCCTTCCTAAAAATCATCATCTGAGGGCAGTTGCTAAAACAATAATACCATTCATGATATCAATGCGTGAGAAGGTGTCAATGTCTGAGTGACGCACAGGTATTCGAATTGCATTGGTCATCTCAGTTGAAAGGATTTTTATCTTTCTAAGTAATGTTTGTTTTCACCATAGAAATGTATAAAGAAAGGAAGTATTACAGGTCCTATGGTGTAATGGTTAGCACTCTGGACTTTGAATCCTGCTATCCGAGTTCAAATCTCGGTAGGACCTTCGTTTATTTTGGTATGATATATCGCCGAGATAAACAAAGATATATACAAACTTGCGGCGCAGGAGGAATGCGACGTGCCCTCACGCCAATCTGTAATAAAGCATTCCTTAAAATCATCATCTGATGGCAGTTCCTAAAACAATAATACCAGTCATGATATCAATGCGTGAGAAGGTGTCAATGTCTGAGTGACGCACAGGTATTCGAATTGCATTGGTCATCTCAGTTGAAAGGATTTTTATCTTTCTAAGTAATGTTTGTTTTCACCATAGAAATGTATAAAGAAAGGAAGTATTACAGGTCCTATGGTGTAATGGTTAGCACTCTGGACTTTGAATCCTGCTATCCGAGTTCAAATCTCGGTAGGACCTTCGTTTATTTTGGTATGATATATCGCCGAGATAAACAAAGATATATACAAACTTGCGGCGCAGGAGGAATGCGACGTGCCCTCACGCCAATCTGTAATAAAGCATTCCTTAAAATCATCATCTGATGGCAGTTCCTAAAACAATAATACCAGTCATGATATCAATGCGTGAGAAGGTGTCAATGTCTGAGTGACGCACAGGTATTCGAATTGCATCGGTCATCTCAGTTGAAAGGATTTTTATCTTTCTGAGTAATGTTTGTTTTCACCATAGAAATGTATATTGGAAGGAATTATTACAGGCCCTATGGTGTAGTGGTTAGCACTCTGGACTTTGAATCCAGCGATCCGAGTTCAAATCTCAGTAGGACCTTCGGTTATTTTGGTATGATATATCGCCGAGATAAAGATCGATATATACAAACTTGCGGCGCAGGAGGAATGCGACGTGCCCTCACTCCAATCTGTAATAAATCCTTCCTAAAAATCATCATCTGAGGGCAGTTGCTAAAACAATAATACCATTCATGATATCAATGCGTGAGAAGGTGTCAATGTCTGAGTGACGCACAGGTATTCGAAATGCATCGGTCATCTCAGTTGAAAGGATTTTTATCTTTCTGTGTAATATTTGTTTTCACCATAGAAATGTATATTAGAATGAAGTATTACAGGCTCTATGGTGTAATGGTTAGCACTCTGGACTCTGAATCCAGCGATCCGAGTTCAAATCTCAGTAGGACCTCCGTTTATTTTGGTATGATATATCGCCGAGATAAACATCGATATATACAAACTTGCGGCGAGGAGGAATGCGACGTGCCCTCACGCCAATCTGTAATAAATCCTGCAAATTATATGTTGACATTGATTGTGGGAGATTCTCATGAGTCATATCATACCTAAAACTTAAAAGTAATGACTTATGAAGTTTAATAATATCAAGAATTTGGAGAGTATTAAAAATTGGTGGAGCATGCGCAGTAAAGTCGGAAAACGTTATAATTCTGGCTATCATTTTTTTGTGCAGTAAGTATAACTTTAAGATTTGACGGGTATGTACTACCCCAAACTTCTAAACCATAGGTGATATGAGGCTGAATCAACGTTTTGTATAACAAAAGGAGAATATGCCGTGGGACATAATGTCTTAATTTTAAAAGAATACCTGTCTTTTTCCTAATAGTTTTATTGATCTTTGAAATGTGATTATCCCAGGTCAGATATTTATCAATTTCCACCCCTACGAAAGTTGCTGATTTAGTCTCATATACTTCGTTGTTTTTTATGGACAGGGCACCTCTTACTGTCACACACATACGCATACCACTGATGATCATATATTTTGTTTTTCAACAATTGATAGTCAACTTATTTGCATCACACCAGTGTACAACACTGTTTAAATGTTTGTTAATAATACGCAAATTAATATCTGCCCCTGGTGAAAAAGAATGAAACAAATTGGAGTCATCAGCAAAGAGTCTAAAGTTAAAAAAATTGTAGAGTTTGGGAAATCATTAATGTATAAAAGAAATAAGGTAGGGCCAAGTACTGAACCTCGTGGTACACCACATGATATAGGTAGTTGCCCAGATGAAACACAATTTGAAAAAATGAATTGTGATCTATCTTCTAGATAACTTTTAAACCACTTATCTGGAAGCCCGCGTATACCATAATGACCCATTTTTTCCAGCAAAATTGTATGATTAATAGTATCAAAAGCTTTTGTAAAATCGATAAATATTCCAATAATTGGCTTGCCCTCGTCAATTTGAAGTAATAGTAAAGTCCACAGTGCTAACCATTACACCATAGGGCCTGTAATACTTCCTTCCAATATACATTTCTATGGTGAAAACAAACATTACTCAGAAAGATAAAAATCCTTTCAACTGAGATGACCGATGAATTTCGAATAGCTGTGCGTCACTCAGACATTGACACCTGCAAACGAATTGATAATGTAGTAGAGGTCATATGTTTCACCTCAATCCACTTTGAATGGCTATCAACTACTACAAGAAAATAATCACTACCTTTTTGACTAATGTCAATATGAATACGCTAAAATGGTCTAGTTGGCCATTTCCAAGAACATACTGTGTAAACTCTCACCACCTCTTCAATTTTCTCATCCATTTTTGGCCACCATACACAAGTACGAGCAAAAAGCTTTCATACTACATATGCCCGTATGTTCCCCGTGCAATGCTTTTAACATTTTCGCCCTTAAAATTCGAGGAATAATCACCCTGAAACCCCATAGAACACAATTTTGCTTACAAGGCAACTCAAATCTGCTATTATGATATGGTTTAAGAGTCTCATCACTACAACTCTCTGGCCACCCTGACATAACAAAGTGAAATACATTTCTATTGTTTGTAAAATTTTATGTAACGGTGCTTATTTGGTTGCTAAACCTGGTAGAAATGAGTGATAATATTGTACTTTTGTAGTTTGAAATGAACCTTATGTATGCGAAATCTCTCGAAAACATCAACTTGGATTCTAAAATTCTCCTGCGAGTTGTCACCACCAATGAGAACATCATCTAAATTACAAACACATTTCTCTACCCCTTGTAACATCTGATTCATTTTAGCTAGGAATATTTTAGAAACAGATTTGACCCCCATAAGGCAACTTGGTATAAGAATACAGTCCTTTATGTGTGGTATTTCTCAAATACCTTTGATTCTCTTTATCAACACTAAGTTGTGCATATGCATGTGACAAGTCAAGTTTAGAAAAAAATTTAGATCCTGCTAGCACTGCATACAAGTCCTGAGTAGTAGGAAGTGGATACTGTTCATCCTCTACAGCTTGGTTGATGGTCACCTTACAGTTACCACAAATTCTCACAGACTTGTCAGCTTTTGGTACAATCACTATTAGACTTGCCCAATCGGATCTCTCGGTTTTCACAATCACACCGTAGCGCTCCAGTTTGTCCAACTTCTTTTCAACTTCTTCTTTCAAAGCATACGGGACGTGGTTTAATGTATACAGGTTTCACACCATCTTGCATAGTTATGTGTGCTTCAAACCCTTGCATACCCTCATAGCGCTGTGTGACTCTGATACATTGTGCACACTACCTTTAAATTCTGCTTGGGCTTCACACTAGCTTTGTCATATTTATTTTGACAAACAGATGCAATATAACCTATTTTGGCACACTTATAGCATTTAGCTGACTTAAATTTACACTTCTGTGCATTAGTATTACCCCCACACCTATAACATGATTGTTTATCATTGTTCATACTAGTGTGATACAGTTCTGTCCCTCTTAAAAGTTTTCAGTTTGTTCACAACACCTGCATTATTGTTATGATTGCTGGCTGGACGAAATTCTTGTGTATTCTTCTCCGCCATCTCCATGGACTGGGCTATGTGACAAGCTCTGTCAAATGTAAGGTCAACAGTATTCAACAGCTTATCTTGGAATTATTCAAACCGGTCTCTCAATGCTCGATTCAGGAATTGTCCGTAAATACAGTGAATAATTACACAATATAGTCACTGATCGATTCGTCTGGTTTCTGATTTCGAGTTCCAAATCGAAAACTCTCGGCAATTTCTAATGGTGCTGGATTATAATGTCGTTCTAGTGTTTGTACGATGACATGTAATTGAATGTCTTTTGGCTTTGCTGGCACTAACAAAATACTCAATGTAGAATATACTTCAGGTCCGATCACCATTTGGAAAATTGTGCGTTTTCTTTCTCTAATAACAAGAATCGCTGCTTCTGTATTCTCACCTAGTATTTCTACAATATTATTTGTCGTGAAGAACATCTCCATTCGTTCCACATAAGAACTGATTTTTTCTCGTTCGGCATTAAACTCGCCCACTCGACCGATGAAAACTCCGACGTCCGCCATCTCGTGCACGCTGGAAGTTTTGGATTTACGAACGCAATCCTTCAAAAGATAGGGAAACTTCACACGTCAACGTCAAACGTAAACATTTGTTTGGCATTCATCCACGTAGGAATCGAACATCCTTGTCGCTAAAATGTAATATATTGACAAGTTTGTGGCTTAACGTAAAAAGATCCAGTCCGTACAATTCAAAATAGTGGAAAACTTCTACTGTTTATTAGCACTGAACTCTGGGTAATTAGAGCAATGAGGAAATGATACTAAAATAGAACATTCAAAACATTACACTCTGATGATGGTTTTAATCAAGGATTTGCGAGAGGGTGCGTCGCATTCTTTCTGCGTCACAAGATTGTATATAATCGATGTTTATCTTGGAGATATACGATACGTAAAGTAAACGAAGGTCCTACGGAGATTTGATCTAGGATCGCTGGATTCAGAATCCAGAGTGCTAACCATTACTCCATAGGGCCTGTAATACTTCCTTCCAATATACATTTAAATGGTGGAAAAAAAACATTACTCAGAAAGCTAAAAATCCTTTCAACTGAGATGACCGATGAATTTCGAATACCTGTGCGTCACTCAGACATTTACACCTGCCAACGAATTGATATCATGAATGGTATAATTGTTTAGCAACTGCCCTCAGATGATGATTTTAAGCAAGGATTTATTACAGATTGTCGTGATGACGCGTCGCATTAATCCTGCGTTGAAGCACAGTCCATTGCCATTGCCGCAGTGAGTACCAATTTTAAATGAGTAACAATACTTCTGGCGGGTATAAACGGACTGCATCATTGGTCAGGTGGTTCCGTTTCTCGAGTAAGGGTTTTTCTTTCAACTTTTGCAATGCATGGTACATAACATGAGCCCGACATGTAGGGAATGGTGTAATGTAGATGTGTTACATGTCATATGTGTATTACACCTTCGTTTCTGTATTATTGAGTTGTAATCAAATGGGTTCTGTTTCTTTTATAACTTATATCAACATCAGAAAAATGAGATTGATGCCGTCCTTAAAATAATCTATGTAAAAGTGTTATCACATTTACTCACGTGTATCCGTGAACTGAGCTTTATAATATTAAGTCTAGTTGTTTTAGTTTATTTACTCTACATAAGTATCACAGGCCATAGCAAGGTTATTTTGATTTCACGCTCACGTTCTTTCACGCATTTGTTCATTGTCCACCATTGATCTTTGGTATCTGCATAGTCTAATAACAAATTTAGTTTTGTGTATTGTCCGATATAAGCTGGAAAAGTCTAAATATGTTCATTCTGTTTGTTTGTAAGTAGCAATATTATTATTTCCATTCAGGCCAAGCTTGTTGCACTCTTACAATATTTCTAAGTTTCATTTATCATTATATAGTAAAAAGATCCCTGGAAGGATTTAATAAACCCGTAAAGTACGTGCCAATCGAAGTTTCGAACAAACTCCCGGCAAACCTTGTGCGATAATCGCCCCAAGTGACGTGGCAGTAGTGACCCGTGGCAACGAAATGGTTTTCCGAGAAAGTAGATTACACAAATCCGGGCAAGTTGTGTCACGTGATCGCATTGGTTCGTTGCTATGCGAGCGAAACTCGTGTAAAATGTATAAAATTTATTTTAAAATCACGCCCAGTTGCATTTTATGTTTGAGATAATTACCTAAACACGTTTTTACCTATCGACTTCGTCGTTCGCTATCCTTTTCCCAAACTTCCCCAGCTCTGCAAGCAGGGGCGGTGAAAACTGCCTCGAGTCGCCCCAGCTGTTACGTTACATAACTGTTGAAGGAAAACTGGGAGGGGCGAGGTGCCCCACGTTATCACCCCCGAGGCTACGACGCGAACGCACTCCTGCAGCGACAACGGCCGGCAACTAGTAATGGTTTAGCATTATGATTGGTCAATCACTTTCTCATTGCTTGTTCTATTGCTCATGGTTATCTGACGTCAGCGCTTACGCTCGTGACAGTTCAGGGGTTTCATTTTACTTTCGAAAGTAGGACGAATAAAAAACTGTTTCTTTTGTTGACAATTTGTACAGAAACAAAGAGAAATGCCAGAAACATCTCAAATATTAAACACCGAGAAATGCCAGAAACATCTCAAATATTAAACACCGAGAAATGCCAGAAACATCTCAAATATTAAACACCGAGAAATGCCAGAAACATCTCAAATATTAAACACCGAGAAATGCCAGAAACATCTCAAATATTAAACACCGAGAAATGCCAGAAACATCTCAAATATTAAACACCGAGAAATGCCAGAAACATCTCAAATATTAAACACCGAGAAATGCCAGAAACATCTCAAATATTAAACACCGAGAAATGCCAGAAACATCTCAAATATTAAACACCGAGAAATGCCAGAAACATCTCAAATATTAAACACCGAGAAATGCCAGAAACATCTCAAATATTAAACACCGAGAAATGCCAGAAACATCTCAAATATTAAACACCGAGAAATGCTAGAAACATCTCAAATATTAATCACCGAGAAATGCCAGAAACATCTCAAATATTAAACACCGAGAAATGCCAGAAACATCTCAAATATTAAACACCGAGAAATGCCAGAAACATCTCAAATATTATACACCGAGAATTGCCAGAAACATCTCAAATATTAAACACCGAGAAATGCCAGAAACATCTCAAATATTAAACACCGAGAAATGCCAGAAACATCTCAAATATTAAACACCGAGAAATGCCAGAAACATCTCAAACATTAAACACCGAGAAATGCCAGAAACATCTCAAATATTAAACACCGAGAAATGCCAGAAACATCTCAAATATTAAACACCGAGAAATGCCAGAAACATCTCAAATATTAAACACCGAGAAATGCCAGAAACATCTCAAATATTAAACACCGAAAAATGCCAGAAACATCTCAAATATTAAACACCGAGAAATGCCAGAAACATATCAAATATTAAACACCGAGAAATGCCAGAAACATCTCAAATATTAAACACCGAGAAATGCCAGAAACATCTCAAATATTAAACACCGAGAAATGCCAGAAACATCTCAAATAATAAACACCGAGGAATGCCAGAAACATCTCAAATATTAAACACCGAGAAATGCCAGAAACATCTCAAATATTAAACACCGAGAAATGCCAGAAACATCTTAAATATTAAACACCGAGAAATGCCAGAAACATCTCAAATATTAAACACCGAGAAATGCCAGAAACATCTCAAATATTAAACACCGAGAAATGCCAGAAACATCTCATATATTAAACACCGAGAAATGCCAGAAACATCTCAAATATTAAACACCGAGAAATGCCAGAAACATCTCAAATATTAAACACCGAGAAATGCCAGAAACATCTCAAATATTAAACACCGAGAAATGCCAGAAACATCTCAAATATTAAACACCGAGAAATGCCAGAAACATCTCAAATATTAAATACCGAGAAATGCCAGAAACATCTCAAATATTAAACACCGAGAAATGCCAGAAACATCTCAAATATTAAACACCGAGAAATGCTAGAAACATCTCAAATATTAATCACCGAGAAATGCCAGAAACATCTCAAATATTAAACACCGAGAAATGCCAGAAACATCTCAAATATTAAACACCGAGAAATGCCAGAAACATCTCAAATAATATACACCGAGAATTGCCAGAAACATCTCAAATATTAAACACCGAGAAATGACAGAAACATCTCAAATATTAAACACCGAGAAATGCCAGAAACATCTCAAATATTAAACACCGAGAAATGACAGAAACATCTCAAATATTAAACACCGAGAAATGCCAGAAACATCTCAAACATTAAACACCGAGAAATGCCAGAAACATCTCAAATATTAAACACCGAGAAATGCCAGAAACATCTCATATATTAAACACCGAGAAATGCCAGAAACATCTCAAATATTAAACACCGAGAAATGCCAGAAACATCTCAAATATTAAACACCGAAAAATGCCAGAAACATCTCAAATATTAAACACCGAGAAATGCCAGAAACATATCAAATATTAAACACCGAGAAATGCCAGAAACATCTCAAATATTAAACACCGAGAAATGCCAGAAACATCTCAAATATTAAACACCGAGAAATGCCAGAAACATCTCAAATATTAAACACCGAGAAATGCTAGAAACATCTCAAATATTAATCACCGAGAAATGCCAGAAACATCTCAAATATTAAACACCGAGAAATGCCAGAAACATCTCAAATATTAAACACCGAGAAATGCCAGAAACATCTCAAATATTATACACCGAGAATTGCCAGAAACATCTCAAATATTAAACACCGAGAAATGACAGAAACATCTCAAATATTAAACACCGAGAAATGCCAGAAACATCTCAAATATTAAACACCGAGAAATGACAGAAACATCTCAAATATTAAACACCGAGAAATGCCAGAAACATCTCAAACATTAAACACCGAGAAATGCCAGAAACATCTCAAATATTAAACACCGAGAAATGCCAGAAACATCTCAAATATTAAACACCGAGAAATGCCAGAAACATCTCAAATATTAAACACCGAGAAATGCCAGAAACATCTCAAATATTAAACACCGAGAAATGCCAGAAACATCTCAAATATTAAAGACCGAGAAATGCCAGAAACATATCAAATATTAAACACCGAGAAATGCCAGAAACATCTCAAATATTAAACACCGAGAAATGCCACAAACATCTCAAATATTAAACACCGAGGAATGCCAGAAACATCTCAAATATTAAACACCGAGGAATGCCAGAAACATCTCAAATATTAAACACCGAGAAATGCCAGAAACATCTCAAATATTAAACACCGAGAAATGCCAGAAACATCTTAAATATTAAACACCGAGAAATGCCAGAAACATCTCAAATATTAAACACCGAGAAATGCCAGAAACATCTTAAATATTAAACAACGAGAAATGCCAGAAACATCTCAAATATTAAGTCCATGCATGGGCATGGCATTATTGCAGTAGTACAGACCTATTTACGAAAATCGAATATTAGAATGTTTTCCCGGCCCAGGGGAACAATATGGCGATTACTCGTTACCTGCCTACTTGTCATTCGCAAGGGAGATGTTCGAGTTACAGACATCGAGTTACGAACAACGTAAACAAAACAAAAAATATATGTTGCCCGTAACTCGAAATTTGGTTAACTGTTATTTAAAGTTTGAGTTACTAAATGTCGACGTTCAACACAAAACAAATGTATGTTGACCCTAACTCGAAGTTCTGTTAACTGTTATTTGAACATCGAGTTACAATTTGGGCGTGGTTTCTAAAATATGGCGCGGTCATTTCTGTAACTCGATGTGTTCGTAATTCGATGTCCGTAACTCGAACAATTCACCATCTCTTCGCAGGGAACGCCGGGAAGCAAGAAATGTCACATGACGCCTTACTGGCTAAATTTTCCCCAGGGAATTTGCCTAAAATAGTGCTCCGCCCCCTTTTTACACTAGTGTTTATACGCGGAATTTGATAACTGTTTTTGCAACTCAAGTGGCTTTTTAATCACATTTCAGTGAAATATTGTTTATTAATGTCATACATAATTCAATCTTTATAACAGCAAACAATAATACGTATAAAGCCAACTAAATGTGTGTTTGAAGTTCGAAATGTCCCGCGTAATTCCAGGTTTTAATAGCTTGAAAAACATAGTTGAACTCTGGTGACCTTGCCCTTTGTTATATAATATTATTCCCTTTATCATAGTTTGTTTCAATATAAATATGCATTGTCATAATTCATTTTGAATACAAACAAATTTTAAGGTTGAATAACAGTGGGAAAGCAGTCTACCAAATGTCAAATTGATGTAAATATCTTACAAATACATTGGTGCCTAATTTGTTTAATTATTTTAAGGGACACCAATTTTCAGCTTTCATTTTCATTTAGATATTTTAGTATAAAAACAAATGCCTAATCTCAGAAAAAAGTACTGCATTTAGACGTGAATAGATTCATAAAACATGCAAGATAACAGAAAATCTGGCTGGCTTTTGTCCAAGTATTTTGTACAGGTGTCTGTCAAAAATTAATGTTTCACTGAGACAAATGTGAACTACCTTATTATATGCGTTGTGTGACTACTGTTTTATTTGAAAAGTAAAAAAACGCCTTCTATGAATAGCTATCATGTTGCAAGCTCTACTTTGTATACAATTCAACTTAAATAGTTAGTTGGAGTTCAGTGGAAAGAGAAGTCAACAATACTGTTCAATACATCTTCATACACTGCAATCTTTGTTTTTGAAGTGTATTTTATGTGTTGTTTTTGATTTGATAACTTTGGACTCAACATATTTTCTATTAGCGGCAGATCTTGATCAAAAGTCTAGCACTCAATTCATAGGAGTGCATATTGAAATATTCAACAGAATACAGGATGAACGGAAATGTTAGGAACCCCTTTCAGATAAATTAGTGTTAAATGTTTCTTTCCCAACTACCGAGGGTATATACGTTAACATAACGTTATTTCTTCGCGGTTTAGTGTATCACGTGCGTCATTTCACTACAATAACATTACCTTGCAAAACATAGTCCGCCATACTTTAATAGACTCGCATTAGAATGCGAATCAGTCACATAAATTCAACACGACTATGCCAAAGAAGTATATGAAATAGTTTAATTTTAAATATGGTAAAACGTACTAAAAATAGCAATTACATATATAGAGGTATTTTAAGTTATATACTAAATATATTTCAGTTTTTAAAATGTAAAATAGAACACTCTCTTTAACCCACAATACGCGACACAAGATGACGTATACGCCGTGCAATCGTTGCGGTTTCAGGACGAACCTCCAAAAAAATTGACTTCGAATTAGTAGCACACAACTCTTCACAATTCCTGCATAATTTCGAATTGGAAATTGTGTTTTTATTTTATTTATTGTGTTTGTTTTTTATTAACAATGTAGTTGTGTACCATCGTTAATATCATTAACTGAAGCTTTCTTTGTGATAGATGAACCGCGTGTTGTACTTGTTGCTCTGGTTACATCGTTTGTGCACTGAACGGGACAAGCTGCGAGGGCCACACACAAACACTCCGACTTCTGACCTATTATCATCAACAAAACAAAAACATAGTTTGTAGATCATCTATGAAACCGAGATGATCACATATATGATTTGTATAAAAAAATCCAATGATATATATGTGGAATGATATGACTTGTGATAAAGATCACATTGAATCAGCCAAACATACTAAATAGTATTCTAAAACTATTCAAATTATTCAAAAATGTCAATTCATATAGGTATTCCCTTATTGCTGCTTCCAGTCTATTTCTCGGTAATACTAGCCCTCTATATAAATGCATACAGTGAATGGTTGAAGGGAGTTTGACAGTACACCAGATGTCCAATCTAGGAAGTTTTTATAGTACATACAAGAACCCCTTCACAATACAGGAAATGGCTGTTCTGTTACAGCACCCTCAAAGAAAAAAAAACATTTCAACTTACTGTTGGTGCATTTTTGAAATTTCTTTAAAGACAGATTTCCATCTCGGTCTACCAAAGGTAATCCTGTGATTTAGGAAGTCATTCTTGCGCATTATGTCACTATTCTGTTGCGGCATATCTCCATAGTAATGCTGGTCACCAGTAAGATACAGCTGAACGTTGAAGTAATCTGGCTTATTGCACTCCCATAACTTCGAAGTAAATCAAACACAATAATTCTCAGTACAAGAAATGAAAAATCATACAATAAATCTTATAATACCGTGGTAAAATCATTTTATTTAAGCAATAACTGGTCACGAACCAGTAAGCACATTTCTTTCAATTGAAGGGGATCAAAGCCTTGTGTCATGAGACTTTTTCTGCGTTCTAAAAGTATCTATAATTTGTTATCTGTCGATGAATATTGAATCAGCCACTCGGCCTCATAATAAATGCTGAAACAGTGTACTCGTACACCACATCAAACAGTGTACTCGTACACCACATCAATGGGAATACAACTTTTTTTCCGGGAGTGCAGCATATTCTGAAATTACAATGTGTCCGAGTTAGGCTATGACGTAGGATTATGTACTTACCTTTGTATGTAGTTCAAATATCAGGTTTGAAAACCACTGGAAGCAAGCTACATCTCTACACATCCATATAAGGTAAACACGACGTAGTTTTTTAGGGTCATCAGAGTTATACCTGCAATTGTATAACACCATGTGTAAATATTACATATGGTGGCTACTGGCAGAAAAAGATCACATATGATGGGCACCCAAAAAAGGGTCGCATATAATGGGCTCTGTGGATAAATATCACATATGGTGCGAACCCGAAAAAGGTCGCATATGATGGACACCTCGCATAAAGATCATATGTAGTTAGATCCGTGAATAAAGATCTCATGCGACGTACTAATTAAATAATAGTTGGGGTTCCAAACGAATGGCCAAATGCACTCCTATTTCGACGCATGTTGTGAAATGCACGTCTGTTGGATGGTATATATAAGGAATGTTTTAAAGTCACGTAAAGTTCACTCAGAATTGTCACGATCTTTTAAAATAATGAGAAGTAGTCCGGGGGAAAAACTGTACCTGAGTTTGTTTAAAATGGCAGCAAACGGCGTCACTCCTACCCCACCAGCAATGCATACGCTAACATTGTATTTCAGTATATCTTGGCTTGGACTTCCAAATGGACCATCTATATACATACTATAGAATAAAAGAATATGTTCAACAACGCACAACACACAATGGGATCAACAATTCAACCAATGCACAACAAACAATACGTTTAACAATTCAACCAATGCACAACAAACAATACGTTTATCAATTCAACCAATGCACAACAAACAATATGCTTAACAATTCAACCAATGCACAACAAACAAGACGCTTATCAATTCAACAAATGCACAACAAACATTACGCTTATCAATTCAACTAATGCACAACAAACATTACGCTTATCAATTCAACCAATGCACAACAAACAATACGCTTATAAATTCAACCAATGCACAACAAACAATACGCTTAATAATTCAACCAATGCACAACAAACAATACGTTTAACAATTCAACCAATGCACAACAAACAATACGCTTATAAATTCAACCAATGCACAACAAACAATACGCTTAATAATTCAACCAATGCACATCAAACAATACGTTTAACAATTCAATCAATACACAACAAACATTACGCATATCAATTCAACCAATGCACAACAAACATTACGCTTATCAATGCAATCAATGCACAACAAACAATCCGCTTATCAATTCAATCAATGCACAACAAACATTACGCTTATCAATTCGACCAATGCACAACAAACAATACACTTATCAATTCAACTAATGCGCAACAAACAATACGTTTTAGCAATTCAACTAATGCACAACAAACAATACGTTTAACAATTCAACCAATGCACAACAAACAATACGTTTAACAATTCAACCAATGCACAACAAACAATACGTTTAACAATTCAACAAATGAACAACAAACAATACGCTTATCAATTCAATCAATGCACAACAAACAATACGCTTATCAATTCAACCAATGCACAACAAACAATACGTTTAACAATTCAACCAATGCACAACAAACAATACGTTTAACAATTCAACTAATGCACAACAAACAATACGCTTATCAATTCAACCAATGCACAACAAACAATACGTTTAACAATTCAATCAATGCACAACAAACAATATGCTTATCAATTCAACCAATGCACAGCAAACAATACGTTTAACAATTCAACTAATGCACAACAAACAATACGCTTATCAATTCAACCAATGCACAACAAACAATACGCTTATCAATTCAACCAATGCACAACAAACAATACGCTTATCAATTCAACCAATGCACAACAAACAATACGCTTATCAACTCAACCAATGCACAACAAACAATACGCTTATCAATTCAACCAATGCACAACAAACAATACGCTTATCAATTCAACCAATGCACAACAAACAATACGCTTATCAATTCAACCAATCCACAACAAACAATACGCTTATCAATTCAACCAATGCACAACAAACAATACGCTTATCAATTCAACCAATGCACAACAAACAATACGCTTATCAAATCAACCAATGCACAACAAACAATACGTTTAACAATTCAACCAATGAACAACAAACAATACGCTTATCAATTCAATCAATGCACAACAAACAATACGCTTATCAATTCAACCAATGCACAACAAACAATACGTTTAACAATTCAACCAATGCACAACAAACAATACGTTTAACAATTCAACTAATGCACAACAAACAATACGCTTATCAATTCAATCAATGCACAACAAACAATACGCTTATCAATTCAACCAATGCACAACAAACAATACGTTTAACAATTCAATCAATGCACAACAAACAATACGTTTAACAATTCAACTAATGCACAACAAACAATACGCTTATCAATTCAATCAATACACAACAAACAATACGCTTATCAATTCAACCAAGGCACAACAAACAATACGTTTAACAATACAACCAATGCACAACAAACAATACGTTTAACAATTCAACTAATGCACAACAAACAATACGCTTATCAATTCAATCAATACACAACAAACATTACGCTTATCAATTCAACTAATGCGCAACAAGCAATACGTTTTAGCAATTCAACTAATGCACAATAAACAATACGTTTAACAATTCAACCAATGCACAACAAAAAATACACTTATCAATTCAACTAATGCGCAACAAACAATACGTTTAACAATTCAACCAATGCGCAACAAACAATACGCTTAACAATTCAACCAATGCACAACAAACAATACACTTATCAATTCAACTAATGCGCAACAAACAATACGTTTTAGCAATTCAACTAATGCACAACAAACAATACGTTTAACAATTCAACCAATGCACAACAAACAATACGTTTAACAATTCAACCAATGCACAACAAACAATACACTTATCAATTCAACTAATGCGCAACAAACAATATGTTTAACAATTCAACTAATGCGCAACAAACAATACGTTTAACAATACAGGCGAACGTCATTGTTGACGTAAACTTAATTAAAAGAAATGGTAAATGTCATTCATAACACGTTCCATATTAGCTTGTCATTACAGAATGCCAGTGCAGCTCAGGTCTCTGTTCTATGGAAGAAAGTCTGACTGGCTCGTTATTTGGTGCTTATGGATATAAGTGATATCAGCTTGTAAATAAACTACAAATTTCTGTGAACATAGGCTAGGCAAGTGATTAACAACACTCATTATCATATCCTCGCCTCCAATAAACACTTACCCGGGGCAAGTGAATTGAGCCTTTAATAATTCAACCAATGCACAACAAACAATAGTCTCAATAATAATTCACTTCATGCAAATCAAACAATATATGCACAACAGACGAACTGAACAATTCAACTAACGCACAAATAGCAATACGCTCAACAGTTCAACTAATGCCTAAAGCCCATGGAATTAAATCGAGCTCTCATCGATATTCTACACTAGCCCGCAATACATCAATCCCAGAAGCAGATACAGTCCTGAAGCAGTCCTGTGACATAATATCGTATTGTGTACTTAGTGACAGAGGCTTACTTTGGATATTTTCTGCATTGAGATAATGAATATTCTTGCGTATGATCTTCCTCCAGACTGGTCAGCTCTTGTAAACGAACTATAAGTGTACAAGCACACAATAATGTCAGCTATTTTGGCACAAGATAAACCTGCATAATCTTTAATTTGGTCTTGTCAACAATTGTTTTCAAAACATTGTTTCTTAAATTCATCACGCGATTACAGGGGGATAGTATTAGACGCAAATGACAAAATGACCGCCGAAATCTCGTTGAGTACGGGAGAGCCACGCGACTTATGTTTGTCTCATCTCTAACAGTGTTCCATTCTCTTTCGTCATCGTGTAGAGTGTTCCAAATACTATGGTAGCATAAAAACGGGGAAAATAAAATGTGATGGTGGGAGGGATTGAATTACTATTTAGGAGGAACCATTTATGAAGATGGAAAATGGGCTATCTGGCTTTCAACGACATCCCGGCGGCCATTGCCATCTAAGTTGATTTGTTTCTTATTCTGGTTTCTTTTTAATATCAGTTAAACAATATGAGCATGTTAAGTTATAGTTTGTTGATAACGTGAAGGACAGTATGTTATGGAGTTTTAGACTTGTTTAAAAACAGTGGTTTGGTAGGCTCCAAAAGTTAGAACGTATCTGGTGAGAACTTTTCATTTACTCTAAATTGAGGCCTAAAATAATAAAAAAATATGCTTTACCTACATTATGGTGCGGAAAATATGGCGCTCAAAGGGTTACTCTAATCATTATACCTCTTTGCTCCAATTAAATTGCAACTTTAAAGATCATCATCAATTAACTAATAATTAAAGTGCTTACCCGTCCAGTCACCGAGAACCCGGATGTGAATGCTAAATGATGCAATTTCAGGATTCGGGCACTGTAAACATACAAAACAGTACACGTTAGTGAACGCTCGTCAATTTAATTCTTCGGCATTAAGGAATATAGTGGATCACGGAATCCAGATATGAGTATGAACATTGCAGGACACGTGACAAGCACGTGACAACTTACCGCTGTTAGAGTAAACGGATGCCATTCCATAGAAGAAATGCTCGGTATATTCACCATAATGTACTGGAGGAAATAAAACAAACATAAAAAATAAGTTTGGTAAATCAAAGGTCGCCAACCAGTGATAAAGAAGATTACAATTATGTTTGTTAGGAGTGACCAAAGTACAAAGTAAAAGATAGTTCAATATTGCTATTGTACTAACACGGCAGTACCACGTCTAAATTTACTATTATAAATCGTTTGCGTGATGGCACACATAATATGACCGTGAGTAATATAATAATAGACAGTTGATAAAATAAATAAAACATAGAAGTAAAAAGCGAGCGTGCCAGGATTCGAACCTGGAATCTTCTGATCCGTAGTCAGACGCGTTATCCGTTGCGCCACACGCCCTCATACAAGAAAGACCGAATCACGACTGTAGCCAATTTAAGGGTAAGAAGTGTAAATATACATTTTTAAAATTTGGGAAAGTATCATGGTAAAATATACACTAACATTTTAAATATTGTAATGAAATTAATATAAGTAAAAGGTATGAAGCCATACTGAGCAGCCAAAAAAGCGTTAGCGAACCAAACAGAACCTAGCATGCCAGGATACGCAGCTAAATTTTCACGGGGAATGGCACAAGAATACTTTTGGGTCCATGATATCCGCACAACTTTTTCTTTAAATATCATGGCAACTTTCCCAAACTAGAAGCAGTCCAAGTAACGTGACATGCCCAACGGCAAGGTAAATAAATGAACAAAGAGATGAATACTTTACCTGCCCCGCTTTACCTCGAAATTTTTCTTTCGTGAAACGTATTTCGATGACGTCACATGAATGATGAACGACTTCTTGAATATTTGCCTCGCGGTATCGACTTCCCAGAAATCGACATATCTTTTCTATGGCATAGCACGTGAGCGGTACGACCACCCACATCCAAGTCTGTCAAAAAAGATGTACAGCGAGATGTCAAAACTGTTATTTCTCCTGGACAGATTTTATTGTAACCACGTCGGTACATAGCGTATGGGTATGCTATACAAAACAGTCAATAATACGTCAGACCAAACAGAGCCAGCACAATTATCACTCTGTAGTTTCAGGCTCTATGAATCGTGACAGGTTCAAACAAACACGGTCCATAACTAAACAAAATAGAGGCGAGCGAATATTTCAACTGGGTGGTAGATCATACTAGTCAGGAGCCAAACATGCGTGATTTATAACCTGCCTCCAAAGTCTTTGTGATCATAACCTAACCTCTATTAGAAACATTGCATCACCCCTTACCTAAGTGCAAGCAGTGATGGGAGTCATTAGTTTAGTATTATTACCTGTTGAGGTATCCTTATAAATATTGGCATTTCTTTACACGTAACTGAAGACGAATCCCAATCCATGGAGCCTTCGGCATATGCCATTATATCAGTCTTATTCTGAATCAGGCAACCTGGAATATGCATAACTATATTTTCTTGCATTTTTAAAAGGCCCCTAGAACAAATATGAATATGATTCCTCATTTACATGCACGTAAAACCAGATTAACTTAAATACAACTGGGACAGAATGGCGTGACATTTTCCTGGATGCCCTGATATAGGGTGCTTAGCACGAAGCACACGTCAAGGGTGTGGATTTCTTTGTTGTGTAGTGTATGTACCATTAATGACTTGCAAATTGCACGCATAACCATATTCAATGCAACGGACACTTTGTTGAATTTTAGCTAGCATGTGATTTTAGCTACAATTTTAGCTACATAAAAATAAGCTAATCGTGATACTGACACTTAAAGTAGTAATGTAGCTATTTCAAATGTTTTGCAGAAAGTTGCCCTAACCTAAAAAGCGAGTACCAAAGACCCTCCAGCGCTCAATATATCATTCTGACCAGCTTTTGGTTTAAAATTCAGTGTTACTAGACAGAAATTATTTGAAATAGACAAAAACGTGTGCTTACCTTGATGCATGGAATAAAAGAAGTATATAAAAAACAATAAATAAATGGTGAGTATACCAAAATATTTCATAGCTAGCAGTCCTGGAAAAGATGAATTATTTTATGAATTAAAATAAATAAAATACAAACTTGGTTCACTCACAAGTTTCGACACAATTTTTTTTCTGAATGTAAAATTTAACCCCACACATATATTTCTTTAATGTCTTTCCATATAGACAGTGAGATTATGGGTGATACATTCGTGAAATTGACAGCCATGTTAGTTACTCACCTGACTGCCTTTGTTGATGACGTCACAATTACAAATAAAATTATCATCATTGAAAAACCTGTAGCACCAGCAACTGTAAAGAGAGTTCGTGAGAGTGTAGAGTAGTAGTCAGCGATGATACTGAGAAGAAATCGAACTTTAAAATCAAAGGTTCAAGATACAAGGCAAGACTAACACAATTGACGTAATAAACTCGTTTTACTCACCAGAACAAAAAAGTACTTTTCGCGGATCCTAGAAAAGACAAATACGGAAGACTATTATAGCGCCGCCATCATGACATGTTAAAGACCGATACAAAACCATATAGACAATACACACTATTTTTTTGATGCTCACACTTTCCTTTTGTCAGAAGTTAGCGAGGTGTTTTTTTACGGTTATGAATTTAAGAGTATATGATTCAACAGTCGCCCTCTAGCGAAGGTTCTTGGTAGAGGGCGTTACTTAAGTGTGAATTCAGTTAATATCAGTCGCCCACAATCATGAAGATAAGACGTGAACGCACCTCATCTTGACAGCTTGCCAAATTGATTTCTGGGTAATTGTTATTGTACCGCTGAGAGGAATTTATGACGTTCGTAATATGACCAATAGTATGCACCGCTGAAATGAAAATGAAAATCTGTCAAAGTATTCAACTTCCATGATGAATTCAAAAAGTCATTGTGGTTACAATGCATTTCTAAGCATTTTAAAATAATTCTGTTAAATATTACGTTTTTTTAAAAACATTAGGTTATGATTTATCGTAAAATAAAAATAATATGTTGGCTACAAACATAGCAGTATTCATTAGATGAAATACTGAGACACAAGTTGTTAATCACCTCAATGTACGGATAAATCCAGAGCGTATGCGCATTAGAGTTAATTGTCTCATCGAAGGAAAAATTATAAACTTGTTTTTTTTCAAAACAACATTGTTAAGCTAAGATAAAGCATATTATACTGTTTCTATCAAGATGCAATATCAGACAAAAATTTTTGAACGTCATGCTAATATACTGATATTCTCAAAGGGTTCGTGACAATATACACAGATGTTTGGCATAAATCAGACGATTGGGAAGCTACATTCCCAGAACAAACGCACTTACCACCTGCCAGACAGACAAGGATCGCACAAACCATGTGAATTTGCTTCGCCTGGTCGATGAACCTTCGTACGCGTCGCTTAGCAACCTACACAAATTGAAAGGGAATAGACATTATTAACAAAAACTTAATTGAAGTTTCAACTGGACTTGGATAGTAGTATACCATATATCACGCTGAAACGAGTAGTTCCTATGAGTACGATGTTTTCTTAAATATCAATCCTAGAGAGGAGAAAACGAAACGTATAGGACATCGTTTTGTTCTTGAAATGTAATTACTAGTATCATAAATTCTACAAAATAAACATGTTAGATACGTCAATACTACATCCCGTTCCATGTCGAAATATTAACAATGGATGGGTTGTCGGTTACGTTGGATAATCTGTCCATTATATCATCACCTTGTAGCCTCGTTCGTAATTTCGCACGGACAGTGGCTTGCGTGTATTTAAATTTGCACAAAGCGTCTATGTAATTGTAATTTAATAGGTTCTCAAAGCATTGGTAAATAAATTATGTGCGATTACCTTTTCAACATCGACCGAAATAATACGTAGTATGTTTTAATCTTTTTCTAACTAAGGGTTAGACACATTTAAAGAACGACGACAATTTTTTGCGCAGGCGCACACTAAAAAATACCATGCTTGGTGCAGTAAAATGAAAACGTGCTAGTTTTTTATTTATTTATTTTAATCGGTAGGCTAAGAATGTTTGTTGACCGCAAAAGATTTCGTAGACTCCATCTAAAAGTGGAACAGGTCTTGGGATCACGGGCCATTATGATTTTATTTCCATTTATCCAGTCATTGGTATTTATATATACCCATTAACGGTTTATTCATTTTGTGAGTCATACCAAGATTTATATTCGGCATAGGCACGTGTCTAACAAGTTGTAAACAATGCCATTAATATTCCGTGTTCTAGTAGCAGTTAAGTCGTATCTTTGAAGTACGTTAGTAATACCGTTGTTATGGACGGAATTTAAATAACATGTAATAATCGCTAATTTCTGCCCAGAACTCTTTATCAAATTGCCAGTGGCGGAATGACATGGCGAAGTAACAGATACGTGGCTCGTTTAATTGAATAAACATGCATTCAGCTCGATAAATTTATGACAACAGATGTTCTGAGGTTGTCAGTTTATTATGTGCATGCGGGATTTACGAATAGTCGGGAGTGGTATTGTTATGATAAGAGTAAACACGAAATATAATATATATGAGCTTGCGTTGCGCTGTTAAATAAACAAAAATAAAAATGCATCACTAGTATTAGGAACTGATTGAATCAGAATTGCTGCTTTTCAACTTCGCAGAACGGTGACCGTGGTTGATTCAATAACCGAACGACACTCGTTACATATATTCTCGCTCACAAGAGAGTTTACTGGAACCATAGTTTTATTACGAGTGAGAGATATGCTATGTGTTCAATATAATTATATGGAAATTCGTTATAACGAGGTTACAGCATAGAAAACTCCTTCTCCCATTTGCCTGTGTTACAATATCACAATTTCGTCGATGGCTGCCCACTGAAGACACTTGTCACATTGGAATGTAAGATTGGAATAACGATTTTTTTAAATAAACAATTGAAGCAGTATTTCTGTAATTGAAGACTGAATGGTGGTGGATATTGTACTGATTCTCTATGATGTACACGTGTGTCGTTTGTCGACTTCTCGATATTCAATTGCAAATATCGAGATTAAAGTTTAATGACCTTATGTCGTCGTAAATGGTTGCAGTATATTTTTAGCTAGTGTTATAAGTATATTGGATGGTAGTGATAATATGTCGGTGAAAATTCATTTATGTTGTAAAACCAAAACATGTGGGAATGGAGTGCACTGCAATATCATTTATCGGTGACCTTTGACCTGAAACTACAGCGGTAAATTAGATCGGCATTTTACAAAAACATCAGCCACCATTGAGCTGTAATCTACTCATTATGTTACTTGCAAGTACCCCTATGCAGTTACTATCAGCAACGAATTTTGGAAAATTGTGGAGTTTATTGCTGTTTATGTGTTGTCTTCTCATATATCACTAAATATGTTTTGTTTATGTCTTGAACATAAATGGTACCATGGCTCGGAAATTCCGCGCAATGCCTGCCTTGCAACAGGTTCAGTAATTTTATTGAGGTCCTTCGAGTTTTAAAGCTCTCTGATTTCCTGCCAACACAGGAACCAAGTTATCTCCAACAGCTGTTGTTGATCAACGATTGGATATGTAAGATACAAAACCATATTGGCATGTGACTCAACTGCTTGCAGACTAACTATCACTACACTATCACTTGTTGTCAAAGATTGAATGAATGCAGCATATTTGTTTAATCGGGATCATCATTTGTATTGGGAAGAGTATTTGGGTGAATTGTATGATTTGTAACAGAATAAACTTTATTTAACTGGTTTATGTTGGCTGGTGAGTGAGCAAAGTTTTCACAATAAATAAGTGAGTCCCAACCGTCACGAACCAGTGAGGGAAACATGACAATTCCCCGTAAATTCGACGATTTGACTCGGCGTGGTCTACTAACTCACTAAGAATATTCAAAAATGGCGTCTTTGTTATCTTAAAGGTAATTATAAAATAGCCTGCAGTTGGTTCATTTAAATTTAAAACGTAGCACATTGAGTTTGTTGTGCCTTCATGGTCTGTAAAACATGTCATAGTTTAGTGAAAATTGCCCTGGGCGGGGTTTTCAGGTTCACTTGGGGCACGACTTAACCAGAAGAGGTATAGTAGTAGTCTAATACGAGTATATTGTGATTTGTTGTAACACGCACCTTGTGAGAGCGTCTCAGACACGTCAGCAGCGTTCTACACATCGGAAGTAACACCATCGCACAGTTTAGGTTTAACACATCGGCAGTACCACGTGATATGCACAATCCTTTCTGTAAGAGAACACAAAACAGTACTAATTGGAAATGTCCTGTATTGATAAATGCCAACATAAAACTTCGCGAGAACTGTTTGGTCGACACATAATTTTCACTGCGTAGCTATAACATATTATTGGTAACTATTGATGCAATCTTGGGGGCGTCATAACCTGCTAACAAAGAGGCGATATAAATAATTTATATTTTATCTTTATAGACATTTGGTTAAGAATTATCTTAACATTTTCACTACCAGACTTTCTCGCCAAAATGTTTCTATAATATTTTCTTATATTTTTCAATATTTCTGGAAATGAACCATAATGTTTAAGCCAGCAGACAAAATGTGAATAGATTTTCAGTGTTTACTAAAAAAATTGGCTATATTTGTCCCAATCTTGAGAGACTGTTTCGTTAATTTGTGGTGAAAAGCGGGAACTGGTGGAAAAAAGGTTAAACCATGGTACAAATAGTATTCGTTTGTTAAAATAATCAACAATGAAACTGTGCGTGCGTTTTGGAATAGCGACCCACACAATTAATTGAATGCGCATGCGCATTGGAGGTAGAAGCATATTTTTTAGAAAGTTTATCATAATACTCATTGGTGTGTGTGCAATCATGTAGCTAGTTTAAAGTACCATATTTTGTAAGAGCTGACCAAACATTATTTTACAAATACTATCTTTTGAACAGTTCTATTGAAAGTGAAAGCAAAACAGCACGATTTTTAACACAGATTTTTAAATTCCTAAAACTATCAGACATGATTTATATTTTTTTATGCTATGGCTTTTATAAGACATAGCATTTCGACGATATAAACCAATGGTAAAGACGCTGTAATATTGACAAAAATCACTAATATAATAATGATTTTCTCAATAAAATAGGCTGATGACTATTGACAAATGCTGTGTATTTTCATTTATTAGTAAGTTTCTAAGTAATATATTGTATGCTAAAAACAGAATGTTTTAGGTTACGAGAAATCATAATTATACATGTTATATTCCTTCAATTCTTCCCTCAGATGTGCTATGGTGGTGTAGTTGTAGACAATTTATTGAGCTGACTTTGACAAGCACACCGAGTTCACGGTCACTGGCTTTAGTGCTAATTTATGATGAGAGATAATGAAAGTATTTATTTGTAGTCACATGAGTTTAACAGTGTCTACTCTTCAGTTCTTCAGGCCCATTGTCTAACAACCCTCAGCGGCGAAACAAGGCGCACAGGTCTACTACGACCGCTGGCATGAATTTTGGTCGATCCACAATGGCGCGTTTTCAAATTGGATGCCCAAGAAAACGATGTTTACGACGAGTTTGCATCAACCCCACCTAAAATTACGACATTTCAAGAAATGTAGTGGTTTACATCAAGAAATAGTCATATATTATAATCAATAATATTCTAATAATTAACAAACTACTGTTGTAATATGTATTCTAAATTGTAGCAGCCTGCAGGGAAAAAACGAGGCAGAGGTCATCAAAATACTGTAACCGTGCATTTTCGAAGGAGTCTCGCGAGTTTCTTTCTCGCTCTCAACGCTCTATAGTTTGTTAATGTTTTCTTGATCATGTTTGTCATTTTAATGTTTATATCAACACATTTTATCTCCGATTTCCCAGGCAGGATTGCGAACCAATGATAGGTTTGGTGTTACAAATCAGACCGTAAAATGACTATCGCGAAGGGTCAATCCATCGTATGTCGACCGGGACCATTCAATAGCTTAGCACATCATAAAAGAAATAAGTAACGGATAATGGATCACTAACATGAGGGCTTAAAACTAAATATTTATCCAAACCAGAATTATAATCACACGTACAAAAATAACATTTTTATAAAAAAAAATAGACCGATTTAGATTTGAATTAATAACACTCTGATTGGTTCTTAGTGAAAATACTTCATTTCCAACTTGACCATCGATGATGTGTTTATGCATTTGTAAAATGTTTGCACATACATTGATTGCCACTGCAATGTGTGAAAGTGTACACGATATAGGCGTTACGAACAACAAGTTCCCATCTCTACTGTACTCTGTCAGTCAAGCGTGATTTTCTCGTTAACTTTATAATGAATCCGTTTAAAAGATATTATCGATCAGAAGCAATTGAAGTCACGTGCTTTTTTTCAGCAAGTACTGGTGTGATCGCCCATCGGTAATAAAACAACATACCCTGATGTAGCATGACACGCGTGCAGTATGTCCTAAAACATTAATGGCAAGTTAAATGCTATGCACTGTTCACTTTTTCTTTGTCCATATAGTAAATTTGAACTTCTTTGTAGGTTTTAAAATCCGCAGCTGACATTTTAGCCTGAACATTGACTCGATGTGAAGCGCATTCCGCGATGGCTGAAATAACTTACATCGAATTGCTACTCTGATATCAGTTCGAGACACTTTGAATTGGAAATTGTGAGAAACAGTGGCTACTTTTACCCTGATTCCAGGCCCGAACCACTGCACGACTGCAACCTCCCCACTCCCCATATCACATGACGTTTACCAGAGATGCCAATTAAATACTTCTAATCCGGAACCATTTATCAATGAAAGATAAACATCAAATATGTTTGGATAACTTTAGATCTGAACGACACACATGTACGTGATTACAATGAGAAGTTGACCCAGATTAGAATTACTGGGATTCGCCGCGGATTAGTGTTACTGAAACTGGCCGCGTGTAAAAAGTATTGCGTGGCCTTGGGGCAAATTGGCAATTTCTCAACGTGAAATCAGAGCCAGTTTTACGGAAATAGACATAGTGTTAAATTTATGATGTTTCCAAACATGCTGTAACTGATACAAATGTGTGTTTATTATAACACACGTTTGGCTTATACACACAATTGCACAAAGTGTATAATTTATGGATTGAATCAAAGGGCTGACTGAGGTCATGAACCTCGTATACGTCCCTGACACATGTTTTGGAACTAGAATTTTCATATTGAATACGATATAAAGCCTTCCAGGATACCACTCGCAGAAAATGGAAGGATATGATTTAACGTCTGCTTCTTACTAGATAACAACAACGTTTATTTGTTTCTCAAATTAGATCAATATTTTTTATGAATAAAGTTAGACTGTAAACGGACAATTTAATTGGTTGAAAGAGAAAATAACAGTGAAATCTATAAACGTTCGTGGTATTCTTTTGAAATAAAATCTAACCCTCTGACTTGTACTTCCTATACCCTTATATGCACATGCGTATACACACGTATCAACTAAACGGAGGTCAAGGTTAATAGTCCGGCATCTTTAATTAGCCTGTCTGGAAATGGTTCTTTTGTGACACATTCTTATCTTCTTTATTGCCTATTCTAGTACTTCCTCTGTATCCTTATTATTCCTCACAACTGTGTGAAACTGTCGCGTAATAGTTCCTGTTTAAAGGTCAAACATCATTCTTCTTCACATTCTGGGGGTATGAGTTAGTAAGAATTTCCCACCGCCTCTTCCCCAAAGCCAGCAGTTGTTTAAAAAAGTTGAAAACCAATTTAACACATGGCAAAAGGTAGGTGATTGGGAATTACTGCCGTTATTGGAGGGATTGCCAGGATGTGTGACCCTTGGGTACATGCCTAAGATACATTCGCTGTCAATTTCCGTCAAAGCGTAGTTAGGGGAGCGGGGTTAGCAATAGTTCAAGGACACCATATGGCTAGATATAGGGGTGTAACATTCTGTGTAGCACACTGCATTCGAGAAAAACACGTGCATAAACGTATCGACATTTGTCTTCCATTCGCCACATGCTGATGGTGGCCCCAGTGACCCCACAGGCTAACTGGAAAACCAGAAACTATGTTGAAGTTATAAAATAACAAGAACTTGTTGTACCACTGTCCCTCAACACTGTCATTGCTGGCCTGGGGGAATATGTTTACAGCTTCGGGTACGGTAAATATTAAAGGGCGGTGGTCGTCGCGCAGCGCGTGTTCGAATGTCATGTAAACAAACATAGTATTTTGTACGCGTTGTATACGTCTATGAGTTCCATATCGAAAAGATGCACTCACCACCGGGCACGCCCTCAACGTCGTACTTTACATAATGAAACACCCCCGATTCAACAATTTACTCTTCCTTTCTTTTTTTAAGTTAAAACTATTTTCATATACGATTTTTTTACAAATATAAACAGGACAATCTTCAGAAATATACTCATCATGATGCTGTTGCTTGACTGTACGTGAAAGAGAAACGTCCACCATTTTGAAAAACTTACCCCTAACATCTGTCGAAGATAGAAATACTGTGGTCCCGTTTTGTATTCGTTATACGTTCTGCAGAACACAAGGCCGTTGATTCCCAGCCATACAACCTTGAGAAGAAACAAAAATAATAAACATTATTCTCATTTGTGTGTGTTCTGGAGATTCTTGAAACTTTAAAATAATATTGTGTGTGTATGTAATCAATCCATACACACTTCACCCAAAAATGTATTCGGTGCCGCTTTTAATGTATTTTTTGTTGTGCGTTATTAACGCATTGAATGTTATATCGGATGTGAGTATATTATTATATAATATTCTTTTCGAAGGTTACCCGGTTTGCGCTTAGTCTGTGATAATCTTTCATACGACGTGCACACACCATTACATCGCTTTGCTGTGTTTATCTTTGGGGTATGCGACCGACCAATCTTCTTAGCAAGTCTAGCTATCTATTACAGTACGTAGTGTGTAAATATGAACAAACTGACCCCAAAACCTTCCCCTGCTCGTGCTTAGAAAATGTGTGTAAACGAGGCCAATATCCGAGGTATTGAACATTTGGCCTCGAGCTGTGTCACAATGCTGCACAAATCTGTACTAATTGCGAGACAATTCAGATTGCAAGCAGGCAATAATCTACGACGACATACCGACATACATTAAACAATTGCGTTCGGAATATTTACTGTCAAAGGTCAAGAAAAGTTGTATTTTGCCAGAGCAATATAGCGATATAGATTTTTGTTTGCAAATTTCTATCCCGATAAAAGAACTCGAGAGAACTTGAGGAAAGAGATTGATTGTTGTAGAACAACAAGTACGAACCCAAACGTCAGTGCGTTCGCCACACAAGTTGAACTTGAATGTAATTAACGATATTCCCAGCTTGTTCTCGTCGAGGCACGGTTTACGTTCTCTTCAGTTCTAGTTCTTTTTTATATATTATGTTTACCAGGTGTCGTAGATTATATTTCTACCTAAACTAAATCGCATTCTCTATACATGTTGCTGCTTATGGATTGTCCCCATAGAAATGGTCGTCTACAAATACCACCAGAACGATGGACTCGGAACATGTTTATTTCAAATAATGGTAATTCTTTGGTAATAGCAATTATCGAAATCAAGAAAAACTATGGGTAACATGACATGTGCGTGGAATCGGTTAAACATTTTCATGGTAGAAATGTACGTAAATCTGAGGTCACACCAAAGGTCACACCAAGGGAAGCACTGTGTCAATATTCACTCTGGGTGGTAATTATCAACTCATCCAATTAATATTAGTAAGCCGCCAATATCTTCTGTTTTTAATTTCACGTTACATATACTTTAAACCGTCAATATTTGTGATTGAAATCCAAGTGGATGTAAGTCATATATATACCCACGTTTTCACGAGATGCTGAATTGTTTTAGTTACGGACAGGGAGTACGAAAACATCGAGTTACAAAATGACTCCGCCAATATTTTAGAAACCATGCCCACATTTTAAAAATCACGCCCACTTTTGCAAATTGTACACCCAAATTGTAACTCGAAATGTACTCATTACAAAATGACTCGTCGTTTGATTTATTTTATTGTAATTTATTTTAACATTCCATCGTTCGTACATTTTCATATGGGTGATTTTGAATACAGTATTATTGTCCAGTATTTGCGTTCCATATTGATTGAAGACATAAGCGACGGAATTTGATTCACTGATACGGTCGCACGGGCGCATTGAATTATTGGTACGTACTGTTAATGACAGCGCGTGCGCATTTACGGTCATGGTTTCATTTTGTCAACACAATGCATCGAGCAGCAATTGTCCGCGTTGTCCCGTTTACCGTCAATTAAACATCCTGGTGGTTTCGTTATTTCAGCATACTTATGTGTGAAACAGGTTGACTCGCCTGGTAAACAATGAATGGCATTGTGCTCAAACAAATGTTACGGAATTTGTTTCCGGGTCAATAAATAGATTAGATAGCATAACAGCGTCTCATCCACAGAGACCCTATTACTGGTACATTTGAATTGAAAAACGTACGAATTTGAATCACAGGACCACCACCAGTAATCTGCAGATCAGCATCCTGGTGTAGGTCTTCATCTGTTCAACTTTGCCATGCGTCGGTCATATCTCACCACCAACAGCGGAAAGTAAACACATACTGGATCAACCGTGACTGCAACGGTCTGTAACGGTACACCCGGGACAGTCAGCATGATCGTTAAAAGCTTCCCCAGAAATAATAAACACTGTTTTATCACCAAATGTAAAACAATGATCGCTTGTCTTCAACCATAATTGAGGAAACTATTTTCTTTGTGATGCTGTATCTGTGGATTAATTGGAAATGTGTGGACCCGACGAAATAATAACATTCGCTATAAATTCCGATATATGAGCTCGTACAGGGCAGAGAGTGTAAGACAAATCAAGGAACATTTCAATCTGCAAAATTGACTTACAAATTAGTGTACTCAATGCGAATAACCTTGCCGAAATATTTATTTCAATGCAATAATTATTTGTTATATGACATAATTGTCCCACCACCCAGCTGTGATAACATTCATTTTCGCATCTTATCGGTGCGAAGCAGCATGTCATTCACTGCAAAGCGAAGAATCAGTGGGAAAAATAAGTTCGTTGTGCGTTCACTCCAGGCTCTATATATGACACAGAAGGTCGTCAACGAAGTATGCCAAGGTGGCACTTTTAGTTGTATCAGTCGTATAGTTCATGTAGCCCCTGTCGTTCAGTCTGCTGGTGGTAGGTAAACGACGCAACGGGTCAGATAATAAATCGTTGTCGTAAATGGTGACGACAATTTAGTGAACACAATTAGGGGCAGCACAACTATGCACATACGATCAGATAAAATCCCCCCTCAATATCGAATGGCCCACCCTTAATCTACTTTTTCAAGCGAAAATGCTGCTCTTCGTTTCTTTCAACATGTATTCATTATTTTATTGCAAAACTTATCCAATCTCTATCCCGTTACTCACAGAAAATTTCTGATCTGACACGACGCACGCACATGAGCGTTTTCGTTTTCCAGACCAGTTTAAGATTACGGGCATGCTAATATTATTCTTGATCCATAGTGCGGTATACGAATTTTGAATTTTCATTAACACCAGTTTGTATATTATTTACTTTGTAGATTATATTTTAAGCACTATTTACATTTTTTGTTCATAGCCTACAGTCGTGCCTACAGTCGTGTATACAGTCGTGCATACAGTCGTGTATACAGTCGTGTATACAGTCGTGCCTACAGTCGTGCCTACAGTCGTGCATACAGTCGTGCCTACAGTCGTGCATACAGTCGTGTATACAGTCGTGCATACAGTCGTGCCTACAGTCGTGCATACAGTCGTGCATACAGTCGTGTATACAGTCGTGCATACAGTCGTGCCTACAGTCGTGTATACAGTCGTGCATACAGTTGTTCAATTTCTGGTTATGTGTGCTGTTATGGGTTTGGTAATCATAACAAAAAATATACAGAGAATATTTTTACAAAAAGAATTCCATTGAAGGGAAAAGTGCTGGAAAAAATATTCCAGCAACATTATTCCTTAACTAAAACTCAAATGTGAGGAGAGAGGTTTTTAATGGTCAACTTCTTATTAGAGTAGACAAAACGGCAAAGAAAAATGGGAATTGTATGTTGACGATAAAACACTTAATAACATATTGCCAGTCTGTCTGAACATGCTGATGTTTTCTATGCACGTGTCTCTGATATATTCATTTATTAAACCTTGCTTTACCGTATACGATAGGATGCGACTTTATCTTCGTATTTATCAAGACCCGGCAATACTGTCAACACGAAATTATCTAATACCACAGGGGTAATGCGATACCGTTGCAATACAATTCGTGCCCTTATAGCCTCATTTGGGATTATTTGTATTCACGAACGACATACTTGAAATACTAGTTTCGACTTATTAATCAAGTCTCGTGTCCTCCGTGGGAATATGTCAATGAAGATATCAATATTTTATTGGAATATATGTGCAAAAGCAAGCAAAACTGATTATTAGGCGAAATACCTATCCACGGTTACTAAAAAAATCTTTTTTAGTAACCGTGACCTATCGGAGCAACTGACGTCGCCACTCTCTGTGCTTCAGAGAAAATGATGATGTCATCATTCTGCGTTATAGTGCAAATGATGTCGTCCTGCCCCTGTCTTTGTTACAATAAAAGAAAACCTTGAATATCATATAAGAAATGATATGTGCTCGTTCCACTACACCGGCCCAAATAACTATTTTTTTTTTGAGAGAGAGAGAGAGAGTTCTTTGAGCCAGCATGGATTTAACGTACAAATAACGATTGTGTGCTCCGATTTGCTGATAAAGAACAGAGATAATATATCACTTTCTTGAAAGTTAATAACTTAAAGGCGAAAGTTTATCCTACAATATTAACGGAATTCGTGTGCGTACTGGTAACTGTTCTTTTAATGGGTATCGCAACGTTCATAGCACAATCACTTGTACAATACCGAACGCACAGTGAATGTTAATGTGGTCCACCAGTAAGTGTAGACCGTTGTGCTATATTGTTATATCACAGTTAATCCCATCAAATTACACCCACTGTTAATTTGATTACGCCAGACCTCAAAACGAGCTGAGCCGGCACGTTGGAAAGTCGTCACGTCCGATAATCGGGAATCGCATCTGCGCATAACACTTTAAGCAGTTCAAGTTGTCAGTCAGATCAGTGGTTTTTTCACCGCACCACGCTGCTGAAATCCACTCGCGAATTCCGCGTGGTATTCACACTGCGTACGATAGAACTTTTAACGTTACGACCTCCGCCGCTTTGTGAGGTTATGACAACCTCGTCACGGACTCCATTAATACTAACACGTTTTTGTTGTAATCTAATTAACTTCAAGCCCGTGTTGAGAGAAAACTACGTTGTTATTTCACGTGGACCATTAGCTCCATGCGTGAACCTGTATTACTGCTATCAAAGGGCGGTAAACTGTGACCCAACTGATCTTCTGCTACATAATTTTAACGTAACCAAAGAATTGTTCTTACTGCAACTTTTTTTGTCGGTGTCTAGACCGAATAGTTAAAGCTACTTGATAATGTTGACTATAATTGTAACGCTTATGAATTCTCAGTCGACCGACACGTTGCAATTGTACAATTATTTAGTTTACGTGTCGTTTCCTTGCTATACGGCGGAAGTCAGCACTGTTTGTATCGGCTGTAGTGTCGGCTTTGACTTAGAGTAGCTACAATTGGGATGGTTTGTTTACGGGAGTAAATAAATGGAAATGGGAGTGTGTATTTTTTTCGGAATGATGGAATGTACCCAAGATCATCCCTAAGATACACCACCATTCTACAATCAAGTCTCCAAATCTATTAAAAGAGAGTTTTCCTGATTTAATCAAATAATCTCAATCCCAACTGAACACAGTCTATGCTTAACCCGTTAAACGTCGCAGTGATTTCCCGCCAAAATGTTGAGATAAAATTTTGCATTTCAAAATTTAATGTCTGTATTTGTTTGACGAAACTCTCGTATTGTTCATTTGACTATGTTTTTCATCACGTCTTTGCGCACATATTAGTTGAAACAAAATTATTTTGTGAATAATGACACAAGTTGTCGTTCTAGAGATTTATCGATTGTCCCTGTGTGCAATTTATAGCCGGTCAAATCAAAATCATGACAGCTGAACTTGACATACACACTTGAAATATTGCAATCGGTATGTATTATCACGACACGAAAGTGTCCGGTAGTTTATCGACTCCCTCTTACACGCCATGTTTGTAAATAATAGTGCTGTCAAGACTAAGGAACTTTAAGACCAGTGAGGTATCAGTACTGTTATTATAGATCAGATTATCATAGTATGTTCTTGTAGATAATTCCTAGACAAGAGACTGTCACCATCAGTGACCCGTTAATGGGTGAAGGCAAATGTTTACCAGGGAGGCGATAGTCAGGATCCGTTGACAATAAGCTTTGAAAATGTGACATTAACACGTATTGAATGCAGTGCAAAGTGCAAGCAAGTATGGGTGTATTCATACACATTGTTGGTATTATGGTGTTTGTAATAAAGAAAAAAAACTGGGCTGACTTTTAAAATGCCAACTCGGCATAAACTTAATACTTTGACTTGCTCCCTGAAGCAACGGGATCAACTTGAATCGATGCGTATGACAGGCAAATACAGTTATTTAATACAAGTGTAATAGAGATGTACTGTGGATTTATTTCATGAGATATGTACACTAGGTTGAAAGGTCAGCATGAATTTCTCCCACACACTGGTGTCTTATAAACATTGCATCTCGTCCTTGACATCGGGACGATATAAAGTGCTACACTTTTTATTAAATAGTGATATTTGACAAGCTGCGTGGTATATCTGTATTACGTAATGTAGGTGATTGGAGTATCCATACGCCAATATTAATGTCACACGTGTAAGTCTGCTTCATACATGCCAAAATCATAACACAGCATAAATTCAGTTTGAAACGCCAGAAGACTACGTAAGTCGAAGAAGGCAAAGACCAAATACAGTTCGTTTGCACTTACCAGTAGGAGGTATTTATATCCATCGTTGCGTAGCCAGTGCCGCCCGGATGTAACCATACCCTTCTTGAATGGCTCCCTGAAACGACGCAAAATACTAGAAGACTTGAGTTTATAAGTGGTTGTAAGAACAATGGTAATTTCTTTCGATTTGAGTGTCCGTTCATCACAGTTCGGTGGAGAATCTCCCACCTAGTCGTAAATGTTGTTGACTGTCTGATGAATTACACATGCCCAGGTCACACGGAGGACTCTTCCGAACAGAGGAAGCCCTGTACAATTTATAATTCATTGATACAGCACTTTATCACACGACGCTATTTCTTCCTGTCTGTTAACAAATCACCGTGTTATTTACTCGCCTTGATCACAGATAGTGACTCATGTTTTCACAGTCATTGGTTGTCTCAAGTCCTCTTGTTGTACAGTATACAGTAGTCCTGGGGTATACTGAAACCCAGCCAGACTTAAGCTGTTTTACTTACGCCGTGGAAGAGACTATTGTCTGTGTGTGTAGGGGTGGGCAGGGTATTTAAAGATGGTGACCGTTTCTAGAAGGCAGAGATGTTACTGCCATTCGTTGCTATGATTGGGTAATTTTGTGACGTAATACCTACGTGTATGTATTGAGACAATACATTTAGCAAATACGGTAATAGCAACTACGACTGCATATACATGACATTTTACAATAATTTTTGAACCCGTGTCATACCGTGAGTGCGGACCTGCACAGACTTCCCTGCATACAACATACTATATATATATATATATATATATATATATATATATATATATATATATAGTATCGTGGAAGTTTCAAAAATCGATAACTCTGATGGGAGAACGTCTTGACTGTCAAAGGGGGACTGAGCATGGATTGGTCATCACAATATGAAGGAAGCATGAGTGTCGATGCCCCTACAGCTACATGCAGATGCATGAGTGTTATCGGATGAATGCACACGTCCCACTATACGACTTCTAATAACAACACAGACACTTCAAGGCCCAATACACCATCGCAAATGAGTCACGTCTTCCAGCTACAAGCCGAATTATTTCGACATGGGTCATATCCATACTAATTATTGTATTAAATTAAATATGATGTTAATGGGGCTGGTAAATGTGCAAAGCCGTCGTTGAGTCCCGGTCTAGAGACATACCTCGATTGAAGTCGACCCTTCCTGGGAGCTTTGCACTGACCCATAGATGTGTGATAATCCGCACACCCTGATTAGATGTTTATTTATTTAGCTTTCCACAATCCGTTATGTTTTCAGCTGTTAGCCCTGTCTAAACTAAACAATTTACGGAACACACCTGTTGACGCTCCGAAAACTTGCAGTGGTGTAATGTTTACGCGACTGACGTTGATTTTAAATAAGATATGGGTTTTTCGATAACTATATCAGTACTTTCAAGTGAATTTCACTTCAAGGAATACGGAACCAAACACCGATCGAGCAAACTAAACATTTAACTGCCGTGGCCTCGGAATATGTTTACTCTAGTAAGTAGTAATTACACACAAGTGCAGCATTTACTAAGACTGTTAAAATTGCAGGCGACAGAAAAAGTCTGACGCGTATTAAATGAGAGTGAATACAGTAAAAGTCTGATGTGACTTATCTATGTGTGGGCCTACTGCCGAGAACACTTGTGTGTGTGTCTGACGTAGATTGCACGCCTCAGCCCTGAATCAAGGAGTTGTGTGTTTGATGTAAGTGGTACGGGCGAGCTTTCACAATTTTGCCGAGAAACAGGTAACTGACGCATGCTCACTCTGATAACCGATTTTGTGGTATAAACTTGGAAGCGTTTAAAATGTGTTATCCGTTACAGTTGGTGTTGGTGTTGGTGATGGAAACATAACAACAGATCGCCGGCCCAATATAACGAATGTTGATTTGTCGAATGTCAACATTATCTGAACTATCAAACAACACACCACGTGACCATCACTTTGACTGCAACGTAGTACAGGCTCAAATGACCACAGAGCACGATTCAAATATGTGAGCGATTGTATACAAATGTCAGTATTGCATAATTGTGAATTACTCAACTAATCGGGCACAGACAGATAATACGTGAATTGCTTCTCTATTTTCTGTTCTTCATAAATTCCAAAGTGAAAGCCCAGTGAAATTCAGTCTGAGTTAATATCGAACTATAATATGTACTTATTCTGTATGCAACCCCGGCGTTTTGAAAATGCTGAGATTTGTGTTTACCCAGAATACACTGTGGCCACGTGAATAACAGTACTTCCGGTTCGAGAGTTCACTATTGAGTCTAATATGACTTTTAAGATTCACGCTAACATAGTGTCTCTATCGGACATGTTAGTGTTCTGCAACGCCGTGACCATATTTTTCTAATCGCCTTATACATTGACGGAAACCATCATCGATTACAAGTTTTAACGCCAAGAGGAAATCACAAAGGATACGTGAATTTGCTGGATAGATTTTATCGATTTTTTGCCAACTAGAGGATGAACAGGACTACCATTTATATTGTTTCAAAATCTAACTATAGTTCACTGACAGTCTGCTTAATAATAGCTCCATTAAGGACCATAATATATATAGACGCGGACCATACAATATAATAGTTTAAAACTGAATCAGTTAATGGTATACACTGGTTGTAACAAACCGGTCCTACCTGTGGTTTCTCGGCAGATAAGTGTAGTACAGAGCAGCTTTGCATGTGATGTGATTCCACCTGCAATTCCGTTACCGTTCTCTATATGTGAACGCCAAGATGAGAGGCGAGTCTAGCTTAGAACCGTCAAATTAGAAGTCGACCATTTAAATTCATAGGGATGGATGGAATTTTTTTTTCAAAAAGAAAATTGCAAGCCAGACACCGAAAGAGTAAAAATGTATGCAAGATGTTGTAGGAACTATTGGTGGCAAAATTCAAGACAAAAAATGTACAGACTAAACACGGCGAAAATGAGCTTATCACACTCTTCCAGCCACCCCAACATATCAAATGTTTGCCCCTTAACACGAACTTAACTACTCATTCAAGTTGTGCCGCCTCACATAGTTATGCCGAAGTCTGTCTCCTCGGTTCAGAATCACAAATTGTCTGATTTTCCACGACAGACAAACATACCCACTGTAGAGACACTGTAGCGAGCCACGTTTGTTTGTCAATTCTACTCAGCACCAACTATGGCCGCCAAAACGGCGCGCTATTAGATCGGCGGCGACACCGTTTTCATGGAGACTATGTAGGCAAAAAGGTACCACGGTGTCACGAAAAGCGAGCATCGCCATGGTTTGTGCCGTTGCCTGGGGAAACACAAATACATACGGAAGCGTGAGAATGAGTCAAAGTTCGTCACTTCGTGCAATATTTGTTCTAATTTTTAATTGTGAACTTTATTATGAATCATTACCGTTGGATATAATTCCTGTTGGGAAGGACAATCAGAACTTTTAATGCTGTTGACTTATTCGGTAAATGCGCATTTTTCCTTTTTAAAACGCATGAGCGCATATTCTGTTTTGTTTCTCCATTTTGTAGATTATTTTGTCGCCTAGTTTACTATTGTGTAGTTGGTCATCTTTTTACACACTCGGGAATGCTTGTATTGCACGTGCTTCCCTTTTGTGTGGAGACGGGTCGTTTTTTGTTTCTTTCTCGCACTTTATTTTTCTCCGCCACAGAACTTACAGAAATGGCAGTCCATTCCTTGAATATAATTATTACTAGAACGCAGTTATTGGTTTTATTTATTTCGTTATTTAAGTCAAAAAGAGAAAAAAATATCTGGTATATATAGGTGCCATTATACAATACTCTACACAGTTTTGAATTAATGGTAACATGCGTTTGGGTGAATAAATGGTGTGAAACGGTAGAATTGGTAGAATTTGTTTATTTTGCCCTCGCCGTTACGTACCCTTAATTTGATAAAGCGGATTCAAAAATGTTAGTAGTTAATACTCTACAGCCCTCCATTCTGATGGATTCACTGTAAACAATAACACTCGACAGGAACTCGAACTTAAGAGTCTAAAACGGGGCTAAACCTATTGACAAGTTATCGTCGGAAGGCCGTGTAATCGTCTAATGGGTAAAAGTAAGTGGGCTAGTCCATTATGAGGGTATAGGGTTCAGTCACTCAGTCGCATCTCATTATCTAGGCGTCTAAATGTTGCTGCACTGCACCTCACCAATTCTGGATGCGTTAGTTATCTTGGTGGTGGTGTGGGTGCCTCAATGTGTGGGTGGGGCGGTGTGACATGAGATGCGCCACTAGTTTTGATGAAGTTCAATGCAGCTACAATGAAGTGTCTCTCAATACAATACAAGTAACCTGTAGAATGTTGTGTGGGTAATATTTTTATATTGATTTTTGTTGCATTTGCAGCAAATAGTTACCAAACAATGAGAAATCTATAGGGTTGGATATACCTCTCAGCTGGCTTCACATGCATAGTTCAAGACTGCCTAACCGGTGCTTATACCAGGATTTAGTTGCAGCACTGTGGTATGTGGTTACAGCTTCATTTTCCGAGTAATCACAAGAAATTGACATTACAATAGAAAATAAAAGACTGGCACTCCCATACAATTAATAGCAAGTGAAATTCCTGGAATTGAAACATAGATTTTGAAGTCACTGGTGTAGGCATTGAATAACTTCAAGTTGGCATAAAGACGAGGTAGTTTATTTAATCAGTGCTGAACTAGAGGTTGAAATTATAATTAAGTTCGTTGTCATATAATTTTTTTATTTAAATTTCTCCTGAATTCAAATAGAATACACTGATGAAAGGATGTTTTTGAGGTGTGGTTACATTGTGTATGGAGTGGTAGGGTTGGGTGTCATATAATTTTTTCATTTTCAACTCTCATGAAATCACACAGAATTTCACTTAATTTATTTTCGATGAAAAGTTTTCAAGCATACGGTGTGAATCAAATTTTCAATGTGCTGTGTCAAGTCTCAATAGAGTATGAGGGAAATGGCATTTTCACTGGAATTTATTTTAGCAGGAAAATGTTCACAGTGAAAGGAAGTATTCCACATTATTACATATATACTGCAGTTTATTTTGATTCGTCCCTGAAATCAAAATCGGTACTTCCACACCCCATATGCAAATGAGGTCTGAGAGCGAATAAAGTAGTCCGTTCAAGAGTAGCGTTTTTCGAAACATAGCAGAAATAAACAATATTTAGAAGTACGATACTTTACGTTTGGGTACATGAATATATTTGCCGAGTGAAATGAAATTTGAACAACAGTAATGGTACTTCTAAGCAGTAACTTATTTTGACTAAAACTAATTTGCATATCACCCATGTAATGATGTTTTTGGTATTTTCACGGTCAATATGCAAATGAACATGGTATTTGCGATTCGCTCCACTTGGATTGCCCTTAAAATCACTTTAATTTTGTGTATCTGTGTGTGATTTCTAGTGTTTTCACGTATTAATTCTTCTGTGATTTGTTTGGCTTGGCCAATTTCGCTCAAACTTAGCACGTAGGTCACGCCTTCACCCTAGTTATCAGGAAATGTATCTCCTACAAATTTTGGATACAACACCTCATACATAGCTCATTTTGCTCAGATTGAGTGTGGGCACAAAGTTACTATTGGTAAAATCTGAAAACAAATTCTGACCACCGTTTCCATGGAAACAGCCAACAACTGAATTTTTTAATACCTTCACGTCAAATGTATCACACCCTACATTTCTATGATTAAAAAGCATGGACGTAGCTCATTCTAATCCGCTTGAGTGTGGGCAACAATTTACTGAGATTTTTTTTGGCTTGGCTAATTTTGTTTATAATTGACAGGCAGGTCGTACCGTCACTAATTCCGGCAGATTCCATTTTGTCAGCTGTAAATCTCAGTTGACCCACCCCTATCAACAAAAAAAAGTGGGCGACCCCCTAACATTATATTTTAAAACATGCTGACCCCCCCCCCCGAAAAACAAAGAAACATTAACAGTTTTGGCTCTGACATGATTACAAAATGTATGATGTGCATTGAAAATATCGTGGTTTGCCGTAATGTTTAGTGTTTGCATTTAATAGACCAGTCACCTTAGGAGGGGAGGGGAAGCATATAGCCAAAAAACGACTACAGAAAAGGCTGCAGGAAGTAGGGAAATCTATGCTGCTAAAGATAGTAAATAAAAACAAAGCTGTGGAGTACTCACTTGATAAACGCCCTTATAAGATAGGAAAAGAGGATTTGAATCTAGGCGGTTTGAAAACTAATTTGGATTTAATATATCTTTCATATCTTATAGACCAGGAAAGCTTTACACCTGAAGCACAGTCTGTGCTTATGAAACAAAGGACACTTTGATTTTTGTATAAATTTGTGTTGGATTTTGGTATTTTACAGAGCAAAATATGCATATTTTAAAGTTAAAACAAACAAAAAAACTATTTATTTATATACATGAATCCATTTAACTTTTTTGATTTGCTGAACAAAAACTGTCACTGCTCTTTGTACTAATTGCTGTGTTTTTCCGTCTCCAGCTACAATTGGATAAATCCAGTAAATATCTTATACAATGGTGACTTCAGACTTTAAATAAAATAATCTGATATCACATGGACTTGGGATGTGTTCAAAACTTAACTGTATAATTGCATGTGGGTCTGCCGCATTGCATAATCTGTTAGTTATTTGTCAACTTCAACCCCAAAATATTTAGCCTATAACATGTCTTGCATCAACAAATTTATAGGCAATATGGGTAATAGTTATTATTAAGAACACATTTGTACGATTAACTTTTTAATCTATTGTTCTGAAATAAAATTAAAAAAAAAATATATGCATAAGCGCGTGTGTGAATTGTGGAAAAAAGGGTGACCCCCCCCCCAGTCGCAAAATCAAGAACAGGGTAACCCCCCTAGTGATCCACCCCCAGGCCGAAGTAACTGACCAATCCCTAACAACAGCATACGTCCTAGCAATAAAATAAAATGACTTCTAAGGACTGAATGTTTTTTTTGCGAACTTTGTATACGGTGCCCGGTTTTAGTTATAAACCGACGTTAGCTTCACGTTCATGTCCTACCATGGCAACAGCCAATAACATATTGCTAGTTTTTTTTTAGTGGAGTGGATCGCCAACCGGCTTGTTTTCATTGGCAAAATCGTTCAGCAACGTGTTTGGCATATTAGGTGTACATCACATGGACTACTACGATTGAGAGAACTTTATGTATGTTGAATGAGTTTTATAAACCCCGAAGGGCTCTTGGAAGATCCACCCGCAGTAAAATTAGCGATTGCCATGGAGGCGCAACCATCAACATCAAAATCCCAGGAGGTTTCTGCTGACGACGTTACCCAGTTCCAAATAAAGATCACCAACGCCAAATAAGCAGCATTTTAACCGGTAATCAAGATTAATTCAATCCACGGTTAACAAGCAACATCACAAGAAGTTGTAGCGTGAAGCTCAGCGACTACTGCTGACAACGTAAGTCATGCTTGCGTGCCTTCACCATTGTATTCAAACGAATCACGTGGTGTGCCGTTCTCTTTCAAACCCGGGATTCGATCAATAGGGGAGTTTCAGTAAAAAAACACATTGCAAATCATGCAAATTCAACATTTTCAAACCAGTATACTAAAACAGAAATGCTCAGCGATGCAAAAGAAGGATAAATGTTACTTTTCATTATACACATCTCTGTTGATACAATCCCTCACATATTATATTCCCAGTTATACCTGCGTAAATGGATTAGCCTCTTTTGATGTTGACATTCAGACTAAAATCACGTAACAGGCTGTTAAAATTGGCTGTTGCATACACTTTCGCCGGTCTGGAAAATGTGTTTAGTTTGCTCTCATTCAAGTAACAATGCAGATTTCCCAGTGGGAGTGAAACTATTCGACTCTGCCATTAAAAAATAGGGGTGTTTTGAGCAAAAAACGAATAACCCTGGAGTGCACACAACACACTGAATTTCGGAACAAATCTTGCATTATTTACAGCAGCAGAATACCACAGAAATATCAGACGAAACATGAAAACACTATATATATGTATTTCGGCCTGAACCCTCTCTATTGCAATTCCAGGAATTACCCCCCATATGCGTAACCATTTTCCACCTTGGTACCACCCAAGCCTGAAAACAAAATCTTAATACCACGCTGAAGCGTTTGGTAATAACAAACCATAAACTACGATTAATTTCTCGTTGCATAACGTGAGGGAGGTTTTTGATAAGTTTACATAATCTCCATTGCCCCTTCGATATTCACTGGCACCCGCATCATTCTCGTATGCCACGAATTTGAGTTTGACACTGTGAAATATATCGGGATAAATTGTAGTTTCGGTATGCATTGTATTCTGTTGTGAGAAACTAAACACCACGGTGTTACCTGCAACGAATTTGACAAGCAATTGTTACTGGAACTATGGGGCTGAACAAACTGCAGTGTCACAATCCAATGACCCAAGAAACCTCCGATATGCACAATGCAAACATTGTAACGGTCCTATTTGTCGATCAGTTGTTATGCATAGCTTTTTCTAATTGCCTTCATTTGACCGTGATCGTGCGAGCACGCTTAGGGACGAACCATTATGGTTTGAATTCGGGGGGGGGGGCTAAGCTGGCGAATGTTTTGATTCTGTTTTGCGCCCAGTGGTCGCGCAATACGCGTCTTATACGTCGCATGGGAGCCATATAGAAAGACAACGCGGCGTGACGTCTGAGGCGTATTAAGTGGGTAATATAAGTTACAACGCGGCGTGACGTCTGAGGCGCATTAAGTGGGTAATATAAGTTACAGCGCGGCGTGACGTCTGAGGCGCATTAAGTGGGTAATATAAGTTACAACGCGGCGTGACGTCTGAGGCGCATTAAGTGGGTAATGTAAGTTACAACGCGGCGTGACGTCTGAGGCGTATTAAGTGGGTAATGTAAGTTACAACGCGGCGTGACGTCTGAGGCGTATTAAGTGGGTAATGTAAGTTACAACGCGGCGTGACGTCTGAGGCGCATTAAGTGGGTAATGTAAGTTACAACGCGGCGTGACGTCTGAGGCGCATTAAGTGGGTAATGTAAGTTACAGCGCGGCGTGACGTCTGAGGCGCATTAAGTGGGTAATATAAGTTACAACGCGGCGTGACGTCTGAGGCGCATTAAGTGGGTAATGTAAGTTACAACGCGGCGTGACGTCTGAGGCGTATTAAGTGGGTAATGTAAGTTACAACGCGGCGTGACGTCTGAGGCGTATTAAGTGGGTAATGTAAGTTACAACGCGGCGTGACGTCTGAGGCGTATTAAGTGGGTAATGTAAGTTACAACGCGGCGTTACGTCTGAGGCGCATTAAGTGGGTAATGTAAGTTACAACGCGGCGTGACGTCTGAGGCGCATTAAGTGGGTAATGTAAGTTACAGCGCGGCGTGACGTCTGAGGCGCATTAAGTGGGTAATATAAGTTACAACGCGGCGTGACGTCTGAGGCGCATTAAGTGGGTAATGTAAGTTACAACGCGGCGTGACGTCTGAGGCGTATTAAGTGGGTAATGTAAGTTACAACGCGGCGTGACGTCTGAGGCGTATTAAGTGGGTAATGTAAGTTACAACGCGGCGTGACGTCTGAGGCGTATTAAGTGGGTAATGTAAGTTACAACGCGGCGTGACGTCTGAGGCGCATTAAGTGGGTAATGTAAGTTACAACGCGGCGTGACGTCTGAGGCGCATTAAGTGGGTAATGTAAGTTACAACGCGGCGTGACGTCTGAGGCGCATTAAGTGGGTAATGTAAGTTACAACGCGGCGTGACGTCTGAGGCGCATTAAGTGGGTAATGTAAGTTACAACGCGGCGTGACGTCTGAGGCGCATTAAGTGGGTAATGTAAGTTACAACGCGGCGTGACGTCTGAGGCGCATTAAGTGGGTAATGTAAGTTTTCAGTTCCTTTCAAAGCAAGCTAATGGTCGGCTCTTACGTGTACTAATCGGAATTTGTTCTGCCCCAACTCTGTTTTCGATTTGCTAATCGGACCGGAAGTATAGTTATGTGCTATCACATTCTTTCACAAATACCAATCGCATAAGAAATGTATTTTCTAATGGATAAACTATAAAATGATTACGTTCTTACTCTATGTAGATTGCTGCTCACGTTCTTCTCTCGCCCGTCTCACGATTAAGGTGACATTATTTCAGCACCGGGTCTTGTGATTCCGCTTACGTTACTTCTGACCGGTTCTGATGTACATGCCCCTCATCATCGTTATATCATATTCGCCAATCACGACGTTCGTGAGAAACTGAGAAACTGAGTGGCACGCCACACATAATCACCCACTACCGACTCTCGCGGTATACTTTGGGAGCATTTTGATTCACACACACACACGCAATCACAACTTTCAAAAACCGGTGTATTAAACACGATCAACACACAAGAAAATTAATGGCCAGTAAACCTCAAATCAATTACCCATATCGGTAACCGGGATTGGACCGATAGGTGACTTCATATTTCAAGAGAGGCAGTTCAAAATGTTAGTTCGACAGTTCATGGTCAAGAGATTTAAACTGCACCCCCTTATCTGTTTATCTGAGATTACGCCTCCAAGATTCACTCTGATTTGATTACAGTTTTAGAACTCCTAGCAATTTAATGGCACCGCCTTATAAATCGATCGATTTACCGTAGCGGGTCGTGCACACTTCACCGGTATGCCAATAGTCCATCTATTACTACGCTCTCCAGTCGTTTTGTTGTGTACAGGTGTTACAGCGCTATTAAAACATGCCTGTTTTATTATGCGGTTCAAGAACCCCCTACTTGCACGTTTCCCGGGGTCACGTTCTTCTCCTAAATCATCCACTTGGGCAGTTGCAGAAATATAATCGTTTTTTTTAGTCGGTTTATTTGAAAACCACACTTAATAAAGCAAGCTTCCCATCATATACAATCATGCGTAAGAAAATACGCTTTTATGCGTCAATTAAGCCCTATATTATTATTTCTGCCGTTCAAGTTACTAATACCTCACTTCATGTCAACTACTGAGGTAGACAATTTACTGAATCCGCAGTCGCCGCTTTGCATTAAGGTCAATCCGGGACATCCGCGAGTGTCTGGCGGTACAGCCCGCGGTACAGTCGCCACGAAACACGCGATTAAATAGCCACGAAATATATTAACCGATATAAATTACCACGCACGTGTACAACGACGCGTACCGTTCATGTGAGCCCGTGAGCGTAGCGGAGTGTCCTTGAAAAGGTGTCTCATCTTGACATTCACGAAGAGTAAAACGTGTCGCGTTAAAACATATACTGTCTATGTTTGGTATACTTTGTTGACAACCGACAACTTAGGGCTAAACGTACCCACCCCGCTGCCACACAAGGAATAATCCCCAATTGCGGTTAATTATACTGTTTGAATCCGGGAACCGGACAACGTAACCCCGACTTGTACTTTGAAGCTCGGCTTTTAGTTTTCCACCATTATAGCGGCATGTCAAAAACGGCGTCCATTTTGTGAAAACCAGAGTATGTGTAGAGTTTGGCAGAGTTGTGTATATTATATTATATTAACTAAAAAAAAAAAAAAAAAAACTGCCTGCGAACGAGCCTACACTTTCCATAAGTTGACATAATATCACGTTCGAGGTTATTAGTTATAGCATACACCTGAGTTCGCCAGGTAATGTGCACATGTAGTAGTGGTTGCTGAATCGAACTCATTGATTGAAACCATGATAATAATAGACTTCGATCCTGGATGAGTGTGCCACAATTTTTATAAGAAGGTCAAAACCACTTGCCGAGACTCATTCATTCGTAGGCAAACAAATAAAATATGGTTTCTGTAGAAAAATCAAGTGTTACGTCAGAACTCGTACAAACTTGCAAATTGCACAAACAAAAATAGCGAGGACAAACAACAGTCATGTCCAATGTGCGAAACAATTGCCTGACACAACAATATTCGGAACTTTCTAGGAAGACGTCAATCCGCCGTAATCGGCACGCAGTACGCGCCCGAATTTAACGTATAAACAAACGCGGTTTGCGTACATTGGCATCGTGTCAGACGCCTTGTACTAAACGAGAACAATTTCGCGAGGTAGAAGAACGTGTTGAAAAACACCCACTGATTTGGTATATCTATACATTGTACTTTTTTTCTTTTGATTTTCCCTCATAAAGAAGTATATAATTCCGTGAAAGAATGCGTTTACTCGTGTGTTTATTCAGATTAATCCGACACATATATTCAGGTCAGTCTTGCTATCTGTGAAGAATATAGCCGGAGCTCTCAATGACGACAACACAAACACGTCACTGAGGGGAGGGACCAGTCTGTACTACACTGGAATCCGGGCGTGGAATACTTTTTGGAGGTGCCGCTATACTACTAAAACAGGCCTGTAAATTCGGCGTTTTGGTTGTTTAAATACCATTTGGGGTATTTTTGTCACGGTGTTGTTAATGTATCAATACCTACTGGGAAAGCAGGTAACGCTGATGTGTGTAGACTACGTCACGTGCAGTGCGAATAATTCAGAATTCACATAAGATAAATATTGAGAAACCCTACTCGATGTAGATTGAGTGAATTAGCAGGCATGTTACCCTACGCACAGTGTGGTACTCATTTTTTGGTCAGAAAACGTGTACATATGTTTTTGTTTTGATTAACAATGTGTATATTGACCCGACGTGAACTAAGTATATGCTGGTATGCTATGCTGTTGTCAGATTGCTCGGTGTCATTTCTATGTGTAGGTGTTCTTGTTGCTGTAAGGATTGGAATTCACTGATTAATAATATCGCTGGAATAATATCTGACAAAACGTTTTGGCAATAGTACTCACGTTTCAATTAATGGAACAGTTATCGGAATTCGTTCACTCCGACTCGGACAAGATCGCTAACTGCAACTTGAATTTTCAACCAATTCACGAGGAGCCCGTCCACTGATGTACGCTGTTGACACACACTTAAATACGATCACACGGAAAGGCGTGTTGGCAACAGACGAGACCTTTTTGTGACCAGAAATACCGCATTATTTTTTTACGACTTTTTCTGATTGTCTACTTTCTTTCAACAACCAAATACCAGCATTGTGCCCCATTTAAGCAGAAAACAAGGTAGAGTGGGTGGATGACATTGTCCAGCGTGTTTCCTCTGAACCGTGACAACTACCCCACTAAATCAGTGAGCATCTATCGCATACCATAACACTATTCTCGTGAGTAAAGACACAACGACACGTAACGAGCAAAGAATGAGGACTACTATCAACAAATTCTCTGTCCCAATGTGCGTAACAAACTGTAAATTGGCATATAACACTCCTCTGAACGAGACTCTTTTACAAATAATAGTTTATTAAATCTTGGATTTCCGCGCAGTGGTTAAATTAATCAGTAAAATGATTGATTGAATAGATTTGTTATCCACCACAGAAGCGGTGGCACAACATTTTGCACGATGGGACGAGGTCTGAAACCTAGATCCTCTGAAACGCTATTTCCTACATTTTGAGGGGCAAATTTTGCTGACACAATAGGTTTCAGCTTGATTTTAGGGGAGCAACGCCCCGCCGGACTTTTTTGTTGTGTCACCGCCACTGCATCATATATTTACCATATACAGAAGGACAATTAATATACTAGTATGACATATTAGCGGATGGTCAAATCTGCATGTTTGTTCATTTTCTATACTGGTCTCTACGCTAACATTTTAAAGCCACATTCCCCATATTTATAAGCGACGCTTACAATGCCAAAACATTTCGAATACACGTGGCTCTTTGATCAAGTCAAACCCGTTTTGTTTATATATTCATTTTGCCACCTTTGTTAACAAATTGCCAAATTTGGTAAAGTATCTTTGTAATAATAGCCACACCTTCTCTTGACGATTTTTTTTTATTTTGTATGTCGGAGTGAGCGTTGAAAGTTTATGCGGGATCAGGCGGGTTTTCGTAAACTAATTATTAATTTATCTAGTATTCACTACCCTTGTTAACAACGGCACCCATAAGAACTTTTAGGCCTAGTTATTAGGCTTGGTTATATGTGATATCCGCCAAAAAGTATATAATAACTAAATCAGATAGCCGTATGCGAAGTGACAAGTTAAATCGTAGTCGTCGCACAGCCCGCGTTTCAATTTAATTACGACGTATATGTGAGACCCACAAAAACATTTGCCACGCTGAAATTGGCAGCTCTTAATGGTGGATGTGAATTATTTTATGATTCTAGTATTCCCTTTACCAAGATAGCATCAGCACATAACTCTTGACAAAATTAACATCACCGTGCAACAATCCGACTACTTGGTCGGAAGCTCGCCCAATTAACTCCAGTCTGTATACTAAACAACTTCTTTGTATTTTACAGAAAACCGAATAAAATAAAGAAAAATTCCAGCAATCTCCCGTTTCAATTTATATTTTTTCCGCCAACGGGTAAAACAAAGAACTCGTGGTTCTGTAGTCCGTGTGTGTGGCCAGTTACTAATAAATGGATAACGTGATTTGTAACAAGACATGGACCACCGACTTAGTCAAGACTCAGTGTTTTAAATTGAAAGTTCATATTGAGTTGGTCATATGCAAACTCAGTAAGAAACACGTGTTTTGGTTATGTTATTGAACAAGCACGATTGAGTATTTATAGGATAAGCGTACGAAAATACGAGCCTATTTGAAGTTAATCGCAAATGGCAAATCGCGACGGCGATGGTCACAGCGCACGCAGAATGGGGTCTTTGTCTTATATGGCTATGAAGGTTGCATAAACTTATTTTATAAATAATTACATGCAGTCGGATGTGTTACTTCGCACACAATTTGCAATAAATTTGTCTTAAAGTCAGGCGAAGTGAGATTTGTTCTCAATGTGGATGGATATAAAAGAGATTGTGTTATTAACCTACATATGAGCTCATACCACAAACTAGCATATCAGCTGTTGAATATTGTTAATCGATTAATACCCTACTTACAGGCACCGGAAGTCGAAAGTAAGATTTTAAAATAGATGAATATGGACGAGATTGTTCGATGGCACTATAGACGCATTGTAGGGTTTTTACAAATATAAGTCAGACTACTTCCTGTTTACTGCTGAGGCATGAAAGCATTTTATTTTCATCTCGATGTTATCACAGTGACCAAATAACTTAAAAACAAAAGAGTCACATTGTGTGGTCTACTAGTGAATAATGATAGCATGACAAACACAAACTTGAAAAAGAGAAAATATTTGAATGATATTGTTGTACGTCGGATGTCAAAGTGTTGATGTTTAAAAGCTAGCAGCGGACATGAATGGTAAACTCCACCTGGGCCATCGTCGGAATCGCACAGTTTCGCTAAAGCCGACCATTCATAACCGGCCCATGTTGAGGCTTCGGCCGAATAAATGCTCCTTGGCTGGCGAAAATGCACCTGGGCGTAAGACTCTTTCTATCGGTTTCACGTTCATTGGCGGGGTGGCAACTAATTGATATTGCCAACAATTAGTAAACTCGCCTTTTAGCGTCACCATAACTAAACTATTACAGAAATTCATTACTCCATAGTAAAAACGGGGATGGAAACAGCACGCGTAAATGCCAGTACTCGGTATGTATTCGATACGCACTTCTGAGTGAATTCGGGTCATCAACTGCATTTGAGTGCCAAGACCAACTGTACTCACATTTAACCCTGTTATCAGTGTGTGATCATAATATATATGCAAATATTTTCGGTTGCTGTATAGACATATATATATTGTTAAATTTGAGCGTTTTTATTAGTACGATATTAGCAGTGTTAAACATTGTCTATTAGTATATCGAGACTCGGTTGCATCGATGCCATAAATAAATATATAAGTACATGTAAATAAATATAATTTAAAATGTTACTGTACACTAGTTGCGAATTAAATTAATACGGCAAACGGTTTATGCAAACCAGACCACCGATGATTCTCGAAGGCGTGAACTACGCCCTCTAACGTCAGTCGTATTCTGATAACACGTGGGTTTCACAACTACTGTAGAATATTCTATTTTAGCTGGAATTAATTTTCGCTGAAAAATCTTTCTCAGTGTTTTGTATGGAATTTATGTTCACTTATTTATTTCTTGCTGATTGGTTGAATGTAAAATATAAGAAAAAATATATTCGCTGATTTGTATTTTCACTGTTTCATCCCTTCAGCTAAAATAGCGTAAGTAAATTCCAAGCGAAAATAAAGTATTTTACAATATATCATGGATCTTTCGTTTTCAGATAGCAACATCTAACAACATATTGTAGACGTCACCTGCTTATAAATGCAAACATAGTCGACATAAATTACTGCGTGCAACTTCGACAACACAATTGAAATATTGAAGCAATTCCATTCGGTTCAACAGCAGTGTAGTCGAAACATTCAATGGACGTTTGCTTGACAGAGACATTACTCTGCATGGTTGGATAATGATTGTAAACATCTGAAATATGTTAAATATATGTTGTTGAGGCAGTTTTGTAATAGCGTAGATACAGATCGCATAATTTCACTGGTTAATATGAATGAGAATATAGATTTTGACCTTGTAGATGATCCTATCACGAATTTACAGAAAACCTGATAAATCAGATTGAATCATTGATATTGTTTAAAAGCAACGTGTGAGCATTTGGTTTTCTGTCTAAAAATCTCTTTTAATAGAGTATTTTCTGAGAATTGACTCAGATTTATTATTAGTGCTGTATGTAAGAATGTACCCCATATACGGCAAGTAATTATAGAGGACTACTCAACTGTTAACATTTTTATTTTACAATCCTTAATTCCAAAAAAATATCTCACTAAATCAATTTCTCGTGTCGTAAAAGGTGAGCAGAGTTGTCTCTTGAAACAAATTACTTAGGACTTAACTGTTAAAAATAAAGGGGATCCTTTCCTATTGCGCATACATACGAACATGAAATATACTATTGAAAGTCACGAACGTGTGTGTTTGCAAGATATTTGATAAGAATATTATTTTAATTTGTTAATTGTGTTAATTTGTCCATTCTTCGACACTTCTAGAGCAAAGACATCCAACCTCTTGTTTTAGCCCTCTTTTTTTGTTTGTCATCTTCACTACACCACCTTTCTTAAAAGATTGTTTGTTTAAATTACTTCTTACTTTTTGCCATTGCCATGTTTTGTTTATATATTAAATTTTCGTGTATTTTTGGACACAGTACAGTACAAACTATATATATATATGTTCTAAACAGTACAATCTATATATATATAATGTGTGAGGGAATGTATTTGGGTGATAACTGGTTTATAAAGTGGCCGTTGGTGGCGCGTGTATGGTGGATTCATGGATCGTTTAGTTCTCATATTGAGGATCTCGCACTAGCACTCTGAAGCCAAAGCGTGTTCTATTTAAATAATTACGCATATCTCAAACGATTGAAGCTGGCGTCTGCAAGCAGAGCGGTTTGCTCATGTAGCTTAAACGTGCGACTGTACGACAGTTTGTTTCCCTACATGCCAATGTGTACTTTGATACATTGTGTTTAGTTTGATAGAAAGATGGTACATTGTATTGCAGATTGCAGAGATTGATTGATTCGTTTCTAACCCAGTGCGAGCGATCTTCCGGGCCACATCTGATAATTCATTTTGACAAAACTACCCAAAGCAATAGGAACACAGTCAATGTTTCCATGAGTCATGTCCACGAGTACAGTCTACTAATCGGCGCTGGCAATTTTAGATTTTAAAATATCAACTTTTCCTCAGTTCAAACTGCGAGTACTGTTCATGATTTGAACAAAAACATTATGGTACACAAGAAGATAAGTTGTCAATACTCGATGCACCCTGACTTCAACAACCTACATTGATTAAAATCGAGCGTAGTCTCGGTGATACACACCGCTGTACACATTGATTCACGTGCAAGAACAGCATTGGACCAGACGAGAAGCATTGTGATATAGATCAAAGCTGATCTTGCGATATGTGGACGAAGATGTTCGTGCAACGACACCGCACTGACATAGCCGAGCGCCAGGGAAACAATTGAAAAACGGTATTGATTTTCCGGGGGTTGTGTACCTATACACTAAACATGTTGTACATTTCCCTGGCCTAACTCATAGAGACAGAAGAAATCTGTACAAGGTTAATTGTACTGTATATATGATCAAATGAATATTTATGTATTTGAGCCAGAAGTAGGCTGTCTACAGGGGTTATGCATTCTAGACATCTAGTTACGCTAATGTTCAAGACCACATAAGTCTGTGTGACATTGTGAATGTTGTATTGATTACGGACTTCCCAGATTGCGTAAAAGCGGATAGTTTCCTCATTTTGACACGGAAAATGCCTTGGTAAATCATTTTCTGAGGAACGACCGATCAGGTATGTGCGCTCTATCTTGCAGCACATGAACCTAAAAGCTAAGGCAATCAAACAAAAAATGACTTTGCGCTAAAGTTCGTTCAAGGTCTTGTTATTTTTTGATGGCATAAACAAGGTTTTCACCGCCGCTTGTTATAAAACCCTCAAAAAACGAGTAATTTCAGTTCCCCTCGAGGATAAACAATGTTCAAACCCCATATTTTATACTACGATTTGAAACATTTTCTCTTTGCTTAGGGACAACGTCAAAAGATCTATGTCGGATAAAAAACTTATTTGCTTTAGTTTAGGGGTGGGGGTTTTGACCTCAAAAAGTTTTCATCCTACAAAAACGATTTTTTTTAATGAAGTCAAAAAAATCATGGAGTATTTGTAGTTCGTATTTTTTCTATCCAATCATGGAAAAAAATAACAGAAAATGAAAAACCAAACATCCAAGACGAGAAAATGGTGTTGCCCGAGTGAAAATAATTGCGTCAAATGAGGTCAATTTCAGGGCATGGACCTAGAACCAACTGCTATGCCATACTATTGTCATGAATTTGTTTTTGCGTATCTGTTAATCGACTTAATTAGTTGATTACGAGCGAATTGCTGTGTTATGTCTGTCATCGTTCAGGCCTATTTGAAGTTTTGGACGGAACTTGGCTCAGTGATTTGGAACTAATTACCAGATAACCGTCGCGATTCTGACAGTTGGTATCCATAGTTATTAATGTAGTGAACGATTAATCAAAATATATGACGTATTCAGTACTTAGTGTGATTGGCTTTATGATTGAAGGTTACGCCCTAGAGTCTTTTTACTGTTTTGTAATTGGTTAGAGTTTTGAAAATGAATAAAGAGAGTTTGAGTTGGTCTTGGGGAGCACAGCACGATAGACGCAATCGAGAGCAGTCCTGGAGAGTCTTGGGGCGAGTGTTGACGCAGTCTAAGAGAGTCTTGGGTCAGCCTTGTGATAGTCTTGGGGATTTTTTCCCCAGGGCGCTGTGTCTTATAGAGTGCTCGATTGACCGACTAAGACGAGAGCTGAAACGTATTTCGTTGTGCTTGTCTTACTTGACTGTAAAGTATAAGTGACTTTCCCGACCCCGTACCTCAAAGGGGACGCGATAGAGAGACGAGACGATATTTCCCCCCTGATAAGTGTGGAGAACCCAGAGAGAGAAGATTTACACCCTGATACTATTATCCGATTATTAATTTGTATTTAATGGCGCCATGATCAATATTTATCCATTAAGTTTCAGTGGTGGGGGGGGGGGGGGAACTAAAGGAATTAAGTTTTTTATCCTACATTGAACTTTTGATGTTGTCCCTTAGCGTGTTTATTTGCCTTCAATTACATTTCGGTGGTTGTCACTGTCGTCCCTGCAATCTTGCCGATAACGTTTTGATCTCAACTTACGTAGCTGTCGCTGAGGAAATTAAAAAACACAATAATTTGTTTTCAACTATTATGGCTGAAATGTTAACAATGTTTTTTACCTTTGTCGCCATTTTTATTTATCCCCGAGTTTTCCCACACCACAGATATCTAGAACATTTAAACATTGGTCGGGAAATTCACGTGAATTAAATTGCGTTCACCATGTTGGGCAATAAAAAATTACTTTGCGCTAAAGTACGTTCCATGTCTTCACTTTCTCATTGCATGAACACGGTTTTCACCCCCGCTTACTGAAATATGTTTAGAGTCGCAATCACCGTAGCTATCACCGATGTAAATAGTCTCGCATCTCTTGGTTATTATCACTGATTCACGTTCCGGGTGTCTCTAATAAATAACCTATCTAACAGCTGGGTTTAAGAAATACTGAATTGTTCGAGTTACGGACATTGAGTTACGAACATCGAGTTACGAAAACATCGAGTTACAGAAATGATCGCGCCATATTTTAGAAACCACGCCCATTTCTGAGAAGCCATGCCCATCCGTAACCCGAACGATTCAGCATCTCTGGACTGAAAGGCATTCACGTGTTGCCTTAAATAACGTGTTTTTTTGGGGGGGGGGGTCGTAACTGCCGTCCCTGGAATCTTGCCGATAGTTATTTGGTCATAATTTCTGTAGCTATCGCCATGATAATTCACGTGCCATAAATCAAAATGTCAAAATTTTCGCATTTATATTCGTTGTAACTTTACATTTACCAAAGACATTATTGTCTTTGCATTTACGAAGCATTTATTTATGACCCCTTAGAAACACGATTGCATGCCACGTGTTCATTACTATTTTCATTGGTCTACTGGAAAGTTTACATCACGTGACACAAACCAGTGTCCATTTCTATCACTCTTTATTGATTGAAATCATTGATTGATAGACAAAATGCACATTCCTCATTCCTAAGACAGTGATAAAACGTGAATTTCTTTCGATGCATTCGGCTGATATTAATATCAACTGGATGCACGCCACATTACTCTCTTTTGAGACATTTTAACACCGACTGCAGAGCAATGTCAAGTTTTTTCTGTCATTGCAGGTAAGTTGTCATCCTTTGTAGTATACAAGTTTATACTTAAAAAAACATTTCGGGAACAATTCATAATCACCAGATGGCAAGTAGAGGCCGAAATGCATGTTCACCAGACGAAGAAATGCCTGTTTTAAGCCCCTTTAAGGGTTAAGCACAAGACGAACACTATATGTCGGGCACTGCCCCGGCCATTGTGATTAACACATCCATACATTACATAAACTATTAATTTAAGTCATGTACAGCGGGAATTTCTCACAGTATCCCGCCCAAAATAATCGCGTGAAAACGTTGATTTCATTCGTTCAGTCATTTATATGATTCAACGTGCAACAGCCAAATAAATATCATAGCTGTGAACGCTCCAATCAAACTGAAATGCTTGCCATATTTCTCAATTTATCAAAAAAAATTTCACATTTTCTGATCTAATATCATCTTTCATTGTTTACAGATTCAAGCAAATGTCAGCAGAACATTCACAGCACTGAAGTGTCACAGATGGGATATATATGCTTCTTTATTTCATCTGGAAATGTGTTGTACATTTGTTTATACTGTAATTAATAATGCGAAGTATACTTTATTAAATATAATTTATAATATGTAATATTTATTGCCATGTAATATTTATTTATGTAATATTTATTTTGATTGATCAGCAGATGACGTTATGGTTACAACGAAGGCAGTGTTTTTTTTGTGCGTTCGTTATCTGTTTAGGGTATTTCCATCTCACACAAACATAAGTCATTTATTATTTTCTCGTAATTTCCCATTTCACAGCAATAGAGTTTGTCTTGGATGCGCGAAACAAAACGTTCCATATCAATACTATTATGCGTAGGACATATTTTGATGTATAAAACAATTACTCTCAGAGGATTTGACGGGTTATTACAAACAATGTTCAATAATTTCATTAATTTATTACGACATGAATACAAATACCGATGGAGACAATAAAGTCAATTATCCAGTTGACAGATGACAAAAACACCCTATTATCTGTCTTTAGTATTTATCCGAGCGTGTTTGATAATTTTACTAACTACACGGGCATCTGGATGAATGAAAAACGTAAATGATTCGGTTATCCTGCATTCAACTTACCATTTGATAATATATTCACTCGAATCGAATCCGATGTCAGCATTTTCCTAGACAATAAAACCTAAACCTTGTGAGTTGTTCTAAGAATAATCAGCAAACAGATTAAACTATGTATATTATAGGTTTATATTGTTGTATAGATGGTCCACGATTAGTATACGATGATTCACCACTGAGTTTGTCCTCGTAACCGCATTACAAGACGAGGACCCTATCATGAAGAGTTAAAGATCACAGCTGACACAGTACATTATATATTATTAGTTTTGTATTGTTTTCATAAAGCCTGCACACGTGTGATAACAAATGAAATTCGTTCTCATAACACAAAATATTATATAGTCGTGGACACACATAAGCGCTGGAGTGTGACGGATTTGTTTCTAACGATCACATAGTTTTGTAATTAGCTTCTAAACCATGCTTCTGTTTCCTGTCGAAATTGGTTTATGTGTACATCTGTTTACTATGAAGATAGTGCCGTCTTGAAAACTGTCTACCAGTTGTCAATTTTGTAGGGCAGCAGCTCAAATTTCACTACTTCAAGTTTTTGCATAAATTAACACCCAGGCTAGTTGTCTGTACGATTGCTGTAACAGTATTCAACCAAAAACAATGCCCCAACGGCGTATTGAAGATATACACATTTTCAATCATTTGTGAAAATTTCAAACCAAAAGGTCAAAGCGTCTAGGAGCTATTTTTTTTTAAGTTCTGGACTGTGCACTAAAAAGAAGCTGAGATAATTACTAATTTCCATAACAATTCACTCAGTAAGAAGTTTGCTAATGCTCATAATAACAATAGCTGTTACAGTTTCAAATTTAAATGTATTATCGGTGTTTTTTTATTATTATTTATGTACAGCCTTGGTAAATCTTGCTAAGCATTCAAAAGAGATAATGTTTGCACCTGTTATCTATATTTTATTCACAATTCTACAAAATTTCAACAGTCTATAGCAAAGACTTTTTGGATAATAAAAAGCAAAAAACAAGAATTTCACTCCCAAGTGAATTAATTAATGTACAATTGAATTGGTTGTTATTTATTTAATTAATTGGAACGCGAGTTGTATTTCGATTATACAGTGTACCATTAGTTATGAACATCGAACTGGTATTGAGCAATTATGATTGATGTTGAATATCCAAAGATTCAGTTGGGGAGGGATAACAGTGTTCAATCTGAACATATTGTTAACAATAAAATCAGTTTGTCATCAAAGTAGTAGCCTGTCATGCAACTTGCAATGTCTTGTAACACAATTATAACAACGGGCTGTCAGTAAGACGCCTGTGTAGTACATGTTAAAGCTGGTAGTCGAGTGACATATCTGAATAACCAAACCCACAAGGGAACCTATAAGTAAATGCATTAGACCAGAAACGTTTTTTAAGCAACAGAGATGTGAATTCAACATGGTTGCCAAGGCCTCGAAAAGCTAAACACACTACTGAATGTACTGAGAACGGTAATCCATCCCCCTTAGCTGTCATTCAAATATTGGTCACGCTTATAATTGCCACTTAAGTGTAATCAAACAACTCTAATGATTCAGATGTCTTAACTACTATTATGATTACCTAGGATACCTCGCTGAATAGTTTATACACTTACCATTTGAAGTAGAATAACTATTTCTACACATGCAAGGTCCAATTGAAACTCGATATATTGTACGTTGAGTCGGATTTGTATTTACTATCTCAATCATTTGCCATCCTTTGACACTTCCAGAGCAAACACATTGTTATAACCCAACTTATTGTTAAAACCTTTTTTGTGTGTGTGTCATCTGAAACACCTCCTTACTTGATTGTATACGTTTGTTTACCATGTTTTAAAATTAAGAAATAATTAAAACAATGATTCAGTTTGCCATTGCTATGTTTTGTTTATATATTATACCCTTTTGTTTATTGGGCCACAGGCTAAATAGTACAATAATAACCATGTATAATGTTTGAGGTGATGTTTTATTTGGGTGTGAAGAGGTTGCAAACAAGTAAACTTTGTAAAGTTGCCATGGATGGTGTTTGTATGAAACAGTAATGGTCACGATATTTGTATAAATGGGGTAAATATGTGCCTGTCAAAAGGCACATTCATCTGTATTCCGTCATTCTAAACAATAAAACACAACCAATGTTTTCAAGAGTCATGTCAATGGGCACAATTCCATTCATCGGAGCTGACAGTCTATGATTTCAAAATATCAAGTTCAACCTGTGAGTACTGTTCATGAAATGTTCTACAATAGCCGATGTACGGCACCTTCAATAACCTACATTGATTCACATACATACAGCATTAGATCATATGCGAAGGATTGTGTCATTGATCAAACCTGATCTTCTGATTTGTGGACAAAATCTTCGTGCAACGACATCGCATTGACATGGCTGTGCGAAGTTTCGATGCTAGGGGAGCAATATAGAAACGGTATTAATTTTCCGTGGGTTGTAACAATGGTGTACACGGCCATGACCTAACTCTGATATACAGTACTGTATATGGTAAATTATTCATTGATCACCATAATCTGTTCCTACAATTGTTTTTGATTTGTTGAACCCATAAACTGTGCATTCTATATATCTAGTTACGTTACTGCCCAAGAACGTGTATGCATATGTATGCTGCACTGATTAGAAACCACTGACAAGTCCCCACATCTGGGCCTACAATGTGGTGCACCTCATATCATGTTTGAGTAAGTAAAGGAATCATACACAGTAAAAATAGATATAGTACAGAGACTAAGAGATGCCTCTCTCAATAAGTGTGACCATGAACTTGTACCTTTTCATAATTCTTCTTTATTCTTTTAATTTATTTTTCTCTTACGTAACAATCTTGCTGTTTAAAAAAAACATCTTGACCGTTTGACTGACCGTTTACACAAACTCAATGCAATTGATACGAGGGGATATTGGGTGAGCGCCCTCTAATGATGAACCCTGTAGGCTCCATCCTAACATGACGTCATCCAATGATGCCTAGTAGCTAAAATGCACTGGAATGCAGGCTTTGTATGTCGAAACTATGATTTTGAGTCAATTTTTTTGACCATTATATACAAGCATATTTGCAGTGCATGGCATATTATTGTTTATGTATTTTTCTGTAATTTTATTTTCCATCCCAATATGACGTCATGCTATGCAGAATCTGCAATTGGTGCTGTCACAAGTCAATAAAGACCGTCCATTACTTTCAGAACACTTGAAGCCCTGTCTCCGTTATCTTTATCATGTGATCGTAGTAACAAAACATGCGTCAAATAAAAATATCAGGGCAGGAAGCAATTCGCCAGACCAACGCCTCAATCTAAATGTTCTCATATATTTTTTTTGGCACAGCGTGATTAAAATTTATTGCCAATTGACTGGTCAGCAGATGATGTTATGAATACATTGAAGGCAGTAATTCCTTAATTGTGTGTTCGCTATCAGTACCGGTGATTTGTATCGTATTTCCACCTCACACAAACATAACTTATTTATTATTTTTTCGTAATTTCCAATTTCAACTGATCGCATCAAAAAGATGTTGTCTTGAATGCCGATGGAAACAATAAGGTCAATTATCCAGATGGCAGATGACAAAAACGCAAATAGTGTTTAGTATTCATCCGAGGGTGTTTTTTTACATCCTGATATTTGTACTAGGTACCTGAGCATCTGGCTGAAAACGTAGATGACCCGGTTATCCTGCATCCAACTTTGATATTATATTTACTTATACAATGTTTGTAGTTATTGTTGAATATCAATGCGTGACATTTGCTAGATTCGATATGTTCAACAGCTTACAGGTTTGCTAACATTTTTATAGTATGTGTTCTTCAAATGCGTCTCCAGTTAACAGAAACTAACTATAATAAATTAATTGAACGTTCACTTCATTTTGTCACATATAATGTACTTCCGTGGTGTACACATTGACATACACACTAAAAATACTATTCTTGTCTTTTGAGTTGAATGAATCGAATCCGATGTCAACATTTTCCTAGACAATAGAGCCTAAACTACGCTGGGCTGTGCTAAGAATAATCGGCAAACATATTAAACTATGTACATTAGATATATTAGTATACGATGAGTTTGTCCTCATAGTCGCATTACAAGAAGAGGAACCTATCATGAAGAGTTAACGAGCACAGCTGACACAGTACATTATATATTATTAGTTTTGTATTGTTTTCATAAAGCCTGCACACGTGTGATAACAAATGAAATTTGTTCTCATAACACAAAATATCATATAGTCGTGGACACACATAAGCGCTGGAGTGTGACGGATTTGTATTTTAACAAATATATAGTTTTAATATTTGACAAGATACTGTACATACAGCATTGTTATACAGTTTTTACCCAACTGGGAAGAACACCGCAGATAATGATGGAACTTTATTTCGGAAACAGTGTCGTCCCATTGCGCAATATCACATTGTATTTTCTGTAACGATTGTTCCATATCAACGAGCAAAACTCAACTATAGATGGCACTATATCTGTTCCTCTCTCATACCACCAATTTGTGATTGCAGATTGCTATATGATAATGATAAACAAAGTCGGCAACATTATTCTAAAATGGGAAATCAACATGCCCGTAATCAACCGCATGAACGAAACGCACATGTTGGCCAGCTTAACCTCTGACACAACTGAGGTAAACTGTAAAACACCACGATTAGAACACACATATAGACACAGAATAAACCTACAGCCGATATGCAGTAAACAAAAGATCACATGCTTGCTCACCTATGATCCAAATGATGAACGCCATCAAACGGAGCTCACCTGAAAACAACTAAAAAAATGGTTGTTGCAAGCTATTTAAAGCGGGGGAGTCGTCACCTGCCTATGCGTCAGACGGCCATAGCGTGTCATTGTTTACAAACATGCATCTACCCATGAGCCTTTGCGTTTTAGCGTGTGTTGTTATCATAGCTTGGGACTCAATTACCGCGCGTGCGCAGGTGACGACCCTCCCGCTTTAAATTAGCTGATTAGTGGCATGAGACCGAAACGAAATAAGCTCGTTATATGGTTCTTGCATATAAGTTATTTTGGCAAGACGTTTGTCACATTATAAACTAGTATGCATAATTAGATACCTGAAGTGCACACCATCTTTTAAATGGTATTGTTTTAAACAAGGAACTAGTTAGGTGTGACAGGGGTTAGGTTGAGGACATATCGCCCAACTGTACTAATTATTATGCAAATTCCTTTCTGTTTCCTCGTGTTGAACACTGAAAGCAAATTCAAGTTAGTCTCACCCTGGCCAGATCACTATCCTGGAAGATTGTTCTTAGACTAACTCTTGCTGGGCTCTTGTGACGAGCTACGTTTTGCTTTTTGTATGGGGCGCTAGAGAAGTGGCTTTATCTCTAGTATAAGCCTGGGCCAGCTTTAGTAAATGCATGGAATTCGAAGATACTAACGGAATGAGTCACGACGCTATTGTTTTAGCTTTACCCTATGATGACTTGCCAATGTTTGTTCACAAACATTGGTTCTTGTTAGCTCTTGTCACTTTCTTACAATGGGTTACGCTAATCTCGAGCATTCGGTAATATTTGGAGCGTGTTCGGTAGCAATAGACGAACTGCGCATGTACAAGATTGAAAATGAAGTCTAGTTGAAACGTTGTTCTTTCCGAAGATCTTGGCGAATTTTTAATGAAAAATTGGCAAATATAACATCGATTGAAGAAAACTGATAAACTAGCATGAATCTTTTTGTAATTGTAATGGTGATGAGACGTAATCAATGATTGTCTGTGACAATAATGATTGCATTATTCAATGGTACCATTGTCAGTGCGTGGGTTTGACGCCCGAAACTATTGAAATTTTCGACCAGCGGACATCGGCGAACACCACCAGAAAAGATAGTATCGAAAGAAGGGCATGCCTAGACACTTTCTCTGTGATAATATTGTTTAGGAGTTCTTAGGAATATTTGTTGTAGATGCTCGAAATTTTGTTCTTGTTACTATTGCTAATAATAAAAACAGGTGAAATAGACAATAGTTTTAACTAGCTATTTGGGTACTTAGGGCCAACACATCAGAGATGTCTTGTTGTGTACATACAACATCACAGATTAAATGCAGTGAAGTCATTTGCATTCTTGAATTTATTAAGCAGTTAGTGCTACATTACTAGAAGCTACGTGTTGCCTCACTTGGAACTCCGTGCCACATTACTGGGAGTTACGTTACATTATTGGACGCTCTGTGATGTATTAGTCAAAGCTACAAGTTACATTATGGGGAACTTTGTGTGTATAAATGTGTAAATTAAGGCTACCATATTGCATATTTGAGTGACTTTCTAGTTATAGCCTACATCAATTCTGAAATCACTTTTTCTGCGATTTTCTCGTACGTTGTGCATCTAATAGTCTAGTGATTCGCTAATAGACAGAATATCTTAATTCATACACAGATTATATTTAATCTATTTTGTTCCTTTTTGTGCGATTAAAGTTATTCTTTCCTCATTACTTAACTAATGCATTTGTGGTCTTACTGACTGGTAGTCTGTAGATGGGCTGATCACTAGGAAACAAAGTCACAAGTGTTGGTATCTCGTATGCGTGGCAACGTTACATCAATTCTTGTCACGTCCGAGTTATTCTCTGAAACGCATGCACACATACATTCAGTAAAATGAACCACGTATTAAAAACATCAAAATTAATATCAACCGCGTCAATTTTATGTACACTTTTTTTCAAGAAAGCACATATTGCTCAGATACTGCATTGTTGTAATTTATAAAAAGAAACGATTGTTATTAAAATGTTGACATCTATAAACCAAATATTTAGTAATTATAATGGTCAAATTATTTTAATATTTTAGCAATTTAATGTAGTTTACATACTAACAAATCATCATGTATCTAAACAGGAATGATTCTTTACGATATAATTAATGTTGTGATAGCAGGCTACACACTCCGTTGATTTGAAACAATTATATATCTATGGCATTCAATTGTGATAAAATTAAATTACAGCAACACACTCTTGCATTAGTAAATAAATTATGCAAACAATTGAACCAGTAATTACTACTTACTGTAATGCGTTTCAATGGAGACTCATTAATAATTTAAGTTGTTTCAGCACGGACGTTTTTCTTTAACAAATTCCTTTGGCAATAGATGTTTTGATAACAATGCAGCATGTTTTTCAATATTGCACAATAATAAGTATTTAATAATTTCATGCAACGATTTATTTTGAAGTTATGCATAAGGTCACGCTTCTACACATCTCTGACGGTGTGACCAATAGTGCATATAAGTTTAGTATTTACTAATATCAATAATTCATGACCCCATCACTCGAAATAACTACTTTACTTAGCTTCAGTATATGTACATGTGAACATGTTGGTTTTTGTGTTGGCGTTACAAATAATGTTGACATTACAGCAAGTACGTCATTGCATCTACCGTTTTTGATGTACAACCATCACAAATCCACTATGATACTGCGGAAGGTGGAGTAGATGATAAAGTGTTCCTAGGCAACAGTCCACTGCTTTGCCTTGACGAGTGCCTTAAACTAGGGAAGGAATGTGAGGTTTTCAGTTATCATGCATTAGGAAGACTATGCTATATTCACAATAGGAACAAGGAATACCAACCCATCACACGACGGGGATGGCTGTTTGCGTCCAAAACGAATATTCAGAATGTCACAAAAGAACAGGTATGAGAGTTTAATTGTCTTATTTTTGGTGTGAATTTCTCATTAGTGGAGTGGAAGTTAATAAATGTACAAATAGGAACTTTAGAATCATTACTTATCGATAACTGTATTCCGTATGACAACAGTATTGAATGATCATTTACCAGACTGGCATGTTGATATTTAAAGAATAACACAGTTGTTGCCTGCCCAAGTGATCGTGTTCATGAGCAAAATCTTGATGATTGCACAAGCAAAATCTTTTTCTTGAAATCTACTAGCCCAACTAATCGGGAATAAATGGCAACTAATATATTCCACATCAATAAAGTCTATGATATAATTCTGATTTTTTTAATCAGATTGCAATAGAATTGTCTGCCTGTTCGACGAACCCGTGCATGGCACATACGTGGTGTGTAACAAATCATGTAGATTTCCAGTGCGTCTGTCGAGCTGAGGAACACTACTTAGGCGACAGCTGTAGTAGCAACAATGGTATTTCAGACATAAAATAAATACCGTATTTTATATTGCCTTGTATTAAATCTGTGTCTAGGTGATGTATATTAGTTAATCTTTACAGTTAACCTTGGCCGCATAATTTCTGGAAACATACACCTAATATATAATTGTAAAAGCCCGTCCAGTATTTTTCAAATATTATCATTTTAACCAGAGTTGTTAACATTTTACATAAACAATCATCAGCTTTAAAATGACTTAGAATTACGCTACATATATATTTTATATAAATGTATTTTTGTCTATTCAGAGTTCCAAGTATAATTTCCTTTTGAATTATTAGATATTCCAATTTAAATTGTTATTCCAATTTGAAATTGTAATTTTACATCATTAATATTTCTGAAACCGCTATAGATACAGATACATTTTTTTGAGGTGTTAGCAAGAACATTGACAATTTTTTTTAAATAAAACTTTAAATAGCTACACAACGACTGCTACGCATGCGGATCTATAAAATTGATCGCACAGCAGCGACTATTAGTTTCTGGATTTTACACTAGAAGTTGAGCGCAGATGAGTGGATTCCGTTTTTTATATAACTAGCACCGTGTGTCCCTTGTTTTATAATTGTTTAAAAAATAGAACGAGCATTGAACGACAATTAATGATCACATGTTTTATATGTCGAGCATCTATTGGCCAACGTCAGACGTATCCGACCCTGTCTATTTATTGCGAAGATTGGGTTTAAAGCGTTTCACATTCGAATGTTTACCCGCTACAAGTACATATTCTAAAACTGAATGTGTAGATTATGCAGATTGCATACCAGTATACATGGCATGTATAGATGGCTTCACAATGTCCTTAAACAAAACATGTATAAGGAATATATTGTAAATAGTTTGTAATTGGGTTGTAAAAATGTAGTGAAAGGTCAAACAACGTTTATGTTGTTGGAGGTGATGTGGTACATGGCCATGTTTTTCCATGTTTTCAACTCGTTTCTCAAATACGCTTCACATACTTTGAACAATGTAATTATGATAGAATTTAGTACTCTATTTTTAGATATGTGCCATTAAATTAATTATTGTGTGATAAGAGTAAATATGATAGTGTAAGATACACATAATGCTGTGACATTGTCAATCTTTGGCGGCGACTGGTGAACCAATAACCTGACAACAGCCCGCCTGTGTTGATTGATGCTACAAGGGGAAATCACTGAACCCCTTAAAATATTGTGTTGAATGGTGGTTAAGAAAATTATATTGAAACAATGCTAAACAAAGAAGCTGCAAGACGTCATCATGTCAACTAGTAAGAATCCTTCTTTGCAGAAAACGGCATGTCGGGAAGGTCTTCAGTGAATAATATTACACCAATAACAAAACGTGGCGTGGCCCACGTGGTATTGTTGCAAAGCGCGACGCTCAACTTTTACGTCACTACTGTACTAAAACAAACATATGAATAAGATACTGTGAAAGCTTCTATGTTAGCCCAAGGCAGGAAACCTTTTATCGAATACAAAAACGTGTATAAACGTGAATTGATAGAAGCGGATATATCCATTCGGTGTTACATTGGTTATATACGGGCACATACACGTGTAAAAGTCATTGGATGCGTGAGAAAAATCTAATTTACACTCAGTTTTATGTCGACACATTGCACAAAGTTTATCCTATCTTTTTAACGCTCTGCCTTTCAAGTGCAACGATATGTGAAAAAGCAACATTAGACGATAAATTAACTAATTTTGCTTTTCTTAGTGTACATGATATATATACTACGCCAATGTTATTAATTACCCCTTAAACGCTGAGATTGTGAAATCGGTTATACTTTAAGGCAAACCTTGTGCCCGACTATAATGCAGCTGAATATGCATTTGAACATGTCAATTCAATATTCAATCAATCGTTTTACACGGCAAACTCTAAAAAGTAGAATTCCGGTCAGGAAATGATTTGCCCTTTACAGAGAGTTGGTGGCCAAAAACAAGGCTTATGGAATATTACATGGGGTTTTCAAAAGGATTGTGTACCTCATTTTGAGATTATCAGACCTTGATGAAAAGAAATACTAGAACTGGTCTCTATTGACTAATATTAGGCACTTTGAGTTTGTTTTTTATCTTGTATTCAGTAAATGTTTACTTTATTGCAACTTTAGTGGATGGGCTCCGCACGTCAGATGCCCAGGGGTGATTTTGTATGGAGTGTTTTAAGTATGTACCTGGGTTGGAACGGCAGAGAAAAATGAACATCTGTAAATGACAGCCAGTATTGCATGACAGTGATAGGCCAGCACAATAAGGATTGTCCATTCTTTCTTTATTTTTTAACTGTGTTATAGTCGTACATAATTGTAACGGAAGTGATCAAAGAGGCGGTGGCGTGAAATTTTGCATTGTGGGGGTCTGCTCACTATCCCTTGCGCATTTTCTTTTCGGGAGCGACGCACCCCCCCCCCTCCCGGTGCCGCCGCCACTGGATCATAATCATTGTTAAGTCTCAAGCATAAAGTGAGTTTACAATTTAATCCCTATGCGTGCTAAGTATATGGATTTTGATCGCGAATTATTTGTTTGTCACAGGATAAAGTGCATATTGTATTTTTCAAGTTGATGCTTACCTGCAATTTCAAAACTTAAACCAAAATAAATATATTTTTCGAAACCTCCGCAACAATATTATATAGCCTAACAATCCCACATTGTTGTAGTAGCAATACTGTTTGTACTGTTTTCAACTATTGTATTATGCTGATCACAACAGCGTTGATGTTTGGTATATAAGTACCACAGTGCGATCACCGTCAAAGATGTTAATTTCATGATAGTATTTGCAGCACATTTGTTTGTGTAATTTCAATTTATTAAAAAACGAAGTTATTAACCTACTGAATTGTTACAAAAGTCTTACTCAAATCCGGTAGTAATTGTGACAAATTAAAGCACCACGTACCGTTTCCTTCTACCGGGTTTCATTTCACGAAAAAACAGAATAATTGAATTAATTCTTTCATGTCATTCTACTATGAGTTCGGTTCTAAATTAGATAATTTGCTTGTTGTTAGTAATAAATAGTAACTCAACATTTAGTAATAAATTCGACACATATAAAATATAACACTATTTAGTTTATTCTTTGATATGTTTTCATTTAATATATTCACAAAATTTGCAATAACACTTTATTAAATATAACAACATATCCTTAGTACTGAAAGATGAATATTTGTGTTTGTCACTATATTTATGGACTGTTGTGCTGTCCTGTTTCATGAAAATCTAGGACTACTAGTGTCTCAATGTTTATCAACGGTGATACCCAAGTCGTAGTAATGGAACAGTTCAAACGGCATTATTTTTAACGTTTGATAAATCATATAATTACTTATATTATATATGGGATCGTATATTCTGGGTCTTTTAAAACCGCAATTCAACATTTTCGTAGACGACATGTTAATGAGATGCTTATAGTTTTCCCCCATAACGCGTCTAATTTATCATGCTTCTTTTGTTTTCAAGTGGTACAGTCACACTGGGAAACATGGGAATCGTGGTCATACTGCACAGTTTCATGTGGAACTGAATATCAACATCGGTCACGATCATGTGATAAGACAATTGCTGTTCCTGATAATATTCACAGTGAAGGCCATAGTGTCGATTACAGACGATGTAATCAGATGGCGTGCTCAGGTATTGTTTTTTATATTATCTATATACAATACGATGTATTTGGTATAGTGATAAGACCAGCAATACTGTGTATTGAAAATTGTAAATGCCAAAATGCTTTCAGTGGAGCCTATGACATAAGCATCGTAGGAAACAACTAATCAAATAACACAGATAATGCGTTTCCACAGATTTTTGAAGTGCACCATTAAAGTGTTCATTATGGCAATTACGATTAATTATTTGTAATGTTAGCTATAGTGAACCAAACATGTACGACTACATTAATATAGTTGAATATTCTTTGTAGTGTGGTCGATGTGGAGTGAACTATCGTCGCCCCTGTCATTTGAGAGCACTGTGACCCGGAGTAGAGTATGCTTGAACGAAGGGATGGTGAATGTTGATAATGGTTGTATGGGTGAGACGGTGGAATCAAAAAATGTTGTCATACACTCATGTGAGTAAAGGAAATGTCATTAAACTGCATAAAAATGTTCATAATGCATATTAAGAAAATATAGATATGGGTTAGTTGTAAATAAAGCGTCAAAAAGTTCAGCTACGGACACATAAACGTGTGTTGCCTCTATGTGCGTGTTGAGCTTAAGCATTTATCAAACAAATTCAAATTCCAAAAATGATGAATATAATATTGAGTCCATAAACGTGCAGTTGAAATAGCACATGTCCAATGTTAAATCTGTCTTAGTAGTCTGGAAATCATATATACTTTGCACTTACTTCCCAAATGTTATACCTACAACAATGTACCGCATTTAACAACATTCTTTTTTATGCTAACTCTAGATTCGGTTCCAAGTAGAATAAACATGAATGAAAAATATATCGAATTATTCATTTCACAGGGTAACCTTACATAGTGACAGCAGAACACAGACAATGCCAACGTGGTATTCAGACAAAGTGGATTTCTTTATGTCACAGGTAATCGCCGTATACTCTTATTACACTTATCACTGACGATTAATTGGCATTTGAATCGATACGGTTACGTAATGTTGATCTGAGTGAAATGTTTTCTTCTCGATACATAATTAATTTTAGCAAAGCAGATTTTAGCAAAGATAATTTGTCAGGACACGATATGAGTTTAATTACAGTCTATACATTAAATTCACCTGTTATATAGCATATCCAAGTCAACATTCTGTAGTGTCCAAAATCAAAAATATATTTTTGAAGAAAAACAAAAATCGTACCTCAAAGTACTGTCTCTTGTAGCACTAAAGCACACAATGATCTGTCGTGACGTCATCTAGACTCGAATATGCATTCCAAGAAAGAATATTCCTTTGGTTTATCATCGCGTTTGTAGTTTTATTTTCTTCTTTCAAGGGAAGTAGACAATCTGACATTTGCGATGAGTGTATGAATATTTGTATGTCTAATCATGTAATAGTTATTTCTCATTTTATGGATTATGGCGAGTACTGTAGAGTACGTCAGTGCTGTGTGTATGCTTATTCTCCATACAGTAATGATACAGAAATTTATTATAATAAATGTACATTTAGATACTGGTATGTCCAACTCAAGTAATTTCCCCGTGATGCAGGCTGTAATAAGTGGCCTAAATTGTAATGGCGATTAAGAATCTTTTTTTCAGTGTTCACGACAAAAACTTGCAATCAGCTCGCCGTATGATCATTATGTAACGGTCACGTTTAAAGTAGGTATGTCTCATTGACGCAAATAAACGCCCTTTTCATTCTTTAAATAAATACATCAGCCATATTTCTTTTTTTTTTAGTTTTGCTGTATTTAGTTCAGACAAATCGTGTTATATTGCCAATAGATACAAAATACGATAATAAATCATTAATCACGTTTAATGAGGAAATGTGTTCGATTTGTACTGACGTCATCACAGCTTCACGTTTTAATTTTTACAGATAATAGTTTTGGTGAATGGAACGCTTGGAGTTCCTGTTCTGTAACGTGTGGATGGGGATTCCAAACGAGGTCACGACCTTGTGCTAATTCCTCTAACCTTGCCTATGTGGAATATAATGGTTGTTCACCAGGAGACTTACATGAACGGAAAGGATGCGTGCGTGTCAAGGCATGTGGTGAGCACAATCTGAATACTTTGTCATTCCGCATTGATTTTACTTAGATAACAATTAAATAAAGACAATATGTTTACATAACATATCCCCTTAATCTCCTTACGATCTTATATATATATATATATATATATATATATATATATATGTGCTCAAACCATTTATTGTTACAAGCAATGTATTATGTGTGTGTATGTGGATAACATTTGGAAATGCATTTAGTAAATTCACATACTAATGCCACTCACAACTCTCCTTATTTATTTTGAGAATGTTCAATACCAATCATCGATAACGGTTTTTCTGAGCACAATTTAACTTAACACGTTATGTGTTATCCTGGGTTTTCCTTAGCTGGGAATGATGTAATTAAATGTATCAATGGCAAATGGACTTCACTGCCGACATGTGAAGGTGGGACAGAAATGATTTATTGGTTAAGGATGATGACACATTTTCCCTATTCCCAAAACAGATCTGTGTAAAAATATAGATTGTTGAAAAATTACAAAATAATATAAAATTATAGGCTTAACACTGACAAATATCTTTAGTGGCGGTGGAGTGTGTAGTAATTAACTGTAGATTGAATTTAATTACTGTTATAAATTATCCTTGTAGCCTTGGGGTTACGCTCTGATACTGATAGTCATACCAAAGTTTAGTCAATTTGATGGAACTTTTGAATATGATCATTGATTAGTTAAGAAGTTGTTAACTTCAATTTTAGCAGTTCATACAAATGAGTTTGAATATGTAGTACATGTCATATGTGATTACTATGTTAATATGTGTTAATATGTGTTAATATATGTTAATATATGTTAATATATGTTAATATATGTTAATATATTTACAGCTATTGACGAATGTCTGATTGATAATGGTGGTTGTATTGATCCGTGCACTAATGGCATTGGTAATTTTACTTGTAGCTGTTTTAATGGACGAGTTATGAGACCAGGGGGATGCTATTGTAAGTACCAGAAATCGATTTTATAATTGCATAATTTTACCTGAACTGCTCGTACATATTTTTTGAGGTACTCATTGTGTCGTGTCAAAACAATCTTGTATGTTTTATATGGAGCATTCACATACACAAATATATACATAATCTGCTGACAATAAACTTAATGAATACTAAATTTAATCCATAAAGTAAGGTGTGACATAATGTTTCAAGTTAATGACCAACTGTACCTTTTTGTTTTACATACTGGTATATATGTACCTATTTGACAGATGTGTTTTAAATGATAATATTATATGCGACCATCACAAGTAAACGCTTTCTCGCCATTGCTTTGTCCATTCATGACTTTTTTTGTGAAACTAGTAGTGTGGATCTATAGAATTGTAACATCGTGGTAACTATTTATTGTTAAAACAAATTTTATTTCATATTATTATTAATAAAACACTAAAATTTAACAAGAAATGATATTTAAAATGAGACAATTATGGTAATCTGTTTAAGCTGTTCATTTATTTCATTCTTCATTGCAACGTTTGATTTTGCTTGCACTTGTAAACGATTGCAGAAATTTATTCTCCGCAATAGTCCGACAATAATTATTTACTTGGCAATTGAACATATGAGCATCCACTTGCATAAATATTGCTGCAAGTAGATAGAACTTCAGGGTTAGGTTTACTGTACGGAATTGGGTACATCTACCAGTGGCGTTTTTCTGTAAATAATTGTACGACAACGCCTTCTCCTTCAAGCGGCTCATGTATATTAGTGAGACATTCCAGCTAAATTTTCCAAGCACTGTCCTCAATTAACATTAGAACATTAACTCACTACTTGAAATAAAAATAATCACTACCATTCGCTGGTTTGATGTACACAAGACTGCACACAATTACATGCAGTATTGAGATGGGCACCCACAGAATTCACACTGGACAGGGGGGGTCTTTCACTGCTAGAATAGGGTAGACAAGGCAATAGTACTGGAAATGGAATACACACACCAATATATAAAATTAAAGCTTCTGGCTTTAATACCTTTCAAAATAATTTCAAGAAAAAAAGCACAGAAATGTACAATAAATAAATTCACCGAAACGGGGGATTGCCTAGGGAAGTGTGCATCGGTAATAGGATGTATAAATAGATGACAGTCAATGGCTTCTGCGACGCAATGACGAAGAAATACAGGAGTCTTGCTTGCAGAGGAACTGATGATAGCAGGAGATCGCAGAGCAGTTCATACAAGTTTCACAAAACAATGATTGAAGCATGTATCACTTGTATCACTCGCAGCAGCAACAACAAGTGCCCAGTCCAGCCTATATATAGGCATAAATGGCCAAGATTCAGGTACATCACCAGGGTTTGCACACGAGCCAACCAGATTGTGGTCTTCCTAGCAGCTGTCTCACATACGCAAGTCCGTTGATCGTAAATACCTTTGTTATGTAAATCATAAGCCCACCTGGTAGATTCCAATATTCTATCCAGAGTTGTAAACAAATATGACCTGTCAATCACCTGTATGACAGTTATCACACTACGATGCACACCGTTTCTTTCCATGATTTCATTTGCAGGATTTGAGATATTATGACATAGAAATTAATAACTAATAAATAAAGTAATCAAACAGTAATTATTGCAGACCAGGTTTTCACTGATAATTTATTCTTGTTGCATCATTATTAAAATAAAAAATTGCTATACTTTCTAGATGTGGGACCCACTGTAGGATGTTCAAGATATTTAATGTCATCCAAAGGTGCATCATGGCAAGACGCAAAGACAAAGTGTACTGAATTAAATGGGACACTGGCAATCTTTAACTCTGAAGCAAAGGGCTCCGCAATAAACGCATACATCTCGCCTGTTCAGACAGGTGAAAACTGGATTGGTATGCAGAAAGTTTTAGGCCAGTATCAATGGATAGATGGTACACCAGATAGCATTACCGGGCATTGGTGGCCTTATTACCCTAAAGGCAAGGAGTGTGTCTGTGGGTCAGCGAACCAATGAAAAAAGTAATATAGTATCTATTAAATTACTCCAGACAGACACATAGACACATGTCCGGGATATAAACTTATATAAATGTAATACTTATTATCAGTGAAACCATGACATTACGTCACCGTGTTTATTATGCTTATTTACCAGTGAAGTGTGGATTGGCGTCACCCACAGACAAGATCGCAATGATGGTAGTACTGATTTGACGTTCTGAGAAATTACTCTCTGTCAACCATACATTAAATTATTTATTATTTTTGTTGTTATATCATAAACCTGTCTTTTTAAATTAGATATGATGGTAATCCTGTGTATAGATCTCAAATTAGACATACAAAATAGCAGTACCCTTATACATGCTACAGTAACTTCCCATAAATTGTCAGTGTTAATTACTCCTTACATATACAGTTGGGAAATTCCACATACCAATGTCATGTATGGTCGACTAGACATGGACATTCACTTGCTTTCATCGTGACTACACTTTGCTATATAATTCACGGTAATTTATAGACCATGGCTAGATTTTTTAAATGTATATACAGCTTTACGGTAAACGAGCCATTTAAGTGAAGAGCCGTACAAGCGCACCCAAATTCATAACATATAATCCAAGTCACAGTTTGCATTTTTTCGAACACTCCGTGGAATACTGGTAGTTGTTGTCTCGACATATGTGTAAACATACAATTCTGTATCAAAATATCAAACATATCATTACAAGTTAAATTGAATTGATATTTCGTCTTACTCACTGATGTAAAGAATTATAACTATGACAATAGCATTAGCTTCCTTTGTGTCAATTGTCTTTCCCTACAGAAACGGGAATGTACTTGAAGATAATAGTAACTAACTATTTTATTCGTTCCACTTGCTAGATACTGCAAACAAATGATTCCATTTTGGGATGCATTATGTGGCTTACAATACCATTACCTGTGTGAAAAAAACGGTAAATATCAATCATTAAAAATCATCACTCCTTTTTGGGAAGTAATAATTCACTTCAACAATTATTTGATATAAATAACTCTCTAACATAGGGTAATTCTTATTTGCCCTGGTAAATGATTTTAATTTATCATGGCCTTAATTTGCTTGGCAAAATAATTACTGCAAAGTAAGACAGTACAGTCGGAGTGCATACTTTGGAATATCCTCGTAATAACCGTATTATTGTACATTTGTGTGGGGTCCGGTCAAACCATGGGAGCAGTCATGTTTGTTTTTTATTATTAGAAGACTCTTACGCGCGTAATCGTTCCATACTTGGAATTCGCGTTTCCTAATATGGTTTGATAAAAATACCCAGTAGCGCAAAACTTATGGCACCCTGTAACTTATGGCGTTACGGTGAAAACAATACTCATGCAAAATGAATGCATGTGTTAATGTTCTAAATCTAATAATCGAATTTATTTAATTTCCATTCCTTTTTTACTTACAATATTATATCAAAACGTTGTTTGTTGCTACAAGAAGGTGGAGACAACAGTTTTCTGGCCGATAATGATGTGAAAGTTACAAATATTATTTATAACATTTCAAATCATGGTAATTTTAAGGTGGAATCAATTATATTCAAGAAACATGAGCTTGGGTGTGATCTACTTGATATTCTGTTATTATCTCTTTATTTTAACAGTATGTTAAGCCAAGAAGTGCAGACAAAATCGTGGTTTGTATATAATGAAGACGATTTCAGCCAATATGGTCGTGTGTGAAAAAATGATGACATTACCTATTACTTGACTTAAATAATACTAAAACACCCGGTAACGTGACAGTGTACCACACACGCAAACATCACCAACTATCCCAGTTCAGGGGATTTATTGTAACATTTTTGAATTTTGTTAGAATTCTTTTTAATTTTACATACTATTATTTTGATCTATTATGGTTACTTTAAGTTGTCAACCAGCATCAGCAGTTATCACTCTGTTTAATGATTGGTGGATTTTGTGTATTTTGCATATATTTATGCAAAATAAATGTTTGTATAATTTATTTGAACGAGTTCCTTGCATTTGTGTGTGAACTGCTCTATGTAATAATACAATATAACACTTATTGTACATTGTGAGTCACCACTGAATATAGTAAAGTTATGCCGGGTCTCGTGGTAGCCGTAACCCACACAAGGGGATGAAAGTACGTTTTTGGTGGTTTATATTTTGGAACCTGTTGACAATATTTGAAAAACATCCTAACTACATCTAATTTACCAAAGATGGGCACATTATTAATGACTGGGAAGCAGAGATTTTAGTTTATACTAAAAAAAATTTTGCTCTTGGACGGCAAATAATAAATGAAAGACATATACACCAATTCAATAAACTAGTCGCCAGATGCAAGCAGCAGTAGTATAAGCCATTCCCATGATGCAATATTCCCAAACTTATATCGCCAAACTTATATAGTCAATTTCGACTGGGCAGAGAACCCCTTCTTACCAGTTTATTGCTCGACAATACATCTGATGATCCGAGGATTATCCATTGCAAGCAGTATTTTCCATGTGACACCCATGCTTTTTGGGTTGTCTTGGCAACCATGGTCTATAATTATTACACATACAAAGTAATTATGAATTGTTTCAATATGCTGAACACATCCATTTCGTTAAACCTCATGGTAAACACGGTAGTTTAGTTATGAACTTTGTTATAACTGACTTGGGTTGCTAGGAAGTGCTGATAGTTAATTAAAGCATCCTGTTGACAATTCCTATAATTCAATCACATCGACACCGGAAATTGTCATCAATGTTTTGACAGCGGTAGTCTTTCACTGATGTGGAAATAACAAACCCTAACCATTGTCGTATGGGGAAAGTCCAAGAAGACAAAACAGATGACTGATAACGATTAAGAGTGAGTACATCCTGTTCCACGTGTGGTGCCTGCAATATATCCTTCAAACAGTCAAATGGTTTCTGTGTGAAACCTGAGTTCTACATTACACTTATTGCTTATTGTATCTGCAAAAGAATTTGCCGTTTGTATGTTCATTGCAGTATAAAACTAATAATTGTGAAACAAAGTAAAGAATCTTCCAAAGCGCCAGATTTCCCTTTTATTTACATCCACATATTGAACGTGGAAATAAAATAAACAAACCATTGTGCGAATGAAACGGTGGTAGATTTGCAAATTAGAGGGGTTAAACAGGAAGTAACATGTGCTAACCTCTGATTAGTCAAGTATCTTAATTCGATGCCGATATGATAAATGTATAGAATCCAGGGAATTATACTTTTCAACACACGTTAAACCATATTTTTCTTTCAATGAAACACATGTATTAGCATTTAAATCGTCTTTCACTTGCAAAGTTTACACATATGACTGAAGTGTAATTTGCAATATTGTCGAACAATATAGTAAATGTGTTTCTTATCTGAAGTTGATAACGTTGAACATTAACACATTATGTCTGCGTTGTCAAATATAGAGGGCGACATTGGCTTTAAAATAACATAACTGTGTCCAATGCATAATTTTCAAAATCTGGTCTGAACGCTTTGGTATATATGCTGATACACTGTTTAACCTCATGTACGCAGCTGGAGGTAAATTCCGGTGTATGTAAATACCGGTATGCTGTGATATACCCATAACAAGAATCAGAAGAACGCCTCCACCTATTGTGAAACGTCAGTTTACCTATAAATAGTAACATTCCGTAAATATGAGGTATACATTGCTACAACTAAATATCTTAAACTTCACGATGCACGATCATGAAAATCCAGAAACATGTGTCCATTATATAACTCAAGTCTGTAAATAAAAACAACAGTTAAGGTGAAAATGTGTACACTGATTTTCGTAGGGTAGTATTTTAATGATTGCCTTTAAAATATTGAATCTCAGCAGTCTCAGCAACTCTTGTAGAACTCCAGAGTTTCCTGATTGACTCATTGTTATAACAGCAGTGCATGTCGTTATTTGGATCTTTATTACACAATACTGCTAAATACACCTTGAATAAGGCCGCCGTCACCCACTGTATCTCAGTAATTGACGGACAGTAGGTGTTAAGTTGTCTCTTTAACGGTTAGTTAAATACACTATGCCACGAAACATTAGTCTTTGTACTTCAAAACTGCCGTCAAAACACAATACACTTGGCCGAATCGCGACTTACCGAGGGGTCACTGTACTTATTGATTCTATGTGTGAGTGTAGCTGTAGATGCATATTGATACGGCACAGTAAATAAATAAATAATATTAAATCCTACGATTCAGTTGTTGGTAGTGAGTTTGCAAAAATGTAATATTAAATCAGAGTTGTTTTTAATACTATACTAACATTTTAAACAAGTCCGATGCGAACATTTCTCAAGACAATGGCGCAAAAAACTGCTTTAATGTGCTACGAATTGTCAATAAACATATAAAATTCTGTCTATTATTATTACATTGGTAAACATAGGCAGTTGACGCAATACACCGTATGTTATTAGATTTGACTTATATTCGTAAAGTCAACACATGTGCGGTATACAAATAAAATCAGACTTCATAAAACGGATTTTGTTATGCTGCTTGACAATAAATTCAGAGCACGTCCACATTTTTTATTAAATAAATACTCTTTGGAAATGAGTGAAATCATATCAGCAGGACAGATGACGGGGCCCAATGAAATAAAACATACATTTACAACTCACAATTGGGTTTACATACACTTGACATCACCCGTACTACATTACTGTGAATTACTTGTTCAATTTAGAGATGAATAATACTTCTCAGTTTGTTTTGCTTTGTTTTCAACCTAGAAAATTGAATTTCAAGCAACTTTCACTGACCTTAAATATTCCAGCAAAAAATATAGTTAGTGTTTGCATCTGCTACCATCGACCAGTATACTAGACTGTTGTGTTGTGTCTGTTTATCGAAGTACGAGAAAGTTCCCCGTATTGACGAGATGGAAAACAGAATTAACCATTTAATTGTAACATCAGTATCTTTGGCTTTGCGTGTGATGCTGTGCTTTTATTTTCCGTGATCCTATTTTATCCTATTATTTATGGGTATGATATTTTGATTTCACATGTAAAACATTCGATTTTATTATAATCGGTATACAGCCAAACACATTACAGAGATGTAATTGACAATTAAAGTTAAATAGTCAACATTTTACCAGCATTTTAAAGATGCAATATGGACGAGAATTGACAATTTTTTTCACTCTGTAATAAAGTGAATTAATCACACATAATCGTAGCTTACCTATTCAATCTAAGAATCATGTATTCAAAATGCCGATATCTTCAATCATGGCAACATGACAGCGCTGTTAAAAGTTTGTTTGTAAACATAGTTTGAATCCGCCGCCATTCCTGGAGACAAGGGTCACGTGATTCCGAACGCAGAAAATGATGTCGTCGTAGCGGTAATGATATGTCATCTAATGGCGGAGTCCGCCGCTTCCAGAACTGCAGCGAATTCCTGTTGGGACTGTTCGTGGCAACATTCTTTAAAACTGTAAAATGGACACTAAAAAGTTTCACAAAGAAATGCTTTTACACAGGTGTAAACACCGCTAACATCGGCAAACACGTCTGGCACAATACAGGTGCCATCGGTGCTGATTCACTGTTATTCCCGGTGTGAAATGTATAAAGGGACACAAATATGAAATGAACAATAGGCGTGGAGGATAGCCAGTTGGTTAAATGCTGGGTTCTTTTGTCACCGTCCTGAATACCGGTAAGTAATGAATAATGTTTTTCTATCCAAACTTTGCTATGCAACTGTATGGTTTTTAAAGAAAAGTATCTCTACGGTAGATCATTTAGTACAAGACATTGTTTTCATTACCGTGGGGCAAAGTTGGTTAGCGTCCGGGGAGGGGGTTCTTTGAATAAAATATGGTACGCACGCATGTACAGTAATAAAGTGTGAAAAAAGAAATCTCATGAATTCATGTTACCTCAACTTGGAAACAATATGATTTTAGTAAGTATACAGGGTGTCTATTTTAAGTTTCTGCACTTGAAAAGGGGTATAATTTCACAAAAATAAGTATATGTTCAGAGGGCTTTTTTGAAAAGCTATACTCCAGTGTGGGTACCAGGTTGGACTTTGAGTACCCCCCCCCCCCTGGAGTTAGCATTGTGAGAAAAATTGTGGGAAGGGGGGACAATTCTTAGGTCTTAGAATTGAACTTACTCATTGTCTCCCCGGTTTACAGACATTTCGAGAACGCAGTAAATTGAATTATTTCTTTATGGTACAAGATTGTGTATTCTTATTGTAAGGGCAGTTTCTTCGTTTTATGATGTCCGACAAGCATCAGATTTATTGCCACCCCAGAGTTGAATTAAACAAAATGTTGCTATGTACGTTCGTTTCTGTAACTAGATATGTGCAAGTATATCAATTCTAAAGTGTTTCTTGATGTTTATTTTCCATTTCTGTTGATGACATACTTTTAAATGACCATTTTCACAGAATTCATGGTTCAAAACTAATTTATCATTGGAGACTGGCAAAGAATTATCAGAAGTCCTCCTTCTTTAGTCCATAGCTTCCGGAGGCCGTTGGTGCACCCATGACCAGACGCACCTCCTCCAGCTCTTTCTGTTATCAGCAAGATGATCTCCACTCTCTGTCCATTCTTTTATGTCATCTTCCTTTTCTCTTCTTGGCCGTCCTCTGTTTCTGTATCCTTCAACCTTCCCTTGCAATATACGTTTTGTTCGACTGTTTTTCTTCGATTGGTGTCCAACAAATTTCAATTTTCTTTAATTGTTTCAATTAAATGCTCTATTTTTTGTCCTTCTTTCAGCTAGTCTTTTAGTTTCATCCATACCTCTTCGTTACAAATTTGTTGTCGCCATGTGATACCAAGGAGTCTTCTATAACATTTCATTTCGAATGCATTTATTTTCTTCGTTATTTTCGTTGTCATAGTCCAGTTTTCGCATCCGCAGAGCATCGCAGACGTTACTACTGCTATCATTAGGTTAATCATGTTTGCCATGGAAATATTCTATATTATAAGTCGTGCCAAGGCACTAGTTGCCATTCCAATTTTGTTCTTTTTTGCTGGAAACATCTTCTGGTACTGTTGATCCAAGCTGTGTACTTGTTCGAGTTGTTCACTATTTACTTTTGCTGATATTGTTTGTGTATTCTTATCATTTGTAACCATTGTGACCATTGCTTTGCTCTTTTCAGCACTGTTTTCCATACCGTAACTTCTTGATTTCTTGTCTAATCTTTCTGTTAGATCTTCAAGATCTTTGGCATTATCTGCTATTAGGTCGATATCATCTGCAAAGCACAAGTTGTTGATAACCAATTCTCCAATTTTTACACCTCTGTGGAACCCTTCAAGTGCATCCAACATAATTCTTCCCAAAAAAGATTGAAAAGTGAGGGTGAAAGAATGCAGCCCTGTCGAACTCCGATGTTGGTTTGGAAGCAATCACTATACGTGTTGCCAATCAATAATGTAGTCTTCGCATGTGTATACAGTTGTTGGGTCATATTCGTCATTGTTTTTCCAATGTTATACTTCTTTAGTGTGTGCCACAGGCCTTCATGCCATACTCGGTCAAAAGCTTTTCTGAAGTCGATGAAGTTATGGAATAGATAAGATTGGTGGTTGCGATGTTTTTCACGCAGTATTCTTAGACTCGTTATTTGTTCGACCATGCTTCTGCCTTTCCTAAAGCCAGCTTGGGCATCACATTCTGATGCACTGAGAACTTTTTCAATTCTAGGTGTAATTCTGTTTTGAATTACTATGAGAAGAACTAGCGTGACTTATGTGGCTGATGGTGCGGTTGTCAGCACATTTCATGCTTGTTGATTTTTTTCAGGATGGGAATTAAAATTGACTCGGCCCATTGTGTTGGCCATTCTTCTTCAATATCTCGTTGAATAGGAGCAGCAAAATATCTACCATGGGCTCACCACCATTTTGTTATCAGTTCGCCAGTAATGTTGTCAGCACCTGTAGCCTTGTTTGGTTTCAGTTTCAATTTCTGAACGTAGAATGATTAATTCTTCATCTTCTGGTTTGCTATCAATATCTTCGCTTAGCAGGGTTTTGTCTACTGGAGCTTTTTGTTGATATAAATCACATGAATACTCTTTCCATCTTTCTGCAACTTCTGTAGTGTTAGTCAGTAACTCACCATTAGCACTTTCAACTATATTCATCTTGGGTATCTTTGGTTTGGTTAGATTATTCACTAGTTGGAAGACTGCTCTGGTGTTGTTGGTGCAGAGGTTCTTCTCTATTTTGTTAGTCTGTTCTTCGATCTACTTGTTCTTTGCTATAATAATTTTCTTTTGTACTTTCTTATTTGCTGTTCTATAATATATAAGTGTTTTTCTCCCATAAAGCGCTGCTTCTTAAGTTCTCTTCTTTCATTAAAGGCGTTCAAAATTTCTTGTGAGATCTAAGGCTTCTTGGTGGTGTTATTTTCCCAAGGACCTTGTTTGCAGCTTCATTGGTAAGCTTATCACTTAGTGTTTGGAGAAAAAGCAGGAGTGGTGTACATTTCCGATTGATAGTCCTTGCAGATGTTGCTATTTTGTAATTTCTGTAAGTCGAATCTTGTTCGGTTCATATCTTTGTTCTTTTTTTTGTCGATAGTCTTGAATAATCTTGAAAGTCATCATAAACAGATCGTGCTCACTACCGATGTCTGGTTTCTTGAAGCTGCGGGTTCTTGGTCTGTTTAATCCGGATTGAAGTCTTTTTGATACTAGTATAAAGTCCAGTTGGTTCTTAGTGATGCCATTAGGAGAGTGCCAGGTTATCCTTTGGAAGAGTTTATGGTTTTATAGTGTATTAGCAATAATAAGATTATGAGTTTTTTGCAAATGGTAGTAGCCTTTGTCCTCGTTCATTTGTCTTTCCAACTCCAAATTCTCCAGCTGTGCCACGCCAATCTGTGTTCATCTTGTAGCCAATCTTTGCATTCCAGTCACCTTGTACTATACACACATCAGAAGCTCAGTTGTTAATATAAACCAAATGATTTTTTTGTTGAGTGGTTTTGTAACTAAAATAAAATGTTACATCCTTTCTGATGCATTTTGTGTACTTTTTCATGATACACCAATGCCATCATCAAGTGATGAGATTCAAAGTAGTGTACAGGTTGTACAGGTTGGAAAAGATGTGGAGGAGACAGAAATACAGTCAGAGGTGGTGAGGAAGTCAGAAGAAAATCATGTAAAGAGAGGGAGAATGAAAGGCACATTGAGAAATAGTGAGTAATGCAATCATTTATAATTTATTTTAAATATACAAAAACGTATAAAATATAGGTCTCTAGTAAAAATGACCAGAATAGTGCACGTTGTTAAAGAAACATACAACTTTAATTCTCAACAATGATGAAAGGACCGTTACTGCACAAATCCCTAAGCCCCACGAGACCCACCAAATACGAAAGCCACTCACCACGAAAGCCACTTACCACAAAGCTACCAGTAACAAATGAACATATATGTAAATAAATTTGTTTTATTTTTTACAATGGTAGACGACCTGTGAAGCCATGACAAGAGCAACTATTGACTTTAGTGAAGTGATTATTTAGTCGTTAACCAATCACGAAGTCGACAGATGCCAACACTGCCAAAATGCATCTGTTGTGGATGGCACAAACAAGAGTAAGTTCAAATTCTTATTTCACACTCTCAGGGATTGATTATTAGTGAACAGAAAATGTAACAGAAAATAAAATATGCACATCCAGGAAAAATATTAAACACAGTGGAAATACAAACTAGAAAAATGGTGCACAGTTTTTTTTCACCACTGCCCCACCCAGAATTTCTAATGATCTATCCCTAATCATTTAAAAATACATTGTAAAAATAAAACCCTTCAGAAACATTGGTACTGTATTACATTTAGTAGTGCGTAACATTACAGGTACAGGTCATAAAAGTTGTATTTTTATGATCAGAATACAATAAATTCATTTTTTTGTTTAAACTTGATTCTACAATAGAGTAACTACACATCTGCAAATGTGTACCCTAGTATTTTTTGTTAGCTAACCATTGGTTTTCTTGGCAACAATATATCTGAATGTTAACTGCTTTAAGAACGGAATAATTTATGAGAGTGTGGTGTAATTTAAATACTACAGGTTGAAGGTAAATATTGCAGTTCATATGATTTATGCAGGATAATTTTATTGTTGCATTTCTGTTCTGGAGGTAAGTTCCTTATAGTATAATAGTGTGATGACCTTTTAAAATAAAATTAGTGTAACTAAATGTAGTACATTAATCATTTCTATGGGTATCAAATAAAAAGATCATTTCTATTTTTGTATTACAGGAATTTAGAGAGATGATTATGCACAAGGGTATCCTGGCCATTGCAAGGGCATTCAGAAATGACCTTATGATCATGGATGAAGACTAAGATATAAGCAAAACTAACCACCATGATGTGCAATCATGTGTATACATGTAGGCAATTCATTTTATGGCAGCATGGTCATTTAGAGGCTGGCTTCAGTTCCCTAATTCTTATGACCAATACAACAGTTTTTGTTTTATTCCTTCCCGCCTGGGATATGATGTAATACAACTACAACAACAGAACAATTTGAATGAAAATGTATGATTTGTGTGCATAATGCCCTAGGATGTTTCTGTTCTACATAACACTTGCTCCTCTACCAATGTAGCTATTGCAGGTGGTGGTATAAGAGCAATGTCAGCAGAAATGTGTATCTGGTCATCAGGCTAATTCATCCCCTATCTGTCAGCCATTCTGAGATCCAGACTGTAGGTTTTTAATTGTGCAATATGAGAATAGGTCTTGTAAGTTTTGATTGGTGCCACCAACCAGATTCTTCTTTTGTACCTAGATATAATAAAAATACATTTTATATCTGGCACTGTAACCACATCAACATACATATTTTGTAATATTCTAATATTAAAGTTTTGGTTCAAATCATAATATTTATATCTATACAAGATTTATGCATTAAGATACAACATTCTTAGAAAATAAAGCTAATTTTGTACTCACCATTTCTCTATTACCGGTATAATGTACATGTCGGTCTATTGCTGCAAGACGGTTCCTAGCTTTATAAACTGGCAGGATGTATACATGCAAACCATTTACATTCAGGTGTAATGTATGTGTGTAATATGCACAGAAACAAGAGTTGAAGTTATCCATGCTGTTTATTTAAATTGAATGATCTGGCCTATTCACATTTTAATATTTACATTTTTTTATTTTTTCATTTGTCAAAATTATCGTGAATTTGTACTACACAAATAAACTACAACAAATTTTCCTAATCAATCTGATGAGACTACTCGAAATTATGACTGCACATTCCTCAGTTACAATCCTCAGTTTGCTGAATTATTTAGTTCTAATTAATACCAGTATTGTCTCTTTAATATGGTAAAACAAGCAAACATTTCTAATATATATTTGTTATTAAATTCATATGCCAGCTGCTGATAAAGGTGCTCAAACATCGCTCTACTCAAACAAAGAAAAGTGTTTTATCTATTTTACCAACACAACAATCTCAAAATAAATAGATTGTAAATTGATGTACTATGACTTTGAAAATGAAAACTCAAAATAGAACAAAAATACAACACCAGCAAATGCCTACATGATTATGTGGCATTTAAATCGCCTACACACTCATGGACGGGCAGACAGACAGACACAGCAGTATGTCATATGTCTAAGAACTGTTTCATTTCTGAATACATATTGTTTTCAAAAAGTAAATGAAGATGTGATTAGGCCAACATTCAAACCCTCTATTAATAACAAAGTAGGATTTAAAAATAAGTTGTATAGGAAAATATAGTCCGAGAAAAGCAATGTGCCTTAAAAGCAATACTATTTTTCATAATAATGTCACCAGGTAACAACAGCATACATACTATGGCTTGCCAGTTCATTTATTCAGCTTTGACTAGATTGATTTGAATCTGGACAGAATTTAAACTTACTCATCTCAGCTCCAATTTGTGGATGAGCATCAGTCACAATCAAGTACAAAAAACAAAAACAGAAACATTGACATCTCAAACACCGAAATTAACACATGCTTTAAACTTCAAAAGCATGTCAGTCTACGTTCAATAGACAGCTACTGGTCTGTCCTGTCGGTGTGCATATTTCGGTGACGATTGGCAACTGGCTGACGACTAACTGTTGCCACTGAATTGTCATCAGTAACGATAAATGTAAACAACGAATTATTAAAGTGAATGTGAAATACCAATGAGTGGTGGTCTGCAACCACCAAGAGTCCTAGTCCAAATTAAACAAAACAAATGTATAGTATGTGTATCGGTCAACTTTTCCACTACCACATTGGTTTGCCATTCACTTCTGACTTATTCGTGGTCCACCGGTCTATGTCCCCCCAAAAATTCATTTTCCTGGCATTTCTTCTCACGATGGTGCGTTCTTTAACGGAGTGTGTAACGTAAGGTCATCCTTTACTTTTCTGCAGCGCGGCCACATTTGCTCCGAATTTGTACTGACGCATGCGCAGTATCAACCTATGACGTTGCAATTTCTGTGTTTACATTGATTTTGCCTGTACATACAATAACAAATTGTAGAAGCGTGTTTTGTTGTTTAACTGAACAAATATTATTTAGTGCGTTACAAAAGTTATGCTTTTAGATTCTGATAAATCACATTACAATCTCTTTTATAGAATGTAGTATCAAACGACTGTGATTAAAATTGCAATTCCTCGTCCATATTGCATCTTTAAATCTTTTAGTAAACAAAACATAAATCAAAAGCCGTTCAAGGTTGTGGTCTACATACAATGATTTTATATTGCAGAATTACCAAAAAAGACGTGCTAAAGCCGTTTCTGTAAGAACGGGGTGCCGGCCGATACTAAATCGGCGTGGCGCCAGCATATCATGTTCACACGTGTTTCAACGCCGGCTTCACTATAAGGCTGGGCTCCCACCGGCCTTTGTCACATGTGTGAACACAGTATTAGACGTTCGTTCAAAAATAGTTTCACTCGACAATTTTGAATGCAATATTACAGTGCTGAAATTATCTTGAGTACTAAACATCATATTAGCTAAATCAAGTACATCTTTCAAACATATGCACAACTTAAAATGGCTTGATACCAACTTACTTGATTGTGTGATCACTGGTCTCTTACAAGCATAGTATATACATCAGCATATACTAGTATTATGTATACTATTAAATACTATTACATTAGGTAACTTGCAATGTATCACACGCATACTCCCAAGAATCGTTCACAAATGGTAGGTTGCAATGCCGTTATTACATCTAGGTGTTTAGGGCAATATTTTTGATGTGACAATGAGGTAACATAAGGTTTACTTTTATCAGCTGTGTTCAACGGAATCATTCTTTTGTTATCTGAAAGCGTGAGCAAAGAAGTGCCAGGATTTTTTAAACATCATTGTTCAAGCACGATACCCGGATAAGCTGAGCGAGAGTATTTGAGAATAGCCTGACATCATGTATTCAAATATTGTAAATTATCTTGATAACTCACAGAGTGCATATATATTGGATGCATTCAAGATCCTGCAATCGTTACTCATATATTTGTTGACAACAAATCTTTCACGTGGGCCAGGGTTGGTTAATCACAACAGTTGTGCGAGTCACTGTTGCGTCCGTGGTTGATTGTTGAGGTACAGTTCTCAATGCAAATTATACTTGTATGGTAGGGGTTGGTGAGGTATGTAGTCATGTTGATTCAGTGTCTTTTCGATGCAGCTATTGCTGGTTGTGCAAGCAAAAATATTCCCTGCAGTTCTAGCACCCATATGAAATGAACTATGCCAGTAATTTTACAGCCTGCATACATCTTAATTAAATCCATCTATTCTATCACTTATACCTGGTTATCCCGATTCCGTGTTCCTGACAATATCCATTATTTTATAAGAGCTGAGGGATGATAACTTTATCTATATGGCCAGGGATGACTTATAAAATCATTGCAATGAGGTGTTTAAAATGATAGAAGTGGAATGTGGAAACCGTCACGTGTGCACAGTCATTTTAGAACAGTGAGAGTAACTGCAGTCAAAGAAGTAGTTTGTTTATTGGCATCTGATATCGGTTGATAATTGGGACTCAAAAGATTTTGATTTTTACAATTGCACCTATTGAGTATTGAGACTTCACCGTCAGGACAAATGTTTACTTCAATAGTGAAACAGTTGGTAATTCGGAAGTCAAATATATGCTTTGTAAATTCAATATTGTCAGAACTGGCTAATCATGTTCATTAATGCATCGGACAAGAGTACATATGAACAATCAGCCATTGACACTGCTTGTTTGCAGTATGGTGTATAAACACCATCAATACTAATATTAGCTAGTGAGAACAAGCTGATCATTTGCATCTGTCAAAAATGTCTGTGATGAGATGTGAAAATAAACATTTTCTTTATGGATGGCTGCATTAGTACCGGGAGAACTGTTACTGCCCACATAAACACGACCCGTTCCAGGACCACCATATGCTTCAAAAAGAAAAGCACAATTAAAACTAAACCTAAGCACAAAACACTTGCACATCACCACAAACGCACAATAGAAAAAATATATAGCAAATACAGGACAAAATCAACACGTATGAAGCATGTACAGATTTAAAATAACTATTTGTAATAGTTGGTAGAACAAGTATCTAAATAATAAATAGTGTGATTATCGAGGATATAATTCCTATATACAACAAATTTGTTTGGTGTTTTTACTGAATTTGTACTTATAATTGAGACATTACAGTAAATGTAATTTGTACTTATAATTGAGACATTACAGTAAATGTAATTTGTACTTATAATTGAGACATTACAGTAAATGTAATTTGTACTTATAATTTAGACATTACAGTAAATGTAATTTTTAGTTTATGTGCATTTGTATTAAAAATGTGCTTGTGATAAATTAAGTAATAATTATAATGCAGAATCCAGATTATATTTCCTGGACACTGAATTCAATAATCATATTTCCTTTTTAATGGTTTTGCCTAAAAACATTCTTGGATTTTTAGGTAGATAAACATGCAAATCTCTCATAAGTTGTTAACATATTTTTTTACAAACATGCAAATCTCTCATAAGTTGTTAGCATATTTTTTACAAACATGCAAACCACTCATAAGTTGTTAACGTATTGTTTTACAAACATGCAAACCTCTCATAAGTTGCTAACATATTTTTTACAAGTGAATAAGTATAAGTCGTATTGGGCACAGGACATATTTTGTACATGTCAGCTGAATGTGAAATTGAATCGCAATAACAAGTGCAATTTATTTATTTTTTGTTCAGAAACCAATTTGACAGAGAGGTCTGTATTATCAGTTTGGAGGAACTAATTCTTCGCAATATTATGTATTTCTCATCACCACATTTATTCGTAGATGAGCTATTTTTCTTGTTGATTCAACTTCAAAAGGAAAAAGCTGTTGTTTACAATAGTACACATCAATCAAACATATTTCGCTATGTCACAACTTCTAATATAAAGCATAACGTATTTCATCAGCAGACCGTTTTGGATACTTTCGCATACTCTTGGAATAGTTAACGAATTAAATGATTTAAAATTTAATTTAGGTTTCTTTTGTACTTGAAATGCCCGACGAGAACAAAGTATTACTTATTCAAGCGCTGGGACAGTAAAGTACATGTATTCGTTCGAGATACTACGTAACATATGGCTAACTTAAATTAATGGAATTATAGTTAGTTTTCATAACTGGCTTTGTACTACCAAGTTAGAATGTAATATATATATAGGAATTTCGTTGTCTATTTTTTCCTGGGAAACCTTATTCTTCTCTTTATTGTGTTTGTGTTATAGTATTGTATATTCGGTTATCAAACTGAAAATTATCTATAATTCACCTCTTGTCATAAAATAGATATGTTTCAGGATATGCCTCCTATATGCAATTGGTATCAAATAAACCTTGCATAAATACGATAACATGATATACAGAATATGACATTATGTCAAGTAAACTATCAAATTCAAACAGTCACATTATCAATCTTGTTGAACTTCCTGTCCAAATGGAAGTTCGAATAGTTATTAATAATTATTGATATTAAGTTAGATTGTCTCTCACTAATTTAAAAAATTTGAATATTTTTTGCATGGAAATGCATTTCAGAAATCTACGTAAAAACATGGATTATTTGTAAAACGCTTGGTCAAATGTGTAATAAGATAAAAAAATGATCTAAGGTTGAACCATATTGAGTATTAAATATTGATGATTACAATTTAACAAATAATTTTCAATCAAAAGGTACTCCCTTGAAACCGTTGTTACTGCTAAATAACATTTTTCGAAACAAAACAGTGTCTTAAAGTGATAATGACTATTAAATCAATAAAGTTACCAAGATCAAATCATACGCATGTCGAAATTTATATTAAATATGCTTTACTGAACCGGAGTCTTGCATTCTTCTCAGGAAGTAACATAAATTGCTGCCACTACATTCTCAATAAACTATATTGAAATATTAATTTATTTACTTTATTATATGCGTGAGCGGGCGCCAAGAGTATATAGCCAAGTAAATAATAAGTTCTCTGTGAATACTACATTTAGATTAGCTAAACACATGAAAATATATTCGCGTGGGTGTGCGTGACAAGCTGTGAATTTCCGCTGCCCACTGGCTCAGTATTTTTCAATGTATAACCCCAGTGTCATAATCCTCATTACGCATGAAATCGAATGACATATATAACATCGTGACTATATTACGTATGACACAGATGCAATCAACGTGTGTCAATCGTGATTCTAGTAGTATATGATGGATCATGTAAAGATATACAAAGCTTATATAATTGCAAATGTATGCGGATCTTGAATTGAAACAGTGCTGCGTTTGCAGCTTGCAAAATGGGAAATCAAAATAACTATGTGAGACATATTTAACATGGTACAAACTCGTGATTTAATTAATATTATATCAGTTTTGACATTCACGATCTCTATATGAGTATACTTTTATGTATACATCCATACTATGTGGCAATTGCCCAACACATTACCTGCATACTTTCATCCTTTTCTGGTCGACCACAAGTTTAAACGACCTCTATTCGACTTGCACGATGTGATGTTCAATTTCACTTAATAATTTTCTACATCCTAGTATATAACTCGGGGTATATGCGCCATACAGCACTGACATTAGATGATCAATTTGAAAATTTGGCCATTCATAGAAAGCTTTAAATTAGCATCCAACCACGTGGTATTGACAGAAGTGTCAACAAATCAAATAAAATTCTGAAATTCCAAACGCCTCTGAATTTCGCTGCAAGTAATGAGAACAGTTTCAATTTAGTGAAGAGTTTTCGTCGACCGAAACCCGTCATTGGACTTGAGACGAATAATAACGGCGCCTTAATAAAGGTAGCTATAGTACATCGCTTGTCACGTGTATATTACAGTCGATCACTTGAGATTGAAAATAATGATAAATTGAATTCAAAAGAGAAACATGAAAAGCTTAGAACAATAAGTGAAAGTTTGTGTCATGTGTTGTAGTAGTGGTCAACGGCAAGTTTAAGTCGATGCTTCTATGTGGCTATTTGGCATTACTATCCAACCCAAAGTAATTAATATCATGTAAAATTGCTTCATATAACTATCATGGATTCACATTAAAAATAAGGCACTGACTCTGCAATGGCTTACCTTTGTTGTCGAATATCAATTTTTATTTGATTTACAGTATTACGTTAATGAATTACGGCCATGAATTGAGACTTGTACACTGTATGGAGGAATTGTATAAAACGTGCTGATCATCAGAATACTTTTAAAAGTGCTTTTACTAGACACACATTTGTAATGTGTTCCCACCAGGAACATGCATAAAAAGTGTTTATTATCACAACACTTTTAAAAGTGCTTTTACTAGACACACATATGTAAAGTATTTATAATCACGACACGTAGAAAAATGTCTCAACCGAAGACATGTTTTAATAAAGTAATTTCACTCGCCACACATTGAAAAGTTTCCATCAGAAATATGTATTGAAAAAGTGTTCATCATCGCATCATTTTGAGAAGTAAAACACAAACTGAATATTGACAAGTGCTCGTAACAGAGACACATTTTAAAATGTGTTTACACTGATAACATGGTAACAAACCATTAACATTATTATTTTTGAAAACAAAATATATCAAATGATGCGTTTCATGATGAGGTACTTTGCACAATTGTACAGTAATCATAACAAACGATAAACAAATCACATAATCAAGTAAGAATGTATTCATAAATATAAACATTATTAAGGTAAGTTCGAGTTTACAAAAAACATGTATAATTGTTGTAAAAGATATTATCAATCGCGTGAGTAAATGTGTTTACTAGTACTGAAATTCAAACCTTTCGTGAAACTGTAGATACAATGCCCAATATTTGCAAAAAATTGACACTTCAAAACAGATGAGTAATTAACTGAAACGAACAATAACATCTTTGAACCCTTTCAGTAGTAACCCATATTAACAGGACAAAATTAATTCACAACATTAGCAGTTTCATCTTGTTCGCTCCAACATTTCTCTTAAAATCTGAAAAATATAATATTATCAAAATGCAGTGAGTAATGTTCAAATAATTATCATTATTGTTTCAAACAATGCGATATACGATGAAAATATTATTGTTGTTATAAACTAACGCGCATGTAATGAGAAGACGAAAATATGACCACAAACTGCAATTTCCTGTTACATTTTGCAACATTTCTATGAGTTTATTTGGTAACTCGGATCTTGATCCGGGGTACGTCGGCATGGACGTAATGTGGTATGGAATTATCTGGTCCTGTAAATTCATGAACTTGAGTTTAATCAGTTATCCCGCACAAAAAGAAATGAATGGAGGCCGCTGCAAATATCAATGTTCAAGTTGTTATTGCTTCTTCAACGAATAGGTCACATGTCTACGCACTCCCGATAGTAAGAAATAATTCAATCATGAATGAGCGTGCGCAAGACACAAATTACCAGTTACTTGAACACGCAACATACATTAATGTCAGCCGTCGTTAACGAAATGTATTTCAAAATATTTGCAAAGAAGTAGCAAACTAATTTATTGTTCAATATTTGTTTTCATATTGTATTTATTGTATTATTCTGAATAACAATTGAAGGGTTATGTATTATTAGAGGAGCTTAAATTAGACGCAAATTTGCACAGGTGCGTGGTAATCACCATATTGGATTCAACACCGAGGCTCCTCCGCCAATAGAGTAAGAGCTGTAAAGATTAAATCACAGATAGTTAATGCCTGTTTAAGCGTCGTCTAGCTTACTAACTCGAACATTGATAACAACACCGCACGCTCGCAAGATACTAAAAACGGTAAATTTATCGCTACATGCACAGTATGACTTGCTGACAAATTTGACGTGTGTGAGCATTTTTTTTCCAATAAATATGCTGCATACAGTCGATAATAAGTATTGTGTCTATTATAGAAGCATACTGTAGACGGCATACAAAAGTGTCCTGTATATAATCAGGTGTTTTTGGTTGAAATATTGAATGTGTGTTTGTTTTCTGAAGTGCCTCAAAATAAAACAGTTTCAAAGAAAAGTGCTTTAGTTACACTTATGACCGTTTGTACATGTCATATACATAAACACTTATGAAACATGCATAGTCGAGTGTTTTACCTTGAAACATTACAAGTCCGTTTGTTTTAGAAAGTGCTTCATGGTAAAACAATTTAAAAAGTGTTTTACTCTCATGGACACAAATTTGTATTATACACTAACACTTTGAAAACATTTATAGTTTGGTGTTTCGGGTTGAAACATCGTTGCTGTTTTTTCGTTCTGAAGTGGTTCAAATTGAGCATTTTTCGAGAAAAATCACATCACATGTGAGAGAATGCTCAGACGTGTTTAAGACTACAACTACCGTTCACCAAATGCGGATTAATAAAATCCGTTAGGCCATGAGTTACTTAATTCACCACGTGTCTCGATTTCTAGTTGTACTTAGGTTGATAATACCATGTAGGTTGGTGCGTGACATAATATTATTTTCTCATTATGCGTTGAATTACGTCACTTTCGGTGATTGTTGGCATATATACCATAATGTTTACTTGCGAGTCCCGGGACTTTTCAGACAATTGTGCATGAAGGTTGATGTATCAATCTTTAAATGTTTTACAAATAAACACTTTAATTACACATTTATGTCACCGTAAAACACCTATAAGTGTGTTTTTGTGTGTTTACAATGTGCTTAATTTTCATCAAAAGTGCTTTAATAACTCCTTAAAACACTCTTCTAAAAATAATAAAACACTACTGTTTTAATCGGAAATACAAGTGTTTTATTATATAATACACATGTTTTTAATTACAACAGTGTGTTTTCAATTGAGACGGTGTGTTTTAATGAAAAACATGAAAGTACTTCCGAGATTTACAGTGAAAATCATTCTTGTGATATGATGAGCAAAAGTACTTAAGACCAATTAATAACATCACCTCTACAATATCAAAAGTGCGGAAACATATTATCTTGAAACTTATTATATTAGATTGATATAAGTCATAGTTTATTACCGATGGCAGTCAATTTGTCCTCAAGGAAATTATTATTATCTTCCTTATAATGTCTATTATTTGGAATCCACAAAGACTTCTCACCATGTGTGTTATTTTAAAAATTAAATGATAGATAGTTTTTGTGGTACTTCTCAAAAAGATTCTGTGCTCGTTAGGTCATATACTTATGATCAAGTTCGCGAGGGAAGTATATTGTCTCCAGTAATATTTACCTTGTATACGGATGATTTTATCACTCTGTTAAAATAGAGTAATGTGGACTGTAATAACGGTGGTCATAACCTGACAATATGGTAATGCTATGTCCGTCCATCAGGGGTTGTGAGCATTAATGATGAATACGGATCTGATTATGCTACCAGTTTGCACCGGTGTATCCTAGCAATAACGAGTTTCGCGTAGTTAATACGGACTTATTTTGGGGGTACATTGTGACTCCTTTTCGTACTATAATTGAAGAGAATGGTCGGATCAAACCGGAGTTATACCCTATACAGCAACCCAGTTTTTATCACAGTTACAATACAGTCTAGATCAACGATTCATATTTCCTAGAATAGCTTGAGCTGTACACTGTATTTCATGTTGACTTCACATCTACAATCATTATGCTATGAAAATAACATATGCTTATGAGAACTCCTTTTTTTGCATCTACACATCTAAAATACTGTATTTCAGTCGTATGCATCAGCATTTCCACACACATGTTCTACTACCTTGCCAATAGTCTAATGTACGGAAATTACTATCGAATAGCATTCCCCATACACTGATACCATAACACGTTTTCATCTATTGTGCATTGCAGTTTCCCATACCTTCAGATGTCTAAACGAAATATAACACAATGACAGACAACTGAAATTTACATATCCTAAAATAGAGTAATTAGTCTTTTTGATTATTTGTGAGTCACACCATTTACATTTAATTTTTACACATCTTCGTAATTTCAACTATTATGCTCAGTATACCGTTTTGAAAATACGTATTTCTCTTTCCAGCTTCTACACATTCACAAACTAGACTGCTGTCACATTGGATATCCATGTCAAAACAGTACTATCATGCAGCTCCATGAAATAGAGTGCACTTTTCTTTTTGCATTAAGGTAGAAGCCTAGTCATAATTTTTGACAAAATTGGTCATAAATCGCATGACAATATTCATTATTTTATTATGTACAAACATGAAGCTCATGTCCCATAGTACAATGAAATAGCGTTATCTTGTGTGTTACAGTTAAGCATTTTAGGAAACGTGTCATAATATTTCTTGAAAATTTCTATTTTAGAACAATTCCATAGAGCTCAATGTTAAAGAAAAATTGCATTTTTTTTACACTTTTTAAAACCCAGATTTTTTAAATAATTCAGAACAACAAGAAGTACTCCGTCATTAAAAATATATGATTTTTTCAGCCTATGTCACCAGGCTAGATTTTGAGATATTGCATACTATCTCTGCCATATGAACCTGAGATAAAAGTGTTATAATATTGTCAAAATGGCGACTTTCCACTAAAATACAACCACAAATTTGTCAAAAATTCCGTGTATTTTAATTTATGAGTATAAATTTGTTTGTAGTTCAGAGTTAGACATTGTCACTTTATTTGTAGCCAAAAATATTAGTAGCTGTGTGTGGTAATTTTAACCATTTCTCTGCGCACTCACCCGTTATTTTATACTCTCAATGATATTGGGAACGATTATGATTGCATCATGGGTAATAAATGTTTAAACGTGAGGTATGTGAGTTTTGAATTCATAGCTTGATCCTTATAAAATTGTTATAGCCTTACACATCCAAATCACCGTCGACAACGTCGAACTATCCAACCCGTCAATCGCGTCTTTGGTTTTTAGTGAGAAATCATGAGATTAAAACACACACACACACACACATGTAGCCACAAAGGTGGCTTTAGTTTGTTTCCACGCATTAGCATACTAAGCTGCACATATTGATATTATTGCTACTGTCTCGAGCCGTGCTGAGCTGTAAGCCTAATCAGACAATTTCAGCATGCAAAACAAGAAACGGGACAATCACCCATTCAGTATAAAATTCATTTTCGATGAAGATGTACGTCGTTTCTACTGGTTTACTTACTTTACGTAGTTAAACGTAAAAAACATAACTACACCCCTGTGAGAATCCACCGTACTAGTTTATACAGGTCAAGGACCTACCTAATCAAGGTCATTTACCACTCACAGCTTTCACAATACAGTACATATAATTAGTTTTGACTTATTTTCAAAAAGCCGATGAATGTGTGTTACAAATAGCATTAGACCTTACATCATGCAAAGTAACATATTGGCTATTTTTGCGACATGTAACATCAATCATGTTGATAGTTATTAACATGGGGGTAGTAAGCTAACACGCAATATATTAATTTTATGTTTGTGCGTAACATCCAGGTTATGGACCAAAAACACAACCATTCAAGTAGATATTATCAAGGCCAACAAATATGTTTCACAAATACTGTTCACACTAAATTAAATTTAAAATTACATATTACATATTTTAAATAATTGTATGTTGTTGTCAGTAAAATTATGTTCAAAGGCAAATGTAAATGTTAGAGATGGCATCTTTATATTACTAGCTTACAGAATTATTTAGACTCACCAAAGATAATCCAAACCGCTCTATCATAGTTTGAAACAGTGGATTGTTATTAAAATGTAGACATGTCTAGACATAAAATCTAGTATTTATGTTGGTGAATGTTTAATTTAAAAAAAAGCATAATACACCAAAGGAAAAAATGAAACACTGCATGTATTTCGTCTTACAATGGAATGATATACACATTGTCAGAAGTAGGATTAATTAGCGAAAATAATGTCTCAATAAATGACCTATACGAACTGTATGTTTGAATATAGTTAGAAGGGGGTGTGAAACTAACGTTAAGACTACCGTTATATGTGTATATTAAAATTACTCTGTGTATACTTGCCATATAGATATGTGTTATACACGTTTTATGTGTATATTTAACACCATGTTGCGTGTACATGCCATATATAACTGTGTTTTTTCATTATCGGAATGTATTAGTTGCCATGCAAACCTTTATTATCACAGTGTCCTTGAATATATGATAATACCACAAAATGATATGCACACAACTGATTATGTCGTTTAATCCATCCACAACTGAATATATCCAATAAATTACTATAATGTGGCAAGTAACATAGTAGTGAACAACCTACTTGTAAGTTAATAATTGTAATTATACAATGTTAAGTTCTCAATTCACTTTACGACTTTCTAAACAAAGGATGCCAGCCACAGCATGATATCATAGATGTAAACGTTTTTATCTCTAAGTATAAAATCCATCAACTGGGACCACCAATAACCACCCAATGTCATTTTACTGGTCATTGTACTGGTCATTGTACTAGGAAATCTGTTTCATCGCTGTAATCAGTATTTTTGAGAGTCAAGTTATTCTTGCTGCATTTTGTTCGTGGCCTAGCTGTTATCATCCATAACATCGTGCAATATTGAATAAAGTCCACCATGAATATTGACGACTTAGAATAAATTTGCCATATGTTTACATTATGAAGATACATAAATACATTAGTATTGTATATAAGTATATATTCTAAAACTACTCTGTATCTTGTATCTGTAACGATTTTGTAACTTATAACAATTTTCAATTAAATGAACGTCCGAGAATGACTGTCAGGATGATAGAGCTTAACTTGCCATCCAATTATTGACTAACACTATGCGTTGGGAATCAGATAAAAACTTTATAGTTCATAAAACCAATTGACGTACACAAGTTTGATTGCCATTTATAATTAAAAGAAAAGAAAAACAAAACAATATTCGTGAAACCAGGACGGTTGAATATTTACTGCAATTTTGTCTGTATATTTAAAAAGCTGAATTCAGATCGTGTTATGCGTAAAACCACATGTAAACACAGGACAAACATTGGATTCGATAAACGCGAAATTATTTGGGATGTATTCTCAAGCATAATAATTTGCTACATACATTTGATGATGGTCAATTTTGATGAAGTAAACGGCAATTGATATTCAGATACAACAACATTCAAGATCAAAATGATTTTTGCAGCAGACGTTCGGTTCGCATCGTCCAGGAAACAGTAATCGAAAACTCACCTATTGACTATGGGTATATGTCAGTATCAAGAACATTTAAAGTAAACTAATGTGCTATAGTACTAGTCTGACTAGTCAGACACCGTGAATAACCAAGTGGTCTGATCTAGTATTGTAGATCACAACGAATCTCCAGTATTGAACATAAGACATGTAACAGCACTATGTTCAGAAGGTCTGATATTCAGCAATTTCATTTCACGTACTCTTGAACTCTCTTTTTAAAGTTCTTTTCAACTTTCCCTCGCGGTACAATTCACGAAACCACAGAAGTGTGACAAATTTCCGAATTGTTTAAAGGAATATTCGGGCGGATTATTATTCTGTGATCTGCATACGTATATATATCTTTTAATTAATAGTATAATACGATTCAGCGGGATATCGTCTAAGATAAAAAAATATTATATTACTTATTTTACATGCTGTTTTTTTAATTCAAATATCTATCTGTCTGTAATTGTTTCAAAAATTCTTGTATTTATTCACAGTACACAAATAAATGGTATACGAGGGGCGTTCAATAAGTAATGCCCCTGACCCACTTCCAGTTGTCTGATCTCGATAAAATTTTGCATGTGTTTAATTAATTTAATGATTGTGGTTTCTGATTTACAGGTGTTTGAACTGAGTCAGGTGTGAAATAGAGCCAGTTGAGTGTCGCGCAGTGATCCGGTTTTTTGTATTTGAAAGGATGCACACCAAAAAAGACTTTTGGTGAAATGAAAAAAAAATTATGGTGATGATGCCCCATCATATGACTTTGTAAAACGCTGGCATCGTGAATTCAAACATGGTCAGAAGTTTGTGGAAACAGCTCCCAGACCTGGTCGTCCCTCTTCTGCCATTGATGAGGTATCTGTCCATCAAGTTGAGGCAGCCATTTTGGAAGATCGGCGCATTACTGTTCGCCAAATAGCCCAAGAAGTCAAGATTAGTACATGGTCTGTCGAAACTATCATTCATGACCATTTGCATATGCATAATGTGTCTGCCAGATGGATTCCCAGGTTGCTCACACCTTCCCAGAAGCAAGAACGCGTCGAGTGCTCGAGGATGGGGTTTTTCAAAAGACTGATTACACAGGATAAAACTTGGGTCTATCACTTGGGTCTATCACTTAGCTCTATAACTTGGGTCTATCACTTGGTATCACTTGGGTCTATCACTTGGGTCTATCACTTGGGTCTATGACCAAAGACCAGTCAATGCAGTGGAAGCACTTGGACTCACCACCCACAAAGGCGGCAAGTGTGCAGCCCCTCGCTGGAAAGGTTATGCTCACAGTCTTCTGGGGCCAGGACGGAGTAGTGATGACAGATTTCCTGGCAAAATGTACCACAATTACAGGAGCCTATTACGCTTCATTTTGATGAAATTAAAAGAAGTTATCAAAATCAAGAGGCGAAAAGTATCCTCCTCCTGCAGGACAACGCTTCGATACATAACTGGCATGTCGCCAGATCAGAAGCACGGGCGTGTGGCTATGAAATCCTCCCCGTCCCCCTTACTCTCCTAACCTTGCACCTCTGACTTTCATCTCTTCCCAGCCATAAAGTAATAATTAGTTGTTTTTGCAGCCTTGATTTCTGAAGTTACGACGTGATTGGAGGACCAACTTGGGGTGTTCTACAAAAACGGTGTCCAGAGCTGCATCATACAATGGGCGAAATGCATAACTCTGGGTGGTTCCTATGTAGAGAAAGACTAAAAACTGTGTCAAGTTTAACTAATCTCCTGCTATGGAAAATGGGTCAGGGGCATTAATTATTGAACGCCCTTCGTATTGTCTCATTCTTACTTTGGCAAGAAAAATCCATTTTATATCGTTTTGAATTTGTAACATCGTAAATGATTAAATTATGGGAACATATTTGTTGGTGTATATTTTCTTGTGTGTGATGTTGATGCCAAAAATGCTTATAGATGTCCAGGAAATTTCCATGACTATTTGCTAAAATACACAATGTCACATGTTTCAGATCTTAATTTATTAGTTCCCGTTCGGACGCAGTCCGAAAACGGGGACTTATGGATTGACCTCTGCGTGTCTGCAGCAATTACATTCAAACTTCACAAATACATTATACATAATATTATACATGTGCACATCAATTTATATCACGATCTGATTCAAGATGGCCGAATGGCAGCCATTTTTGTACTGACAAATCATCAGAACCAAGCTTTTCTCGGCTTTTTACAGATGGATTTTGTTCAAATTTAGTATATACATTGGATGTCTGATTTGCACGTAGGTCCTGAATAGAATGCCACGCGTAAACGAAAATGCGCCTCATCTTTTCTACACGCAACTGCTATGTAGAGGCACCGTTACATACAACGTCATCGCCATAAACCATATCTACTAAAACACATTGTGGATGCTTAGAGGTTTTATGCCATTTAACTGTGAATGCATAGAGGTATACAGTTTAATACTGTAAATTTAGCAAACACATTATATTGAACCTCCCTTGAACCACTGATTAACTGAGTGTCCAATGGTGGGCTATAGACATCTGTGAATGTAGGCAAAAGTAAAAGAAGGGTACATTAACAATTATTCTATTATCAGAAATTACAAAAGGAGTATTTGCTCGTGAACAGTTATTTTTAGTCTGTTAAGAATATTGTTGTTTACCCGTTTTTGGTTGGTATTATATTCGTCTTCGCTGCCGCTACTGTGATTTCAATTTCAGTGATCTAATTGTCACGCCTGTAACATTTTACCCCACGTGAAAAACATTCCAATCTATCAGAAGTGACAGTAAATATTTATGTTCAGCCTTCAAATTGAAGAGGAATTTTACATTATTTAAGTGAACGAAAACCTTATGAATTGGTTTGCTATATGGTAGGTCACATTAATTTGCCATCAAATTAACCACACATTCGTCAAGGCAAGGTACAGCATTATATCATGGATATACATTCCGTGTAGTTCTGTAAATTAATATATTCAAAGTGACACGGACAATTTGGTAATTGTAATCAGTCTGAATGAAATTCCCGTCCAATCCGAATATTGAACAATTTTAATCAATAAAATTGTCACAACCAAAACAGTCTTTGTCAAGTTGGTTGTAAACTTGGCTAATACATGTAGTTATATGCTATATATTATATATTCAGTTGTACCTTGCAAAGAATGCCTTGTGCACTATTATTTGAAAATAACAATCGGTTTAATAACTATTAATAAATTTAAAAGGTACCACATTAAAATATTGATTGCTTATTATATGCACTAGAGGGTGGCAAATATCAGACCTATTCAATCACAAGTTAAACAAAGGGTAGCAATATATTCGTGGTCTGACATGCTATGAGTTTCAGATGAATATCACTCTTGAAAAACAGGTCATAACCCCCACCACGCATTAGATCAGACGACCTAGTCTTCATTATAATCACGAATATATATCGTTGTTTAAGTATGATTTATGTGTTAAAGTGTGATTTCGGGACACTGTGCTGGCTTATGTTAGGGTTACATAAACAGAAGTAAATAGATTATTTTATTTGTATCACTTCATACCGTAAAGTGTATACTTAGCACGCAATAGTCCTACACATCTGTACGTCACTTCCTAGCAAGATTGAATGGTACGAATTGACTATAATGTATTACATCTATACATAACAATAACTGATAAGTTATATGCATTACAATGAGATTCGTAATTATTAATTTGACATTAAGAACGCGTGTCAGTGCAGAACGCGTGTCACTGTCTGTGTGGTAATAAAATAATCATACGTCTAATTTGAATCACTGTCCGAATAAATTACCCATGGACGTTTAGTTTGGGCCACGACAGAACCAGAACTTGAACTGGACGACTACGATACACAGTTTATGTTGAAGTTGAAATGTTCCTTCACAGAATTGTGCATTGGCAAACATGCCGTGCAACTGCGGTACTCCACCGACGGAATGACTTTCGTCGATAGCGGTCGTCGCTGAGCTGCACGCTACAACTTTGTTTGTTATGTTGCTTGTTAGCCGTGGATTGAGTGAGTCTTAGTTACCGGTTAAATATGTTACTCATTTGGCGTTAATAATCTTTATTTGGAACTGAGTAACCCGCAACGTCGCCAGCAAAATCCTCCTGGTATCTTGATGTTGACGGCTGCGGCTCCATGGTAATCGCTGATTTTACTGCGGGCGTATCTTCTGAGAGCACTGCAAGGTTTATAAAACTCAGTTTCCAGGTGGTCAACATACATTAAGTTCTCCCAATCATAGTATTCCATGTGATGTACACCTAACATGCCAAAAACGTCGCTGAACGATTTTAACCGGATAAAAATAGCAGACGAAAATGTGTTTACAAAATAAAAATAGTTTGGTAGCCAATGGAAATACCATGTTTATTTGCATATCGACCGTGAAAATACCGAAAACATTATTGCATGGGTTATATGCAAATTAGCTTTAGTCAAAATAAGTGACTGCTGATTACTGTTTTAATTCACTTGGCAAGTATATTCATGTACCCCAAGGGAAAATATCGTACTTCTAAATATTGTTTATTTCTGGACTACTTTGTTTGCTCTCAGACCTCATTTGCATATGGGTTGTGGAAATACCGATTTTGATTTCAGGGACGAATCAAAATAAACTGCAGTACATATGTAATAATAAAATATTCTTTTGTAGATGATCATGCATACTATGCATACAGGCAACATGGGTTGATCAGTAACCCTATGAGAAACTCCCAGACAGTCTAGATTAAATAACATACCATGGATGAACATGACATTGAAAACGGAGGTAATACGTTGCGCAGATTGCCTTACCCACCCAGACATTACTCTATACTCCCTAGTTTGAACACAACATCTTCATCTAAACATTAATGCTGTTAAATTCAGAGTTAACATCACAGGTACAATATAGCCTGGATCAATCAATACAATTTCAATTGATCTAAATATGCTGAGTAAATAACAACGATCTCAGCTAATTCCGGCTCTGCAGTCGTAGACCTCTACTATATGAAAAGAGTGATGTAAAATCATGTCGATGGTCTAATTAATATGCAATATCTAATCACACTATCCAATATCATTCACAGAAAATTAATGCCAAAAACAAGTTACCATTGACCTTGAATGGTAAATTCCTAGCCATTCAAACAATATATTCATCAATATAGATGTTAAAATAACACACACTAGTAGCTTTAAAATTTTAACTCGAATTAGAAAAAAACACATAAAACAGGCAAAACAATTACATCTATACTCATCTATACAATTTCACTTATAAGGGTCAATACAGCCTGCATTCATTTCAATATTTACACTACACGTACATTGGTATGTAATCATCTTAAATATTCAATTGCCATCATACATCAGACTTTGACATTTTCACTTTTGATAGCCACAAATGTCATAAGCTATCTTAATATGGTACGACCTAATTTAACCAATTCCGCTGCATATTTAAAATTAACTTTTTTGGGGTTACTTGGTTGTCTTGTAAATAAAACCGTTGTTTCAAACAGCACTTTTACAAACATTTAAGAGAGATCGTTCAAATGTATTAGCCAAATACAGATATTTCAAGGTTGGAAACACATTTTGTGGTGGGTTTTTATATATTTATATATACACTACTAATGCCATGAACACACACGAGTCAATGTAATCTTTGACAACATAAAATAAAAAAAGTTTAGAAAGAACTCAAGTAGGTTAAAAGTATTGAAGATATATTAAAACATAATTAGCCTTCAAAAAAAGAAGCCTGACAACTAATATATGTCTGCTATTTGAGATGCACAACAATAAAACAATGCGATCCACATTAGTGAAGTTTATAATACTTACAGAAAATACATTATAATTAAAAATATTTGGTTTTCAGTAAAATTTATTCCGGAGCACCTCTACCACAAGTTCAATTTAAATGTGATTTTTTTAAGATATCATACATTTGCTAATAATAGTTAGATAACCAATATTCATGTTTTTTTATTATTAAACTGCTCACGTCAGAGAATTGCCTCACAGAATATGTGAACCGAATTTTCATGAAATGTGATGAATATAAACATTGTGATAATTCGGCAACTGGTATGCTGAATTTCAATCTAAAACTCATGCATTGTTTGTAAAGGAAAATTATAATGCAAGTTAAACAATTATGCATTGATTTCAACCTCAAACATAGGTTTGTGGATTGTATACATGTACCAAATTTCATTATAATGTGATTATTCTTGGTAATCGATGGAAAGTTAAAAAAATAAATTATTATGCAAATTAATATTATATATGTATACAAACCCAAAACTAACTAGATCGTTGCATTATCTTGAAGTATTTAAGTACCAAGATTTAGTGTAATAAGATAATAAGTACTTGAGATATTAATAGGAAAGCTGAAAACTAATTATTATACAAATCAGTTAATTATTATGCACACATTTTACTGTAAAAAAGGTCTGCTCAATGTCACAAATTATCAATGTACAAAATTTCATTGAAATGTGATTAGATCTTTGGATATCGATGAAAAAGCCGGAATATTATTAAGCAAATTAGGTAATTAATATGCACAAATTTAAACCGAAATTAAACAGGTGCATTGTCCCTGATCATCTATGCATTAAGTTCCCTTAAAATCTGTCAGGCTATTCATTTTAATTGAAGAGGTTTAACATTTTCTAATAATTTATATATAAATTAGATCATTAATATGCACAGATTTCAAAAAAGCTGTGCATTATTCAGAGCATCCATGCAACAAGTTTCATATCATTACTAATCATTATGCAAATTAGGTGATTAAAATGCACAGATTTTTATTCAAAATTTAAATAGATCTGTACATTGTCCTAGAGCATATATGCACCAAGTTTCATTGAAATGATTATTACTTGGAATATCAGTGAAAATATTAACCCAAAACATTGTGTATTGTCCCATGACATCTATGTACCACGTTTCATTGTTGTGTGATGAAATATCAGTGGAAAAGCCAAAAATTAACAAATCACTATGCAAATTAGCAAAAATGCATCAAATCAAATAAATAGATTTTAGATATCAGTGGAAGGGTCATGGAACAGCTAAAAATTAGCCACTTATTATGCAAATTAGGTAATTAATAAGTATTAATTTAAACCAAACCCTAATAAAATATGCGCAATAGCCAAGATCATCTATACATCACGTTAAAAGCCAACATATGGTTCTTGATATGTCGGTGAAACAGGCAGACACAATTTAATTTAATTTAAATCAACAAAATTGTCAAAACAGTTCGAGTCAAGTTAGTAGTAGTAACAAATGAAAATAAGCATCTTATTTAAACAATAATGACGACTCGCCAACCCTTCACTTTGCTCAAAGTGTACTTGAGTCCATTATGAGTTGGAGGGGAGTTCATTGTTTTTATTATTTTATAGTTTTGTTAATACCAGTAGATTTGCTGCCACTAAAAATCGAAAAGTTGGAGACAAATAACAGTGAATGAAACAGTTTCACAGCCATAATTCATAATTCATAATTCTGCATAATTCAAAATGCTTTGTTGTTTTTTCTAAAAATTGTTTCCACAATCTCATATGACGGACTGAAAACAAAAATAGTTTTAAACCATAAAATATTATTGTACATGTATTTAAATCAGTGACATTGCGAGTGGACGAGTGAATGACGTATCGACTATGCGCAGGGCTGCGTACCCGGGGCACATGTACCTAGTCACATCGTTACCTCAAACTATTAAGATAGTGATTTCACGAATACTTTCGAAGTCAAACGAAACTTAGAGGCGTAGCGAGCGAACGAACATGGCTGAAAATCTAGTGGGAGTTAGCAACAACAGTGATTTAAATCTGACTGCATAAATAAAAAAAAACATCCGAGAACACGTATACACGAATTAATTATGCAAACTGCGTCTCGGAGAACTCAAGTCATTCGATCTTTCGTCGATCTCGTTAGGCAAATAGTGTAGTACTACAAAAAACAGAACTCTCTGTACTCGCGCTCTGAAGACATACTCCCACTTCCTTTATTTGCTTGGATTGATCACCCTGACCTAACTTTAGTTCATCGACGCGATCGAGCGACACAGAGGCCACGACTACTACAGCGGCGTCAGTCGCGAAATCTAGAAGCGTGCGCTCTAGATGGCACGCTGCGACCGAACGCGCTTTAGCGTACATAACAGACGACGATGCCCTCATCAAATGGTAGATTTCTATATTGAAATTCGTTGTTATGGGCAATAGAACATTATATTTGATGCCGATTTGAATATTAAATATTTGTTACTCTTAAATGATTTCTCCTTTATTCGTTTTCGACAACATGTTACGGGGCCGTGATGCTCAATAACGGGATACATTATTGCCAATAATCTGCAGCAATGACGTGCAAGCACACACTTACAGCAGCGCATATATGTTTTATGTTACTTGTTCTGTGTTTTAAATGTTTTGATTTTCCCTTGGAATTTGGCAGGGGGGTTGGTACCCCCTTAAGTGCGAACCGGTGTCACCGGCCTGCCTACGGGTTTCCAAGGTGTTTTTGTACTGTTACGTGATCGTCTTTTATTTTATTTTACCCGTGAACCAAAAAGCATAATATAATATAATATAATATAATATAATATAATATAATATAATAAGTTGAGTTGCAAGTCGTGTGGTCGGAAAGAAACTTAGATTGGAGTAATACATAAGTATTGCACCCGCTCATCGTGCATCACAGCTGTCCTATCATATTAAAATAAAACAAAATAGACATGGTAAATGCTAAAGATAATGCATTTCTGAATTAGATATGATCAACAGCGTATTTTTTGCCTTTTTAAACATTTGAGTTTGTCAATTGCACCTCTGAACAAAGCAAACACCCTGCGAATAAAAAGTCAGTGGTCTGTCAAATAAAAAAGTCACTGTTAATATAACTCCACGGCGTCTCCACTTGTTTAAATGAGATACATAAACGTATGATATAAAAATAATAATCAATACACATCTAAACTTGCATATATTATGTTATTAATATTAATGAACAGAGGATATGCAAATTGACCTACATCTATCCGCATCGGATTTGATCTCTTAGCCGTATTTTAGTGTCTATCAAACAGGACAAGGACACTTAACTATAACAGATGACACAGTACACAATATGTAATTAGTTCTGACTTACTTTCATAAGGTCTGCGCATGTGAGAGACACATAGACACAACACATTCAGTCAGTTATTTGTTAAATGGAAGACATATTCACAAAACCGAGTCATTTATAGCATATATACACATTGTGCAATAACATATGTGTGTTTTTATTGACATGGTAAAGGTATCAGCCTCAATATCAGTAATATCCACATATTTCACAGGTTTCGCCAAAACATAAATAAAGAACATGTAATAAAATTGCATCTACAATCACTAGCACTTTTACATTACACACATAGCACACTGCTATTCTGTATAACTTAAGTCGATCGCTATAAAATATTGTACATGTTTGGATAATAAATGTATTCGTCAAGCTGATTTTAATTCCAAATAAGCAAATATATGAAGGACAAGGATGCTGTAAACGTGTTTGACGTGATAGTATTAACCTATAAACATTGTCATAAAAGAGGTTAATACTAAGAAATGAAAGATGGTATTATTTAGTAGTACATATTGAATGTTTTGTTTGTGTTCCAATACTGAATATAATGAGTAAGGGATGTGACACTCATGGTAAACTAGCATGTGTATTTAATAACGGTACAACTGTTTGTTGTATAAAATTATTATGTTTTCACAATATTGCTATTCATTATTCGCCATGCAAACCTTAATTAACACAGTGTCCTTGAATACAGTCGTAGATTTAGAGCGGTCTATGTGTGATTACATTAATATAGATGATTATAATACCACACAGATATGGGCATACAACTAATTAGTGCTTTTAATCGACAATTACATACAATGTATTATATATTTGTAGGTAATTACCTACAAGTATATAATCCGTCATAGTCAGGAAATTAAACGTACACGGATGGAGAGAGATACTAGCGCAAAAGAAAAGTATGTAAATTTTATTGGACATTCAATTCAGTAGAGGATCATTTCATTTTATGTGAGTAAACACCTCTTAGAAAATTGTAGATTGTAGAGTTTTATATTTACTTTTGATAGGGAGATTTTACAGTTCAATGATACAATTTAACATATCAAAATTCTTTTTTCAAGCTGTTTCAATTTAGCACACGATATGTACTTGTTTCTGTTTATTGTGATTTCCACATAGTAATGCCAAGTTTGTGGTGAATAAAGTATATACTAACTCAAATATGAAAGGACTCTCTTAGACAAATTGTCACTCGGTATTAGAGATGGATTGCATTACGTCTAGAAAGGTTTATAGAAATCATTACTTAAAGCGGAGGGGAGTCATCACATATACGTACAACAAACACCCATAGCGTGACGTTGTTTAGAAACAAACGTCTACCCAAGAGCCTTTGCGTTTTTAGCGTGCCTTGTTATGGTCGCTTGGGACTCAATTCCCGTGCGTGTGGAGGTGACCACCCCTCTGCTCTACCAATTGGAAAGCTTCTGTGTGTTGTATTGTGTTCTATGGACTGACCAATCCGGCGTTATTATGTGTGAAGTACATGTATGATAAGACAAATTACTTTTCCGATAAATTAAATGATAGAAATATGTTAATGCTATATACCGATAGTTACACCAAAAGACCAGTATGCGTTTTCGTTTTAATGTCGATTTTTAGGATTTTGCTATTTCTGATTATCTTACCATGACAACGCACGGGTTTCATTTCTCCACATAACTGCCACTAACGAATGCCGATTTCCTGCTGATATGCTTAAAACCGTTGTAAAAATGTTGCCATTGTATCTTTATAACAATAAGTACAGCCATGAACTGGTAGATGATAGGACGCCCTAAGGGTTGGCTATTAAAACGCGGAGCGATCTCAAAATTGGAAAAATATTAGACAGAAATAAAATCATGCAGGGATCAATAACAGAAAAAAAACTCTAAAACGACTAAATCTTAGAGAAATTGTATTAAATACACTGAAAAAAAGGACAGCAAATTTATCATGGACAAAAATTAGCACAAAATTAAATGAAAGAAAATGTTATACAGTTTTTATTTGCCATTGCCTCTCCCCCATATTTTCCCCAAGGACGCTTTCACAGGTACTGTGGTGTTTTCATTAACACGGGTCATTTTCGAGTAGGGTTCCTAAAAATTAAAACTAACTGGTAACTGGTAGGTGGTCTGGTAGCATTTTCAGCCATGGTTTCCTTATTCAAATGCAAATTCACTAAATAATATTATGGGATGAAATTAAAGTTGCTCTCGTTGGTAGTCTTATACACAATATGTTAATAAAAGAACCCAAAATATTGGAAATGGTAAAATTCAATTAACCGTTTTCCATGTTGGCAGAATGTCATGCTACATACAAAACATAAATCGGTTGGGTATTCTTGGTATACACGATCTAATGTTACTGTCATGAATTAGTTTACGCGTATCTGTTGATCGACTTAATTAGCTGATTACGAGCGAATTGCTGTGTTATGTCTGTCATCGTTTAGGCCTATTTGCAGTTTTGGACGGAACTTGGCTCAGTGATTTGGAACTAATTACGAGATAACCGTCGCTATTCTGACTACGATTTCTGACAGTTGGTATCCGTAGTTATTAATGTAGTGAACGATTAATCAAAAGATATGACGTATTTAGTACTTAGTGTGATTGGCCTTATGATTGAAGGTTACGCCTTAGAGTCTATTTACTGTTTTGTAATTGGTTAGAGTTTTGAAAATGAATAAAGAGAGTTTTGAGTTGGTCTTGGCAAGTACTCTACGATAGCCGCAGTCGAGAGTCCAGTCCTGGAGAGACTTGGGGCGAGCCTTGACGCAGTCTAAAAGAGTCTTGGGTCAGCCTTGCGATAGTCTTGGGGATTTTCCCCAGGGCGCTGTGTCTTATAGAGTGCTCCACAGACCGACTAAGACGAGAGTTGAAACGTATTTCGTTGTGTGTGTCTTATTTGACTGTAAAGTATAAGTGACTTTCCCGATCCCGCACCTCAAGGGTACGAGATATAGAGACGAGACGAGATTCCCCCCTGACACGTGTGGAGAACCCAGAGAGAAGATTTACCCCCCTGATATTACCATGGAAAAATCAAAATGACGGCCATGTCTGCAAACGAAAAGCACACTCACGAGCAACTGAACGTGTTGGGGTTCAGTTACGTCATATGCAAACAAGTATTTGGTGACACAGCATAGATGCGACACATGCTCTATGGGTAGCCGGTGATTTAAGTTCTTCCTTCTGAATACAAATCAGACTTCTTAGATCAAAATCTTGACCATTATCATGGTTACTCAGCGTGTTTACTTGGCCGTTTGACGAGATGTATTTGAAAATAAGCTTTATAATAATGCAGGACTCGTGACTTTTTACAGGGTGACATTTGAAGGTTGCCTGCCGTGGCGTCTAGCACACAATTTCAGGAAATTTCAAACACTGTAATATCACAATCACTTTTGTATACAGAAAAAAAATAACCATTGCTTTAGTTAATTTAACTGATCGTAGGATCATTATTATACCAGCGTTGTATTCAAAAAAATATGATCTTGTGATTAATTATTTCATAGCCAAATTTCAAAACAATCTCATTTAAACATCCATATGATAATTATCAATTGTGCAATTATCCTTTTAACGCACAACGAAATAAAACAGTCCGCGTTTTGCAATTTCAATTTCCTAATATTCAAATGAGAGTTCCAGATGGTGGTGTCTGGCGATGTTTTAAAAGCTTAACATTCTGTCTGCAATGTTTACCATAGCTTGTGATTCAGTCAATGTGCATGCCGTATATCTTCGCTTATTAGGCTAAACTACTTTACCATTGCATGTTCAAGACTAGGAGAGTGAATACAAAAGCAGATTGAACATAATAATTAGGTTTAACCCTACTTGATTTACAATGAGAACAGTAGAGTGTGTATTTATATACTCCAGCATATCTAGTTTAAATCGAAGCTCTTTTTTTGTAAACAGTTTTTATTTATTTAATGCTGATGTTCGGTACTCCATAATGTACACTATATCATATTATAATTTATCATAAAGTAACATTGTTGCTTTCATGTCATGATAAACCAAAGTATAATGAATACATCAACATACAGTATCAAACAAATGTTATTTTTCATATTGCATCTTAACGCCAATAATGTGGATGTTAATTAGTTAAACTAGGAACGTTCAAGGTTTCTAAGTCTATATCTAAGTGAAACTACGACAGATTTGGATAGGTGTGATAGAGCATGTTTGTAAGGATTAATCACCACTCGTCTGTTACCTATGTTTGTTTATTGTGAAAAGATCAATTTGTGGCTGAGAGTTAGGTATTTCACGCATGAGTGACATTTACTGCACTGTGTTCAAACAAGCATTGCTAGGACATGCACAATGGTATACAATTAACATTCAGCTTAAATGTAAAATATTCATTCAAATAGCTAGGTCGCCCTTTGTTTAATACAAAATTAAAACAATGGCTGTATTTCCTAAGCAAAATAAACCCTAATTAACCATAAACTATGTGAGATATATTAGCATTATTCTCAATTACCCACAATGCATATAACCTAAAGTAGCTGTATTTTCAATCGATCGCCACAATGCATGTTATTATCAGTTAACAACAATTCACGTTATCCAACTCCAATTCATGTTGTCTAAATAAGATAATATTTTAATTAACCTAATGCATGTCATCTAAATTAGTTGTATTTTTAATTAACCCCAATGTATATTATATTAGTTGATTAGTTAGCATAACCTGCAAGAAAAAGTACAGTGTATACCGTAATCTCCAGTGCTTATTATTGTCGTTATAATAACCTTTGCCTCCCCAGTGTCTCAATAGCCTAGCTAGAATTAAATTGTAACATATGGACACTGTGCATGTAGACATAGCAACATTAACAATGTCCACCAATTTATACTGTTGTGATATTCTATTTTGTGCTGTAGTTTATATATTGTGATAATGCCCAGTTACCTAGGTAACAGGTAATTAAAATTCTTAATATTGCTTGTACAAGACTGCCGTCGATATCCCTATAGTTAAATCATTTTACAGACTTGATTGTAATTCATATTACGTCTGTCAAATTGTCTATGATTTATTATGCATAGAATTATGAGTAGTCAGACACTTTCTGGCTGCGTGCCTTTGTTCGCCTTTCAGCGTGACGCCTAATACTAGTGTCGGGTATTTATAACGGAGTTATTCTACCAGTGTAGTAATTTTCATATGTTCCCAGTCAGTGGTCTAATAAATCTGATATCATGGGTCACGAATTTGAATAATGTAATTATCACATTTATCCGATTCAAAACTATCCACAATAGAAATTAACATTACTTTCGTGTTTGTGTGTGCACATGCTAATCTTATAACAGTTTCACCGACAGTTTATAACCTGCAATTTAAACATAATTAATGTATGAAGTTATTCCTAGTTATAGCAACACATTGTCAACATTTCGCGTAACATTTCGGTAAATCTATCAATGGATAAAGTGATAATCAAACGGTACAGTTGGGAAACGAGTCCAGTGCGTTGCAGGGATGGGGATGGGAGAATTAGAAACGACGATGCGCATAAATTCGACATTAAAATGCAAAATTACTGTTGACGGGTGTCTGAAGTACATTGCGGAAACATTCCAATTTACCTTACTTTAACAGTTGTTATCAAAATATCTTTTGTATTTGCAAATGAACTATGTTTTAGCTTTATAAGAGATTATCAGTTGATGACGTCATAGACTCTAATTGCGTGCAAGGACCAATTAGATCGTGTGTAATATTGGCAAAAGTGTGTAATATTGGGGTATGGTATTGAAAATATGACATGTTTTTGCATGATATATTCTGTGTTGTACTAGCATTTGGTAGATAAACAAATACACATATCTATAACGAAACTGTATGTCCTGCTATGCCAGTATGAACCCGGTGCTCTGAAGAATGCTGTAACATCATCCCGGATGAACACAAGCTCTTGATGTTGAGAACTGTAAACCCAATCCTGCGAGACTATAAATATTGTGCCGATACTACCGGGATGAGAGTGAACTTGAGTGTATGTACCAAGGCTGTGAACCTGAGTGTGTGTATACAGGTTGTGAACCTGTGTGTGTGCATCCAGGCTGTGTTCCTGCGTGTGTGTTCTCAGGTTGTGAGCCTGTGTGTGTGTACCCAGGCTGTGACCCTGTGTGTGTGTGTACCCAGGTTGTGAGCTTGTGTGTGTACCCAGGTTGTGAGCCTGTGTGTGTACCCAGGCTGTGAACATGTGTGTGTGTACCCAGACTGTGAACCTGAATGTGTGGACCCAGGTTGTGAACCTGTGTGTGTGCACCCAGGCTGTGCCCCTGCGTGTGTGTTCTCAGGTTGTGAGCCTGTGTGTGTGTACCCAGGTTGTGAGCCTGTGTGTGTAACCAGGTTGTGAGCCTGTGTGTGTACCCAGGCTGTGAACATGTGTGTGTACCCAGGCTGTGAACCTGTGTGTGTGTACCCAGGCTGTGAATCTGTGTGTGTATACCCGGAATGTGAACCTGAGTGTGTGTACCCAGGTTGTGAACCTGTGTGTGTGCACCCAGGCTGTGTCCCTGCGTGTGTGTTCTCAGGTTGTGAGCCTGTGTGTCTACCCAGGCTGTGACCCTGTGTGTTTGTGTACCCAGGTTGTGAGCCTGTGTGTGTACCCAGGTTGTGAGCCTGTGTGTACCCAGGCTGTGAACCTGTGTGTGTACCCAGGCTGTAAATCTGTGTGTGTGAACCCAGATTGTGAACCTGCGTGTGTGTACCCAGGTTGTGAGCCTGTGTGTGTATCCAGGCTGTGAACCTGTGTGTGTGTACCCAGATTATGAGCCTGTGTGTGTGTATCCAGGCTGTGAACCTGTGTGTGTATCCAGGCTGTGAACTTGTGTGTGTGTGTGTATCCAGGGTGTGAACCTGTGTGTGTATCAGGCTGTGAACCTGTGTGTGTGTATCCAGGCTGTGAACCTGTGTGTGTATCAGGCTGTGAACCTGTGTGTGTGTATCCAGGCTGCGAACCTGCGTATGTGCACCCAGGCTCTGAAGCTAAGTATGTGTACCCAGGCTGTGACCGTGATGGCGTGTAATATTGACCATCGTGTGCAAGACGAGTCATTTTTTTCTGACACCATTTGTGTTATGTGTTATTAGTCTTCGATTTGTTAACATCAAGGTGACTTGAAACTACTCTCTGCCTTTCTCCATTATTAACAATTTTTTACTTATATTAATTTGATTTTAATTCCGACGTTCATCGATTTTAGGGCCTTACCTAATATCTTCTAATTCAGTGATGTGAAGTCACTGTAAAGGTACCCAAGTCACAATTCTGCATTCGTTCCTGTAAATGTCATATCACCTAGCTATCATATTTGTTGGAATAATAAAAATGGGTATTGGATTTCGCCATATCGATGTCAAGAAATATTGATATTATTGGCTTCCGCTTTTGGCGAATATCATCAAATATATTACTCGGGAAAGGCGATAATATTAATATCGACGATGATTATATAACATCACTGGATTATGGAGTACTTCCTGGCATATTTTAAAGAAATCAACAATGAAATAATAATTCATTTATTGTAGCATGGCAACGACATTTGACATCAGCTTTCTCAGTATGTTTCCCTATGTTATTCTAATTAATCAGTTAAGCGTGTATTCAAATAAGGTGATGTATTCTATTGACTATCATCATACAAATACATACATTTGTGCAGATATTAATCCCATAACAAGCTGACGCTCTTCTCTTTGAACATTATACATTATGGACATTTTTGCTCACGCCTTGTGATATTAACAATATTAACAGAATGTGTATTTTTTATACAAAACCTCTCCCGTTATCAGGGTTGAATAGACAAATAAAAATAACAGGTAAGAATAATCTTTACGAAATGTGGTTAATCCAGGATAACTAAATATTTCACTAATGCAACATATTATAAATCGGTATTTGTTTGGGATCAAACACTGTGGGATCAGTTCTTTTAAGACTAAATAATCATCTGTATTAAGATAAATGTTTCATGGGCACTCGGAAACTATATTCCTTCCCATTGTTGAAATGTACAAGTCGCGTATAGTGTAAAATCAAAAGTGTATTAATATAAAAAATATCGAATCATAACATCCCGATTAAAGTCACGTTACATTCCTTTCACTTTGCTTGTGTGTTGAAATTTATTACATTATTTTATTCAATTAACAAGTCTCTACGTTGTGTTCAGATTTCATCATAACGTCCCTGTAATCTCACATTCTGTCTGCAATGTAAATGCACGCCCAAAGAGTGCGCTTTTTCAGTTTGCTCGTGGCGAATCCGAATTTGAATCCAGCTATTCGGCGACTATTTTGTAGTGTGTATTAATGTTTTATCCACGCGTTAATTTTAGTAGGAAAAACAAATTTGACATCGTCATATTTCCGTAACCTTCCGTAAGATTGAATTATAATTTTTGAATGATAAGTGTTAAGGTAGAGATGCAGTTTGCCTGACAGGTATTTTAATTAGTTAATTAGGAAACCAAGATGACCTCCCTTGTCCACAAAACTATATATTTTCGGAAAGCTTATTGTATGAATTTTAAAGTTTTGTTAGTATTTTATTTTTATGGACACTGTAGTTTGAAATATGCACAAAAATGTGCTTTTTTGGTCAAAAGTGATTTTAAAAAAATTAGCTTCTAAACCATGCTTCTGTTTCCTGTCAAAATTGGTTTATGGGTACATCTGTTTACTATGAAGAAAGCGCCGTCTTGAAAACTGTCTACCAGTTGTCAATTTTGTTGGGCAGCAGCTCAAATTTCACTACTTCAAGTTTATGCATAAATTAACACCCAGGCTAGTTGTTTGTACGATTGCTGTAACACTATTCAACTAAAAACAATGCCCCGACGGCGTTTTGAAGATAAACACATTGTCAATCATTTGTGAAAATTTCAAAACAAAAGGTCAAAGCGTCTAGGAGCTATTTTTTTTAAAGTTCTGGAACGTGCACTAAAAAAAAGCTGAGATAATTGCTAATTTGCATAACAATTCACTCAGTAAGAAGTTTGCTAATGCTCATAAATAAATGGCTGTTACAGTTTCAAATTTTAATGTATTATCGTTTTGTAAAAAGTTAAATACAGTGCATAATATGGAGATCCCGTCATTTCTTTTTTTCACCATGTTTTTTTTATTATTCATGTACAGCCTTGCTAAATCTTGCTAAGCATTCAAAAGAGACAATTTTGCACCTGTTATCTATATTTTAAAATCGTTTTTTGAGTATGTTCCACTATTCACAATTCTACAAAATTTCAACAGTCTATAGCCAAGACTTTTTGGATAATAAAAAGCAAAAAAAAAAATTCACTCCCAAGTGCCCTAGAACCTGCATCTCTACCTTAAACCCTGGATTGATTGACATTTGTTTAATGGCTTAACACGTGGCTGGGTAGTAGTGCTGTAGGGCTGAGAAGGTACATTGGTGTTTGGTCTGTATGATATTCTCATACTGTTCACGCGCTGTAATGAATAATGTCAGATAATGCACTTGTGTCAGCATCGTTTGAATATTTAATCTCTACTCGTGTCAGTCAATATCTGAACGCTTTACTGGCTTGGGACTGAAAGTTACTGAGCGGCATTGGTCCTAAAATAATAGTTTTGGTGCTACAGTGTGTACAAGTGCATAATTTCGCTTCGCCTTGTGCCATGTGAAGTATACAACGAAGACATTAACGACTTCAGTGTTATGTTCATCTGTAGTAGTTATAATATAAAGAAGGTAGATAAGATATTCTCTGAATGACGAACGACTTCGCGGGCGCGGCTTTAGGGAAAGGTTATATTTGGCTAATACGCTAATATTGATCAGCTGCGAGAATAACACATACATGTAGGTGGGATGATATGAATCAAACGAAATTTACGGATGGCTAAATGTATGGCCGCGTTTTAGCCAAATATTCTAACAGCACAGGCTGTTACCACTGACGGGAGGATTACACACTGATTGCGTTTGAACTAGTACTTATAATGATACAAATAAAACTGATGTTGACACATTTATATATCAACCAGTAATGAAGGGCAACTAAGCGTGCATCAAAAGGTGATTTCAACATGTGCGGAGCTGGTCAGCCAAGCAGTACACGGTCGTCAGCATACTAACTTTAAAGACAGCGTAACACGCACGACCTGTGCATTATTGCACGGGGTAAGGTTTTTATTTTCAATTGAAAACAAAGAATTACGAGTGTCCAACGAATGCATATTTTATGGCCATGAGTGCAACATATGTTACAACAATAGCAACATAATTGGTCGTTGGTATTTCTATCTATATCAAATGTTGCTCTCGTCACTTCTGTATCGACTGTTACTGGAGTTACTATAACTACTCATGGCCCCCTTAAACTTTAAACTATTGTTAACAAATAATCACAATAGACACGTTTATAGCGTTACACACGTCTACGCAGGCGAGTACATTGTATTTTACACATCGCATGGAACCCTTAGTGAACACGACGAATCAAAACGACCATATCGTTACAATCGTACACGTAACCACGCACTTTTGCAAACAGCTTTCTTTATTCAAGATTTCATATCATATTATTTGTAACGGAAAGCACGAATATGAATAATAAAAAGTTGTGCTGTTATGGTGTGTACATGTGCATAATGGGAAGTGATGTACCTCGTAGTGACAACACGTTTTTATGACGTATAGAGGTATAGATGACACCAGTAACATCATAATTGTTTTTTATCTGTAATAGTTTCTCAGTATTAAAACATAGGGAAGATTTGATACAATCTGTGAGACGCAGTAACACATTTGTCAGTAGGAACTGCATGGCTTTCTTCCATCTGTGTCTCTTCTACGTCACAGACCCGTTACGTCGATGGAGGGCGCCACTTTGAGGTATATTTAGCCTGTTCAGAGCAGGAACACCTGTGAGACAGGAAACGAGACGTGTAATTGGGGTAATTGCGAACAAAAGACAATGTTCAGATATCAGAAAAATGTGTCCGGAAATGGTCAATAATCGTCATCAAAAAATTACATCGTACCGACAAAATTAGATTGAGTCCTACGTGACTGCGTGTTGGCCAATTGTGACACGAAATCAGGATGTGACGTTCTGTCATGTGTCATATTTATTATCAATTTCATACCGTGACGTAGTAACTGACAGTACAAACTGATGCCACTGACGAGAGGATTACACTCTGTATGCGTTTGAACTAGTACCTATAATGAGACAAATAAAACTGATGTTGACACATTTATATTTTTGTCAGACAATGTCACCCATTATCGAAGAGCAACGAAGCGTGCAAATAATCAAAATATGACCTTCAACATGCGCGGAGCCGGTCATATTCACAGTCCACAGCTAGTGTAACACTCGTGCTTGGAGTGTTCAACGAATGCAACATAATTGGTCGCTGATATTTCCGTCTATATCCAACGTTACTCTTACCTCCCTTGCGCCGTCGATTTTTTTACAGAGCTTGATCGAGTTTCCATAAACTAAAATAATGATACTCTTAGGAAGAAAAACATAACGCTAAGAAATATTCACGATGACAACGTTTAAGGCGTTACACGCGTTACGCACTGTGCGTGCACTGTATTTTACATATGCTGTGTACGTCGGATGAGACCCTTTACTGAGCACGATGTGTGGTGACGACCATGTCGCTGTAAATGTACACATAACCACGCAATTATAGACTGAACATATTTAGACATTACATGTATTAGAAATCTGTTCTCGTGTAGTAGTAGTAGTAGTAGATGCCAAGGATGATCGCCATTATTCGTTACTAATAATACACCATATTATAATTCAAAAAAATATGTTACTTCTTTGACATCTTGATACTCCTACAGAAGGTGCAAGTTGTCTATACACTGTTCGACGCTACGAACTCGTGTGCGATCGTGTTAGGAAAAGCTATATTTGATTGGGCGTGCCAAGAAGCTGGATCCGTTAATCAGGGTTCCTGTAACAACAACTCATATCATTTTCAATTATAAACCAATATATCTTACCGTCTATATCACGTCGTATCTAAATTGAAATGTGTCATGTGAAATGTGAAACTAGAATGTGTCAGCGGCATGATAAAAGCGAACTCAGTGTAAAGTATACACATTTTGAATGTAATGGCGAGCAACCTTTTAATAATGAAATAATATATTGCGAATTGATGTCATTTGTTCAAATGCACTTATTTAAACAACGGGCACGTGGTGCATATACACGCAATATATCAGTTACGTACGTCACTCTAACCACAGACGTAAAAAAAGATTGTTCTACGTTCGAACAGAGTGTTAGATGTGCGAGTTATTGCGAATGTCATTACGAGTCGCTATGGATATTGACTGTTTTTTTGATCGAGTGAATAAATTCATTTAGGCTTCCTTTACAATTAATGGATATTATATTTCGGAATTGTACATGATTGCGCGTGGGCGGTTCGGCTCCTCTTTGCGTTAGTGCTATGAACCATTTTTGTTCATCCGCGGCATATGACAAACAATTGACTGCAATGTGCTCGATCATATGACTAAATGACGTGACTTTGTCTGTTCACATATGTTACCATCACTCAATATTTAGATTTGTCAGTTATGAGTGCGTTCTTGTCGCTGCCTCTGGTTGGCCCAAGGGACGTGGCAATAATTAATCCGGGGAAGTAGTGTCACGTGATTGTATGGCTCAGTTGCTATGTGAGCCAAACTGTAAAATATGGAAATATATTTTGAAAATATACCCCGTTGAATTTTATGTTTGAGAAACACCGTTTATCTGTCGATTTTTTACCGGTGAAAACTGTGCCGAGTCGTCCTGGTTGTGACGTCACATAGCAGTCGAACGAAAAGTATTGGTTTCTCGTTTTTGAAACGACAATAACACCCTCAAGGACAGACAACTGAGGTATTTCTAAAATGTAACTTCTCTCGGGATTCCAAAGTTCGGGTGCGAGATTACGTTAGAATAATTCACGCCAAGTTGCATCACATACACGTACAAAATCTGTGAACATATTAATTATGTTTTACGAAGGACAAATTTTGCGGTGAAAACACACCGACACAACATATGATTTTTTATTTGCAGTAGTCGTGAACGAGTCTAATGCATTGTATTTTCGAAAACGAGTTCAAATTTGTTGTAACAGTGCTTGTCACAATTACGCGTTCTTATTAAAAGTAGAACTGACGCTGTACATTCAATCACGTGAAAAATATATTATGAGAACAACAATAACAACTTTCTGAATCCCAAAGAAGTTGCCTGAACACAAAATCTTGACAACCAACGTCTGAAAAGTTATAAATATATCTGACGCTAAATTATTCTTCTCTTATTTGTTTTTTCATTCGCTCATATCACAATATTGTTATTCAATCCTGTGAGCGTATTAACATATGATGAAAACACTAAAATGTATCCAAAAATCCCTTTGTATTGAACATTAAAACAATGTGTGTACGCAAGTTATGTACGTCATATTGAACACGGCCATGATTGTATCATCATTTGATTCGCTTTGTTTCGCTGAGCCGACCGTCTATGGCCGACCCTAAGAACCTGTACGTGATCGTGTTAGAAAAAAATGTATTTAACCTGTATTTGAATGGACGCGCTAAGAAGCTGGATCCATCCGGATCAATTTAAAATTAGACCAAACTTATGAAAACATGTGACTACAAGTTCAGTTTTCTATAGAAACGTATCGCCATGTTTGATTTTTCATACATTCAAATTATATGAAGATACGTAGGAATGAACATCTCTCACGCAGGCGAACTAATTGGAAATAGTACAACCAAAATATCGACCGGCAATGACGTACTACGCATGCGTAGACGAAAGTGTTTTAAAATGCAAAGCTAAAAAGGCGAGATTCCATGACTTTTAACGCTTTTGTTTAACCAGAGTTGGCTAAATTGACTGGAAGCAAAAATTGATTACAGACTTAAAAGTGGTTGCTTGTACCATTACAATTCTACAGAAATATTACTGGCCATTAATAAAATATATAATTTACCACAGAGCTATGTTTATTCTTCTGTGGTTTCTACGCAGCTTTGTGGCATTCTAGAAAGTGTTTCACCTTAAAGTACACGGATATTATTTTATCACATATAATCGCGTGCTACGTTTGTGAGTCTTGAATTATACGTTTTATTTGGAATACACAAGGATTTGTTTGAATGGCATGTGTTGTTGTTTGTTGCATGCGCTTTCAGAATAAAAATTAGGTGTGTTAGAAAGCACATAATGACTAGTCTTATTCGACCTCAGGAAAATATATATATAAATTTGTGTGGATTTATACTATCGCCCTCATGTCAAGAAAATATAGGTTGAATACTTCATATCGGGGATTATAGTATCACTTAACTATTTTAATTTCAATGTAATAATGACAAATCATCATTTCATGAAGATATCGTTTGCATACGCAAAGTATAATTTGAAACGTGTTGATTTACTTTTGACATGGATATTGTACAGCATATGGTGTCTCTTCTCTCACTAACAACGTTGCAACATTTCGTCACTACGTGATGCTGATCCACTGCAACAGGTTATGCGTCGACATCACGTGTGTCGTGATTTTCAGCACAATGTGCATACTTCCCAAAACATATGGTGCTGACAAATGATTTAAATTTGTCAGTATGATAGACTTCTTCTGGTGCATTATTCTTTAGATTTCGTTAGACAGAATGCTGCATATAGGTATATATGAATGACCTCCAAATGAGGTCTGGTATTATTTGGGACTTTTGAGTGTCAGAATATAGGTCTACAATTATAACAATTATTAAATTTGACCTGTTGCTGACAATCCCCCTAAATATAATTGCTAAAAGTTTTTCAGATCACACATAACCAATAGCAATAATAAAAAAGCGATGGAAAGGAATGTCGTGTAGTATAAGTATTTGTTCTTGCAAATAAACAGCGTGCCACAAGGGCAAACATTTTGTGTATTCGTTCAAATAATTTGTATCGTTATAACCCCCAAATGTTAAATGAATGGAGATTATGGGCTGCCACCGAATGGTACATTTTTGATTATGACTTTACTTTTAATCTCCCGCATCTGTCGCCAAAATATCCATTTCGACAAGAGGGCTGGAAACAAAAGTTGTTGCTTCTACTATGGACGATATCGTTTAACTGTCTGTGTTTTATGGTTTAACTGTCTGTGTTTTACATTCTCTTCCCGTAAATGCAGAACTATCATTGTACCACGTTTATTGCCAGAGACTACATAAGTATATCCGTGCCATAGAAAAAATCACATTCGAAAGCATAATTTCCAGCCCAATATAATTATCTTGTAATCATTTATTTAACTTTATAAACAGAACTCAACAAAATGCAATAATTGGTTTTCCATATCGGTTGAAAGTGCCATGACCGCGCCGCGTTCACACGACGTATACAACGTTTGTAAAATACATTGCTGGTTTAGACAAAGTTTTTACTCGTTGCGTTACGAATGTAATGCTTTAAATGCCGCTGTTCAAAACTATCTATTAGGTAAACTGGGAATGATTTATGATGGCCGTATCCTCAAATATTTTCCTATTTGTACATATTCATAGAAACAAATGTGAGACCAAATAGCAAAAAAAAACCAATGAACATAACTAATTTTAATCTCAAACTGTACCTTGTTACGTCCAATTCGCATTGTAATATTAAAAACGACGTATACGTGTAATGCTAGAGCAAGATTAAAACAAATACACAGTTTGACATCAATTCACATGTCACCTATTTAAGAAATTGACCTAATTTATTGAATTTTATTTTGTTTATTAAGAGACAATGTCATGTATTGCTGATTTCAATATGACAATTATTTCAAGGCTTAATTAATAACTAATGTTGAATGCAGCATGGACTAATTATTTGTAAGTCAAAATCTAATCTATGATAATGACGCACGTAGTGACATTCGAGTCTTAGTGTAGTTTGAAATAATGTCGAGTTTGCAAACTGTTGCGCAAAATGTAGGCAAGAAATGTGTTAAAGAATGTGTTAGTCTAACAAAACAAAAATGGCGTCAAATATCCGAGTTTTGTTGACGTATAGGTTAAACTGACACGTGGCCACGAACACGCTATCACAATCGGTCGTCTCATTGCGTGATGCCGACGTAATTACAGACATACTATATAGTTATAATCCAGTAACCTTTCCTCACGGTGTTATCGCTATCGCCCACACTGGGCTCCAGCTTGCCTTCTTCACAGTGTTACTGCGCACATTCAGTAAGTAGTTGTAGCCTAGTGAACGGTCGTCATTGAAAATTTAATGCGAGAAAGGAATTAAACATACTATTTTCTCTTTTCAAGCAAGACATAGGTGTGAAGAAATAGTTGACCCTTTGCGCACCACTATGCTACAGTATGTTTCTCAATTGTCGACGAAGCGCCGCTTTGACGGGTTCTTCTTTTACAATTTCGACACTGGCATTAATGTATTTACGGAATCCTGCGTGGTAAAACAGGGAAACATTTCATGTTAATACTTAACGACCTGTTCAACCAGTACTACTTGCGCAAACAAACGCAATATGAACTCGTTTTGTGTAAGATTCGAACGAAAAACAAAACAAAAGTACAAATGTCATTTAAATAATAAAACCAAGCGGGGTGGGGGAAGTAAAGTGGTATAGAAGTTAACACGAGAATGAATGGTTTGGGTAACATTGTGTTATGCTGAACAAGATAAATAACTCGTACAAAATGATTATTTGGCTGCAGCAATGTGTTACATTGTAAATTATACATAAAAAAGAATGCGCGAAAGCTGCTTTAATAAGTTTACGAGTTTATTAGTCTAAGAACATTCTAGACAGGCAGCCGACAAACTGAATTATCAAAACTGAATAGATGTATTTGGGTCAATAGTCGGCAATATGTTACCTTCAGTGTAAATTATGTATTGACGTTTATATATAATAGATCGTACCAATTAAAAATACGATAGATGTGGTTGCACTTTCACACGATGTTACACGATGTCACACGATGTCACACGGATGCACCATTATCGTTGTTCTTAATCGTTCACACATATGCACATAGAACAGTTCAGTCAGATTTACGTTTGAAGCTTGGCAGTTTAATATTCCAGAATCTGTGTGATTAAACTGAAAAATTCATCATTAATTAAAAAAAAACATTGGATATCAGTTAAGAACGATAATAGTTAAGATTATTGTCTTTAGGAGAACAGAAATCTCAGATTGCTAGACCCCATATTTTTGAATGAATGGGGCACATCTTGTTTACTTAAATCTAAAATAGTAATTTAGATTTACGCTTTCTGTTAAGATTTTCGCATTTTGTGCACACAGGTGTTACATGTAGATTATATAGCGCAATTGATTACGTAGTACCTGAGAACTTAATTCTTGTGACTTGTTATTCTATTGTTATAAATACATCTCATTGGGTGCGAAGAACGGGTCGGTTTCAAACAAGCGTGCAGTGACGTCAACACAAGATAAAGTCGCGTGATCAAATAGAGATCTTCGAGTCAAGCTGAATACATTAATAATGAATAAATAACCGATATCAATAATGCCTGAGCGTCATTCATGCTGATCAATTTGTATCGGTTGAGTTTACTGAATGAACAGTGTACTTACTGGTGCCACGTATTATATATTGATCTTGCCCAAATGTTTCTGCAGTTATTTTTATATTCTTCAATATATTAACCCTAATATTCGGCATATTTTAAGTTTTTTTTTTTTGAATTGTGATGAAAAGAGGGAAGTGATAGTGGTTTTCAACGTTTAACAATGGTACGAAATATGCATTGCCTATCTACACTAACCAGGTACCAGCTGATCATTCATTTAAATCGTTTCAATCAAATGTAACTGATTGACATCTGTGACACATAATCCATCATTTTTCCATCACGCTTGCCCTGAGTAAAATGATCGACATTGTGAAATCGAACAATGTCGAAACAGCATGATGATTGACACACAACGAACGCATATACACTAATTTTAATGCTTTTCTATTTACAACATACAAATTATTTTATAAATTTTAACTAGATTTAGATTATGACAAGTATAATTGTTAAGTGATTGTAACACTTCCACTATCTCACACTATCAGTCACTAAAACTATATTTACGATTTGGTCAATTAATTTAATTCTTGTTGTTAGCCCAAATGCCAGTGCAACATTGCAGTCATTGCATTATTACGTTATTCCTCCATGTCTTTTGTCTATTTTCCTTGTGATCGTCATATGTTTATACCTTTTTACCTTACATGATATTTGTTTAACCGATTCAGGTTATTTTTATCTCGGGTAAACATGTTCTCACCTAAATACTGACTCAAATAACTTAATGCCCGAAAATACATAATTACTCACACAACAGAGATTCGCGGATTACGTAGTATTTTTGTCCAAATCGTTATCATTCTCGCTCGTAGTTGGTTGTCAAAACAAGATAATCCTAACAACTAACTAAATATTCATTTGATATAATACCAAGTGTTTACATGTACATGTTCGACTTATAACACCGCCAACTCCTGGAAATGCGCAGTCGCTCTATACGACTTTGGGTGAACATTATCCACTGAGAGTGCGCATGAATTTCGTAGAGGCGTTACTAACGTGATTGAACAGCATGGCACGCACGCACGAAACACATAAAACGTCCATTGTCACACTAGATGCATGTGGTGTATAAGACCAGCAAATTACACAGTTGGTAGGATAGTTTTTGAATTAGTTGTTCTGTTCTGTATCTAGAATAATGGATGTTGGTCTATTGGCAAAGGTGAGAAGTACGGATTTGTAACAAATTGAAAATCATTTATTTTTAAATCTTATTTATTAGGATTTCCGCATGAAGTTACACGTTATCATTATAGCAAGAGAAAAAATAATTTCTTTTGTACAGGTTGTATAATAAATTCTATAATTAATATATCATGGGTATTTTTGTTAAGTGTACCGTTATGTTTTACCGGTAGAATATGCACACCAATAAAATGATAAAAGCCTCAAAAGTAAACAAAATCATCGCGAGTGATTTTGAATTACCGGTAGTTAAAATGCTGCAACATGCTGTGACATCAGATATAATTGGTGGTGGGAATTGCCAAGCCAGTTTATTAAATTGTGAACAAATATTTTCGTAACTAACCGTGAAATACACCCACCATTGGCGCTGATGGAATATTTTATATTTGAATTTCTTAATTTTATTTTGCTGTATTGCAACACATTAGCGATACAGTGACCCTCGCTAAATCGCTGGCGTCGGGTTCCAAACAAAAACCGCGACTTATCAGGGTTCGCGACTTACCGTGGGCCTCGTGAAGGGGGAGTTCATGAGTTGAAAACGGATAAAAAGTACATATACACACATGAGTTTGAAGTAAGTTTTCTTTATTGAAAAAAACATTACAGCTTCCGAGTCCGCATGGATTCAACTTATTGTAGTGAATTTTATAGAGCTATATCAAAGGCGGACCGGCCAAGAAGTACGTAAAGTCACGACTAGACACCCGTCAACACATTGAGTCAAACGGCCGTCACCCATTGTATCTAAGTAATTGACGGACAATAAGCGTTAGGCTGTCTCCCCAGCCCTTTAACGGCCAATTAAATACAAGATGCAACGAAACATTATTGTTTTACTTCAAATATACTGGCAAAACACAGCAGAATTTTGAGGATCCACCAAAATATATGTTTATTGCATTACTTAGTGACATTAGTATGTCACTAAGCATTTTGGCAAGAATGATATAAATGGTCAAATATTTCTCGGTCTAAGTAAGAAACTAGGGGGGCAATATCAGAGCACGGGTCTTATTTAGGAACTCCTGGCAAAGTACCTGCTCAAATTACAGTATATGGAAAATTAACAGCTCCTAAAGATGGTATTATCAGATTAATACCAGTTGTTAATGGCACAACAAACATTAATTCTCAACTCTGATGAAAAGACCAATTACTGCGACAAAGCCCTATTCACTGCGAAAGCAACTAACCGCGAAACCACTCACCGCGAAGCTACTTGTATATTATAAAAAGACATTTGTGTAGTAATATTCCCGTGATCTTAGGATTAGGGGTATAGGGGTCGGTGTGGTGTAAGGGTTCTGGTTAAGTTTAAGCATGGTTTTGCGTTTTGAAGTATTGCTAAATCAATAATTATTTATTCGTATCCTATTCAAAAAGACCGCGTGTATCAAATTCCGTATTCCTGCTATACGTCAAGTATGATAGGATAAGTAACGAATATTCATTGTCGTATGTGTGATTCACATTTAGATTATTTGAATCGTGATTCGCGATATATGAATTCCGCTAACCCATATCAACATTAGCGTAATTTTAATCGGATCCCGATTGGTCACTGAAAACGAACAAATGTTAACGCCAATACGTCTTCGGTTTGGCAGGGATGGCACATCATGTTTTAATATTAGAATACTGTCCATGATACTTGAATATAATGTTACCGTGGATGCTCATCCACTTGTGTGTTTCCTCATTCATTAATATTACTTGTTGTTTATTTTTATTCTCTCGTATTTGTAATTAAGTGATATTATTAGACTATATTTTACTGTATATTTTGGTCCTTATTTTATACAATTGAAAGTTGTTACATGTCTGAAAATATACCGTTATGCACGTATCTCTATTGTAAAGAAACACAGAACTGATTTACATAAGCCATTCAGTAATAACTACTATCAGCACGAACGCAATAGAATTCAGTTGCAAAGTCAAGCTAAAACTGATATATCAATATTACTATCCAACCATTGTGTTTCCCTCCAATCTTTAATCTAGAGGTGTGAATCCTACCCAACCCTAAAAAAGGACACCTCGATGTATATTTCTTCAGTTACATCCGTGTCATATTGTAGTTTTTTTCTGTAACACTGTACGAATATATAGTGTATTGTTTAGATGTACTTTACGCTGTCTTTATTATCTGAACCTGACCGAATGTGAGTGAATATCATCCACAAATGTCACTATGAACAGTCGGATAGCAACCGTGATATATAGTACTTAGCAATACATATTACTTATCTTAGTCATATCAGATAATTACACTTATGACAACACTGCATTTGTTCATTTGCATATCCTAATTATTGGTGTGCCTTTGATTATTATTAAAGAACAGTGGTCGTTGCGACGTGTCTTCTTCGATGTTATTCGTGATTGAATCGTGATTCGCGATACATGAATTTTGCTAACCTTCCGTTAATCCTGTGAGTCCCATGTGATGTGTACAATACCCAGTGCCCCAGTGTGTCCCCTTGCCCATCTATTATGTCACAGTACTAAATTGTTTGTACAGACGCCAGTGATATAGATATGTTACCTTGTGCCAGATGTCTCGCTACATTAATGAGGTCAGAAGAGTCTATATGTAACCACGCTGCATTAACCATGGAGGTTAAGACCTATTTTGGTAAAATATAAAGATTTCTCATATACATGTTGTTTATAGTATGTCACACTTTAATCAGAATTAACTAGTATGGTGTTCTTACTAAAAAAAAAAACGTTTCGTCCACGTTGTGCCCGGTAATTAAAAAGATAGTCTCATAATCATTAATTCTTACAAAAGGCGTAAATATGGAGACTACTGGATTATACGCAATGGCACTGACTTGTAGATGGGCAACCATGTTCGTCTGACCATATATTTCTGTATTGTTTCCATTTCAGCAGTAATAGTTAATGATATACATGCATATAAACTTGGAGGAACGTTGAACTAATCTCGTTAAGGTATATGTTTGAACTATTGACCTGATTCGAGTTTAGCAACGTATACATGCACATAACAACCTAAACTATCGGAAATTCTACATACATTGCGAGCCTGCCTAAACCTAAATACAGTTGACCCAGCACTAAAAGTCAATTTTACACTTACAACGCCCACTGAGAATTGTCAACGTTGTTGCCTTCGCCATACTAATGCTCCTTCACTCCAGCTTAACGTGTTCTCATAAGTTTTGTACGCCGACAAAACTATTACGTAATGTTTACACCGGTGCTGAGACCCCCTTCAAGGGGGCTTTTAACTTTTGTTTACGTCGGCGCAAATATACACGCAAAAACAGATGTGAACACGATGTTAGATCGAAAATATCACAATTAAAATATTCATTTCCAAGAGAGTAAATGGAACATGTTTCACTTGTTCAATAAAATTCACATTTCTGTGATATTTGGACTTATCAGTTAATTTATTCATTAACTATCTGAGATCGTTATTAGATGAAGCATAAACGTGATACATTCACCTCAAATTCGTACTAGGGCGAAATATGGTGTGAAAAACTACAGTAATTATTAATGATTGAGCCCTGAGTGAGTTGATTATACACCTGTTTTGCTGCTGCCGGATATCAATATTACTGTAGTTATCCCGTGCATATGTGATTTCTCCATGGCAATAAACAGCTGTTATTGTAGTGTATATATTCGTATCGCTACATTTTCAATCATTTTTACATGCAGAATGTGATAGACCTAATACACTAAAAAGATGGGTGACGAAAGCTGACATCGAATTTATAGATGAATTCGTGGAGTCAATGGTGGCAAGAAAATGTAAAATAGTGTCATTATGCCAATTGTTCTTTACTTAGAATTCCAAAAAGGTAATACTAAGTATGTGGCGAGTTTCATATTCACCAGTTCGGTAATAAGAGTTTAGAAGTTTTACAGGCTAACGAACACACCGTGACGTACTCTGCTCAGGAAAATTGTGTCAACTTATTGGAGATATCATAACAAGATTTTGCCACTCCTATAACATGGAATGGTTTGTTCTCCAAAGTTTTGATAACCAGATTATAATTACCAGGGACAACGTTTACAATGTCAATCACGCGGAGTTTTCTGTACATATCATTTGTGTCCGCAATGGTCTTTTTGAGTTTTTGTCTGTTTAGGAAGATACGGGCCGTGCCACAAGTTGGGCAGGTCATAGTCAACAGGGACACAGTACAAATCACATTGATTGCGGCTTCGTCTATTACGGCGTCGAAAACAATAGTTTGGTTTGCCTTTTCTGTGTACCAAGATGTTGCTAAATCATTACGCGTTTTCGGCATGTCTGGGGTGAACTTTTCCCAACCACGTACGTACAAAGGGACGGGGTAGTATTTTTCGCTGAGTCGTGGTTGCAGAGTGGTTTTACATTCAAATCGTACATCGCGTGTGCCTTTGAAGATAGGCGGTGGCAACTGATATGAGTACTGTGTATTTTCACTAAGAAATGATTCTGATGAGAATGTCGGAGTCACTTGCATTTGGTGTAGGATTCTACCGCATATGTTCTGGATTAAATTGGTTGTAAAATGGAACAGAATCAGCGCCGTCAACTCGTGGCCAACCTCACTGGGATGATTATAATTGTCACCAGGGGTGAAAATCCGGTCGGAGCTGTAATTTAGAGCGGGACAGACAGCTTTACGGAAACTGATCGAGGGCAAGTTGTAGTGTTTGCTCATCGGAGTGAGAACAAATGCCTCTGCGTTGAAGCATCGTCCCAATTCCCGCATCATTTTACCAAGCATAAAATGAACGTAAAGCAACTGAGGGTGGTTAGGCAACTGTAAGGCGTATCTTATCATCCTCTCATGTGCATCAGCAGTCTCCAGATTATCATTGACGGCAAATTCTACCAGTATCAAATCCATCTGATCCAACTCCAGGTGAGCAGGTCCACAGTAAGAAAAATAGTTACTTCCGCATGCACCGACAGCGCCGTTAAAAACGACAACCGGGGTACCAAACACTTCTTCCATTAGTTTTGAGTAAATATTTGCATACATTAAATCAATATCTGATAGGTAGGCCCCTGCCGATATAGAGGCCCCGAGTATACCAATTTTAAAAGTCTTTCCTGTAAATAAAATGTTGACTATAGTGTTTTTCAGTCTCTCCAGCGTTTCCGCGTACTTCCTACCGAGAATGGCCCTGTCAAGCATAGCTTCGTCTACGTTCAGTTCATCATACCTGGGCTGGAGCCTTTCTCGTACTAGGGTAATCCTTTCTAAAACGGCGTAAATATTCCGTTCTGCTGATTCACTCACGTCTTCCCGTCCTTGCACGACCGCCATGTATTGTTCTTCCGAATCCGTCGGGTGCAAGTTGTCCACGAGGTATGCCATTATTACGAATGCGGCGATTAAAACCACGACTGCTTTCCGCGATGTAAGGCGCCTGCTAACATGTACGCTACCCATTGTTACACTCGATGTTTCCAAGGTCATTAATGACTCAAACTGGTGTCACGGTGGCTAGGAAACACGACTGTGTCCTCCATTACTACACTGCCGTTTCAGCTCGATGTCTCTTCCTGTTTACCGCAAATGAGCCCTTGATATAATGTTATCATTACATAGAAGAGAGCGTCAGCTGTGTGATATCCATTACTCAACGTACGTAGGCCTTATCGGCATTTCGGCATATATTGATACGGATAGCAAGGCAGTTCCAGTGAGCAAGGACGTCAGGCCGGTGGTATCCACATGTAGATTAACAGTGCTGCGAGGTAGGCGCATAAACACACTTCCCCTTCGTGTTCACGCATATAACCACCCAAATGCAGCTGACGACCAACTCAGTTTTTCATATCATATAGCCATCTCTCGGCTAATCCTCTGTTTGCATGAATACTGTTACAGTTCTCATTAACATATCTAACGGCGCGGCGTGGCAGAATTTGTTGTTACTAACACGTCCACTAAATTTTACACTGGTACCATAGAATTCACAGTGAAAGGCGTGTTGTTTTGCAGGTTATTAGCGTCACTCTTACTGGTAATGATGGAAGTCTCTACATCGGCTGGCATGATTAAGTAGTGTACAGTATTAGGCAGTGCGTATTGTTACGACGAATTATTATTGCCAGGATTGAACCATTATTCTGGGGAAGACAGGTTATTTCGCATGTGTAGTTACTAGTGCGCTAATTTGCGTATATTTGATTTTTTATATTACGGTACGACGTGTTCAATATTTTGTACGGATCAATAATAACGTTAGATATGTAATGCATAGTATATTTCACATGATAGTTCAATGCATAAACACGTCAACTCTTGGCCTAAACAAAACAAACGTGCTGCGTGCGTACAATTGGCGTTATGGTAATAATTCAGTCTCATTGTCCCAGTACCGAAAACGACATATGCATTTGACAGCACACTGTCCCGCGACAGCGAATAAACGATAGACAAGAACAATAATGGCAACAGCTGTAATATCCGCTATTACAAATTCCCATCTTAGAAATCTAGAAATAATTTTCTCGACTAGATTACCTCCAAGGGAAAAAAATAAAATGTCTGGTAAAGCTACAAACTGCACAATCGACGCCTTAGCACAGTATTTTGAAATAAAATCGATGTGACGCGAGAAGTCAACATTATACGTTTGTATCAAATAAAAACACGGAGTCGAATTTAGTATTAACTCGTGGTTATGTACTGATACTCAGTACAGCGCTGAGATCAAACATATATATACATAAAATCTTAAGAGCTGTATATGATTTTCAGACATCTCTCATTATGCATAAAAGGTGCGGACCGAAAGTCTGCTACAAAAATCGAATGATTTTGAGCTTGACTTTCGTTCTCAATGTCGAGAATCGCGGAGAGGAAAACATGGCGTTTGCTTCTTACGTCATAACGACTGACCATCATCAAATGTGTAGCACATTAGTCCAAAAAATGGTTTTGCAATTGTCTAAGTTCACGCGATTTCAGTCACCTTTTTTTATCTGGTTTTTACGTTTGATTTCCCGCATCAAAGCGCGGTGTTCGAATGCCATGTAAATAAACAATGTATTTTACACCCGTTGTATACGTCGCTATGAGCCCCATATCGAACAAGACGCGGCACGACGACTGCCGCCCTTTAAACGGAAAATGATTTGTTGTAATCACCACAAATTTGTGTCGATAATCATTCCAGCGATTCGAATAGTTTGTATTTCTTTTGAAATTAATTTGTTAGGGTACGATGGCATTGTTATTGATGTTTTCCCTTCATAAGTATGCCGGTAATAAATATTTTTGGCTTTAAGTTTGTGTGAAATGGCGTGTCGGGAAAACTCAATACAAGATTTTCGCAGATTCCCTTGCAATCAGAGAATTTGAGTGCGCCCTCTTTGGCAAACACGAAGTAGGTAGTTAATACCTACATGCAGCTGTTGCTAGAACAATATCCCTGCTATAACCCCCTACAAACCCTACCTTTTTTCGAATTTTTCTACATTTTTGTTTTGTTAAATTTTGACTAAATTGGCATAATTCCTCTTTGGCCACGGTCAACATTTTAAAAAATATGAAAAACAATTATGTGGATTTTATTATTGCATGAATGTAATGTTGACACAAAAATTGTTAAACGAGTATTGCCTACTCCCATGATAGTTAGAAAAGGTTTAGTTGGTTTATAAGCCGATTACCTGACAATGAAATGTCACTGCAAGTCATTTTGTATTTTTGCTTTGTTTTTTGTCAATATGTATATACGACTTGTGAGATTCAATAAACTTACTATGTATTGTATGCAGACATCTATTTTGGTTATTGTGAACACGACAAATGATAAAATCAGTGGGTTTGACCACAAATCATGAAATATTTAAAAACATAATCTAAACCATCTGAGTATTCTCGGGGAGGACATCTGGGCATTTTCACCACCTGGCTACAATCAAGGTGAAAACAAAGTCCGAATACTCTCATAAACCGCACTTTGTGATAGGTGTTGAGACTGTCCTGAACAGTGTAACAAGATTACTCCTACATGTGCAACATATATAAATTTTGTCGAGTTTGTGCTCTTTCCTCGACTTTACAGGCTTTTCGACCGGCGTTCCAAAACAACTCGCGCTGATAGAGCTGATAGTGGTGATAGAAATACATGATACAGGGGTTGGCGTCTTAGCAACATAGAACGTTCTGTGATGTAGCTCCGCACTCGAAAATTCCACTGTATTGTATTTCCTCTGATCTTCGACTAGTCATTTACATTGCACACACTACGCGCTTTACGAAGTTCATCATTCAAATGCAATATACTAGTTGAGAGGAAAATATGTACACCAGTTTTACAGGACCAAGTATACAGGACAAAATATACATACTTATACATATACAGGAGCAAATATAAGACAATTTACATACCTCATGAGTAGTTACCATCAAAATACATGTACACAGTGTATCAGTGTATTTTGATGGGTACTACTCATGATGTATGTAAATTGTCTTATATATAGATATATATAGTCAGTCAATCAGTCAGCGCGCGTTCGAAACCATGTTGTACTGGTCTTGTATTCGTCGCATTTGAGCCATATTGTCCCCGCGCCACGATGACTCAGATGATTTACCTTTTTAATTAAATTTGTGAGTTCCAATGGGTGGAAGAACTTTGGGATAGACATTTGAGCAGTTGATAATACTGTCAACCATTTTTCAATATCACACACAGACGCCCTCCTTTATCGTAATAGTTCGCCGACTAAAACGGGTTATCTATGAAAACCCCGGGATTGTGTAGCTGGTGGTTTGAAACCCCTACCCTTATCAGACTGAACTAAACTCAAATTGCCTACCCCTTTTCAGACAAACTGTGGATATTTGAAACACCTTTCCAGACAGTAAGCATAAATGGTAAAGAAAGAAAAGATGCAAAATGCTTTGACGATCGAAATGAAGTTACAGAAAGAAAAAATCAGCTTCATTCATCTGATTGTTGGATCACTCAAGCTATAGAGACAGACTTTGGAAAATATGGACCCCTTTTCAGACAGAAATAATGAAAAAGGGATACCCCTTTTCAGACAGACAGAAATAACATACCCCTTTTAATTGCAGATAGAAGTGGTGAATTTGGGACCCCTTTTGGCGGCACATATACATATAGCACTTCAATGTGAGTACCCCCTTCCCGGGATCTAAAGCCGTACTTTGCGTATCAACCGAAATTACAAGTGTTAATAACAGGTTAAAATCAAACCAGTGACACCATTAGCTGATGAAAAAATGCTGTTACAAAAAATACATAAAGGTCAATTGTCTAGTATGAACGTGCCGCAGGACATCACTTGGGCTGGAAGAGATCACAACAAAGTCAGCATTTCAGGTGAAAACATCTAGTAGTACTATTTCTATAATAATATCCTACTAGTGCACAAGCCAACTATGTCACGGGAACGTGTCAGGACTTCATTCTGATTCAATTTGACGTCTACTCAAGTGTAACGTGCGCTATAGATTAACTTGACAAACGTGATAAAAGTGTTTATACAGTGTCAATATACACGAATGTTTCACGTCGCACTGGACGGCATTGTAATTCCTGTAAACTCAGAGTAGCTGCTGACAAAGAAAGTAAATCCTGTAAATAACATCGAAAACTATGTCAAATCAAAGTAGACATGGTCAGCGTGCGTGATTCTTGGTGTTAAGTGACAAGTATGAATCAATGGGTTGAGTAATAGTAATACCACGTCCCCACTGAAAAATGATATCCAAATTAATCAATTTTTTGTGTCACACTAGATAGGCATTCGTGTACAATAAAAGAGTGCTTAACAAATTTGCGTTTGAGTTATTCTGACAGAGCAAAAACTTTAATCCGATGACAAGGTGAATGATTTGTTTTGATTTAAGTGCTAGCGCCAGCCGGCGCAACTCACAATTGCATTAGCATGTATAATTTTGAAGGTAAACGGTATAACAATTAATGTCAGGGTTATGCGTGGAAATGTTTCTGTTACGATTTTGAACAGATAGAACCATCAATAATACTCAAAAATCGACAGTCGAAAATACGGGTATTCAAATACGAATGTAGGCATTAAGTGGAATTTTTCACTTAAAATTCGTTTGTCCCATCCATGTGTTGTTTTGCAGATATGCTAAATATGATAACATGTTTATTTATATACCTAGCATTCGACCACAAGCTGGCCAGCGGATTAACAAGGGGTTCCGACATTGATGTATTTGTAATGCTATTTCGCTTTTATTTATTTTTTCTTCGTTGTTTTTTGTGTTGGCGTTTGTCGAGAACCGTTGTAGGTTTTTTGAGGTGTTAAGAAATTATGCATGTAGGTAATGGAATGTGGGTTAAACGTAAATACTTTATTTTTAGGGAAATATGAAATGTGTAGATTTTATAACGCAGTACCTGGTATTTGGATTGTACAAGTAATTTGAACATTGCTTCGTAATGGCTCTGCGATACAAAGTGTGTTCAGCGATTACGTAAAGTTATTGGCTTATTTGACGTTGGTGACACCATGTCTAGCTGTGGCTCAGTACAAATTGAGTATTGCTCTAGCAATGGTGATAAGTTGCATATTGACTTAGAGACTTCAATATGTTTAAAGGTCAATCAGCTAGGTTCAGTTTTGACTTCTGAAAACGTTTGACATTCTTAAAAGTAAACTTGATATTCTTATATTGCATATTTTATACTGATATAATGTATACAATAATAAACACCATTGTAGTTAGTGACGGCATTAATGGGTTAAGACTTTTGTACTGAATGATGCATATTACATTGTCTTCGTATCAATGTAATATGTAGTTGTACTTTGAATATAACTATTAGTGATCGTATTTTGCGAGTGTGCATACCATGTACCTGTCACATGTTGAATAACCGATAGAATTAAACATGCACGGTGTTGTTATCAATGCTCGAGTTAGTAAGCTGGATGACGCTGCGTTAAATAGGCGTTAATTCCATGTGATCTAATCATTAGATTTCTTTACAGCTCTTATTCTATTAGCGGAGTCTCGGTGTGGAATTCAAGTATGGTATGGTCTAATTTGAATGAGCCCTTCTAGGTCTCTAATAATACATAACCATTTAATTGTGATTGTGATACGTACTTACCTTCTGTGTTGCCACTTTCAAAATAAAATATTTTTAATTTAACTTTTTAGTGGACGAGCAGAAAAACTGAAACTGGACCTTTTTAGCAAATAATACCATTCACTGCAAAATTTAGAAACATTTTTTTTTTAAATTCCGAGAGCTGGCTTTCACCAACCTGCTCGAAGATGCATGGGTACATACAACTTGACGATAATGCCCGTGATGAGGGCGTCAACATTTGTTATAATACAATATAAAACTATTTAGAAATTAATGTGTATCTCTTTGGTCGAGTTTAGTACTTGTCCAGTGTTATGTCCCAAGTGATTTGCAATCTATATACATTCCATAATCTCATTTGCAGCACATAAAGGGAAATCCGGTGTATTACATGATGAAGTACGAATAACTATCTACAACAACACTTTCAAAGAAAAGACCGACCAACCAATAACTGAGACATCAGGATGGATGGCCAATAAGAGGGGAGGCAAGGGGGTAGCTGGTACGGTTTTACGGGAAATAAAAAGGGCGTTTTACAATTTACAAGGAAACAAAGACGTTTTTACAGTTTACAGTGTTAAAAAAGGAACATTGATTGGTCCGAAGAGCTCTCCGGCTCAAATTCTCCACCATTGCTGCGCCGTGTGTAGGGATGCACGCGCATATTACCCTCGTAATGCTCTTCATTCGGTTAGAGGGCCTTTTACGTCTTGACATTCAATTTTGTAGTGAATTTTGTCTTCTAGTCGTTTTACAGTTTCTATAATGTAATTTCCCTGGATTATTCTTTACGATTTTTTTATTTGGATGTAAATCCTTGTACGTATTTTTTAAATTTACGTAGTACGAACAAACAAATATTGCAATTACGTTGAACGAAAATAACTCTTGCCCCCCCCCCCCCCCCCAATAACAATATAATCACCAAGCACAACAATTAGCAGATAACGGTATTTTCTGGCAACACAACAGGGACACTTATGGAGACTACACAAATGAAATTTACATACAACAAAGATATAACACAAGTGAAATTGACAAATTACAGGAAACACTAGAAAACATAAAGATGACGACAGAAAAGGAAGTGAAAGACACACTACCGGACAGGCTACCCGACAACAAGGACTGACATCACTACAAGTAAAACATCGTCACAATGTTTAAAGGTTTGAAACGCCAACAAAATGTAGAAGTCGACGACGGTCTTTGTACTTTGAATGGAAAGGAGCACAGAAACTTGGTTCCACACTTCAATTATATACAAAATAACACATTTCCACGTACTTTACAGAACGTCCTGTATTTGAATAAAAACACCTAGACTAGTTGAACCACTTCATGAATCGCCTATACGAACATATACGATGGGGCACAAACCTGAAAAGATCGAGGGAACACGCCCGAGCTGAATACGGGAAAACAATACTACAACAGATGCAGCCAAGGCTGAAACAATGAATGATCCTTCGTTTTATTTGAAAGGTCGTGTTTACATTTGATCTGAAATTGCAAAAAGCCGAGTAATAATTGCCATAATAACAACATGATGCTATAGGTAATTGCGGAAAAATAAATTGTTAGAAGTCAAAAATACGCGCAATTAACAGAACAGTGATAGCAGCGACATTAGAAACCATATATTGACTAAATTGAAAGAGTAGCTTATCCCGATGGTAGGATTGGTGAATTTTCCGACCACAGGATGTCACAAATAGTAAAGTACAATTCAAAATACGTCACAACTTTGACTATTCCAATGTATTGTTAAACAAATACATATGGTGGACAGGAACATAAACCACGAGCACACAAACACGAACAAAACACTTTATTAAATTTCAAACACAGATTTAAATAGACAAAAAAGATTTGACCTGAGCCAGATGTTACATGATAATATTGACATATTTGTGGAAATTGGACACTGTAATATCATTTCATAAAATAAAATTGAAAAACAGCAAACAGAAATCAATTAGCATTCGACCATATAGCGTAACCTTCACATAATCGCAAAGAAATTATACGACAGGCAAACGAAATGTGTACACTAGTCATCATACAGTGGACGCGCAAATGCCAGTGATCGATACCGTAATTTTGATCCATAACCGCTGCTGCACAACTACCAAAGTTAAATGACCATAGACAGCGTTTAACTGATTGTATCGTATCAATGGGTCCAGCTCAGCCAAAACATGTTTTCTACAAAATAAAAAGCCGCCATTGCAATAAGACCTGAAAATTACTGAGAACTGACATTTATGATGTACGGCAATATATACATGTTCAACAACGACTAATGGTGGAAAAGGGTGCGCAACCAGTTTTCAAAATATGATTTCGCCAGGTTATACAGCCAAGTTTACATCAACGACATAATTGTATATTCTGCTATTTTCAAACACCACCTGCAAAATTTAAATGGCATATTTCAAAGAAATCGACACGCCAATTTTTCATTAAAATTAGTTAAGTGTGTAATCATATGCAAATAACATTATTAAGCCAAATAACCCATCCACGGAAAAGAAAAAAAAAAGAAGATTAAGGGAATTCCAGTGCATATGGACCACAGTGCACACTCAGATACACTGTTTCGCGATTGGGATGCTCCAGAATGCTCCAGGATTCCTAGTCTAATGTATGCCTTGGATTCCAACCGAGAACAAAAAAAGTCATTTCAGGATACCATGACTCATTATCTCATTAAATCACGGAGCACTCAGATAGTATCTGAAGTATTTCCCTGTACTTTTACTTTTTATACGTCTTGTCTTGCCTTTCATGGAGATGTAGAGCTCCCAGACCAAGGATCAGTAACTAAACGTCGTTTTATTTCTTTAAATGCGTTTTCAAATTATCACCCAATCTTCGATATCAATAAACTCCCAATATCCATTGCCAGTCTCAAACTGTGTGTTACCCCCCCCCCCCCACACACACACACATACTGCTTTCAACACAATCACATCATCAAGATATGGTCCAATAGTTTTCCACTGCAACGCATAGAGTAGGGCATCCATCAGGCGTTTGAACATAGAGGGCATGCTGTAAAGTTCGAATACCATACATTCCACTGTCATAGCCAACTCCTGGCCACAATTTTGACTTCAATTGTTCATGCATCTCGGACCATCTCAAAAAATGTTCAAACCACTGACTTCAGATAAACTGATTTATTTATTCTAAGATTCAATAGATAAACATATCGAGCTGTTCTCCCACCTCTGAGGACCCTTGAGTGCACCCAAGCGCATATAAAATATCTTTCACTTGTTCATCAGCATCGCCTCGAGCTCATCTCTGTATTCCGAATGTTGTACTACCCTGTAAGCCATATGTCTCCAGAAGAAAATATATATTTATAGTAACTATGGAGTATATACACTACGTACTTGGCCTATTTCCTGGTAGCGCCTTCATTGTAGCAACTATTGCGCCCTGCTGCAATTAAATCGCCTCCTCACTCGATACTCATCAGATGTACCAATACGATGTCTTCAGTAGTTGCAGGTGACTACCAATCCATGTACACAGGCGCTTCTGAGAGTTGAATCTTATTTGGAATTGTCACTACTCCCTCAAACCCAATCCATTAGGATCGGATACAATTTGTCATTTAAAACTACATCAAAAGGTGCAATTTTTTTCAGACCAACACACTCCCCATTGAAATATTGCCTAGTGCATCTGCTTTTGTGTATTATTTGTGTATTATTTGTGTATTATTTGTGCATTATTTGTGTATTATTTGTTTATTATTTGTGTATTATTTGTGTATTATTTGTGCATTATTTGTGCATTTTTTGTGTATTATTTGTTTATTATTTGTGTATTATTTGTGTATTATTTGTGTATTATTTGTTATTATTAAATCTTTATTGTGCGATATAAAGGGAAAAAGCTTATACATGCCAGATTTAACAAAAATAGAAAAGAAAAGAAATAAAAATTCAGTACTTTATAGTAGATATGACGTATAAGTTTGTAATACAGAACATAACACTTGGAACAGAAAGGCGTGTCTGATAATAAAAGCAGTACATCGATCCTATTGTCACTTTCGAGTATAAAGTAAAAATAAGCATATTTTGTGTAAGAGTGTCAAATGTAGGAATGTTGCTAGATACAAACATACTACTACAGTAACGCTACAATCTCGGGGAAGGTACAGGAATAAACGAAAATCATTCATATTATACGCAACACGGAGATCATAAACACTTTTGCGATTATGTTGAAACTAAAACTATAAACAATACACGTCAGTGGAAAATGTTTGGAACAATGCTTTTTTAACATCATTGCAGCATATCAATATTGGCTTTCTATTGGCTCTGTCATAGAATAATTTAATCTGTCGCTTTATGTCCACACAGTTATAGATAGCAATCTATTTTAAATAAACGTGTATATGTACAATAAAGTTACGAAGATATACAGGTGGAAGTACACTACTTCTAAGAGCACTCTTCCGAGTAGCAAGGTAGATACATTCAGAGATTTTATGATGGTTAAAAATATCAAGGGTGAGCCATATTTATAGCAAGCATTAACAAGTGTTTGGAAACCGAGGGTGGACGGGTTTTATCCAAACAAAAACTAGTCGCCTATTCTTGGCAAAAGACCACAGAAATGTACCGGATTATGCCACAAAACTGAATCAAGATATTAGAAGAAGAAATTTAATTAATCCTGCTCTAATCAATAGATGCCATGTCAAATGGCATTTACAAATACGTTTACAATATTTAATATAGGCAAACGACTAAAACTGATTACTAATTGAATGTTATAAAATATTGGGTTGAAATAAACACTTGGTTGCTATGCTCATAACATTGCCACTATGTACCCTAATGTGAGTGTCTGAATTGATACCTAGTAACATGTGGTCCTCCTAGTGTCATCTGAGTCGTTAAAACTTGTTTGTTCACCTTCCAGTACAGCTTTGCAGTCATTATGAAGAATCCGTTTTACCAGTCAACACAACATATACGATGTAATAGTAATGTTTAGTTTACACATGGCACGATACATGCTTCATCGTAAATACCCACACAGTAGCCTCTCATTGATTTCAGTCTGGTGATTTAGTTGACTGATTGCGACGAACACTTATATCCTGTTAATTCCAAACACAGCCATGTTTTCCAGCTGATTATCCATAAGTGATAATAGTGAACGTTCCGGGATTATGTCGATGTCTTTAACATCCGGAATATCAAAATCATTGCATCGTAGAAGTATTTATATGTATATATATGCAAATCTTAATTAAGAAAGGCGTATTTGAGTAACATATCGAAGTCTACTTGAACTATTTTTTGAGTGAAGCTAACCATTTAGTGTGTTACCGAAAGGAAAGACAACCTGAATTATAATCAATTCTTTTCCACACCGACAAGTACCCTGTTATCTGCTTGTCACGTTTATAAGTCTGCTTTGAAGGTTATTCGTTGAAAACAGTTATGGAGTAGTCATTATATTAGTTTGTTGTAAAAGTTACTAGTGATACGTGTGCACTCTCAGACCTGTGACATTTATAGCGAATTGTATTAATTTGGAAACCACCTCACATATGTGAATATTTGTTTAATTATTAATATTTACAATACATATGAATTTGTGTGGAATGTTATTGCCCCTTATATGTATTAGCATGGGATATTCTAATACTATTGCTTGAAAACAAGTCACACATATTAGTGATTACAGCAGACTAACAGAGAACTAGCCATCAAAAAAATGGGAAATATATCAATTATTGGGCATAGTGAAAAGCAGCCACGTTTGGATTTTGATTTCGGTGTTTTATGTGACAGGGTGCCTCCACAGTACAATATCACGCGTGTATTAAAATGGAGATTGTAAACCACCATGCGTGAAATAATATGACATTTGTTATCGGTCATACTTCTATTGCAAATGCACATTGAGGATGTTAACCGTAACACTTCACACATCCATATGTTTGTATTAGCATGTAATAAGATACATGCTGTAAACCATCGTGTTTGTTTTAATTGCAAACTACTACCTGTTTAGGCTCAGGTCGTTTTCGGTGTTTTGTATGTTTATATGCTGACTCTAATTTACTTACTTACTTATATGTTGGAGATTGTAAACCACTACTTGTGTATTACGATGAGCATTGTACACGGCCATAGTCATATTGAATATAGGAAATGTAAATCACTACACTTGCATCCATATAGATATTTCAGTCTATCATGCGTGTATTAGGATAAAGATTATAGACCACCATGCTTGCATTCATCACAGGATTGTAAATCACCTGATATACCATGGTATGTATTATGGTGAATATAGTGTCAACCAACATACTTGTAGTCATTGAGAATTTGTAAACTACAATTCTTGCATAAACATTATTCTTATATAAAGATTGAGATCATTACCTTTATGTTTATACAATGCTATAGATTATAAACCGCCATGTTTGTTTTGTAACTGATATTGTAAACCACTATAATTGTATTCTTTTGTTGTTAAAAGTAGTCTTTAATAACAAATATACTATTCTAAGGTGGGATAATTGTTTACTAAGCCTTAAAATCAAAGTATCAAAGATATTCTAAAAATACCCCCAGTACTCCATATATGCTGATGACATTGTATTACTCTGTCCATCTGTTAAAGGTCTTAAAAGACTAGTTGCTATTTGCTAAACAGTATTATTTGTAATCCTAAAAAGTCTGTATGTATTTCTATGATACCTCCTCGTTGTCGAATTAGACAAATTCCATGCGTATGCGTGTCGACAAGCACACCTATTTGGGTGTGGTCATTAATAAACATGGAGATGATAGTGATGATATTAATAGACAAATGAAAAGTTTTTACGCTAGAGCAAACTGGCTTATTCGAAGATTTGCTTGCTGCTATTCAAAAATAAAAATTAAATTGTTTCAGAGTTACTGTACGACTATGTATTGCTCTCATTTGTGGTCTATACATACTAAAGGGCAGATTAATCAAGTTCGTGTTGCATATAATAATGCATTTAGAATTTTACTGAAGCTTGGCAAGAGGGATATTAGTATGACTCAAACCCTTGTACATAATCGTAATTACAGCTTTTTAACATATTTATTATGTACATTTTCTTGGTCTTCTTATTTTTCTGTAACTTTGGTTATGCTTATATGAGCTAGTAATCGAAATAATGTATATTATTAGTATGAGTGCAAGTTATTATTAGTTTCTGTTAAATTCTAAAAATATTGTTAAAACATCATGCTTAATTAAATGGAGATTTTAAACCATCGTTGTTGTATCAGCGTGGAGATTGTAAACCGTGTTGCTTGTATTGTGATATAGATGTGAACAACTACGCTTGTATTTATATGGAGATTGTAAACTACAATGTCTAGTTTAGAATGTAAATTATAAACCCCAATGATTGAATTAAAATAGTGATGCAAATCACTACGATTGTATTTATATGAAGACTATCAACAGCAATGTTTTAGGAAAGAGATTATAAACCGCAACTGTAAACTATTTTGATTTATAAAGATGGCGATTGTAATTCATCGTGTTTGTATTAAAATTGAGATTGTAAACCGCAATGCTTGTGTATTCATAGGAAATTTGTAAACCTCAATGTTATAAAATGAAGATTATTATCCGCAATAATTGAATTACAATTTGTTTCACGTATTTTACCATATGAGGAATGTAAAATTTACAGTTCACACGATGAGAGTAATGACTGGTGTTATAAAATATGGTATACACTTCTAAATATTTTAATCTCAGTTTGTGTGTTTAAAAAGCGTAATTCAAGTGTATTATGATGTATAAAAAAGGGTGGATGCATGGCAATTTCATACTCAACATGTTGTTATATTGAACTTGATATGTATTGACACTATGTTCATTTTGCAGTGGTAATCAAAGCACATTATTTGAAAACCACTGTGAATCCGTAATATCCAAGTTTATATTTAATGTGCCACAGATACCTTGTAGTGCGCGTTCCAAATTCAATTAAACTGTCACGTAGCGATGTAATTGATGAAATTTCATTCGTTTTCAATTTAACCTTCGATAAAATTGCAAAGCCCGGAATCTCCAGTATATCTTTCATGTTGCTGTTACGACTCATCACCTATCATGCTCGCAGTGACAACAGCTGTCCGTCTACCAGCCTGTTGCTTTAATTACGTTAATTATATATCAATACGCATCTCCACCGATGCATGCAACCTGAATGAGATTATGGATTTGGGTTAGCTATAATGATCATTGAAATAGTACTCCAAATATCACTACATCATTGCATAAATAACCTCGAAATCCTGAAAATGATTCGAATACTCGTAGTCACGAAACAATTTCGAATAGGCAAAAAAGTTACTGATGACGCCATATAAACCATGTTATATCAGGTACTCGGTTAAGATGGTTTCCGTAGTAACGATGTCGCTTTCATCATCCATCCTGTCTCTTTTTCGTCGTTGGTGGTGTATTTTCTGTCGCAAAGGCAACAAGCTGCTCGACAATTTAAAGAGAAGATCCAGGCGGAGATTGTTTGTGAATATTGTTAATTTTACAAAATTACATTTTTTGATACAGTTTTATATTTGTGTAACAACTGATTTACTGTAATTGAATTAGGTTTGAAATGATTGGTTTCTAGTGTTTATATTTCATTATGTTGTTTATTTTTTAAAAGATGCAATGAAACAGGCGAAGAAATCTATAAGAGCTTGTTTTGCAATTTGGAAATGTGTTGGAGCGGGTGCAAGTACCAAATTTCTTACAAAAAACAACATTTGACAGCGTTATTCAACATCTGCAATTATCGCGGGGCTACAGTATGCTGTAGTGGGATTAATTTTGTATAATAATGCCAGCAGGGTGTGGTACAGATATGTTTTGTTGGCGAACAAACATCGAATAGTCTGTCTGGGGGAACTGGAAATACTACATCAACGAGTAAACAGAGAGAACATAATGAAAAGATATTCAGAGCAAATCATTGATCTGCCAAAATATGTATGGAAATAAGACATGTCTTGATTTGACTACATTTAAATCTACTTTGGTCACGTGTGGTATAAGTGTCTAAACATGATACAGTGTATTAACAATCATTAGTGTTAAAAGATAGCGGATAATTTAGATTGCTAGAACTTCATAGAAAGTATATGGGTCCTCACACAGTTTTGTCATTAAAGTTGGTCAATATGCCAAGTTCCTAGTGTCTAAACGGGTGTCTAACAAGTGTGAAATTGAGCAATTCGAAAATAATATCATTTCCTACGGATTGTACAGAATTTAATAATCACGGATGAAACATGTAACAGTAAACTACCGTCATGAAAACTTTAATTATGTGTCGTCCATGGAATTATCACATCGTGAAATGAAAAATAAAATACAACCATGTATATGGCATTAAATACATTCTAAATATAATGTAACTCGTTTGCATTTCTTCTGATTAGCATCATATTTTTTCTAAAATTATAACGAAAACGTCTATGATGTCTGAGTCAAATACTATTTTAGATCTGCAAACTGTTCTGACCATTCATTTGAATTATTTCAGAGTGATCGTTTGAGAGTTAAAATGAAATAAATTATTTCAAGACAGAAACGATTTGCTAAACAAAATAAATGTTGAGTTTTCAAAAGTAAGACATGTATCTATATCGTAGCTCAGACCCACCAAACTTTGATACATTTTACAAGCTTACCTTATCATTATGAACATTTCATCTTATTCACGGTGTCAATGAAACAATATAGTTTGTTTTACTTGTATTGTATTGAATAGGGGCATGCTTACTCCAATGTCAATATCATTCAAAACATGTTCATTGTATTATGAGTTGGATAACTTTCCGACAAGCAGAACATGCTACCTTTTTAAGAGGAACTAAACTGACATCCAACACATACATTGACTATTACCACTGCCTATGCAAATCATTCAATACATGGCATACAATAACTATATTTTTCTTATGATGTTGTTGTTTATAAAGACCAAGATTAATATCACGCACAATAAGATTAGCAGACATAGAAACAGTTTAGATTATTCCACAGAGCCCTAATAGATACCAAGCTGCCTTCAGATTAGTTGTCTAGTTCATGAAATGTTATCATTTTTATAGGATATGGTTGAGCTATAAATTCAATGAGTTACTTATATTAAAAATCAAATATGAGATCAAACTATAGCAATTTGATATCTTTTCATTTTTCATTTTAAATATGACATTGTATTGTTTTATATCGTCATATCTTTAATAATCGACAACCGGTATTTACCTGTATGTAGTCTTATGCAATGAGCTGCATTAAAACAAATAACTTAGGCATATGAATATGTTGGGGAATGAGTAATAACACTTTCAACATTATTTTAACCTGATAGATCCGTATCCGTCCATTAATGGGGATATTGTGGGTTAGACAACATTTCTCGAAAAAAACGGGACTTCTAAACTGGATGAATGGCAACAACTCTGTACAAAAGAACCATTTACTAGGAAATAAATCAAATTGCGTACCATTTAAAATACACACTTCAGAGTAAAATGCTATAATTGATTTAAGTTAATAATCCTTTGCTGATATTTGATCAATAGCAGTGTATCAGGATTATTGGTTATCATACACATAATATATAATCCTAAGTGTCCTCACACCGATGTACGTTCCACAACATGTGCTACATAACATCATCAGATCACCTAGAATCACACCATGCTGTGAACAATTGAATAAGTAGTACTTTTTTGTATGACGTCAGAAGATATCCGTATCCCTCTGTACATCAATATACATGTTTTGGACATTTATCACACCTACTAAGGTTATGCTAGTCTTGATATTCCGTAGTTTGTTTAAAGGGCTCGTAATATTTAAAGATCTAAAGATCCACATGACATCACTCAGACACATTTGAGTATTGTTCAGATGTGGATTTCAAGGAGGAAATAACGATCCTCAGCATGTGTTTCTGGTGTTCATTACAACTCGCACGTTTTGTTTGCAAACAAGGTCGGTTTGTTGACAAGCTGGTGCTGTCTACAATTCATTTCAACTGTTTAGTGGTTGCTTAGTAACAACACGGCTAATATGATGTCTTTGGTTATATACAAGGCAATCTTATAGCTGTTTAAAAACATCGGATTATCTATATATAATGCCGTTTACGTAAGCCACATTCAAAGCATGGCAGAACGTATAATTTTCGCTGTTTGACTTATGCTTGCTTGTGGGGGTCATAATATGCAAAGAATGGCACTGGAACAGATCTCATTACCTTGCTATGTTTGAGTCTAGGAATGTGATATTAAATATGACAATTAATTTGTAAGTACTCGCTACTACGCGATGTCACATGTACATTCATCAACCATGAACTAACTTTGACTTGCGTGTCAAATATCAACATACGAGTCAACATCATGCTTAAGAAGCATATTTATTCTTCACATTCATCCATCATTAAAAAAACGTCAAGACTGTATTGTTGGCTTTGTTCAGCGATTGTAGACTCACGTACAAATATGCAAATTGGGACCACTTGATCTTTTTGTAGCTAAAAAATCTGTGGCACAAAACGTTGCAGGGCATTGGTTGTCGAGCAGCGCGTGTTTGAAATTCATGTAAACAAACATTGTATTTTACAAGCTGTTTTGTTCCATGTCGAAGAGGACACGGTGCCACGACTAGCACCTGCCGTCAAACACAAAGTAAAGGATAACATCATGTGCAGCATTGAAAAAAAACGTCAGAAACTGATCAATCAAAGCAAATAGTCAGGCATTACGTAAAATATGTCTAACACAGTGTCAAGAATATGGTCGAGTACAACGTGATGAAAGACATAAAGCACACCATGTAATATAACTACAAGCACGTCAAACACAGCATCCGGTGTAGCGTCAGGCACAGTCTTAGCAATAGCGTCAAACACTACTTACAAAATTACTTCAAACATTGCGTCAAACACAGCGTTAATATAGCGTCTAACATGGCATGGAAAATGCTTAACAAATTGTGTCAAGCATGATGTGTAAAGCATATGAACAGTGGAGTAGGGAAATAGAGACGCACAAACAACTGAGGTCAATCAACTTGAACTTTGTAAGTCCAATGACAGTTAGGTTGTGGAGAACCACTGTTTCGCTTACATTGTTTTCTACGTGGTCGTAATGTTGTAATTGTTGGTATGTTAATATGATATATATCATCAAAATACGAGATATACATGTTCAATGCCACTATTAATTTTAATACTCTATATTATTATTACATACTCTAGATATACACCTTTTTTTAACACTAGGATTCAGCCAAATTTTACTCGTCCAACGAATCCCAGTAATAATTTGCAAAAGTATCGAGAAGCCTTTATTCAAAGCATGTTCGAAGATTTGCCTACCACACAGTATAATATAAGTTAATGAGAAAAATCATAATCACCAAATCAGTGTATTACCCTCTTGAATCAGTGTGATGGTGAATGAAATAAAATATATGATTCAAACTAACTTTTAAGTTAAAACAATAAACCTATAAAATTACACACGATACCAAGATATAAATTTGGCAATCAGGGACTGCAAGCTTTAGAATTCGGAGTCCGTCCGTCCATTCGTCCGTCCGTCCGTCCGTCCGTCCAGAGTCATATTTCAGAACCCCGTGTACCAAATCTGTTCGTACTTTGCATGTGACAGAGGAGAGATTGGCACGAAAGGGCGCCATCCGATCTGAATAGAACATTCGGAGTCAGTCGTCCGTAGCCCATCGTCAAAACAACAACGTATTTTTTACGAACATATGAAATAATTTCAGCAATTTCTTTACAGAATAATTTTCAACAAAACATAGAAGCATTTCATAGAAAAATGCAAGCTTTACAATTATGTTTATTGCAAAACTATTCAACCGACAGTCAGTTTCACGCCAACATTTATTGCTGGAGCCCGAGTTGTACGCGTGATTTTATCACGTTCAAAATTGTTCCATTTCAAACTGCGCATGCACACACACTGTGGTTTCTCGAAATGCATACTAATTGGGTACAAATTAGGTGCAGAGATAAAAGACACTGAAAACATTTTGAACAATTTTGAGCAATAGTACTAGCGTGAAATATAAACGTACTTCTGTATTTTCCATGAATTTCGTAACTTGCTGTGATCAGGGTAAAGACAAAATCTGTGGTTACTTTCAACAGTTTGCTGGAGTTTGATCAAAAACGTGTCTCAAAAAACACCTTTAAAGCAGTTTTTCGATTATTATTTCAGCTCATAACGATAGAATTGGTCAGTTTAGAACTATCATGTATGCTATCGGAAAGCATTTTGGCACAATTTTACTAATGAATATTAATTTATGTAAATGAGACGATTATTTCGACCAATCGTGTCATGCACCCCCCTCCCCCCACCTGATGTGACATATGTACATGCAGTGGTTTACTGATTCAATCCAATATGTCTGAGTGGCGGCTATTTTGTTTTATAAAAATGCATGCTTTGACAGTTTTTGACAAATTTAGTACATACGTTAATCATGTAGGATACATGTTTATGTCGATTCGTTTAGGATTTGAATCAAAGATGGCCGACTGGCAGTTAATTTGTTTTTCGAAAATATGGTATCTTATACATGCTTTGTCAGTTTTTGTTCAAATTTGGTACATACATTATACATGTTAGGATTCGTTTGAGGATCGAATCAAAGATGGCCGACTGGCAGCCACTTTGTTTTTTGAAAATGTTGTATCTTATACATGCTTTGTCAGTTTTTGTTCAAATTTGGTACATATATTTATACACGTTAGGATTCGTTTGAGGATTGAATCAAAGATGGCCGACTGGCAGCCACTTTGTTTTTTGAAAATGTGGTGCATATGCATTGTACGTTTCAGATTACCACTGATGGCCAACTGGTGGTATATATAGGAATACGTGTTCACATCAGTTTATTGCATAATCAGATCAAAGATGGCCGACTGGCTTCCATCTTGTTTTTCTTCTTCAACGGGATTTGTCTTCTTTATTTCAAATAAAACAACAATACAATATCAAATCGAACTGAATAAAGCTCTGGATACATAAATTCGAAAATCTCATACAGTAGAATATAATAAAATATGAAATATAGTCATGAACGAATAACATTCTACTATTCTGTTCAAAAAGTTCCTCAGTCCATCAATCTACTCGGGTAGTCCGCTACCACATTGTCCCGTCCAGGAATATCCTCAACACGATAATTATATCTTTGCAGAGTTATCGCCCATCTCATCACTCGGTCATTTGCAAACTTGGCTTTATCCAGGTAAGACAATGGTTTATGATCCGTCTGAAAAATGAACTCCACACTGGCTAAATATAGGCGAAATTTATTCACGCCCCATACAATGGCTAAACATTCCCTTTCTACATTTGAATATTTCTTTTCTGCATCGGATAACTTCTTACTTGCATAAGCAACTGGATGAAGCTTCTCACCATGATTCTGCATAAGTATTGCTCCAATTCCTACCTGAGACGCGTCCGTCCGCAACACAAATGGTTTCTGTGGGTCTGGCAACTTCAAAATTGGTTTGCCCAATAAGTATTCCCGCAAAGTGTTATATGCTTTCTCCTGGGCCTCTCCCCATACAACTTTGTTAGGTGGTTCTTTCCTTAGTAGGTCACTCAGGGGTGCTGCAATAATTGCGAATAAGGGGATGTGGTCTCTGTAGTAATAGACCAGCCCAAAAAATGATCGGACACCTTTCTTGGTCGCTGGTCTTTGCGCTTCTCGAATTTTCTCCATGTTGTCGTGACTTGGACTCACCCAATTTTGTCTGATGTTGCACCCAGAACACACTTGGATGGTCTAGCTGTTATGTCCGCTGCCCTCAGTCTTCGTAACAACTCAGATAATACTTGAACATGCTCATCCCAGCAGCTTGAATAAACTATCAGGTTATCTATATAGCTTTCAACCCCCTCCATACCTGACAATAATTTCCTGATTCCCCGCACCAGAGTAGCTCCCGAATTTTTCATTCCAAATGGCATCATTAATAATTCATAAGTTCCATCGGGAGTAACAGTCTTACAGTAACAGTTGGTTACAGTGACCTTATTTAATTTCCTATAGTCTACACATATGCGATTCGATCCATCCTTCTTCTTTACAATCACCACCGGTGACGCATAGGGAGATGTGGACTTCCTGATTACTCCCATTTTTAACATATCTTCAATATCTTTCCTAAGGTTCTCCCTTATTGCATACGGTAGTGAGTATGGCTTAGATCGTATTGGTGTGTCATTTGTCAGGTCAATCTTATGACTGATTATCTTAGTCTTTCCTGGCAAGTCAGTAAACACCTCATCATAAGTATTTACTAAACCCACCAGTTCTTTTCTCTGGTGTTCTGTCAGGTCTGTACCAATTTGAACATCTTTACCTGACTCCTTGGGTTTACAAGTTCCTAACTCTAGAAGATCATCTTTGTCTACAGCATTCTCATCATCTGACTTGTTGCACCCCGCTATAGCTGCGCCCACAGCATTCATCGGGTCTATGGCCGTATTTGGTGAGTAACTTGTCTCACTTACATCTGGTTGAAGTGACATCTCCCGCTCAACATACAACTTTAACATATTTACATGATACGTCTTCACTGTGTCACCTACCCTCACTCGATAATCGTTTTCAACTATTACCTGCTCCACCACATAAGGACCCTTTCACTGCATCAACAGCTTGTTGTTGTCAGTTGGCAGCAAAATCAACACCTTATCTCCTTCCTTAAGCACTCGCTTCTTCGTTTTACGATCATAGTAACACTTGTATCGGTTCTGTGCCTTCTGTAATTCCTCTCGAGCAATCTCTAAAGTCTGTTCTAACCGATCTCTGAACTCAAACACATACTGGTAACTATTAACTATCTCAGGAGTATCGCTTTCTTTGTTTCATAATTCTTTAAGGATCTTCATTGGGCCTCTAACCGTTCGATCATATAACAGCTCAAATGGGGAAAAACCAGTTGACTCCTGTGGTACCTCTCTATATGCGAAGAGTAAAGCACTAATATACCGATGCCATTGCCTTGGTTGTTCATGGCACAACTGCTTTAACATCTTCTTCAAAGTACCATTAAACTTTTCCAACAGTCCATTACAAATGGGGTGATAGGGCGTAGACATCAGTCTCTTAAGGGGTTAGCATACGTTCGCTGGTTCAATTTTTTGGCCTCAATTTACCGACTGAAACATACATTTTACCCATGCATGTTATATACCATAATAAAGATCTTGTTTCAAACTTTTGAAATATGGCAATTTTTTTAAATTATGCAAATACCAAGTCACGTGATCACAAGAATACGCGAAAATGGAGTAAAACGGCCAATGACGCAATTAATAATTAATTTGCAGCACGACTGAATATATTTTTTATGTAAATATTACCGAGGGGTGCTTCATGTACAATGTTCTTCGTTTTTTTGCAACTATAATTTGTTTTTATGTAGCCTTATTTCAAATGTTTGAACGTTAATACCTGAGTAAAAACAACATGTCTCTATATAAAAATGAGCAAAAAATCAAAACGAAGGCAGATAGAAATAAATCCAGGAACATTCCTCCAGTACTCTATATAGCGGTAAAGTTGACCAAAAATGGCGACGATCTGACCTTTCGTTTGTTAGAAATTGCGTACTGAATCTGTAGAACTGCGTAGAAATTAATTTCAAGATAAACGCAAAAAACGTCCAAGGTCATTGAATCTCAAACTAGGTCTAAAAATTTTGAAAAATATGGAGTTATAATTATTGAAACATGTCTGTCTAGCGACCAGCTACTAAATAATGGCTTCTAATGTCGGGGCTAAATTTTATACGCGTTAAAAACAGGATGAAATATGTTTTGAAATTTCAGAACTGTCCTACCGTGTGTCAACCACAACGTGGTGACGTAGTGATTTGCATATTACTAATATGGTGTGGAGGCGGAGTTATTCCAAATAAAGAAAATGGTTTAAGCCGTGTGCACAAGATATTTTCAAGTTTGTTTTCATTACTGTTCACTGTAAAACTGATAGTGAGGTACGTCGTCGCAAGCGTGCGAACACGGTTTCTCTTTTAGTAACCGTGGTGCGAACAAGAGCAATGACTTTGCCTTTTTTCGATCGTTTTTGTGACCGCTTGTTGAATTCGACTGGACAATTTCCGCTTTATTTTCGATCACGAAAACCCCGAAATATCACCGCCCGCTCGCTCGCAGAAAATTTCCGAGGTTCACATTGTCTTATAATTGTCTTGCTGGTTTTTGTAAATGTTGAACAGCCGACAAAAGTTCAAATACTTTTCGTTTTAACTATCTATAATTGTATGCACGCAATCTGCCCCTTTGACTTCGACTTGGCTTGGATTGAGTATATTATTTTCAACAATATTCTGACGTGAAATACAAAATGTATTTCAACACAAGTACGACATGTTCGTCTGGGGTTTCTTTCCCGATTGTTGAGTCTTCGCAATGTGTTTACGGTTTGTATAATTATTGTTGTTTTCCTCAAGGCGAAGACAAGCTGAAAGACCATGAAGCTAAATGGCAGTTCCATGCATGGCTGAGTGAAAGAAAATATTTAATCTAAGCCTAAAATAAAAACTAATATTACACCTCTTTGTGTATTTGTTAATTTTACATGTTTGTCATGACAGTAAATCTAGAAAAATCTCCTCTTTCGTTGATAATTTCCATTGTTTGGAATGTCTGTCGATCGTGCCTCAAATCGATCGATCCCCGTTGGTTTCTCCATACTGAGTTTAGGACGGGCGTCGGTCCCGACGTCCGGCATTCATCACAATCAGCCGAGACAAAACACTTACCGTAATTCATGGGGATCATGTCCCGTAATTTGTGGGCTGAAAACCCAAATAATTAAACAAGTATTATTATTATATATATTTCATTTCACATCGCGAAATTACAACAGAGCTTGGTTGTTCGCGGTGAAACAGCCGCCTTGAAGTCGATACAACTTCAACTAGTCATTTCTTACCTTGAAATCAAAAAAATAAAAATTCCAAGAGCATCGGGGAATATATTAATAACCATTTTTAGCAATCGCTAGATTTATTTTATCTGAATACATGAAATGCACGAGATTTTCGACATTTATTGGCAACTTCCGCGCTGAAAATGGTTGAAAATGTGGGTGTGGTTCTCTCGCAAAATCCTGTTGATTATACGGACAAATATGGTTCTGTGACCCAGGTTGTGCTCCGATCAGGTGACTTTCAGCAAATCAATGATGTTGTAACAAAGCATATTTGACGCTAATTGAAGGGTCGTCGTACCGTCCAATCTCCGGCTTCGATTCACATAGTTTTTTTTTGTTTTGTGACAGGCTTCAAAATTGTTCACTGAAAAACATCGGTATATTTTGACTAACGGAGGGGATTTGACCTCAGTTCAAAAAGAAGAAAAACTAAGCTGAGTCCACGGCGAATCAGTTCTCTTTGTTTGTCGTGAAATAAGATAACCCCGAGTAGGGCCGATGATTTTCAGCCCTGAAGGACTTCCGCGTGAATCCTGATTTTCGAATTGTTCATCCATGGGTCATCTGGCCACCAAATATTTATGGCTATAACTAAATTTGACACGTTTTTTTCTGAATTATTCATTTATGTCAAGCTCTGTTCTATTTTTTCAGAGCATGTGGCCGTTTTAGTCAAATTTATTTTTTGTGGGAACACTTTTACGGTACGTATAGATCGAGCTCATTCACTGATCGTGACTTAATTTTGCAAATTATACCAGACCGACCGCCTGTAGGTCCCAGTTTAATTGCTTTGACGATGTCATGCAACTATTAGATTTGAACAACCACCATTTCGACTACTCATGTGTGATCAGTGTTTTGGCGAGCAGTCAATGTTTTCAATGAGCGAGCGAGCGAAAAAAAGAGCGATTAAAATGCTGTCGCTTTCCGGTCGGACAAGACCGCGCGGTCGGAAATCAAGCAATAAGCTGTGAGTGTAAAAGCGGAAGGCTGGGCGAAATGAGTATCTTAATTACATAAATTTTGTAGTATTGATATGCAAATCGGATCTTTCATCAAGTGTCAATTAGAATTACTTTCATGCGAGTGTTGTGCTTGTGTTGGTTGTGTATATAAACAATCACACGTGGCAATGTTTTGAAATGGAAAAAACGTCGAAATATGCCTTTTAAAATGGAGTTTTTGTTTAGAATAAAAGCACAGTCATAGACACTGTCATAACCAACAATAATTTAAAATAAAAAAAAATATTGAAAAAAAACACATTAAACGTATGCTAACCCCTTAATGCTGAGCAATCTTGATACTTCTTGCATGCATTCTGACACAAACTGAGTCCCCATGTCACTTAGTACCTCTTCTGGAACCCCCAATCGGCTATAAAAGTCAATCAACGCCTCGGCTACAGTCTCCGTATCTATATTTTTAAGTGGAACCGCCTCTGGATAACGTGTAGCATAGTCCACCATAGTTAAGATGTATCGATGACCCCCCCCCCCCGTCACTGGCTGGCGTAATTGGTCCAACCAAATCTATAGCCTCACGCTTGAATGGCATATCAATTAAAGGCATCTTGCCTAATGGGGCCTTCACAACTGATCCCTTTCAAACAGTCTTCTGGCACACATCACACGACCTACAAAAACTGGTAACATATTGATGTAGCCAGTCTTCTGTCTTCGTTATCCCCCTGTGTCCACCAAATATTGAATCATGGGCAATCTCCATAACACGAGTCCGTCACAGTTTCGGCACAGCCACTTGACGTACCGTCTTGCCTCCTGGAACTGAACGATCCCGATACACACGATATAGCAAGCCTCCATATACCTGGAACTCGGTTGTATGATGCCCTCTCACTTCTGGTTCTCTCTTATTATAATACTTCTTCAACGATGTGTCTGCTTGCTGCATCTCGATTAATTTGTCTTTTGTTACATGTGCAGTTTTTACATCACACACTTTGAGGGGCTTCACCTTACCAGATTTCTTCACTTGCGCTCTGATTGATACTGCTCCACTCACATTCCACACTGGATCCGGGTCATCTGGTGGTCTTGCTCCAAGCACATTCCCAACAATTAACTCATAGATTGGGTCCTGCACACATAATGCTTCAACCGTGCCTCTCAAATATGGCGTATCAATTTCCACCATGGCGACTGGAACCCTTCTTACAGTACGATCAACCATCAATATAAGACCCATCTTTTTTGTATACTGGTCATCTGGTACCAAGCTCTTCTTGACTATAATGCCATTACACCCAGTGTCTCTCAACATGGTCACAGCTGTGTCACCAACCTTCCCTTGACCCACAGGCAAAGTCCTGTCCTCCACAACGCCACTCCGTTCCATACATGCACCATTCACAACCTTTAACTGCTCCCCCGATGCTAACAACAAATGGTCCTTCTCAATCATTTTAGGCACATCACTGTTAATTTGAACAGCACAGCTAGCACTGATATTAGACTCCTCTTTAACCACTGCAGCTGCACCAGTAGTAGTGCTGGGTTTGACACTCTCTCTTTCTTGACCCATGTGTTGTCCACTATTGCAGAACTTAGCCACATGTCCCATGGCACCACACTGAAGGCACTGTTTACCTTTGTCATGGTTAACATCAGTAATGCGGGATGGACATTGTACTGCACCTTGACATACAAAACACCGGATACTACTGCCCTGTCCCACATCAGTATTTCTAATGGCAGTCTTATTATCATTACGCCTCACTTGGTCCTTCGTGGATAACTGTCGACAATGTGCCACTAGGTACTGCTTTGCTATTACTGCCAACTCATCTAAATCTTTGGGTGCTCTTTCTCTAAGATAAACTGCAAGATCTCTTGTACAGGTACCAATAAACTGCTCCTTCACCATCAAGTCGGTAATACCATCATATGTTAATGCAGTGCCTGACAACTCAACCCATTTAGCAAAATAATTCTTAAGCCGCACAATTAACTGGTCAGGACTCTCAGAACTATCAGGTTTAATTTCACAAAATCACTTTCTGTACCCATCCTCTGTGAAATCGTATCTTGTCAACAGCGCCACCTTCACACGATCATAGTCAACAGCATCAGTGTCGGACATCCTGGAATATACTTCCAGTGCTCTACCAGTCAGCAGCGCACTCAATTTTGTGGCCCATCCATCTCTATGCCATTTCGCATTCGTCGCAAACCTCTCAAATCACAATAAATAACTATCAAGCTCATCCGTACCATCAACAAATGCAGGCAACTTTGGTGACTTTGCATCACTGACCACATTTCGTTGACCGCCGAAATCAGCCTGTTGGAGCTCCGGCATTGCTGCTTGCAGCTCTAATTTCTAATTTGCAGCTCCAACTTTTCCTTTCTTTCCTCAATCTCCATTTTCCTTACCTCTGCTTCCCTTTCCTTTTCTCGCTGTTCTGCTTCCGCTTCCAGCCGTAACTTTTCCCTTCTTTCCTCAATCTCCATTTTCCTCACCTCTGCTTCATGTTGTCTATATGTCTTCACTGTTCCCGGACGAGCCCCCAGATGTCACATGCAATGTAATATTACCGTAATTGGTATAGTACAGGTGTGATGGTTCAAATACCAAAATGGCAACAGTAACAGAAAGACTTCCCCGGCGGCGATGATAACATACGAACACGGAGCCAACAGATGAGGTTTCAACTGGTACTGGTATTATTATACTCTGCAAACATCAAGTACAATAACGCGGTAAAACCCCACTACTCCAATAACTAGATACTTAAACTCCAATACAATTCAACGAGATCTCCGATCTGAACTCAGAGCTGAACAACTCCCCTATATATATACCCCCACTATCTATAAATAGACCATTACATCAGCATACATAATGAGTCTGGAACTTACTACAAATTTCTAGAATGTTCCATTACCTTCTATTGCCTCCTACAGTGTTCTATTGCCTATTCAACCAGTTTCTTAAAAAAATCTAGAATATTCCACCCAGACACAGTACGGTTGTAGAACATTCTCAGTGACACGAAAGTGGTAAATAAGTCGTATGCGACAGCATGTTACGATACATGTTCATGACAATTAGTTTTACAATCGGATAAAAGATATTTTGATTTTGGAAGAGTAATTTATAAGATCTAATTTCTATTGCTACTAGCCATTTTTTTCACTCTAAACTGCTAACTATGCTTTTTTCCGGTACCTTTTCCCATTATTAACATTTCCCCTAATTTCAAAAGGGGCTATGTCATTCACATTGACTTGTTACATATGTAGGCTTGTGGCTGCATGCCAGCACAAACATTATACCAACAAAAGTTTCCCCTAGCTTGGGGTAAATACATCCATCTGAAAAAAAAATTCTACAACCATAATATAAAACCCAACACTAAAAAAAATAAAAATTATAACAATGAATGCCAATCATACTATAAAGGTGTGCCTTGTAGCCAAACATTGCAGTGGAATGAGAAAAGAGAACCAAGGTAACTGGTTGTACCTTTATAGTAGAAAGATGCTGGCCACACCACTGCTCGATCAAATACCAATACATTTTAAAGATCACATATGACTAATCAGGTTATTAAGTAATGTATTGTAAAAATTACATTTGCATACTAATTACAATCTGTTAAAACATATACATGTGAACAAACAGAGGCTATTGGTATAATTGTAAATACATATCATATCATAATATTAAACTACAATAAATATGTATGTTTTATTCCAGCAGTACTCGTACATGAATATTATTTTTCCGAATGATGAATTGCTAGTCGCTAAAAAACATTTCTGTTTCAGTGAATTGTTGTTTTTCTCTCAGATCTGGTACCGGGTGAAAACTTTCATTTCCACTGTCTGATGATTCAGTATTAGAATAATCAGACAGTGGGTCCCCATCATAGCTCTGAGTATAAGTTAAGTTTTTAACATGTATTTCAATGTAAATACAACTGCTGAATGAGTAATAAGGATAGGTGTTTGTTGAGGCAACACAGTCAACCAGACTGTGCGTAAATTCTTGACTACTTTTACTGTGGTGTCAGGAGGCATGCATTGCACTAAAAATCTACACCCTCCCTCTTATGCCTGCATAGATTACAGTAACTCTCCCCTCAACACTTGCACGAAAATGAGTGACCTACCCCTCCTCCCGCCCTGTACTTTCTGTCCAGTTCCTAAGTATTTACATGACTATACACAAAACATTATTTATTTGACTTAAATTACTTGCTATATAATTGGGAATGGCACGAGATGGCGATATTCGGTCTGGATGGGACGTTTCAAAGTCAGTCATCTGTAGTTCATCGTCAAAGCAGTAGCGTCTTCCTTTTATGAATTGATAAAATCATTTCAGCGTTTTCTTTACAGAATAGTCTTGAACGGTAACATTACACAGAAATATACAACCTCTAAAATTGTGTCTATTGCAAATCAAATGTGCCTTCAAATTTGTTTCAGTTCAAACTGTCCATGCACAACACACAGTGATTTCTCGAAATGCATACTATTTAGGTGATTTAATTTGCCATTGGTAAAAGTTGTTGAAAACATTATACACAATTTTGAGCAATAGTACTGGAGTAAAATATCAACGTTCCTGCGAAATTCTCCACGAATTTCGTAAGCTGTTATGATCACGTTAAAGAAAAACTAGTAGTAAAAAATACGTTTACATCCGTAAATCAACATTGTTTAGCTCATAACGATATAACAATAGAATCATTCAACCTAGAACTACCATGCTGTCCATCAGAAAGCATTTTGGTACAGTTTTACTGAAAAGACGAGTTTTTTTTATTATTTGTGAATGTTAATTTATGGAATTGAGGCGATTGTTTTAGTCAATCGTGCCATGCAACCCCCTCCCGTGCTTGCTACAGCTTGCGTGACACTACGCAATGACAAACTGTTCTGTGAATGATCATCAATATGGCCTCTATCAAAATATGCCTTGTCATATTTCTAATAGTGTTGGTAAAACTGTTTACTCCAATTATAATCATTACAGTTTACAATATAAGTAAACACTAATCAGGCCGTAATATAGACGTAAATGTTTGGGATGTTATCCCTTGTTACGCCCTTGTCGGCAGGATTGGTTTATACTAGTTTTCATTCTATATTTAGATTTTTCATAGTAAACGGTGTAACAAAATATTGAATAGAGGTTTCACGAATTTACCCCAAATTGTTGTGCCACAAATCCGAAAACTGAGAATGATTGTTTCTTCATTGAAGTTGTAACACAATTATTGAACATAATGAACACTTACAAATTAATTGGCTGACATATGCATTGTAATGGTTGCCAATGAGGACACGTTATTTATAAGGTGAGATTAGTGTCAAAAAGTTGTTTGTTCTTTAGCATTAAGTAATGTTGTAGAGTTAGCATGTCCGTGAGTATGTTCGTTTCGATATTTCGTATTAAATAAGTATGTTCATAGCATAACATATAATGACGTCAAACATGTTGTGCCATTGTAGAAACCGGTTTGTTATTATGAGTGCCAAGTCGAGTCGCGACGTGCTATTTTATCTAATATGACTGTCCGCTCATTACTGAACACACCGTAAATAATGACCATGCTCATTCAGATGCTTTTCTATATGTTTATCAACTAAATATGTAATTCAATTCATAATGGGACCTACAACACATGACCGTGTTAACGTGTTTTGCTGATACATACTGCAAACTGAATGTTACAACATTTGGTTTAGCTGTTGGTAAGAAATAGATTTTTGGACATTTTGTTATATTTGGTTTATATTGTGAAAACACTCTATGTGAGCAACCATGAACATTTTGTTATATTGTAATGCACTTCATGCACACAGGTTAAAAGTCATTTGTGATATCAATGTAGTTGGTGGATAAGGAAAATTATTTGTAAGAATTTTATACTATAAATCAAATATGGCCGTGGAAATGACAACCTTGGGGTCAACTAAGAATTTCTTTCGATGTGGATGTTTCATACTAAATGTCGTCCAGTATGGCGTCCAAAACACGTGACTCATCTCAATTATTTTATTTTTCTTGCAAAAGCAGAGGCCATACATGATAAAAACAAAATACGAAATTGATAAGTTAAAACCAGTAATTGTGCCCACTTTTATTGGATATCCAAGATGGTGGTCCAATTACGTTATTTATCTCAAATATGTTTATTTCCCGCTAGAGAATGTGGCTATACTTGCTATGATGTAGAATATCAAGTTATTCGGTTAAAGAATTGCGTTAAGTACAGGTGAACAAAAGTGTCAAGACTGGCAGAAAGTACAGTGTAAAATGGCGTAAAACTCATTATAAAAAGTTCCGTTGACACACATTTTATAGAATGGTCTCAAGCACAGCACAAATAATTGGGTCAAAAACAGTATAAACATTAATGTCAAACAAATCGTAAAGAACAAAGTCAGCATAAGGTACAGTGTCAAACATTTTAAATAATGGTGTCAAACAAAGAGTGTAAAATGAACACTACGATAAAGACTTCAGATTTCGACATTGTGAAATTCTGAAATAACTGAGTTTTGATGATAATTGATATTTCAAGAATTTATATTAAGAATAATTTCCAACAAAATGTATTGCCTATGCATTCATAAATAATTTTCATAATTACCGATTACATAAGAATATTATAGAAACAAGATAATTTGCTATATTTTCTATATTCTTTATTTGGCTTGAATTAGGACTGAAAGAAGTTGAATAAAATTACAAACTATGTAGTGTGTTCAACAACTCATGTATGAACAATAACTTTAATAAATATGATTTTATTTGGTAAAAATACTGTAATTTTTATGCTTATTTCACAATGTCGAAAGCAGAAAGTCTTTATCGCAGTGTTATTGATGTTAAACACTACACAAATAATGGTGTAAGACACTGCCCAAGCATGTAGTCAATCATATAGTTAAAGAATAATGTCACAAACACAGCACAGATGCCTGTAATGACGTGCGTACAGAATAGCGCCAAGCACATGGCAGTGAATGGTGTTTAAGTAACATAGGTACTTGACAACTGGAATGCAGAAATGCCCATGACAGTTCAGTTGCATTCAAAGTACTCAACTTGGTCATATTATTTAAAATTGTTGTCGCATACGACTTATTTACCACTCCCGTGTCACTGAGAATGTTCTAGAACCGTAATGTCTGGGTGGAATATTCTAGATTTTGTTTAGAAACTGGTTGAATAGGTAATAGAACACTGTAGGAACATTCTGGAAATTTATAGTAAATTCCAGACTCATTATGTATGCTGATGTAATGGTCTATTTATAGACAGTGTTGGTATATATAGGGGAGTTGTTCAGCACTGAGATCAGATTGGAGATCTCGTTGAATTGTATTGGAATTTAAGTATCTAGTTATTGGAGTAGTGGAGTTTTACCACGTTATTGTACTTGATGTTTGCAGAGTATAACAATACCAGTACCAGTTGAAACCTCATCTGTTGGTTCCGTGTTCGTATTTTATCATCGCCGCCAGGGAAGTCTTTCTGTTACTGTTGCCATTTTGGTATTTGAACCATCACACCTGTACTATACCAATTACGGTAATATTACGTTGCGTGTGACATCTGGGGGCTCGTCAGGGAACAGTGAAGACATATAGAAGACAACATGGCCAGCGAGATGAAAGATATGTCGAAACAAGCGTTAATGAAATGGGCGAATGAACTGGGAATGACTGGAGAAGATAAAAGGAAATTTATTTTGGAGCAATTGAGTTCTCAGCGGGCTGACAGACAAGCGGCGAGGGAAGAGAGAAAGGCAAAAATGGAAATAGAAGCAGAGGTGAGGAAAATGGAGATTGAGGAAAGAAAGGAAAAGTTACGGCTGGAAGCGGAAGCAGAACAGCGAGAAAAGGAAAGAGAATTTGAGTTGAGGAACATAGAGCTGCAAGCAGTAATGCCGGGGTTCCAACAGTCTGATTTTGGCGGTCAACGAAATGTGGTCAGTGATGCACAGTCACCAAAGTTGCCTGCATTTGTTGATGGTAAGGACGAACTTGATAGTTATTTATTGCGGTTTGAGAGGTTTGCAACGAATGCGAGTTGGCATAGAGATGGATGGGCCACAAAATTGAGTGCGCTGTTGACTGGTAGAGCACTGGAAGTATATTCCAGGATGTCCGACACTGATGCAGTTGACTATGATCGTGTGAAGGTGGCGCTGTTGACAAGATACGATTTCACAGAGGATGGGTACAGGAAGCGATTCCGTCAAATTAAACCTGAAAGTTCTGAGAGTCCTGACCAGTTAATTGTGCGGCTTAAGAATTATTTTGCTAAATGGGTTGAGTTGTCAGGCACCGCAGCAACATATGATGGTGTTACCGACTTGATGGTGAAGGAGCAGTTTATTGGTGCTTGTACAAGAGATCTTGCAGTTTATCTTAAAGAAAGAGCACCTAATGATTTAGATGAGTTGGCAGTAATAACAAAGCAGTACCAAGTGGCACATGGTCGACAGTTATCCACAAAGCACCAGGTGAGGTGTAACGACAATAAGACTGCCATTAGAAATACTGATGTGGGACAGGGTAGTAGTATCCGGTGTTATGTATGTCAAGGTGTTGGTCATCGAGCAGCACAATGTCCATCCTGCGTTACTGATGTCAACCATGACAAAGGTGAACAGTGCCTTCAGTGTGGTGCCATAGGACATGTAGCTAAGTTCTGCCGTAGTGGACAACACAGGGGTCAAGAAAGAGAGAGTGTCAAACCCAGCACTACTACTGGTGCAGCTGTAGTGGTTAAGGAGTAGTCTAATATCAGTGCTAGCTGTGCTGTTCAAATTAACAGTGATGTGCCTAAAATGACTGAGAAGGACCATTTGTTGTTGGCATCGGGGAGCAGTTAAAGGTTGTGAATGGTGCATGTATGGATCGAAGTGGTGTTTTGGAGGACAGGACTTTGCCTGTGGGTCAAGGGAAGGTTGGTGACACAGCTGTGACCATGTTGAGAGACACTGGGTGTAATGGCATTATAGTCAAGAAGAGCTTGGTACCAGATGACCAGTATACAAAAAAGATGGGTCTTATATTGATGGTTGATCGTACTGTAAGAAGGGTTCCAGTCGCCATGGTGGAAATTTATACGCCATATTTGAGAGGCACGGTTGAAGCATTATGTGTGCAGGACCCAATCTATGATTTAATTGTTGGGAATGTGCCCGGAGCAAGACCACCAGATGACCCGGATCCAGTGTGGAATGTGAGTGGAGCAGTAACAACCAGAGCGCAAGCGAAGAAATCTGGTAAGGTGAAGCCGCTCAAAGTGTGTGATGTAAGGACTGGAGCACATGTAACAAAAGACAAATTAATCGAGACGCAGCAAGCAGACACATCGTTGAAGAAGTATTATAATAAGAGAGAACCAGAAGTGAGAGGGCACCATACAACCGAATTGCATGTATATGGAGACTTGCTATATCGTGTGTATTGGGATCGTTCAGTTCCAGGAGGCAAGACGGTACGTCAAGTGGTTGTGCCGAAACTGTTGAGGACTCGTGTTATGGAGATTGCCCATGATTCGATATTTGGTGGACACATGGGGATAAAGAAGACAGAATACTGGATTGTGACTAGCTTTTATTGGCCTGGGCTACATCAAGATGTTACCAGTTTTTGTAGGTCGTGTGATGTGTGCCAGAAGACTGTTTCAAAGGGATCAGTTGTGAAGGCCCCATTAGGTAAGATGCCTTTAATTGATATGCCATTCAAGCATGTGGCTATAGATTTGGTTGGACCAATTACGCCAGCCAGTGACGGGGGTCATCGATACATCTTAACTATGGTGGACTATGCTACACGGTATCCAGAGGCGGTTCCACTTAAAAATATAGATACAGAGACTGTAGCCGAGGCGTTGATTGACTTTTATAGCCGATTGGGGGTTCCAGAAGAGGTACACTAAGTGACATGGGGACTCAGTTTGTGTCAGAATGCATGCAAGAATTATCAAGATTGCTCAGCATTAAGAGACTGACGTCTACGACCTATCACCCCATTTGTAATGGACTGATGGAAAAGTTTAATGGTACTTTGAAGAAGATGTTAAAGCGGTTGTGCCATGAACAACCAAGGCAATGGCATCGGTATATTAGTGCTTTACTCTTCGCATATATAGAGGTACCACAGGAGTCAACTGGTTTTTCCCCATTTGAGCTGTTATATGGTCGAACGGTTAGAGGCCCAATGAAGATCCATTAAAGAGTTATGGACCAAAGAAAGCGATACTCCTGAGATAGTTAATAGTTACCAGTATATGTTTGAGTTGAGAGATCGGCTAGAACAGACTTTAGAGATTGCTCGAGAGGAATTACACAAGACACAGAACCGATACAAGTGTTACTATGATCGTAAAACGAAGAAACGAGTGCTTAAGGAAGGAGATAAGGTGTTAATTTTGCTGCCAACTGACAACAACAAGCTGTTGATGAAGTGGACGGGTCCTTATGTGGTGGAGCAGGTAATAGATGAAAACGATTATTTAGTGAGGGTAGGTGAGAAAGTGAAGACGTATCATGTAAATATGTTAAAGTTGTATGTTGAGCGGGAGACGTCACCTCAACCAGGTGGAAGTGAGGCAAGTTACTCACCAAATACGGCCATAGACCTGATGAATGCTGTGTGCGCAGCTACAGTGGGATGCAACGAGTCAGATGAAGAGAATGCTGTAGACGAAGATGATCTTCTACAGTTAGGAACTTGTAAACCCAAGGAGTCAGGGAAAGATGTTCAAATTGGTACAGACCTGACGGAACGCCAGAGAAAGGAACTGGTGGGTTTAGTCAATACCTATGATAAGGTGTTTACTGACTTGCTAGGAAAGACCAAGATAATCAGTCATAAGATTGACCTGACAAATGATACACCAATACGATCTAAGCCATACTCACTACCATATGCAATAAGGGAGAACCTTAGGCAAGATATTGAAGACATGCTAAAAATGGGTCCGGAGTAATCAGGAAGTCCACATCACCCTATGCGTCACCGGTGGTGATTGTAAAGAAGAAGGATGGATCGAATCGCATAAGTGTAGACTATAGGAAATTAAATAGGTCACTGTAACCAACTCTGAGCCAATATTAACGACAGGGGACATATTTCAGAGGCTACATAATAGTAAGTTCCTGTCAAAAATTGATTTAAGTAAGGGTTATTGGCAGATACCAGTGGCTGAAGAAGATATACCAAAGACAGCATTTGTCACCCCTGATGGAACTTATGAATTTTTAAAGATGCCATTTGGAATGAAGAATTCGGGAGCTACTCTGGTGCGGGGAATCAGGAAATTATTGTCAGGTATGGAGGGGGTTGGAAGCTATATAGATGACCTGATAGTTTATTCAAGCTGCTGGGACGAGCATCACTGCATGAAAATTCGAATTTCCGTCGTAACCGCTTGCCGGATTAGCAACGTGTTTTGCAGTAAATCCGTTGTTTATATTTGGGTGTGTAAACGTTCGAATTTCCCTCGCGTGACTGTCGAAACTGAAACGACGTAAATTTAGAAGTTGCGCGTTTGATACGCCCAATGTAAACAGCGGAAATTTCCAAATTTGCTGTCGTTTTACGCTGAACTTAAAGAACCGATATACTACGTTGCCCTTTGTATATTTTCAACGTAAATTTACGGGCAACTCTGAGTTTGTCGTTGTTTTACGTTCAACTTGTTAAGCGGAAATCACGCACCTTGAACTGCTGCACTACTGGCTTGACATGGTAGAAATCATTCACTTTTAATATAAACCTGCTTAGGTGGACAGGTCTAAAGACTATAGGAATATATATTTCTAACTAATTCGTTTATAATTTCCTAATTTACTCAACTATATATTTTTTTGTTTTACAGTGGTATTGTTTGAACTAATACTCAATGATTCGATTGTGGCGAAGTGCTTAACTAGCGACTGTAACTGTACATTACATAAATATGCTATTATAGCGACATATAATAATTTATTACATACGAATCCGTAGTGACTAATAATAATATTACTTCTGTTATTGCGCCCTCGCCGATCTCAAATCTAGTTGAACTTTACAATTCATGCGAAGCAAAATAGCTCATTATCATGGCTTACGCGATGGTTGTGCGCCCTCTGTGAATTGTGTATGTTTGTCTATGGAATTAACACTTTAGCGACTATTGACATTTTGTGAAGTGGCCTTGGACATTCCATGGATAAGGTATGGGTTTAACCCGCACCTTTGCTAATCCTACGAGCTCGAAATATGTTTTGAGGTTAACCTGAATTTGAGATTTACTGGATTCCGGCAGAGCAAGATCCCTGCGGACATTATCTCAAAAAACATGTGTTTAGATAATGTAATTTTTAAGTTACTGCCAACATATTACAATAGAACACGATCGACGATGAACGTTGATGTACTGTGAAATACTTTATTTTAGCATGGAGGTAGAAAAGAGTCTCTTTTCTACCTCCATGATTTTAGCTGGAATTAATTTTTGCTGAAAAGTGTTTTTGAGTGTTTTGTATGGATTTTTTCCACTGATTTCTGACGAGTTGAATGTGAAATACAGGAACAAGGTATATTCGCGAAAATAAAGTATTTCACAGTAGATCTAAAAGGTCACCAGTTTCAATCTTTATTTTAAAATACAAATAGTCCTATTGTGGCTTTATAAATCATAATATATAATATACAGCTAAAAAAATAGGTGGTTTGACAATTAACGGATTATGGTACGCTCACATTAAATGCCATTGTCTCCGTGCGATGTACTGTCTGGGAGTTTGTTCTACCTGGATTGTGTCTACAGGGAATGTTTTCTATATCATCACTTATATTACAATTTTTAAACAAAATGCTATATTACTATGTAGTGTATTGCAATACTTGATGACCATGTAATTTTCAGGGAAAATGTTATGATCTTGTTTTATAAAGATGATGTCTACTCATGAGTTACTGTAGCACACGAATCTACAAGAGTGTTTTTGTGAACGGCAGGTCGGCCCTGGGATTCTGGCCTGGATTTACGCAAACTACTCTGTAAAATAACGTTATTTCAAACAACACCACTTAGCATTAAGTAGTAATTATCCCCCGAGGCGTTATATTTGGACAACTTGAAGCGGGTGAGCCAACAACCAACAGCCAACACAGCGACATGCGTATCTATAACTGTTGTGACGTTGCTTCTCTTTTAAGGGCTAAAAATCGTTCTACGATGACATCACTTCCGCTTTAAGATCTTGTAATCGTGACAAGCACTACGGTTGACGCTGTGACATCACGACTATTCAGTCTTCCTATTTAGAATTCATAATTGAGATTGTTCTAACATTCACTAATACTGTTAGCGTTTATTGTTTGGGCTTAAATGTAATATTCAAGATAATAAATGTTGTTGGATATCGATAATAAGATGGTTTCACATTGTAAAATAATGCAGGCTTTTGTGGAGAGACTGTGGCTTAACTCAATTTCGAATCAAAATATTCGGGCGGTGTAAATAAATCATAGCTTAGAAGAGGCCTTTGATGAAAGGGTGGTGGTCTTTGCTCAGTGCGTGTTTGAATTTTATGGAAGTAAACAACGTGTTGTATACGTCGCTATGAGTCCATATCAAACACGACGCGGCGCGACGACCATTGCATTTTAATCCCAAGGTTAGGTGGCCCATGGAGGTAAAAAGAGCCTCCATAGGTGGCCTAACTACAGCATGATCAAGCGCTAGATTGCGTAACCGCAACTATCATTGACCATGGAGGTATAAACAGATACCTCCATGCATTGACTAAATTACGTTCGTGACATTTGTTTTTACAATTGCAACCAGGATGGCTGTGAGAGATGTCAATTAGCCTGCCAAGGAAACAAAACCAATGGTTGGAATATTAAAGGAAAACTAATTTTTCAATGGTTATTCCAAAGACAACTATGTAGAAAAAGAAAGCAGAGACTTCTATTTAAGACACTATTCCGATGATGCAGACTACCATTTCGACGAAATTTGCTACGTACATAAAGGAAAACACCGAGAAACAACACGCTGAGGTCCGGCGTGTTGGACACTTCTGACATAACCAAACTGCGGCCTAAATAATAATGTGTGAAAGCGAAAAAAAATAACTGACGTCGAGACACCGTGTCCACTTCCTGTTATACTGTAATCTGCATTTTCTGAATTTGCTTTGGCATCGATTTATACCTATAAATCGAACATGTATACCTTCAGTGTTACTTTACTGAGTAATTATATTTAAAATGACTGAAGATTGGGTTTGGGCGTTCCGGTGGACGGACGTTTCGGCCAAGGGTTTCGAGCAGAACGGACGTCTCGGTCCTTGGTTCTCTTCTGTAAAATAAACGATCTTCAATATTTCAAATTCGCACCTATCGTTATGTGTATAGGTATCAGTTACTAGTATTTCAAACAATAAGTATGATTTTTGGCCATTGAATAAATGGTATATGCTTGTATTTTGTGCATGTATTTATGACCAATTTCAAGAATAAGAGTCGTAACTTTCGTAGGTACAAGTATCGTGACTCTTCCATACATTTCACTTGAATGAAGTCGCCGCTTGAAAAGAATGCTATTTACGTAGTTTAAAATAGCCAGGCCTTCCGGATTCGAGCCTCTTGGTTGGTTCGACAACGGTAGCTATCATTTATTCTAAAAAGTTGAAGATCGGTAAACATAAAACTAGTCTAAAATATCTTCTGCTTTTCACGTGCGACATGTTTATTAAAAAACAGAGTTAAGCGAATGTATTTAGATATTAATGCGTGAACTCTGAAGGTCATTGCCCATTGCCGCACATAGAGTTCATATTCATATTCACTCCATTTCAAATAAACTAATTCACCATTGGAACATCGCTGATCACTTAGTTGTCGCAGCGTGTGTTGTTGTACCATGATGCACCCAGTTTCGACTTTTGTAAAATGCGATAGTAAAAATATACGTTTCACTTGGTATCACCATGGAGGTAAAACAAGATTTTTACCTCCATGGTATCACATTAGGGTAAAGCTGTGGGGTGGGGCGCTAAACGGCAAGATATTCGATACCCTTGAACATGCAATAGAAATTACGTGTATACAGTACATTCTAATTATTCTTCGCAAATAAAACAACAATACAAATAAGAACTTTTCATTATCTAATTTACATGACACTGAACATAATAATGACCGAGAAGACTGGTTGTTACAGTTGTTTACATAAATATTTAATACATAGTCTATTACGTGATATAAGTGATCAATTGTTCACAGAAATATTTAATACGTAGTCAATTACGTGATATCGGTGATCAGTTGTTGACAGAAATGATGTCGTCATTCAGTTTACACAAATATTAAAACATACTAGTAGTCTATTTCGTTATTTCGGCGTACATGTTTAGTTGTTTACATATATATTTAGTGTATAACCACTTTTTTGAAAAGTTATTTTCCAAACTAAAAAACGCCAACGTCCTTTAAAATAGTATGATACAGCGCGTTTTCGTACTTCGTTTAATGAAGCAATGTTTACACGTGTTGTATACGTCGCTATGAGTCCCCTATCCAACAGGACGCGATGGCCACCGCCCTTTGAACAAAAGATTTTTTATTTTATATGCTGACCAAAAAATATCAGAATAACAATGTTTTAAACGTTTGTAAAACTAACATCGCAAATTTTGAGAAGGTGTTTAAGAGATTCCGCGGTGTAAATAAATAAACATTGCAAAAAGGGTCTGTTTCGTTCGTAGAATTTTTGTTTTGTTTATTCTGGCTCATAAAAAAACGTGCTGCATTTTTTTCTGTCTTCGGCATATTTCAGAATGATAGATATTGTCCGGTCGTATTTCTACGTATTTAAGGATCTGTTTATACCAACCGAGTGTACAGTATTAATTTCACCCAACCTGTCACCAATTTCCGCTTTATTTTGAAAATATCGCCCGCTGCGCACATTTTAATTCGTGGTTTTGGCATCGTTATTTTGGGGAAAACACATCAATATTTTCTTCGTTTCTTTGCCCTAGGGAGTTAGCGTTGTCTTTATCAAGTAACTGTCTCGATAATCATTGATGAAAGGAGATAGCAGTCCTGGATTCAAACGAAACACAGTTCGGCTCCTTCAGCATGTTAATCAAAAGTCGTAGTTCAAGTTGCGTGCGCGAATGATACAGGGGGCAAGGGGGGGGGTATTTTCGTTCAACGTAATTGCAATATTGTTTTGTTCGTACAACGTAAATTGAAAATATAAATTCCTTAATTGTGTAATCACAGGCTAGACGTACGACGTAATCAATCAAATATTTTTATCGTACACTGTAAAAATGTGTAATTTTTCTCGGTACGTACAAGAATTTACATCCAAATTAAAAAAGTCGTAAAGAATAATCCAGCGAAATTACATTTTCGAAACTGTGAAATGACTAGATGACACAATTCATTACAAAATTCAATTTTCACTGTAAACTGTAAAAACGTCTTTTTTTCCTTGTAAATTGTAAAAAGCCCTTTTTATTTCCCGTAAAACTGTACCAGCTACACCCCTTGCCCCCCTCCATACAAAGTATCATAGATTGTCGTTCGTCCGTATCGTGTTGTTCGGATTTTAATAGTAATTAATACTTTATAAACTTTACCATTGAAACAACAAATTCAACCACTCGTGTACCAGTGATCAGTGTTTGAGCCAGAGATTGGTGTTTTAAATAAGCGAGCGAGAAAGAAAGTGATAAAAATGTGGTAGTTTTTTCGGTCGGAAAAGATCCTGTGGTCGGATATTATGTGATAATTGGTTGCTTAAAACCGGTAAAAGCGGGTGATTGGGAGAAATTAGTAGCGTAGCAAGTTTATAAATTGAGAAACGTCACCAAGTAAGGACACGGTAGAAAGAGTTGATAGTAAACGCAGGGGATTACAGAGGGGGCAGCCACCACCCCTTTACCGTGAAAGCGTGAAATCGCGACAGATTTGTTTCGTTCTTATATTTAATAATAGGTTTTGAGGGCTGCTGAGTCTAAAAAAAGACTAAATGATCCAAAAAGAACGCGTTAAAGACATATGCTTATGCAGAATTTGGTTTGCCAGTACATAATCCATTTTCAACACCTTGGCTACTCTATTGACAATGGCTGTTTATCCTGGTTTGGCACTTAGGGTGACCAGTAATCAGTGTCCACAACGTGCTATGCATGTTTTCGGCATGAATTAAAAATCAGTTGTAAGCTGAAATGTTCATATGCGTTTTTGGTAGTTGTTAGCTAAACATTTTTGGGTTTCGTTTGCAAAGTTACAGAGTTTCGCCTAACTATTTTTGCTGAAATACATTGTATACTGTATATAGTTTTGTCTTATTCTCTCAACTGTGATGTGGTATTTAATCTGATAGGACTACAACTCTTAATTTAGCAAATCTTTGGAATGTTATTTTTATTGTGATAATCAAGAATATAAATTTGCCCGAAGTCGTGAGTTGTGAACAAATAAACTGTTAATAAAGAGCTTTGGTTATGTAAGATCCATGGTAAGATCTCCGTGATAAGGGGTGAGTAGAAACGCAGTCCCTCAACCCCTGGTTGGGAAACGATAATACTTCTTTTGTCTCAATGCGTGTTTCACGTTCGTCAAATTGTTTATTCGTTCACCCATGGAGGTCTCTTTTTACCTCCATGGTTAACCCAAGTAAACGCAAGCCTACTTTTCCATTACCATAAAATTAGCATATGGTATGACATATGACAACAGAAGCCTTCTTAATCCATTTTAATCTTAACCCTTTTCATCCCCTCCGGGAGATGTTGTGTGTTAATAAATAAATAAAAAAATAATCACATCTATGCATGCGTATACACTTCGAGAGACGGTACATTATTTACCGAAATGTGGGAAAACTACGAGGATTTTGTCGATTTCGATTGGAATGATATATTGCAAGAGGGCCCAGAGAATGTTGCTGCTAAATGCATGAAAGAAGGCTACGAAAACAGAGACATCGACGCAGCCATCCATTCTGTCAGGGCCGCGAAAACGTATCGGACGTAGTTTATACGATCTAAGTTTGATCGAAACAAACAGAACAGCCATTAAAACAGCATTGGGCACTTTTTTAAACTTCCACCTCAATATTAATAAAATAATAGTTCAAGTCGGAAAAGTGTGTTTGTGAGGTTTGTTAAAATCAGATACTGTCACTATAACATCGAATTTGATCATTCGAATCGCCATCTTGATATAACCATATCTTTTTTTTAGCTCCATGATATAACCATGGAGATAAATGATATAACATGAACACATTGTGTACGCTCTAAATCAGGGAGCTGTTTAATTCAGTGATTTTCTGATAAGAATATCGGAATCTGACTACACCAACATGATTCGGATATTTCTAAGATATAAATCAACGGTTCTTCAAAATTTTAGGCATCAATATAAAAAAAATATTTCGAACAGTCGTTTTCTTCGAACGATACTCGACGACCATCTTGGTTCGTGAGCGGATACAAGTATCTACGGGGGCAAAACTAACGGTAAAATAATCGACGGAAATGAACCCTTTAATACTGCTTCTACACAAAATAATCTATATTGGGGAATAATTAAAATATTAAACAAAAATATGACGACTGTGATCGTTTTAGATGTAGGGACGCATTTTCACAGGGTGAAAACTTTTTGTACAGCGTCACCATAACAGGTCACCCTGCAATGAACAGTGCTGGCTGTGATGGTCCTATTTGGACTTGATTTTTGAGGGACGGTGATTTTTGTTATGTCAATTAAATGAACATATCTTTTAAATTACACGTGTCTTATCAGGAAGCTTTTACGAACACAAATTACACACGCAACTCGGAATAATTTCGAAATAAGGTGTATAAAATGACAAAGATTCACAGGCGCAGAGCAGAAGACAGTGTAAATCTAGGAAGATCCAAAGATGCTATGACGTCACCGGTTTCACTCCACAAGCATAACGCACACTGTTACCAGCGATCGGGGGATTAACATCTTAGAACAAAGGCGTTTCCCAACCGGGTGTTGAGGGACTGTGGTAGAAATAAGTACAGTCTCTTTAGAGTGTGGCTATGTATAGAGAAAAAGAAGTGCATTTTTTTTATAATTTCACAACGTCACAACTTTGGCGTCCCGGTCAGTTTTTATCGCTCATTGTCGCAGTGCCAGGGGTTGTTTTAGAGTTCCGGTCGGTTTATAAATATTCATGAAGCAATCGCAGCTGTTCTGAAAATTATTCGGACAGTCACATATCTTGGAACTTTGCAAAACACTTGAGTCTTTTTCAATCTAGTCTTGATGGCGCCGTTGTGTTGGCACGCCCACAATTGGGACCATTTCATAATCTTGCTAGATGCGGGTAAAACGTTGTTTTCAAAACGTCACGCCTAGTTACAATAAAATAACAGGTTATATGTTGCATATGCGTTCAAAGTGTTATTATAATAATTATATGAGTCCACTTGACATAACACGATTTACAAATCAACTCCCTAGTGTTGAGTAACCCCAGGTATTAATGAACTCATTGGCGCCGCTGTAAAATTAGGTGCGTTCGGACATTTAAACTCACACATTCACAAGATAATAACGGTGTGAAATATGTCTGGTTTTTTTAGACAATGCTTTGTCACAGAATAATAGTCTGTGGAATAGTATGAAATAGTTATGGGACAAAAACAATAAACCTGCATTGAAATCGAAAAAAATGGGTCTTTTGATTACCGGGGACACATTTCAATGAACTTGATTACGAGAAATGCATGGCGCAAATTTCAAGCGGAAATTCCGCTGTGTGCTCTCGCAATCGCGGATTCAGTTATTTTTACAAGGTTCGCCATTTTTTGTCACGTGGTAATTGTGTGAACAATGACTGTCCGGTTAGTGCGAACTTGTCCCTCTATATTTAGGCTTTTGAATCATAAATTCTAAAGTATGGTTCTGAATGAAACAACAGGCAGAGAACACTTTATTCAAAAACGTCGTCAAACCCTTCTCACTACCTTAACGTGACCATGGAAGGTACTCCTTCCATGTCGTGACAATAGCATAACCCCAGACTAGTAATATTACGAGTCTGGTGCATAACGGTCCAGTGGCCGACATCCTGTGTATTGCAAACATATAGCATAGCGCAGGTCGGCATTTTTTTATTCTAGTCGGAAATTCTGAATGGCGGATTCTAGCAGCGAGCGTGGGCAGATTTTTGAAAAAATAACGAACGAAGAAATCGATAGGTAAAAAGGTGTTTGAGTAATATTCTCAAACATAAAACGCAACTAGATGAGCTTTCAGTAGACCATGGAGGTAAACCTCCATGAGTAGACCAATACACTCACGTGACACTACTTTCCCGAATTAGGTTCATGCAGGGAGCTGGTTCGTGTAAACTACTTCCTTGCAGAAGCCCCTTTCGTTTTCGCACCCCGGGCCACGACACCCGATCTATTCACACTACCTGTCTAGACTTCGTACTTGATATGGTTGCACATTTGTCGTTATTTTGCGCAAAGAAATGACAAATGAAACAGCGTTGAATTTTTGACATCGAACAAAGGGAGATAGAACAGTGGTGAACGGTGGACTAATCAGAATATTGGAATCAATCCTCGGTACTGGCATTTTGTGGTTCTTTGCTAAGACCGATCATGGAAGGTACAAGTTAGTGCATGTACGGTGCAGCGACTTGGATTAAGTAATACTCCACTATTTGGCTCAAGCAAGCCTGTAAGGTTGTATGTTAAAACCATGGAGCTCCATGGGTAAACGTACGATGTATAAAACGCGTCGACGTGTTCACAATACTAACTATTATCAGCTCATTACCGACTGGCACCGAACCAATTCTGTCGTCGTATCGCTTATTTGGAATAGAAGACGTGTTTTAAGAGCAGGTCAAATCTTTCACCAGTATTCGACTGAAGTCTGTCACATTGAAGAATGACACCTCTTGGTGTGTGAATTGAGTCTTATCTATTTAATATCAACAAACCACCAACTATTAGTTGCAGCGGATTTCTTAATTTGTAATATTACAATAAATGCGGAGCAAAAACAAACAAACCACCAACTATTAATTGCAGCGGATTTCTTAATTTTTAATATTACAATAAATGCGGAGCAAAAAATGATATTATTATGGGGAGGGTGCTCAGCACTGCCAATTCACATCATACTTTTGACGAAATGGTCTCTCGACGAAATATGCATCGGGAAAAAGCATTCTGTATGTAGTTTCTACCAACGAACATTTTAATTACAATTTTTCTATTCGTTTTTATCCTCAGACGAAAGTGGAATAGTCTCTCTCTTTCGGTTATAATTTGTGTATAGTATACTGTTCTAGACCAATCAGATCTTGGTTAGACCACACATATTTCATAGCAACAGACGTAATTGACACTTGCATGTAAATCCACATCCTCTAATGGACCATTATAGTTTTTATCAAGGTATCGGATGATTTTGAGCAGGCACATTACATTGACATTACAACATTTTAAATTTAAATATTTTATTATATTATTAACAGTTCCATAATGTCTCTCACACGGGCATAGCTGTGCCAAGGCAAGTATACAAACCAGTGCCGCTACACATTCATTGCGCATTTAATCAAAATCCCTCTTCACTAGAGTAGTGCACTAGATATGAATTTTGAATATAATTTATTCCAGTGATGTAACGACCAACGTATTTTATTTACGAATTGTACAGCTACCAGTCTACAGCCTTTTCAACATCGGCATCCGTTACGTGCACATGGAGGGATCTCGGCACGTGCCGACATTTTAAGCCTTCATGTTTGGAGAGAATTACAGCACTGGGTTTACGTTTGTCCGGATCCACATCGGGACCCACTCGGCTCGTGCAGAAATCACGCTGTCATTCGTCGATCTGTTAGTTGACCCAAACATGGAAAGCGATAGACATATGGTGAAAACAATAATTGACATATTGAAATTAATTCCTTTTGTTATTATAGTATTTATCACGAGTCATGGTGCAATATGAACGGCTTAGAAGATTCGATTTTTTTTGTTTACGTCAATGTAACATTGCAAGAAAATACCGGTTGCAGCACATGAATATTCGTCGCCGACGACAGTTTGCATTCATTTCATTCATTACTACTGTATCCGATCATATATATAGTTATGTGTTCTCTGAAAATTCACCACTGATTTCGGTTCGTGCTGAGCGTTCAAGTAGATCTCTAACGTGAACGCCACTAATGTGTACTCGAAAGTGACTTGGCTGAGAAATGATTACGTACTACAATATACTAACACTGACACTCTTTTTCTAACTTTTGAAAGTAATGGTTTTAAGAAACATTCATTGTGTGTTTTAATAATAGGTTAATCAACACACATGCTATGTTCACACGGCAGCATTCTATCGGAGCCGAACTACTGCTCCTCCCACGGATTAACAGGAGATTATCTACAATGCGTTCATACGGTCGGGAGCCGAACGAGAGCCGAGATCTGCCAGAGCCGAGCGGAACAGTGCTCTTGAATAATTAGTGACTGAAAACGATTTTAGTGTCGTGCTTGTGTTTTTTTCTTTACATGACATGATGCTGTTGAGCTAGGAGAAAAAGGAGCCTGACTATGGAGGTAGAAAAGACAATGACTGGTATTTTAAATTTGGTACTAGTATCTCGAATAAACAGGAAACACGGCAGCTAAAATACGTTTAATACAGCCTATTCGCTCAAGTTATTGTCATGCAACTATTCAACTGTGGTGATATCTATTAAAACTCCTAGGAAGAATCACGGATTCTCTCTATCTATCATAGACGGACTATGGAAGAATCTAAACCTACCAGGAACACGTCACCGTACCGCGATCGCTTCTACGATTGTTATCTTTAGTGTCTTTAAAAAGTTTCCGTTCAGTCGTTCTTTCAAGTTTTTGTCGCATAATTTCGTACGCCATTTTTTGTTTCCCATTGAGCTATCAATCTATCGCAATGATTCGTTACTATACACTAGGCCGCGTACTTCTTATTCAAGCGGGAAATTGCGTGAAATTATGAAATATGTTGTCTCCGCCATAATTGAAATGAGAGGTTGCTCGAAGAAGACGATTGAGGGCGTGATTTCGGCTCCGATAGATGGGCCCCGATGCGTTTACACGTTCGGAGCCATGCCGGGACTCAACCCTATCGGAGTTCAACCCCGACGGTTTAGTGGGGCCGAACTTGGCTCGAGCCGGCTCGAGCCGAACGCGTTCACACGGCCATTTTGGGCTCCGATAAAATGCTGTCGTGTGAACGTAGCAAATGTCCCTCTGGGATAGAGGGACTGTGATCAACAGTATGTTTATAAGTTCAGTCACATCAGACAAAACAAATATCACTTGATGCCACAGTGGTAACACCTCTTTTGTTGTAGGAGTAACACACGTGATTATAAACAATGTATTAACATCCGTTAGTACCTTCCATGGTATTAACAAACAAGTGTGAGCCGTCTTGGCTGAGTTCAAGTGCAGCCCCTTACACGTTTTTTTTTCCAAAACGTAAAATATGACGGAACTTCGTTCTATCATAGCCCAACTAAACTTTTCTTTAGATTTTTGAAATGTCATAAAATTTATCTAATAAAGACGTACAAAGCGTGATGTATTGGAGCTAAGCACGTCTGGGGGTACATCAATCTTCAAGCCACGACTGTGTTTGTCGTTGATGGCGGGATCATGACGCGGGAGTAATTGTACTTAACGAGCAATTTAATAACAAGCTGTACGAGGGCGCTATATACGAATATGGAATAATTTTATTATATTAGCTAATGCACATTTAAATTGTAAACGGTTATACACACCATGTAAGGATAAATATTATAAGGCAGTTCCTGGAAAACGTCAAAATAAATGTAACTTACAATGGGCGTAGTCTGCGTACATGACGTGGAAGAACACAAAAATACGCCGGAAACCGTTAACGTAATAATCGGTTACCCAGCTGTATATGTTGTTTCAGTTTCAACGTAAATTGGCGTATATTTTTGCATATGTTATAATATTCATATTTCTTGAGAGGGGAGGCATGTCGCATACGACTTATAGACAGTGTAGGTATATATAGGGGAGTTGTTCAGCACTGAGATCAGATCAGAGATCTCGTTGAATTGTATTGTATTGGAATTTAAGTATCTAGTTATTGGAGTAGTGGAGTTTTACCGCGTTATTGTACTTGGTGTTTGCAGAGTATGATAATACCAGTACCAGTTGAAACCTCATCTGTTGGCTCCGTGTTCGTATTTTATCATCACCGCCAGGGAAGTCTTTCTGTTACTGTTGCCATTTTGGTATTTGAACCATCACACCTGTACTATACCAATTATGGTAATATTACGTTGCGTGTGACAATTGTTTATATGAAAAAATTAATATTATGGCATTTTCCGTGTTAACGTGATAAGTCAAATATTGTATTGTCACTAAACAGAATAGTTCTTGCTATCCTTATATATAATGTATTATATGTGGGTTTATTGAACTTTCTTGTTTCTGTGCACAATATCAGCTTTAAAAACATCAGCAGAATTAGAGACTTCTGAAAGTAGATGTGAATTGTGTCTAGCTCTTTAGCGTTATTATGTTGCAATTGATACTATGAGTTACATTCATTTTATACCAGAAAGTGCAATATCTTGATGTAAAATGCGTTTACTAGTATTAGAATTAGAAAATAGTCACCCTTCTTGGACTTAACGTGTAACTTCTGAAGTCTTCAATTACATCTCTCTCATGTAACATTTATTACTACTGTCTAATTATAATATTATATGGTAGGCGCAACTTGTGAATAATTGTGTTGAGGGCCATACGCAATTCACTGACATATTTATTATATGGATTGTGATTGTTATTGTTATGAATTGATGTTTTGAGGACCTTCAGTTAATGCTATTTACAAGGAATGAATAAACATAAGTAGTTTAGATAATAATTAGAATAAAGAGAAGTTCATCCAAAGCAATATGATTGGGAAAGTTGTTGAATAAGGCATATTCTTACAGGTGATAGTTCAAAACTCCTTAGTGTTTTCATGAAAAGACAATTGACGCTACTGAATGTCAGAGCTACATTTACTTCCAATATTACCACAACCGTTCAATGCATATCCGCCAGTGTCACCAGTGTCATTTCTACGTGTACGTTCGTAACGTTTCTCAAAGAAAATGGTTGTTATTTAATTGTAAACATTTTATATCTTTATAGAACAGATGTTGATAACAGACTCTTGTGCAGAGTGTGTCACAAAATAAATTATATCCGCTGTAGTGCCTAAATAGTAATTAAAAAAATGTCAGTTAAACAATGAGTTGTTCACTGACATGTTTATCTTTATACTGTATGTGCATGTCATATGTTATATCAATTACTATCATATTTACCAAATTATCGTTTATAAATAATATACCGTCTTTCACAGCGATTATCCGATATCATCACGATGAAAATATTATTTAATATCATTTCCATACGCATAGTTGTTAACAACTATAACTAAATACACGGTCAAGTTAGTGGTGTTGTAGATGAAATAGTTTATTATTCCGAACATATCATCATGTGTTTATTTAACTATACAAATAGAAAGCCTTGATTTCACGATTCAATACGTACCACCTAATTTAAGATTATCCAAAGGGCAAATACTTTTTCACTATCAGAGACAAATGGCAGCGAACACGGCAGTCGTGTCCGTATTGCTTGTTATGAGATATGTTAGAACTTTGGTGAATATTCAATACGGCCCTACTAGTGTAATATCTGAAATCCCCGTATTCACGGCGTGATGTGACAGAGGAAAACATTACAAATAACAGTCATGACGTAGGTCATTTATTAGACAGACAATATACAAAACTCGCGTGCAAATCGCAAAAAGCACATGAGTAGACCGAATATGTTGGGGCTCACTGACGTCACATGCATACAGGCAATAGCGTGAGCAGGCTGGGTTCGGGAAAAAAACGCAAAGCTAGAATAATATAACATTCCACACGCATCACATAGTTACTATAGCATTGCCATGATATAATCCAGGTATAACTAGTATATTCACGTACTTATCAATGGAGTTGTGTATATTAGAATCCACATTATTGCATCAGGATATGCACTTGAGCCATTGATTGTGTATTGCTTTATTTTAATAAGTGTCTTGTATCGACCACCTTTCTATGCCTTGTCAACCAGGCTCGGTCGAACATCGTTGAACTGCGCCGGCATTCGGTATCAAAGCCCCCCCCCTTCCCAGCTCCCCAAAGAAAAATAACAATGGGATGGGCATATTGTGTTGGTTCTAATCTACCACCAACCTAGAGAATAATAATAATAACAGCTCAGACAGAGAAAGTATGTCCGTATCGATGTAGTATCTCCTCATTATCACATAGGTAAGATAAAAGAAGCGTGTGAATCGATACGTTATGTGGATATCAGCATCCACGCAGCTGTCATGTAAAAAGGGCATGGCGGTACAGTTTATTAATGACGGCCTTGTAACGTTATTTTATTTTATACGTGGATTTCGTGTGAGGGCGCTGCAAATACACCATTTCCGTGTACTGTTGGTTAAAATATTTCTGTTTTCACAGAATAATTGCATTTAATTGTCTCTGTCAGTATGTTTTAACTTTCCCGTGCAATATTACCTTTGTATTTATTTTCATAATACCTAGAGAACATTCCAATATACTGTACATGCCTAGAAACTATTCACACGCCACGTCGAGTGACTTACTTGGCAAGTCATAAAAATCTAAACAATCACATCACATTGTACTAATATAATGTTTAAAGTGTGGGTCTGCAGAAACCATTGTAAACATACAACAACTGCTGTGCTACAGTTTGACGGTCAGTATGTTTAAAATGCAAGTTGGCGCATAGTGTTTCAATTACTCACTATAGACAATGTTACTGGCAAATTTCAATTATGTAATTTATTTTCTGAAATATTATGAAACCGAAACTACGGATTTTATACTGCATAATACGCCACCTACGACAAATATCGAATCATTCTTATTGCCTATGCCAACTATTCAACTAAAAGAGCGCCTCCATGCAGAATGAGTACAACCAAGATGACTAACTTCGTTTTTAGACTGATTCCAGAACAATAAAATGTGAACAAAAACCGACCAACTCTTGAGTTCATTACAAATGCGAACACAGGAACTAATATATTGTTATTCAAAGCATGTTGTGCATACTACTGGGTTAATAATCACACTGATATTCAATGTTTCTGATCGTATAGGGTGCGGTTTCTCTATCATTGCTTTGTTAATTAAATATACTCATTGTTGAGGAATTGTTTGATTGCGCTGTGTTTTATTATCATTTTTGATTGTCAAAGCTGACTGGGACATAGTTTAATTACACTTATTAGGAATTAGGATAATACATCGAATATAAATAGTCTAGGGATTGCTGATTACGGCTCTTACAATATAGCATAGGCATTGTAGTCAACATGACAGTACCACATACTAAACGCGACAACTAAGACAAACCATCGCTGAACACTAGAATATAGTTGTTGAGGTGCAAGGTTGGAGGTTGTAACCGATATATGTGTCATATTATAAGAAACGATTTACGTTTTAGACACAAGAGATAACATTTTGTAATTATTTATTATAATGAATCACATGTTGTAAGCGAGGTGTAATTTTGTACTTAATTATCATCATAGTATAAACCATTAAACAGTAGAGGTAGGTAGATGCATTTGACATTACACAATCAGAAAGTAGGTCGTGTTACGTAACCTCAATAGATTGGTATTCTTGCGATGAATGAATGTGTGTCGTGGGCTAAATAGTAAATAACACAATAAACTGTGTGACGTCATGGTATTTAAAACTGGGACAGCTTGGTCTAGGATAGTTGGTGCTCGATATTTTGTCAACGCCTTGGAGTAACCCTGCAATCTAGCGAGCAGATCCATATACTACTGTAGCTGAATCTGTTATTTAACATCGAAGTCTGAGAAGTTAAACTGGGCATTACTCCGAATTTATGCATGTCAGGAAATATCAGGTACAAATCATTCTTACACACACTAATTAGTCCTTGGCTTCTAGTTATCATACCATGCTTGTAATATTATAAAATTGTTATTCTTTGGCTAGTTTATTTGTGTAGTATTTTACAAATATATATCTGACGAGTAGGGAGTGTTGTATCTCTCGTCTACGGCAACCGAGGTGGCTCACAACATGGCATTTTATAAAACCATTTTTACAATTCATTTACATTTTGAAAACTCATTTTTATTTGTTAATCTTTTTTTAAACACCATTTTCGGTTCTGGAATCGATTTTTAAAACCCACTTTCGTTTCTGGATTCTGTTCTTATTTTTAAAACCAATTGTTTAAATCCATTTTCATCTTTGAAATCAGTTTTCATTTTCAAAATCCAATTTCGTTTACAAATTCCATTTTCATTTTCAAAATTCATTTTCGTTTTCATATTCCATTTCCATTTTCAAAATACATTTTCGTTTTTAAAATCCATTTTCATTTTTAAAATCCATTTTCGTTTTCAAATTTCATTTTCATTTTTAAAATCCATTTTCATTTTCAAAATCCATTTTCATTTTCACTTTTTAACCTGTGACCTCGCCCTCTGACCTCATACCACGTGACTAGGAATTGTAACTCGGATTCCGAATTTGTTATTACCACCGGTGACGTTTCCATGGTAAGGCCTTTTTACGTAAGTTCGTCTTCTTAAGACTATAACCTATTTGGCCGTGATTCAACGGCGTTTTTGGATTTATAGAGGGTTCTTAGCTTCATCTGTCGGCTTACGCTGTGGCGTGGAATGCCTGAACATACACAGATGGCGCTGCCTTGTATACCTACAGTACCTTATCCGGTACGATAACACAGCAGACCCACAGCTATAACTTGTTCTAATGTGAGTATCAACGTTACAGCTGATAAAATGAGAGCTCCAAGATTTTGTTATTATATCAGGTGTGCGCCAGCTGACTGTGACCAACCGGTGAAGCCAAGAGCCCTTTATGAACCAAAATAAAGTTATAGCCTGAAGAATAACTTACGTAGAGAAGCCTTGTCATGGAAACATCACTGGTTGAAATAAAAAAAAACTATCAGGTCAAGGTAAAATGGTATACTAAACACAAATCGAATATCGAATCGAAATGAGAATCTTAGTAAAAACAGTTAGCGATAGGCGGGAAACAACAGCGATTCTTATGTAAATTCTCATGGAAAATTTGCGTCAACGTGAAAAATACGTATATACCTATACTTCAAATGTCAACAAAAACGTGAGAATGGATTTTAAAAATAAAAACGGATTAGTAAAAACAAAAACGGTTTAAAAAAATAGATTTTAAAAATGAAAATGGATTTTGAAAACAAAGTGGGTTTTAAAAACGAAAATGAATTTTGAAATCAAAAATGGGTTTTAAAAATGAATTTTGAAATCAAAAATGGATTTTAAAAACAAAAATGGATTTTAAAAACGAAAATGGATTTTGATATCAAAAATGGATTTTAAAAACAAAAATGGATTTTAAAAACGAAAATGGATTTTAAAATCAAAAATGGATTTTGAAAATGAAAATGGATTTAAAACAAATGAAAATGGATTTTGAAAACGAAAATGGATTTTGAAATCAAAAAATGGATTTTGAAAATGAAAACGGATTTTGAAAACGGATTTTAAAAACGAAAATGGATTCAAACAATTGTTTTTTTATAATGAAAACATATATGAGAAGTGAAAGTGGGGTTTAAAAATCGATTTCAGAACCGAAAATGGTTATTGAAAAGGAATTATAAATAAAAAATAATTGTGAAAATAGTTTTATAAAATGCCATGTTGTGAGCCACCTCGGTTGCCGTACTCGTCCCTGTAATGTAGTTAAGTATCTTGTTTTATAAACAAATATGTATACATCGTTATCCTTGAATACCATCTGTGATATGTCACATGTCAATGAACTACCCACACTTCCTATGTAATCAATATCTGTACTAAAGTTACTTCCCGTTTAGTAGTCAACTGAACAACACCGTGTCTCGTCTATTCCTTACTGTTACCATACAAACATTACAATCCCCACTCTTTGACGGCAAGATTGACACTGACCATGTTGTGGTGTGTACAGTGCGTAATCAATCCCACCAATAACTAACCGGGTATCCATATTGCAGGGACGGGCGATACTGCCAGAGACGGAACTCAAACAAGCATATAATGTGTGTACTTAATAAACTCTAGTTAGTTCATGCATGGCATCGGTTGTGTGGGATTTTAATTATATGTATATAATTGTACTATATTTTGTCCATCAGTTTAAATTATCCCTGTGTTACACTAATTGTATAATTTTAAACTGGTTAAAAACCCACACACGACGTGGTAAAATATAATGTAAAAATTGATAGATGTTTTGGGTTATTACTCGACTCGATCCCGTGACCTCGTGACCGAGGGTTATGTGGATGATCTTCTACCTACATCAACCTTGGCATCATTCACAATGAAATTTGAACAAGAAATCTTCCACTTTGTTTTAGTTTTTTGGGCAAATTTACTTCGACCGTACTTATAAGTATATCATTATAGTATTTGACGTGGAGAATGAATCGTGAATTAAATTAACCATAAAACATATCTTCGTGGATTCCGTCTATCACGCGTTGCAAAATCTCGTCACTGCATTTCCAGGGAAACTTTCGCGCATTACATTATAAACAGTTTACAGTGTAGTATCAACTTTGCTATCAGCATCCAATATGACTTGAAAAGAAATTAAAGTGCCCCGATGATATATCAGCTATTGGTTGGCCGACGAATAAACACTAAACACTCGATAACAAATGCCAGCAACTGTTCCACCATATTCATCTGACCCCATTTCAAACTGTGCTATTTATTCATACAAGATTAACAAATTGATTTACGGTAGAGATGCAGGTTCGTGAGCACTTGGGAGTGACATTCTTTTTTTTTGCTTTTTATTATCCAAACAGTCTTGGCTATAAATTGTAAAATTTTTGTAGAATTGTGAGTAGTGGAACATACTCAAAAGACGATTTTAAAATATAGATAATAGGTGCAAACATTCTCTCTTTTGAATGCTTAGCAAGATTTAGCAAGGCTGTACATAAATAATAAAAAAGAAACATGGTGAAAAAAGGAAATGAAGGAATTTCCATGTTATGCACTATATTTAACTTGTAACAAAACGATAATACATTTAAATGTGGAACTGTTACAGCCATTTTAATTATTAGCATTAGCAAACGTCTTACTGAGTGAATTGTTATGCAAACTAGCAATTATCTCAGCTATTTTAGTGCACATCCCAGAACAGGCATTGTTTTTGGTTGAATAGTGTTACAGCAATCGTACAGACAACTAGCCTGGATGTTAATTTATGCATAAACTTGAAGTGGTGAAATTTGAGCTGATGCCCTGCAAAATTAACAACTAGTGGACAGTTTTCAAGACGGCACTATATATACCATTGTAACCAAATAAGGCCAGTATGTTTAAAATGCATATGTAATATTGAGCTTGTCGCCTAATGATTCAATACTTCACTGTAGACAATGTTACTGGAACATTTCTGAATTATTATTAAACAGAATCAACGGATTTAAAACGCCACCTACGGCAAATTTCGAATCCTTATTGCATATGCCAACTATTCAACTAAAAGAGCGCCTCCATGCCGAATGAGTACAACCAAGATGATTCACTTCGTTATCGAGACTGATTCCAGAACAATGAAATATCAAAAACGACGAACCCTTTGAGTTTATTGGTCGCTGGTTCGGACAAAGTCCGAAATCAGGATCTATTAATTTGGGTTCCAACCGTCCATCCGTTTGTCTGTGCACCTGGCGATATTTCTCAGACATGCTTTGACCGATCACATTCAAATTTAACACAATGTATGATGACATACATATGAAAATTAAATTGTAGTATCATTTGATAAAGTCTGGCTGACTGTCGGCCATTTTCATCCTCAAAATTGCTAAATTCTGATACTTAAACATGTCCAGGACCGCTTGACCGGAGATGAACAGCACAATTTCATTCACATTTTGTATCATGATTACGTGTGTATGTTATATTCTTTATCGAGAGGCCAGTATGGCCGACTGGCGGCCATTTTGTTTTTATTTATGTATATGCTGACCTCTCACTAATATATTGCCTAGTTCAGTAGAAATTTTGCAAATAAGTATATAATGCCATAAAACAGGTTATTTTGTGTGTCTCGATTAAATTTGCCAAATTGACGGTCATTTTGTCTAGACTATAAAATGTGTCAAGAATCATTTTTCGCAGATGAACAGGGCCTGTATAAAGATCATATATATTTGGTCTCAGGTGCACGTAATTTTAACAACATTTTTCTTAAATGTCTTCACAATTTGGCTCAGTTCAACGATTCTACGTACCGGATTTTTTTTTTCTTTTTTCTTTTGTGATTCTACCAAATATGCTCAGCATATAGCAGTACATTGACAGAAACGGACCACAGCACTATATAGTAAAATGTATACCCATACAAATTGTCACACTTGTGACGTACAATATTTTAGTTTAAAAAATCGCCCATTTTCGGAAAAAAGATACATTTTAAGAGGATTTGTTTTGTGTGCACGGCTTCCAACCCCCAATTAACAAATGCTCACACCTTCAGGCATGGCAATACCTAGGCGTTGCAAAGAAACATGTCGTCCACCAATATTTGTAAGTGTTAAATGGATTACATAGTTTCAATGCCTTGCAAATGCTTATTACAATATATTCCTAAATACAATGTTTTCCATGCTGTAGGTTGTACGCCCATAATATGCATCATGGAAAGGCAACATGTACATGCTCTTCCGCCAATATGGTAACATTCTACGCAACTTTCATTGATGTGAATATAATTTTGGAAGCCTGGCTTATTTACCGAGTTTAATCATTGTCTCGAGGATAGTTTTTCTTGGTGCATTTACGTACTAGTACCAGAAATTTTTACCAGATTACCCAAGTTATGATATTTGGAACAGTGAACGCGACGATACATGCACAACAATATGTCACGTAAAATAGGGATCCTTCAATGTGCTTTAGTTTAAACAGCGTATTTAACCGATATTCGTAGAAGGTGAATTTCAGTGTGAACGCATAAGATACAAGAGTTTTCAGTATTGGCAGACCTACCCTATACTAAGTAAATACACCGGCATCCTGTCACATCGCGAAGGAATGAGTCTTGAAAAAACAATTTTATGGAAATGTTTTGAGTCGGTCGTATCGGCAGTCTATGTATGGTCAGTGAGATGAACAATGCGTGGGCATATATTGTTCGTCCATTCTGGCAAGAGTGTTGCCGAGAAGGAACGTATTGTTTAGGTAAAATGTGAAGGACCTCTGAATCTGAAATTGTTTTATTATTCATTTATTTGGTGCGGATCTACTTGTTTTATCGCAGTTCTGTCAACAGTCGTGACACAAAGAATTGGTACATTCTAATGTATATATCACAGCCGCAAAACAACTAGTATTTTTCCTAATACAGGAACATTCCGGAAATAAGCAAATGTTTTTTTTAAAACAACATTCCAGCCATTACATATTGTGAGATTAAAATCTGAAATTATGTCATTTCTATTTCCTACCAGTCAATCGATCAAATCGTAAAGTTCTTTGTTCCCCCGTTACATGTAGACAAATATTACATGTGACATTGATGAACATTTATCATGACACTGTGCTGCTGTAGTCACTATGGCATGACAACCAGCCATGATTTATTGTCATGCACATATGTCGAAGGTAGTGCATAGCGTCCGAGTTTTGACATAAATTGTGGGAGAAAGAATGTACTTGTAGTTGGGCGCCCTCCGTGTATTAACAGTGTAAATGTAATAGAGGCAATAATAAACGCTCAACCAAATCAAAGACTTGCATTGCAGAAGTTATTCAAAATAACAGTTTCCTTCAATGCCCATGGTCAAATATTCAAACTATGTGTGTTCATACAGTAAATGAATATACTTACATATAGAGCGTATATCATATGAGAAGAGTGCTTAAACTGTTGAATGATAGATCCAATTGACCAAAGATCAAATTATCCTAGCAAAAATGAAGTTGCAATGCATTCTAAAGTGGTAACTAATTCCGAAATATTCACACGGAAACGTAACAACAATTTCTGGACGATATTTTTTATTATATTAATCTCAGTATGACCTAAGAGGGCGTTTGTAGAATGAACTGAACTGCTTTTTATAATCGATATGAAAACACTGACCCGCCAGTGTAAAATATGGTTGTCTATTTGATGACACCTACGTCATTTAGACGTCACTTACGCGCTTCGTCGATAGAGGGCGTGACTTTACACAAAAGGTCAATTTGACAAAGCGTGTATTTACACCAAATTTAAACACGCGCTGTGGCGAAGTTTTTAGCCACAAATCGTTTATGAAATTGCTAGGATAAGTAATTTTGGCTACCATGTCTATAATAAAAGACAATTCAGGCATTTTAACGATGTATGTCAGATACATTATATAATCGTATTCATCAGAATGAATGCCTCATTGAATGTAACATTTGTATTGAGCAGATTTGTAAACACACACAACGCCGTAAATAAACCAAGAAACACATGTTGAATAATCCCAAACATCCTGTCATAGGTTCAATGCGCTTTCAATGGGCTGGTGCCACAGATTAATACATTGCAACAACGTATTTAATGTTACTGTCAAGGTTCATTAGTATATTATGTAGTACGTTTGGCAATACCAATTTCGGGAATTAAAATTATGGTTTTCCAGTCTCTGACCCCCGCGTATATATATATGTGTTGTTCCTGCGTATTATCCTACCCCATACGAAGAAACAAACCGGAAATGTATTTGTTGGTTGTACCAGCCCATTTTCCGACCTGGTAATTGACGGAGATTTTTATCTCGGACAATAATGTATTTATTTATATTGTGCACCGATTGACGAAGAGTCCATGACAACAACCAAATACAAAACATTCAGAAATGAAAGAAAAAACATACACATTTATATGGTCATACAATCATAGATTAAATGCCTCCATGAACGAACAAATTTTTAGTACTGGCTTGAAATTGACTATATTGGAAATAACCTTATGTTAATTGAAAGTTTATGTATTCCAAAGGCGTTAGATCTGTTTTCCTCAAGCAAACACATAGTAACCTAGAACTAGTAATTGATGGCATATATGGTTTCAGCAATATACTTCGATAATTGGCTATACAGTGTCTTAAATTCAATCAACATTTTTTTATCTTCAATTCTGTATTTCACGTGAAGCCAGCAGTGGCTAATTAAATTAAATCAGAATTTGAATTCTCAAACTTGTGTCGCTGCATGTGAGACACCATGTAAACTAGAAATATGCACACATGAAATACCGTACAATAAACCGTTGCAGAAATCAAGTGTGGAACCGATCAGTGAATGACACGAATGACATTAGTTTCCCATGGACAGATGGTTGCTAAGAATTACGCCGCCCAGAGTGCGTTGTAGTCATTAAGCTTACCATTTGATTAGCTTTCCTAAAAATGTTTCATTGAAAGGACATCACAGTTGCGTGTCATCGGCATACATGGTTCCACAGATACCAAAACACCTTCCCACTTGTATAATAATGTATAAAGTTTACCGGAGTTAAATTGAGAAGTGCCAACATGGACATTTGCTGGCCATTCATTGCCATCATGAGAACATCTTGTACTTTGATTAGACTATTTTTAATGCTATGGTATTTCTTGTAAGTTGAATGTGTGACATTTAACCGGTCAATGACTACATGACCGGTCATTTGCAGTAGTTTCAGGCATTTCCCATCAAAGAGCCGGTGTCAAATAAGTAATTTTATATCAATAATCGCTAAACCTAACAGTCATGTTGACGAAAGCTGTTGTCCACTTACGTAACGTTTGGAGTCTCTTCTGTTAGAACCCTTTCGTGTTTATGACAAATACACAAGCTTTCAATCAATAGCTCAACGGAAGTGTAATTTTCTGGTTCCAAAACAATTTTCGTCTGAGTGACACGAGTGAAAAAGTACAGAATTATTTTCGAAACGTTCTCGACTCAATACTGTGAGTGTATCAAACCACTCATAGGTCGGGGAGCATGCTAATAGAAGAGCACCTATTTCGGATGATACCTGCAGTGAAATACAACTGATGTTAGATGTATCAGTGGACAATTTCTTTCTGATAATACCTACAGTAAAATACTATAAATGTTTTTACACAATCAGAAGACTATTTACTTTTCGTGAATCCTGTAGTGAAATGCAATTGATGCTTCCACACCAAAATATTTCATGCTATCATCTAACCATTTTATTTTGAGAGATAGTATGTATGCCATACAATCAGAAGATTTACTTCTGATGAAGCCTGCAGTGAAATATGGTAATACTACGAATGTTCCCATACATTTCGGGGATCATTTAACGATGTAGACTGCAGTAAACTATTAAGAGCAGAGAAATACATATTTGCACAGTAAAATACTATTAATACATCCACGTAATCAGAGGGCGATTTATTTCAGAAGAAGCTTGCAGTGATATAGTATGTATATTTCTACAACATGACTTTTCAGAGGGCGCTGTTACATCAGCTGTATATTTAAAGTACAATATATATCAACTACAGTACCTACATTTTACATGCTGGTTGCAAATCACATGTTACATAATTGGAATGACTGGTCAGTGACATGAATTATTCACCAAAAACACTCTATTAATTAATTCAATCATGATTACATAGTCAATAACAACTCCATCTAACTTCTGGTAATGTTTTCTAAATATCCCCCAGAATATGTACGCTGACTCGCTCTTGATGTCTATTTTGTCTCTGTTTGTGAGTTGTGATCATACTAAGCAATGGTTGATAAACAACAATAAATTTGCAGTCTATAACGCAATGGTATATTCGATTAATAACTAATGCTCTATTAGTTATGCTAATATGCTCTATGTATGATATATGTTGAGTATCACTGGACTATTTGCAGTATAGTATTTTATTTTGAATCATAATCAATACATGTAACAAATACGTGTATTATCTAATCACCTTCATTTCACAGATGATATAACCACTACGTAACATTAACATTTCTGTGAAAGTTTTATCGGGTAATAAGCTCATAATAATAGATCCGTATTTAACGAATATGATAGATAATGCCTTGATGTACAATAGTGTTGATGTATCCATGGCGTTTATTGCTATTCCAACCGAAGCAATAAAACAACAATGTGACATGAGATTCAAAACTGTTTGTTATTCCGGTTCCGATTAAACAACACAGTTGTGTTTCCAACTTCAATGCTTCACCCATCTATAAGAGAATCATGTTACAGAAGCACATTGCAGTATAATAAAAGAAAAAAAATTACAAATCGTTGCAAGGTATCAATTGAAATATTGGCTCGCTGTTTGACTTCTTAAAAAACTCGACGACTGAATAGGAAATGTAGTTCTAATAAACGAACTAACCTTACTAACTAAAAAATATACTAAGTTCTGTGTTGTAGCACGAATTGACACTCATATAATAACCACTCCTCCGCAAATAACAGAACCATAAATTAAACAGGATAAATGACGACATACATTAAATACTCATACTTATACAAATAAATACAATATGTTATATAAAATGTACTATCATGTACACCTGTTAGAATTTGATAAGTGTTATTAATAAATATTGTGACCTACTTTGAAATTTAAAAAGTGATCGGTTAACCTAGAAAATACCGGCTGATAAAACCCGATTGATAAATGCAGTAAAAAGAACAAAATGCGAGATCTTTTCAAAGTAAAAACAGCGTGAGACGTGGTGACTTTATTTAAACGTATTTTAAAATCGATTTCATATAATAAACGTGTTTTTCAAATTCATCGAACTGCAGCATCAAATATTTCGACTCATGCGATTTCAGTCATGAATTAACATACTAATTTGAATATCGCTAGTGAAATACCGGTGGTCGGCACAAACTATTAAAGTAATTTTTCTAAAATCAATAGGTGATTGACCGTGATCTCGCGTACATCTGCCGCAAAATGGAACGATTTGATTTTGAACTTGACTTTTGTCCAGCTCTATTTCAAAATGGCGCTCTTTGAATGGAAAATATGGCGTTGGGTTATCATTACGTCATCAAAACTCAGCAAATATGGTCGCGTTTGTCGAATCTCACACGATGTGTTGATGCCGCTACGGCGCTATGATTTGTTTTCTATTTCACGTATGACGCTGAATTTCGAAGCTGTAGTTTCCAATGTTCTACATTATCGATAATGAAGAATATTGAAAACACATATAACGTTACCTCGTTGAATACTACTACTACACACACACCAAAAAAAAATAACTGGATTATGTTTGTTTTTCGCTCATTTGCATATCGATAGTACTGCGCTACATATGTAATAACATTAGTGAGTGATCATTTGAGTGTTGTTTCTACGAGACAAATGAAATGCACAAGGCAGTGCCTCTGATAAGAATCTGCGTGCGATATTGACATTTTGAACATAGTAATTAGTATAGGCACCTCTCCATTTTACAAGATCTCGTACGTTATTTTTACCAGTGATTTCTATGTGTATCTTCGACCCTATGTATATAGTTACTCATCAAGTAATTCATTGATGAACAATCCATCCCAACCTCCATGTACGTGACACTGAAGAAATTCCTTCAACTACATGTGACTAACCATTGTACCATTCAAGTTTTTAAAAAAATAATTAGATAACGCACCCAATCCTCAAAAATACTAACCTTGTTGTGATCACACGTACAGACAATTTGAAACCTGACTATACTGTGTTCGATGGAACAAATTACTGTTCTTAGGTGGACTCCATCTCGCACAATGAGACCATATCGCTCACAGGTCGCCTGAGGTGAAGCCGGTTAAGGTATATATATATTCTGACTCTAGTTTGAGCACACACGCCTCATGCCGTGTATATATAAATAGGATTAAGGAAAGATTATAATTACTGTAGGCAAGTTCCAGGAAATGTGTATCATCTATCATAAGTGTGCAAATGTGTAATTATGTGTGGTCACATATGTGCAATATATTTGCATCAACGTTGAATTGCTAGCAGCATGTTGGAGACTGTATTGAACAAATTATTTGATTTCATGTCTCCATGCTTTCGTCCAGTCCTGTAACTAGAAACAGCCTGCACAGATTGATTAGTATCTTCATTAGTGAGTATTAATCATGTATACTCACCAACAGTAAGAGATTTAGTTTCGATGTACCTGTGTGTTGTGAATTCTACATATATTTATTATGAAATTAACTATGGCCAACTATAAACTATTCATATTACAATGTGCATGTCTTTTCAAAACTTTATTTAGTGGTTCACTTTGGTGTTATTTTTCTGTTATATTGACTGTTTTAATTTGTTTATGTGTGTTATAGCAATGTAAAAATATAATATGGATAGGTGCTATGTAATTTAATTGAATACAAATCTACTTAACGGTTGCTTGGCAACTGGTGTGCAAGTGTACATGAATCAGATCATGGTTTAATTAACAGTCAGCTGGTATGCAAATGTATATTGGGTATTAGTGGTATGCACTTGCAGGAAGATGTATGTAATTGGAGTGATGATAGGTTTGCCTTTGTGGTGCAATGTAGGGGCGTGTATACTTGGTAATTGTGCAGTGTGATGTGGGCAGTTGTTCATCACTTGTCCAGAAGTGAGCATCTCTTGCACTCGTGGTGACTCGTGGTAATTTTATTCTCAACTGACAAGGCGTCCATGTTTTGACTTGGTGGAATCTGTGGTAACTTCACTTTGTTAGGTCAGCCATGTGTATAGAGTAGATGTCTGTCAAATTGGTCTCGCAGTTTTCAGATATTCCTATCACTTTTCCACCCTTTAGTGACGGAACTGTAATTTGAGATTTTGGTATATCATTCCTAGTCGGTCATTCAACTGTACTGTGAACTATTCAATTTTGCCATTTTATTTGTGCTGAAGACAGCAAGTATTATGAAATGCAAACTTTCCCTTTTCCAGATGGCCTGTGAGTGGTCAGTCATCGTAACGCATGGTGCACGAAAGGCAGTCTGATTGAATTTGAATTTGAACTATTGGCAGTCTGTAGTGACGCCGAAATAGGACGTAATGAGCAAGTGAACAATTGAACTTGGTTAAATTTTACTAGTCGTTTTGATTGTCTGGACTTTTTTGTTATTTTATTTATTCATAAGGTCTAGCCGGTTATATTAACATTCTGTCCAGGTCTTTGTTTTACTGCTTGTACATACAACACTGTTCTTCAAAAACTATTGTATTTGATAAACGTGTAGAGTGCAGTCTGGCACTGAATGCCCTGAACACGATCCAGCCACGAGAGTAGAAGAAGCGAGGAGAGAAAAAAGAGAGAGAAAACAGTACACCATTCCACAGAGCCTGAGAACGATATGCTGGAATGTCTGGGAAACGATTACCTCTGGAGAAAAAAGGCCACATACTGTATCGGGAAACAAAGAATAGACAGGCTGCTCGGATAGACAAGGCAGAACACCTGGGGTACACTAAAGAAGTATTACTTAGATAGTGGAAGCAAATGCGCTTCTGGTTTAAGAATCTTGAAATCCTGGCAGGCCACTGTCATGCTCACTGACCGGAAGAAGTACATCATGGGAAGTATCTCGTACATAAATAATGTGTGGATGTTTCCAACTCGCCTATATGAGCCAGACCCTCAGGAAAATGCCCGAGGCCGAGTACCAGGTGATGAAGCAGAAGATCGCAGCACTTCTCCCCAGCCCTCAAGGCCCAACTGAAGCTCGTCTTGCTGAGTCCAGTTCTGCTCTTCCACGGCTTTAAACAACCCCACACATACCAAGACTATGACTACCAGGACTTCCCAATGCAGAATTATAACTTCCAAGTCCAGGCCTAGGTTCACTGGACCCCACAGATGCCACTCCTCACTGCAGACCAGACAGCCCTGGTACACTTAACACAACCCTTTCTCTACCCAAGACCCAACATACAATCTCTCAGCATTATTGGGCCTGACATCTCAAGTCCTTGGTGAAGGATCTTACAACCTTATGATACAGCTCTCAGATACCAACCTTGGCGTCCTGTCCACACCATCACCAGTTTTACCCTCGTGGGCAATCACCCCAAAGCTACATCTGACCAGCACTCAAGCCACAGCCACAGTCACTGCCTTACACCTCACAACTGATACCATGGGCAGAGTGACAGAATACTTTGAGAGACTGGGTTGTGATTGTGAACTCTTGTTGTGAACACTTGTGAGCAGCATAGTTTACTTTGAAAACAACTTCATGGCTGGGAAGAGATGAAAGTCATAGGGTCAATGTGAGGAGAGTAAGGGGAATGGGGGAGGATTTCATAACCAGACGCTCATGCCATAAGTTTCTTTCATGTCATCAAAAGTCTTCTTTGGTGCGCTTCCTTTCAAATACAAAAAACGGATCATTGCGCGACACTAAACTGGCTCCATTTCACACCTGACTCTGAAACCACAAGTTCAGAGCTGTTTTTTGCAACATATCCCATACAGATGTAAATCATTACACATACACAATTTCGTCCAGATCAGACAAATGGAAGTGGGTCAGGGCCATTACTTATTGAACGCCCCTCGTATGAACCTTTATTATCAATGTAAATATATTCAGTAATCAACACATTTTAAATTAAACAAAGTTGTTTATTAATGCCCTATCCATACATTTAGTAACAATAAACAACTACAAGTATACAACAAATAGTAATGTAATGTAGTAGATTTCATGTATGCAACAGTCTCAAGAAAGCATCTATTCTAATCATCTATCATCCTGCTTCTTCTTTTAATGTGTGGCTTTGTTGTGGCCTTTTACATCGATCAGGTTATGTTTTTGCCTCCCTTCACCATGTCCCCATTCTCTTGTTGACAGTCGACAAGGCTGTTCTGCAACACTGGGTAGCGGATGCACAGCACATGAAACTGTACAGGATGCAGCAAGCACAATGCTCCTCACAGTCCCTGGGTCATGCTGTATAGTTGTGAGAAGTGTCTGGAACTGTTGGCCAGGATGCTGAACGCATTCTCACCATCTGTCTTGCCCTGAAAGTAGTTGGAGATTCTCTCCTCATGGGTGTGGTAACTTGAACTGTAGGGCTTCATGAAGTAGATTTTTAGGAAGAATGCATCATTACTAACAACAAAGTATGGCACATCTTGTGTGGCATTGGGAGGGTCTGGACCTGGAAAACCCATGATGAGGTTGCGTTCCAGCCCATCCATGAGGTCACATGCATTGTATATCTGGACATCTAAAGCTGACCTGTTGTCTGAAGCATCGATGTAGATGAACTTGTAGCCACTATCAACCATGGCAAAGAGATGATACTGAACAAGCCCTCGTAGTTGTTATAAGTGGATCCTGAGCTAGCTGGAACTTTGCAGGCCTTGCGCTTCCCATCTAATGCTTCAAAGTTGTGGGGTAAGTTACACCTCTTATACCAATATTTCGCAAGTTGTATCCAGCCTTGTTCAATGGTGGGGTACCTGAAGAGCTCGTCCATGTATTATTCAATGATGGCCTCTACCCTTTCTTTGATGACTTTGCTGATGTGCATACTGCATGTTTCCGAATGTAGATTGAGAGGCCAGATGCTGCAGAGTCAGTGCCACGTTGGTGCTAGTTTTGGTCAACCTGGATCTCAAACGTTCTACATGTTTGTCAAACATGGCTGGTTGCATCCTCATGAAGTGATAGAATGCACATGGGTCTTCATTCCTGAGCTCCATTATCAGCTGTTCAATTATAGTACAGTTCATACTCCATTTGTCTCTTCTGACTCAGACAGCTCTTGGACGCCTCCTTTTGTCTAAAACTTGACACAGTCCAAACAGTAGTTCTGCTGTTGAATGAGTACAACTATCATATGGACTCTTTGATCATCAATGATGAGAAACAATTGATGATGTTGAAGACCAAGTCCAAGGGTGATGAGGTCTTCACACCGTGGTTGCTTGACTCAATCTGAGATCTAGATGGCTTTCTCCCCCTTTTAGACAGAATATCTGTTGTTCACTAGGTGTCTTTCTACATACTCTGGACATACTCCACATATCCTAAATATACAAGATATATCCCAGATACAAACGCCTTGTTCGTTTTAATACTTTTTATATGAGAGGCATACGCTTACATCCGTTCTTACTTATTTCTGTGCTACTAACAATATATAGAGGTTTCATGTACCTCATCTTTCCTCCCTTTTTCCGTTTTTAGCTGCAGTGGATGTGTGTTGCGAGGATGCAGAGACGATACAGCGAACGTTTAATAGATGATACCAGACATAGAACGTTTGTTGTGCATATATGTCGCGGGTTGACATAAGTCGAGTTGTACACGATGATATTTAAAGTGACAGTCACCCGTACAGTCGCATTCATGGGTAGTTGTAAAAACATCCTATGCGACATGTAAGCATGTAAAAAACGATTTTTCTGTGGCGATAAAACAGCTACTTCATCATCATGATTAATTAATAATTATTTTTACTCGCAAATTTGGTTTAGGTAATATCTTGTTATTCTGACGCCCTATAACTTGAGCACCATTGTCTGTCCTTAGATTGAGTATCTTTGTGATTGGTCATGTGGTTTGTCTGTCATCTTTGATTGTTTTTACAGATTGGCCGATTCTTTTGAAGTTTGTCATCTTTAAACCTAATTTCTTCCGACAGCTGACAAATATTTCGGTTCTGTCATATTATCTCAAAGTCATCTTGGGTTATCACCAAAATGTTTGCCATTTGTTGGTTGGTCAGTAGTGCTTTAAACGATCTACTGAATATTTGGCATGTGTTTCTTATGAGAAAAACCAAATAACGTTAATCAGTCACATAATTTGAATTTTCGGTCAAAATGGCCAAACTTTTGGGCTGCTGTTTTTCAGCAGTGCTTTCATCGAGCAACTTGCTATTTTGCATATAGCACGTATGAGAAAAGCTTATGAAAGTAACATGTATACCTGTGGCTCCATATTCATGCTTCAAGCCTGAACCCGACAAAGCTGCTCTGCAGCTTTAATTTTATTCTTGTTTTATTATTTTTTTCATTTATTTATTAAATATTTTATAACTTGGCATTGTCCTTCTCTTTACTTTCTCAGGTGGTTTGTGTGAGAGTGAAATGTTGATATTACAAGGGTCACATGTCGACACGATTCAACAATATCAATCATTAAAACAAATGTAACTAGGAAGAACTCCCCCCCCCCTTACAAAATACCCACACTATTGTTACCACTGATTTTAATACATGAATATATTTCATCCTGAACAAAATCTCACCCACACCGTAAATGATGGAGAAGTCTAATGTGCGTTTAAAACCATTACATTGCTATTCGCGCAGCGCCATCTATCACGAAACCTGTCGTAACATGTTCAATGAATGTTGTGGAAATTTAGAACATAGACTCCAGATTTGTAAACATTGTGCACAACATTGGCTCCATTTTTTAGACGAATGTAAAATAATAACCCCAAAATTTGTGTGTATCTTACATAACCCATCTCAACCTACCCAATCATCAAACGTCTTAATCTTATTTTGAACAAACTAATAACCAATCAGATACTGCACCAGTTACATTCAATTCTGCACATGATGATGGATTGAATCAATGGCTGTCCTCAGGTAAACTCCACTTCACGCGATGAGGTCATGCCGCCTGACATTAAGCTGGTTCGCGTCTATACATTATGGTTCATGCTTAAGCAAACTAACTGTCATACAAATATTCGTGTGGTGTACCGTCAAAAGGAATTAAGAGGGAGGATTACGCTTTAAGTTCAGTGAAATTCGTATCATTTATCATAATAATTATACGTTTGTATAATAGTCGTTGTTACTAGTCACTCGAACATAGAAACATCGATGGTAAGCATGTATTGAATATGTTCAAATTGGTGCTTGTACACTCGTGGAGCTTACTTTCCACTAAGCATAGTATTTAATTTCAGCAATAAGATTATACCGCCAATTTTTAGTGATGGTATTTTTACTAAGATGTTATAATTAAAATACGGCAAAATTTAAACATTGATTGATGTAGTACAATGACTGGATACATAGTTTGTGGTACTCTCGTAATAGCAATGTCATTATACTCACATGCTTGTTTCTATAAAAAGCACACGAATGATTGAATCTGATTAGTTATGACAACACAACTCTGTAAATAAAATTTATCCAACGCACTGTCCAATAAATCAGCTCACAGTAGCAAATACCACATCGAATTTATTTAACTTTATTATTCCAGAGGATTTCAAACTATGTTCTATTCTAGCACTGGAACAAAGAATGGATAGTCAAGTTAATAAACATCTGGACATTTAGCAATACTCTGAGTTACTAACAACCTCACTGTGTCATCCACCTCCATCTAATAAATTGTTGGACATAGACAACCAGCTTTCTGAAGATACTTCAGAAGTATTTAACCCTTCTTTATCTAAGTATCAACATAACACGTATACAAAAAAATAGACAAACTTGGATCTCCCTATCCTACACGATGTTAATTTTGCGATGACCGGGAGGAACAGTGATGTGTCGATGGATTGAAGCTCGTAAACCAGACAGCGACGGCTTGCTGTACTTCACCCCATCTTGCTTACGAGCTGAAGCGTAAAATCCCCGCAGCAAGTCGGCGAGCTTAACGACAGGGAGGTCTTCAAAATTGGTGGCGTACTCCTCATTTAGTCTGCTGTGAATTGCCTTTGGTGAGGTACGTTTATTTACGTGTTGGACGTCGGTACAGGGTGTTTCTCGCAAAGTTGGTGAGACGACGATTTGTGTTTGTCGTTATGGCGGGAATTTTTCATGTAAACTAAGAACAAATAATTATTTTTCATATAGCTCAAAGCTATTCATTATCAGTTTTGATTTTAATTATTTTCACCCCATAATTTCCCATATAATTAAATGCCCGTCCCTTTATTTGTTTTTCGAACTCAACATTCTATTCCTATACATGGTACGGGGCCTTGATGCTCAATAATGCAATACATTATCACGAATAATCTGTGGCAATGACGTCATAAAATTTGCTGGTATTGACAATCCTATATTATATAATTTTGAATTCATAATACTGTAGGCCTCCGGCCTTAAGGTATAATTACATAACATTTTACAGAGGACAATGTCATTTTACAGTGACTGAAAAAGAACAAGAAAATATGAAATGAACATGAACTGTCAGACCAAAATAATACAATGCTATATTATAATACATGATAGATGTAAAACGTTATCTGGGAGATGTCTGGATAATGAAGGAGGGTAACGCCATCTGTCACTAGACTGTCTGTGATAGAGTGTTCATTTATTCTACTCGTCTGTTTGTTTGTTTGTTTGTTATTACTTGTCATTATGACTATGTGTTGCCATTGTCCTCCATTAAATTACGTCAACACAATCCAGCATTAGTTCGTCTAAATTGCCGCACGAATTAACAATAGCACGCTGGGAGTTATTTCCGCTAAAATATATGGATTGACAACTCAGTCAGAAAAAATACGTTTCCAACACTGCTAAAATCAGAGACACACATACAAGTCGAATTACGAGAGTAAACTGTTTCAATTAAGGCAACTATATCGCCAACAAAACAACAATTTGTTGCTACGCACGATTTCATTGTTAAGTGTATTTCAACATTGCATCAACTATCAATGAATACGTAATCTCACGTCTAATAACCTTGTCTAGGTATAGTAAAGCGGTGGCGGTGGCACGGGCGCTTATTTACTTCGATATACCACATGCCTTGTGCAATAAAGAATTACTAACAGTATTGGCTCACACTCTTCCAAATCCAATCGTCTTAGTTAAGTTACCGTTGATCCAACAAATACTCTCACGTCATTTCTACTTTTTCTGTGACTGCTGAGAAACATTCGGTTCACTGTCCACGTATATTAGCTATATCTTCGCTCGTACCGCGGTTCTTTGAATATGGTGGTTTCTTCCTTCCTACTTGTGTTATAACCGTTGTTGGTAGTTAATCAGTTAATTATTTGTTTCACGTCGGGTTCACGTCAATCTAAAGCTCTCACTAGTTTCGCAATTCAGGTGATTGGGGGTGGGTCGTAATGCCAAACGTAGTGTATCTTTCTTTCCGGCAATTCAGTCTCGTCCACAATTCCTGTATCATCTACATCCTATCCGCCCTGTTAGGTCCAATTTAACTGCAACTAAATTAACCACCTCCACCAAAGTATCGAATATGTCTGATATAGGGAACTAAGTCAAGGCAATATGTTGTCATATTGTTAATTACTGTCTATCAATTTATATACCCCTTCTCGTTTTCACACTCCACTCAAATTTCAGGTTCATTACTCATTTATTAAATATGTTTGCTGGGTTGGTCTTATTAATTGAAACTCAGTTAAGCAGCTTTTTAAATGTGACATCGTACTTGTACTTGTTCAACGGAACACTTCGAACATCAAACCACCATACGAAATCGTGTCACTGTCGTCGCAGTTCGTGGTCATACACATCGCAACGTAACACAGCCTCATAATAATGCATGGCATGTGACGTCACAATAGATAAACTAACAACTTATGATACCTTTATACGTGTGAGTGTGGTTTTAGATACGCTACCGAAATACAAATAGATCAATTACACGTGTATAGGATTATATAGATATTCATGATAAGTTATCGATATATTGACTGAGTAAGCTCTAATCTATTTTAGATAATGATATGATTAGGGATGATTACCATATTCGTATTATATCAGTATCAAACACGATGTCTGACCTTGAAAATTGTTTGGAGGTTGATTATTGTGTGTTTTTATAACAATAGTCAACATGGCAACAGGGTTTGGTTCGAATGCTATGACGAAAACGGTTGAACAATCTCGAACGTGACATAAAGTGTGTGTTTATCGTCCAAATACAAAATACGTGTGTTTTAACAGAATGCAAGTACGTGCTATTAATAATACGCATTTGTTTAATTTACCAGTATAAGTCAACACATTTGCCAATTGTCGATTTTCAATCAGTGGATTCCTCTCTTTTTGTATTACTAACATCCAAATCCAATATACCGCTAATTTTTATTGAATGGGAGAAATACCAAGAGCGATTGACAAAGCTACACTTGATATAGTGTTAGTGTCCTGATATAACAAAATATAGCTAACGGGAGACATACAATATAACATAATTAAAATATTTCACTGTGATGAAAATATTCTCAGAACTAATTGTCATATTTATTTTTCTCAAAATGATTATGTATTTGAATGATATTATTCATTGAATGTAGCTTTAAAAGCGAGTCTCATTGCTGTTTCGCGATTACGTGTTTAATGACAAGTGGATTATACTCCCTCAGTGAAATGATTAATAGTTTCGTCATTTTATTATACTCCATATTGCAAATTGTAGCATCTGTTACGATATTGAACGCTGACGTCAGAGGATTCATATCAAATACGGATAATGCGCACTGACGAAAGTAATTATTTAAGCATCAGATCCCCAAACAAAACTCGTCACAACGACCACCACTGTAGCTACATATCCCTTTCAAGCACCTCAGCTTCTGGGTCTAATCCCCGCACTAATAGTTTCCCTGTACTACGTCACTAGTGACATTTTATTTATAGCATTTTAACACTTTATAACATTTTTACGAATAATCTACAAAATAATCAAAATAATTGGATAACTTAATTCTTATAAAAATAATATCGCTTCGGTTTGTGTTTACAAACACAATAATCATTATGTAAAATATCTAAATTTCGAACTCGTGATGGTATCGTCCTTTGTGTCGACCTACGCGAACAGTGAGGTAATCCTGCTTGCATTGAATCATTGCTAAACAATAGAGACAGTCACACATTTAAAGCATTAGAATGTGCGTATAAATATGAATACATATAGATCATTTGGATTTCAATTCACTGTTGTGTATTTCAAGTCACATCTGTGTAATATAAGAGTGTAAACATACAATTACAATCTATATACAAACACATGTAATAAAATCATCGCAATATGCATGTGGATATATTACGAAATTCTATACAAATATTTACAATTTAGAATTCTGATAATTCTGAATTAGTTTTTTTCTATACACACAACGTTCAAAGATATTTAGTGGTATGTGTTTTTGTGATCGTGTCGGCTCTCTATTTGATTGGCAAGTATATAAATAAAAATAAAGCTATAGGAATAATCCTAGAAAGAAGCTTTAAGAGTTTACAAAATTCTCATAAAATATAGAAAATGTATTTTGAATTCACACAATTAAAACTGAATGCTAACGACGACCGGTTGTAAAATCGACGCACCACGCCCGTGACATAGCAAACATGAAAAATGAACCATGCCAGGGGACACGTCTCCAATACATCCGTATGTCTCCAATACATTCGTTACTATTGCGAATCTGTCTGCACGCCTCACTTGAAATTATCCACTTTTTACAGTATCATTTCTGTAACATGTATTATTGTACAGGGTATTCAATATCTATTAATTATAATATTCTGACAATTATTATGAGGTTATTACTAGGATACCCAAAAATATGCATGAAGACAGTACAGCGGGATACGATGGCGTACTGTCTGAGTGCATACTTTTTGGTATCCTCGTATTAACCTTATTACTATACATCTTCTCCTCCAAAGAATACATCATAGTAATGCCGAAATACAAAACGTTTGGAACAATTTGAGGTAACTTATTTGTATAGGGTCCAGTCAAACCCAGTCAAGAAGGCGCTTACGCGCGTGATCGTTCAATATTTGGAATTCACATTTCCTAATATGGTAGGATGAAAATACCCAGTGCATTACGGCAAAATTACGGCACGCTGTAACATATGGCGTGACAGTGACAGATGTATAAGAATATAATTTATGCTAGTAGTTATGCTTTTTACAACGAATATTGTCCAGCTGGTTTCACTATATTCATTCGTTATGTTATGTTATGTTACCAGTTATCTTTTCATTAAGAAGTCCAAATAATGTTACCGTCAAAAGTATTTCTTTCTACCAACAATTCTGGCAACATATTATTTTATTTTTTCTGCCAAAAATTCAGGTATATTACTGAATTATTTGGGAACTTTTATGCAATCCATATGTTGTTTCATAAGGTACTATGAGATTAATATAGTATATGATTTATAACAGGTACACAAGGTTAATATACACGTATGATATATACCTCAGTAATTCATATCATTGTAATAAACACAATCTAGTTTGCATTTATCTTGAATTCTTATTTTGTATTTGGTATTCTGTAGTTATATTATATTTAAAAATAACGTCTACATTTTGGAATAATACTTGTGCATTTATTTTCTCTCTCGGAATTAGTTGTTTATTGTTTGATCTTTATTTAGTAATAAGTTTGCCGTTATTTGGTTATTAGTTTGCCAAAATTTGGTTATTAGTTTGCCAGTATTTGGTTATTAGTTTGCCGTTATTTGGTTATTAGTTTGCCAGTATTTGGTTATTAGTTTGCCAGTATTTGGTTATTAGTTTGTCAGTATTTGGTTATTAGTTTGCCAGTATTTGGTTATTAGTTTGCCGTTATTTGGTTATTAGTTTGCCAGTATTTGATTATTAGTTTGCCGTTATTTGGTTATTAGTTTGTCAGTATTTGGTTATTAGTTTGCCAGTTTTTGGTTATTAGTTTGCCGTTATTTGGTTATTAGTTTGCCGTTATTTGGTTATTAGTTTGTCAGTATTTGGTTATTAGTTTGTCAGTATTTGGTTATTAGTTTGCCAGTATTTGGTTATTAGTTTGCCGTTATTTGGTTATTAGTTTGTCAGTATTTGGTTATTAGTTTGTCAGTATTTGGTTATTAGTTTGTCAGTATTTGGTTATTAGTTTGCCAGTATTTGGTTATTAGTTTGCCGTTATTTGGTAATTAGTTTGCCAGTATTTGGTTATTAGTTTGCCGTTATTTGGTTATTAGTTTGCCAGTATTTGGTTATTAGTTTGTCAGTATTTGGTTATTAGTTTGCCAGTATTTGGTTATTAGTTTGTCAGTATTTGGTTATTAGTTTGCCAGTATTTGGTTATTAGTTTGCCAGTATTTGGTTATTAGTTTGTCAGTATTTGGTTATTAGTTGCCAGTATTTGGTTATTAGTTTGCCAGTATTTTATCATTTGGCCATTATTTGGTTATTAGTTTGCCAGTATTTTATTATTTGGCCATTAAATCATGATGAAATAATGTGACAAAAATATGACATTAATCGTATAAAGATAATAATCACCTAACTTTCAAATAATGATCAAATAATACTAAAAAATTTGAAGATTATCAAATAATGTAATAAGCAAAATAAGAAAATAATCCCACAAAAATGTAACAGCTATTTATTAGTTTGCATGTATATCTCAGTCTAAATAAAATTCCTAAAATACATAAGATTGAAAATATTTTACGTGAGTTGTACAACTCGCATAAACGCAACTCAGTCTGGACAAAATAATGAAGCAAAGTGCTACGAGAGGGTATATCCAGATAAAATAAAACTAAATCATATTCACGATATTCATGCAACTTATAATAAATATATGCTATTTTTTTGATTGTTGAGAATATTTTGGTTGAAAAACTTCACAATTTACAAACAACATAAAAGTACGTACACGGCAAACGAATCACAATAAAAACGTTGGTATTTTGATTGCCAGAAATGACAAGTGATTAATAAATACAATAAGCAAGTCATACAACTTTATTATGTGTGGCATCTTCTAGTTACGAACGCTTCAATGACGTAAAATGACGCAGATGGGCCCAAGCCTTGTTGAGCCGTTCGTCATACAGAATGTCGTAATTTTTCAAAAATCTTATACTTTATAGCCAATTCGTCATACAGAATGTCGTAATTTTTTCAAAAACCTTATATTTTATAGCCCATTCGTCATACATAATGTCGTAACTTTTTCAAAAATCTTATATTTTACAGCCAATTCGTCATACAGAAAGTCGTAATTTTTTTCAAAAATCTCATATTTTACAGCCAATTCGTCATACACAATGCCATAATTTTTTTAAAAACCTTATATGTTTTAGCCCATTCGTCATACAGAATGACGTAATTTTCAAAAATCTTATATTTTTTAGCCAATTCGTCATACAGAATGTTGTAATTTTTTTCAAAAATCTTATATTTCACAGCCAATTTGTCATACAGAATGCCGTGTTTTTTTTCAAGAACCTTATATTTATTATATTTTATAGCCCATTCATCATACAGAATGTCGTAATTTTTTCAAAAATCTTATATTTTATACCCAATTCGTCATACAGAATATCGTAATTTTCAAAAATCTTATATTTTTAGCCCATTCGTCATACAGAATGTCGTAATTTTCAAAAACCTTATATTTTTAGCCCATTCGTCATACAGAATGTCGTAATTTTCAAAAACCTTATATTTTATAGCCAATTCGTCATACAGAATGTCGTATTTTTTTCAAAAATCTTATATTTTATAGCCAATACAGATTGTCGTAATTTTCAAAAACCTTATATTTTATACCCAATTCGTCAAGAACCTTATATTTATTATATTTTATAGCTCATTCGTAATACAGAATGTCGTAATTTTTTCAAAAATCTTATATTTTATACCCAATTCGTCATACACAATGCCATAATTTTTTCAAAAACCTTATATTTTTTAGCCCATTCGTCATACAGAATGACGTAATTTTCAAAAATCTTATATTTTTTAGCCAATTCGTCATACAGAATGTCGTAATTTTTTTCAAAAATCTTATATTTCACAGCCAATTTGTCATACAGAATGCCGTGTTTTTTTCAAGAACCTTATATTTATTATATTTTATAGCCCATTCATCATACAGAATGTCGTAATTTTTTCAAAAATCTTATATTTTATACCCAATTCGTCATACAGAATGTCGTAATTTTCAAAAATCTTATATTTTTAGCCCATTCGTCATACAGAATGTCGTAATTTTCAAAAACCTTATATTTTTAGCCCATTCGTCATACAGAATGTCGTAATTTTCAAAAACCTTATATTTTATAGCCAATTCGTCATACAGAATGTCGTATTTTTTTCAAAAATCTTATATTTTATAGCCAATACAGAATATCGTAATTTTCAAAAACCTTATATTTTATACCCAATTCGTCAAGAACCTTATATTTATTATATTTTATAGCTCATTCGTAATACAGAATGTCGTAATTTTTTCAAAAATCTTATATTTTATACCCAATTCGTCATACAGAATGTCGTAATTTTTTTCAAAAATCTTATATTTCACAGCCAATTTGTCATACAGAATGCCGTGTTTTTTTCAAGAACCTTATACTTATTATATTTTATAGCTCATTCGTCATACATAATGTCGTAACTTTTTCAAAAATCTTATATTTTACAGCCAATTCGTCATACAGAAAGTCGTAATTTTTTTCAAAAATCTCATATTTTACAGCCAATTCGTCATACACAATGCCATAATTTTTTCAAAAACCTTATATGTTTTAGCCCATTTGTCATACAGAATGACGTAATTTTCAAAAATCTTATATTTTATAGCCAATACAGATTGTCGTAATTTTCAAAAACCTTATATTTTATACCCAATTCGTCAAGAACCTTATATTTATTATATTTTATAGCTCATTCGTAATACAGAATGTCGTAATTTTTTCACAAATCTTATATTTTATACCCAATTCGTCATACACAATGCCATAATTTTTTCAAAAACCTTATATTTTTTAGCCCATTCGTCATACAGAATGACGTAATTTTCAAAAATCTTATATTTTTTAGCCAATTCGTCATACAGAAAGTCGTAATTTTTTTCAAAAATCTCATATTTTACAGCCAATTCGTCATACACAATGCCATAATTTTTTTAAAAACCTTATATGTTTTAGCCCATTCGTCATACAGAATGACGTAATTTTCAAAAATCTTATATTTTTTAGCCAATTCGTCATACAGAATGTTGTAATTTTTTTCAAAAATCTTATATTTCACAGCCAATTTGTCATACAGAATGCCGTGTTTTTTTCAAGAACCTTATATTTATTATATTTTATAGCCCATTCATCATACAGAATGTCGTAATTTTTTCAAAAATCTTATATTTTATACCCAATTCGTCATACAGAATGTCGTAATTTTCAAAAATCTTATATTTTTAGCCCATTCGTCATACAGAATGTCGTAATTTTCAAAAACCTTATATTTTTAGCCCATTCGTCATACAGAATGTCGTAATTTTCAAAAACCTTATATTTTATAGCCAATTCGTCATACAGAATGTCGTATTTTTTTCAAAAATCTTATATTTTATAGCCAATACAGATTGTCGTAATTTTCAAAAACCTTATATTTTATACCCAATTCGTCAAGAACCTTATATTTATTATATTTTATAGCTCATTCGTAATACAGAATGTCGTAATTTTTTCAAAAATCTTATATTTTATACCCAATTCGTCATACACAATGCCATAATTTTTTCAAAAACCTTATATTTTTTAGCCCATTCGTCATACAGAATGACGTAATTTTCAAAAATCTTATATTTTTTAGCCAATTCGTCATACAGAATGTCGTAATTTTTTTCAAAAATCTTATATTTCACAGCCAATTTGTCATACAGAATGCCGTGTTTTTTTCAAGAACCTTATATTTATTATATTTTATAGCCCATTCATCATACAGAATGTCGTAATTTTTTCAAAAATCTTATATTTTATACCCAATTCGTCATACAGAATGTCGTAATTTTCAAAAATCTTATATTTTTAGCCCATTCGTCATACAGAATGTCGTAATTTTCAAAAACCTTATATTTTTAGCCCATTCGTCATACAGAATGTCGTAATTTTCAAAAACCTTATATTTTATAGCCAATTCGTCATACAGAATGTCGTATTTTTTTCAAAAATCTTATATTTTATAGCCAATACAGATTGTCGTAATTTTCAAAAACCTTATATTTTATACCCAATTCGTCAAGAACCTTATATTTATTATATTTTATAGCTCATTCGTAATACAGAATGTCGTAATTTTTTCAAAAATCTTATATTTTACAGCCAATTCGTCATACACAATGCCATAATTTTTTCAAAAACCTTATATTTTTTAGCCCATTCGTCAAACAGAATGACGTAATTTTCAAAAATCTTATATTTTTTAGCCAATTCGTCATACAGAATGTCGTAATTTTTTTCAAAAATCTTATATTTCACAGCCAATTTGTCATACAGAATGCCGTGTTTTTTTCAAGAACCTTATATTTATTATATTTTATAGCCCATTCATCATACAGAATGTCGTAATTTTTTCAAAAATCTTATATTTTATACCCAATTCGTCATACAGAATGTCGTAATTTTCAAAAATCTTATATTTTTAGCCCATTCGTCATACAGAATGTCGTAATTTTCAAAAACCTTATATTTTTAGCCCATTCGTCATACAGAATGTCGTAATTTTCAAAAACCTTATATTTTATAGCCAATTCGTCATACAGAATGTCGTATTTTTTTTCAAAAATCTTATATTTTATAGCCAATACAGAATATCGTAATTTTCAAAAACCTTATAATTTATACCCAATTCGTCAAGAACCTTATATTTATTATATTTTATAGCTCATTCGTAATACAGAATGTCGTAATTTTTTCAAAAATCTTATATTTTATACCCAATTCGTCATACAGAATATCGTAATTTTCAAAAATCTTATATTTTTAGCCCATTCGTCATACAGAATGTCGTAATTTTCAAAAACCTTATATTTTTAGCCCATTCGTCATACAGAATGTCGTAATTTTCAAAAACCTTATATTTTATAGCCAATTCGTCATACAGAATGTCGTATTTTTTTCAAAAATCTTATATTTTATAGCCAATACAGATTGTCGTAATTTTCAAAAACCTTATATTTTATACCCAATTCGTCAAGAACCTTATATTTATTATATTTTATAGCTCATTCGTAATACAGAATGTCGTAATTTTTTCAAAAATCTTATATTTTATACCCAATTCGTCATACACAATGCCATAATTTTTTCAAAAACCTTATATTTTTTAGCCCATTCGTCATACAGAATGACGTAATTTTCAAAAATCTTATATTTTTTAGCCAATTCGTCATACAGAATGTCGTAATTTTTTTCAAAAATCTTATATTTCACAGCCAATTTGTCATACAGAATGCCGTGTTTTTTTCAAGAACCTTATATTTATTATATTTTATAGCCCATTCATCATACAGAATGTCGTAATTTTTTCAAAAATCTTATATTTTATACCCAATTCGTCATACAGAATGTCGTAATTTTCAAAAATCTTATATTTTTAGCCCATTCGTCATACAGAATGTCGTAATTTTCAAAAACCTTATATTTTTAGCCCATTCGTCATACAGAATGTCGTAATTTTCAAAAACCTTATATTTTATAGCCAATTCGTCATACAGAATGTCGTATTTTTTTCAAAAATCTTATATTTTATAGCCAATACAGAATATCGTAATTTTCAAAAACCTTATATTTTATACCCAATTCGTCAAGAACCTTATATTTATTATATTTTATAGCTCATTCGTAATACAGAATGTCGTAATTTTTTCAAAAATCTTATATTTTATACCCAATTCGTCATACAGAATGTCGTAATTTTTTTCAAAAATCTTATATTTCACAGCCAATTTGTCATACAGAATGCCGTGTTTTTTTCAAGAACCTTATACTTATTATATTTTATAGCTCATTCGTCATACATAATGTCGTAACTTTTTCAAAAATCTTATATTTTACAGCCAATTCGTCATACAGAAAGTCGTAATTTTTTTCAAAAATCTCATATTTTACAGCCAATTCGTCATACACAATGCCATAATTTTTTCAAAAACCTTATATGTTTTAGCCCATTTGTCATACAGAATGACGTAATTTTCAAAAATCTTATATTTTATAGCCAATACAGATTGTCGTAATTTTCAAAAACCTTATATTTTATACCCAATTCGTCAAGAACCTTATATTTATTATATTTTATAGCTCATTCGTAATACAGAATGTCGTAATTTTTTCACAAATCTTATATTTTATACCCAATTCGTCATACACAATGCCATAATTTTTTCAAAAACCTTATATTTTTTAGCCCATTCGTCATACAGAATGACGTAATTTTCAAAAATCTTATATTTTTTAGCCAATTCGTCATACAGAAAGTCGTAATTTTTTTCAAAAATCTCATATTTTACAGCCAATTCGTCATACACAATGCCATAATTTTTTTAAAAACCTTATATGTTTTAGCCCATTCGTCATACAGAATGACGTAATTTTCAAAAATCTTATATTTTTTAGCCAATTCGTCATACAGAATGTTGTAATTTTTTTCAAAAATCTTATATTTCACAGCCAATTTGTCATACAGAATGCCGTGTTTTTTTCAAGAACCTTATATTTATTATATTTTATAGCCCATTCATCATACAGAATGTCGTAATTTTTTCAAAAATCTTATATTTTATACCCAATTCGTCATACAGAATGTCGTAATTTTCAAAAATCTTATATTTTTAGCCCATTCGTCATACAGAATGTCGTAATTTTCAAAAACCTTATATTTTTAGCCCATTCGTCATACAGAATGTCGTAATTTTCAAAAACCTTATATTTTATAGCCAATTCGTCATACAGAATGTCGTATTTTTTTCAAAAATCTTATATTTTATAGCCAATACAGATTGTCGTAATTTTCAAAAACCTTATATTTTATACCCAATTCGTCAAGAACCTTATATTTATTATATTTTATAGCTCATTCGTAATACAGAATGTCGTAATTTTTTCAAAAATCTTATATTTTATACCCAATTCGTCATACACAATGCCATAATTTTTTCAAAAACCTTATATTTTTTAGCCCATTCGTCATACAGAATGACGTAATTTTCAAAAATCTTATATTTTTTAGCCAATTCGTCATACAGAATGTCGTAATTTTTTTCAAAAATCTTATATTTCACAGCCAATTTGTCATACAGAATGCCGTGTTTTTTTCAAGAACCTTATATTTATTATATTTTATAGCCCATTCATCATACAGAATGTCGTAATTTTTTCAAAAATCTTATATTTTATACCCAATTCGTCATACAGAATGTCGTAATTTTCAAAAATCTTATATTTTTAGCCCATTCGTCATACAGAATGTCGTAATTTTCAAAAACCTTATATTTTTAGCCCATTCGTCATACAGAATGTCGTAATTTTCAAAAACCTTATATTTTATAGCCAATTCGTCATACAGAATGTCGTATTTTTTTCAAAAATCTTATATTTTATAGCCAATACAGATTGTCGTAATTTTCAAAAACCTTATATTTTATACCCAATTCGTCAAGAACCTTATATTTATTATATTTTATAGCTCATTCGTAATACAGAATGTCGTAATTTTTGCAAAAATCTTATATTTTACAGCCAATTCGTCATACACAATGCCATAATTTTTTCAAAAACCTTATATTTTTTAGCCCATTCGTCAAACAGAATGACGTAATTTTCAAAAATCTTATATTTTTTAGCCAATTCGTCATACAGAATGTCGTAATTTTTTTCAAAAATCTTATATTTCACAGCCAATTTGTCATACAGAATGCCGTGTTTTTTTCAAGAACCTTATATTTATTATATTTTATAGCCCATTCATCATACAGAATGTCGTAATTTTTTCAAAAATCTTATATTTTATACCCAATTCGTCATACAGAATGTCGTAATTTTCAAAAATCTTATATTTTTAGCCCATTCGTCATACAGAATGTCGTAATTTTCAAAAACCTTATATTTTTAGCCCATTCGTCATACAGAATGTCGTAATTTTCAAAAACCTTATATTTTATAGCCAATTCGTCATACAGAATGTCGTATTTTTTTTCAAAAATCTTATATTTTATAGCCAATACAGAATATCGTAATTTTCAAAAACCTTATATTTTATACCCAATTCGTCAAGAACCTTATATTTATTATATTTTATAGCTCATTCGTAATACAGAATGTCGTAATTTTTTCAAAAATCTTATATTTTATACCCAATTCGTCATACAGAATGTCGTAATTTTTTTCAAAAATCTTATATTTCACAGCCAATTTGTCATACAGAATGCCGTGTTTTTTTCAAGAACCTTATACTTATTATATTTTATAGCTCATTCGTCATACATAATGTCGTAACTTTTTCAAAAATCTTATATTTTACAGCCAATTCGTCATACAGAAAGTCGTAATTTTTTTCAAAAATCTCATATTTTACAGCCAATTCGTCATACACAATGCCATAATTTTTTCAAAAACCTTATATGTTTTAGCCCATTTGTCATACAGAATGACGTAATTTTCAAAAATCTTATATTTTATAGCCAATACAGATTGTCGTAATTTTCAAAAACCTTATATTTTATACCCAATTCGTCAAGAACCTTATATTTATTATATTTTATAGCTCATTCGTAATACAGAATGTCGTAATTTTTTCAAAAATCTTATATTTTATACCCAATTCGTCATACACAATGCCATAATTTTTTCAAAAACCTTATATTTTTTAGCCCATTCGTCATACAGAATGACGTAATTTTCAAAAATCTTATATTTTTTAGCCAATTCGTCATACAGAATGTCGTAATTTTTTTCAAAAATCTTATATTTCACAGCCAATTTGTCATACAGAATGCCGTGTTTTTTTCAAGAACCTTATATTTATTATATTTTATAGCCCATTCATCATACAGAATGTCGTAATTTTTTCAAAAATCTTATATTTTATACCCAATTCGTCATACAGAATGTCGTAATTTTCAAAAATCTTATATTTTTAGCCCATTCGTCATACAGAATGTCGTAATTTTCAAAAACCTTATATTTTTAGCCCATTCGTCATACAGAATGTCGTAATTTTCAAAAACCTTATATTTTATAGCCAATTCGTCATACAGAATGTCGTATTTTTTTCAAAAATCTTATATTTTATAGCCAATACAGAATGTCGTAATTTTCAAAAACCTTATATTTTATACCCAATTCGTCAAGAACCTTATATTTATTATATTTTATAGCTCATTCGTAATACAGAATGTCGTAATTTTTTCAAAAATCTTATATTTTATACCCAATTCGTCATACAGAATGTCGTAATTTTTTTCAAAAATCTTATATTTCACAGCCAATTTGTCATACAGAATGCCGTGTTTTTTTCAAGAACCTTATACTTATTATATTTTATAGCTCATTCGTCATACATAATGTCGTAACTTTTTCAAAAATTTTATATTTTACAGCCAATTCGTCATACAGAAAGTCGTAATTTTTTTCAAAAATCTCATATTTTACAGCCAATTCGTCATACACAATGCCATAATTTTTTCAAAAACCTTATATGTTTTAGCCCATTTGTCATACAGAATGACGTAATTTTCAAAAATCTTATATTTTTTAGCCAATTCGTCATACAGAATGTCGTAATTTTTTTCAAAAATCTTATATTTTATAGCCAATACAGAATGTCGTAATTTTCAAAAACCTTATATTTTATACCCAATTCGTCAAGAACCTTATATTTATTATATTTTATAGCTCATTCGTAATACAGAATGTCATAATTTTTTCAAAAATCTTATATTTTATACCCAATTCGTCATACAGAATGTCGTAATTTTTTTCAAAAATCTTATATTTCACAGCCAATTTGTCATACAGAATGCCGTGTTTTTTTCAAGAACCTTATACTTATTATATTTTATAGCTCATTCGTAATACAGAATGTCGTAATTTTTTCAAAAACCTTATATTTTATTGCCCATTCGTCATACAGAATGTCGGAAATTTTTCAAAAATCTTATATTTTACAGCCAATTCGTCATACACAATGCCATAATTTTTTCAAAAACCTTATATTTTTTAGCCCATTCGTCAAACAGAATGACGTAATTTTCAAAAATCTTATATTTTTTAGCCAATTCGTCATACAGAATGTCGTAATTTTTTTCAAAAATCTTATATTTCACAGCCAATTTGTCATACAGAATGCCGTGTTTTTTTCAAGAACCTTATATTTATTATATTTTATAGCCCATTCATCATACAGAATGTCGTAATTTTTTTCAAAAATCTTATATTTTATACCCAATTCGTCATACAGAATGTCGTAATTTTCAAAAATCTTATATTTTTAGCCCATTCGTCATACAGAATGTCGTAATTTTCAAAAACCTTATATTTTTAGCCCATTCGTCATACAGAATGTCGTAATTTTCAAAAACCTTATATTTTATAGCCAATTCGTCATACAGAATGTCGTATTTTTTTCAAAAATCTTATATTTTATAGCCAATACAGAATATCGTAATTTTCAAAAACCTTATATTTTATACCCAATTCGTCAAGAACCTTATATTTATTATATTTTATAGCTCATTCGTAATACAGAATGTCGTAATTTTTTCAAAAATCTTATATTTTATACCCAATTCGTCATACAGAATGTCGTAATTTTTTTCAAAAATCTTATATTTCACAGCCAATTTGTCATACAGAATGCCGTGTTTTTTTCAAGAACCTTATACTTATTATATTTTATAGCTCATTCGTCATACATAATGTCGTAACTTTTTCAAAAATCTTATATTTTACAGCCAATTCGTCATACAGAAAGTCGTAATTTTTTTCAAAAATCTCATATTTTACAGCCAATTCGTCATACACAATGCCATAATTTTTTTCAAAAACCTTATATGTTTTATCCCATTTGTTATACAGAATGACGTAATTTTCAAAAATCTTATATTTTATAGCCAATACAGATTGTCGTAATTTTCAAAAACCTTATATTTTATACCCAATTCGTCAAGAACCTTATATTTATTATATTTTATAGCTCATTCGTAATACAGAATGTCGTAATTTTTTCAAAAATCTTATATTTTATACCCAATTCGTCATACACAATGCCATAATTTTTTCAAAAACCTTATATTTTTTAGCCCATTCGTCATACAGAATGACGTAATTTTCAAAAATCTTATATTTTTTAGCCAATTCGTCATACAGAATGTCGTAATTTTTTTCAAAAATCTTATATTTCACAGCCAATTTGTCATACAGAATGCCGTGTTTTTTTCAAGAACCTTATATTTATTATATTTTATAGCCCATTCATCATACAGAATGTCGTAATTTTTTCAAAAATCTTATATTTTATACCCAATTCGTCATACAGAATGTCGTAATTTTCAAAAATCTTATATTTTTAGCCCATTTGTCATACAGAATGTCGTAATTTTCAAAAACCTTATATTTTTAGCCCATTCGTCATACAGAATGTCGTATTTTTTTCAAAAATCTTATATTTTATAGCCAATACAGAATGTCGTAATTTTCAAAAACCTTATATTTTATACCCAATTCGTCAAGAACCTTATATTTATTATATTTTATAGCTCATTCGTAATACAGAATGTCGTAATTTTTTCAAAAATCTTATATTTTATACCCAATTCGTCATACAGAATGTCGTAATTTTTTTCAAAAATCTTATATTTCACAGCCAATTTGTCATACAGAATGCCGTGTTTTTTTCAAGAACCTTATACTTATTATATTTTATAGCTCATTCGTCATACATAATGTCGTAACTTTTTCAAAAATCTTATATTTTACAGCCAATTCGTCATACAGAAAGTCGTAATTTTTTTCAAAAATCTCATATTTTACAGCCAATTCGTCATACACAATGCCATAATTTTTTCAAAAACCTTATATGTTTTAGCCCATTTGTCATACAGAATGACGTAATTTTCAAAAATCTTATATTTTATAGCCAATACAGATTGTCGTAATTTTCAAAAACCTTATATTTTATACCCAATTCGTCAAGAACCTTATATTTATTATATTTTATAGCTCATTCGTAATACAGAATGTCGTAATTTTTTCAAAAATCTTATATTTTACAGCCAATTCGTCATACACAATGCCATAATTTTTTCAAAAACCTTATATTTTTTAGCCCATTCGTCAAACAGAATGACGTAATTTTCAAAAATCTTATATTTTTTAGCCAATTCGTCATACAGAATGTCGTAATTTTTTTCAAAAATCTTATATTTCACAGCCAATTTGTCATACAGAATGCCGTGTTTTTTTCAAGAACCTTATACTTATTATATTTTATAGCTCATTCGTAATACAGAATGTCGTAATTTTTTCAAAAATCTTATATTTTATACCCAATTCGTCATACAGAATGTCGTAATTTTTTCAAAAACCTTATATTTTATAGCCCATTCGTCATACAGAATGTCGGAAATTTTTCAAAAATCTTATATTTTACAGCCAATTCGTCATACAGAATGTCGTAATTCTTTTCAAAAATTTTATATTTTATACCCAATTCGTCATACAGAATGTCGTAATTATTTCAAAAACCTTATATTTTATAGCCCATTCGTCATACAGAATGTCGTAACTTTTTCAAAAATCTTATATTTTATAGCCAATTCGTCTTATATTTTATACCCAATTCGTCATACAGAATGTCGTAATTATTTCAAAAACCTTATATTTTTTAGCCCACTCGTCATACAGAATGTCGTAATTTTCAAAAACCTTATATTTTTAGCCAATTCGTCATACAGAATGTCGTAATTTTCAAAAATCTTATATTTTTAGCCCATTCGTCATACAGAATGTCGTAATTTTCAAAAACCTTATATTTTTAGCCCATTCGTCATACAGAATGTCGTATTTTTTTCAAAAATCTTATATTTTATAGCCAATACAGATTGTCGTAATTTTCAAAAACCTTATATTTTATACCCAATTCGTCATACAGAATGTCGTAATTATTTCAAAAACCTTATATTTTATAGCCCATTCGTTATACAGAATGTCGTAACTTTTTCAAAAATCTTATATTTTATAGCCAATTCGTCTTATATTTTACAGCCAATTCGTCATACAGAATGCCAAAATTTTTTTCAAAAACCTTATATTTTTTAGCCCACTCGTCATACAGAATGTCGTAATTTTCAAAAACCTTATATTTTTAGCCAATTCGTCATACAGAATGTCGTAATTTTCAAAAATCTTATATTTTTAGCCCATTCGTCATACAGAATGTCGTAATTTTCAAAAACCTTATATTTTTAGCCCATTCGTCACACAGAATGTCGTATTTTTTTCAAAAATCTTATATTTTATAGCCAATACAGATTGTCGTAATTTTCAAAAATCTTATATTTCATAGCCCATTTGTCATACAGAAAGTCGAAATGTTTTAAAAAACCGCATACTTTATAGACATTCGTCATACACAATGTCGTAATTGTTTCAAAAATCTTATATTTTACAGCAAATTCGTCATACAGAATGTCGTAATATTTTTCAAAAATCTTATATTTTATACCCAATTCGTCATACAGAATGTCGTAATTATTTCAAAAACCTTATATTTTATAGCCCATTCGTCATACAGAATGTCGTAATTTTTTCAAAAACCTTATATTTTATAGCCAATTTGTCATACAGAATGTCGTAATTTTTTCAAAATTCTTATATTTTATAGCCAATTCGTCATACAGAATGTCATGATTTTTTCAAAAACCTTATATTTTATAGCCCATTCGTCATACAGAATGTCGTAACTTTTTCAAAAATCTTATATTTTACAGCCAATTCGTCATACAGAAAGTCGTAATTTTTTTCAAAAATCTCATATTTTACAGCCAATTCGTCATACACAATGCCATAATTTTTTCAAAAACCTTATATTTTTTAGCCCATTCGTCATACAGAATGACGTAATTTTCAAAAACCTTATATTTTATAGCCAATTCGTCATACGGAATGTCGTATTTTTTTTCAAAAATCTTATATTTTATAGCCAATTCGTCATGCAGAATGTCGTAATTTTCAAAAACCTTATATTTTATAGCAAATTCGTCATACACAATGTCGTATTTTTTTCAAAAACCTTATATTTTTAGCCCATTCGTCATACACAATGTCGTATTTTTTCAAAAATCTTAAATTTTATAGCCAATTCGTCATACAGAATGTCGTATTTTTTTTCAAAAATCTTATATTTCATAGCCCATTTGTCATACAGAAAGTCGAAATGTTTTAAAAAACCGCATACTTTATAGACATTCGTCATACACAATGTCGTAATTTTTTCAAAAATATTATATTTTATAGCCAATTTGTCATACAGAATGTCGTAATTTTTTCAAAATTCTTATATTTTAGAGCAAATTAATCATACAGAATGTCGTATTTTTTTTCAAAAACCTCATATTTTATAGCCAATTCGTCATACAGAATGTCGTAATTTTTTCAAAAACCTTATATTTTATAGCCAATTTGTCATACAGAATGTCGTAATTTTTTCAAAATTCTTATATTTTAGAGCAAATTAATCATACAGAATGTCGTATTTTTTTCAAAAACCTTATATTTTATAGCCAATTCGTCATACAGAATGTCGTAATTTTTTCTAAATTATTATATTTTAGAGCCAATTCATCATACAGAATGTCGTAATTCTTTCAAAAATATTATATTTTAGAGCCAATTCGTCATAAAGAATGTCGTATTTTTTTCAATAACCTTATATTTTTAGCCCATTCGTCATGCAGAATGTCGTAATTTTCAATAACCTTATATTTTTAGCCCAATTCGTCATACAGAATGTCGTAATTTTTTTCAAAAATCTTATATTTTATACCCAATTTGTCATACAGAATGTCGTTATTATTTCAAAAACCTTCTATTTTATAGCCCATTCGTCATACAGAATGTCGTAACTTTTTCAAAAGTCTTATATTTTATAGCCAATTCGTCTTATATTTTACAGCCAATTCGTCATACAGAATGTCGTAATTTTTTTCAAAAATCTCATATTTTACACAGCCAATTCGTCATACACAATGCCACAATTTTTTCAAAAACCTTATATTTTTTAGCCCATTCGTCATACAGAATGTCGTAATTTTCAAAAATCTTATATTTTTAGCCCATTCGTCATACAAAATGTCGTAATTTTCAAAAACCTTATATTTTACAGCCAATTCGTCATACAGAATGTCGTAATTTTTTTTCAAAAATCTTATATTTTATACCCAATTTGTCATACAGAATGTCGTAATTATTTCAAAAACCTTATATTTTATAGCCCATTCGTCATACAGAATGTCGTAACTTTTTCAAAAATCTTATATTTTATAGCCAATTCGTCTTATATTTTACAGCCAATTCGTCATACAGAATGTCGTAATTTTTTTCAAAAATCTCATATTTTACATAGCCAATTCGTCATACACAATGCCACAATTTTTTCAAAAATCTTATATTTTTAGCCCATTCGTCATACAGAATGTCGTAATTTTCAAAAACCTTATATTTTTAGCCCATTCGTCATACAGAATGTCGTAATTTTCAAAAATCTTATATTTTATAGCCAATTCGTCATACAGAATGTCGTATTTTTTTCAAAAATCTTATATTTTATAGCCAATTCGTCATACACAATGTCGTAATTTTCAAAAACCTTATATTTTATAGCAAATTCGTCATACACAATGCCGTATTTTTTCAAAAACCTTATATTTTTAGCCCATTCGTCATACAGAATGTCGTATTTTTTCAAAAATCTTATATTTTATAGCCAATTCGTCATACAGAATGTCGTAATTTTTTTCAAAAATCTCATATTTTACATAGCCAATTCGTCATACACAATGCCACAATTTTTTCAAAAATCTTATATTTTTAGCCCATTCGTCATACAGAATGTCGTAATTTTCAAAAACCTTATATTTTTAGCCCATTCGTCATACAGAATGTCGTAATTTTCAAAAATCTTATATTTTATAGCCAATTCGTCATACAGAATGTCGTATTTTTTTCAAAAATCTTATATTTTATAGCCAATTCGTCATACACAATGTCGTAATTTTCAAAAACCTTATATTTTATAGCAAATTCGTCATACACAATGCCGTATTTTTTCAAAAACCTTATATTTTTAGCCCATTCGTCATACAGAATGTCGTATTTTTTCAAAAATCTTATATTTTATAGCCAATTCGTCATACAGAATGTCGTATTTTTTCAAAAATCTTATATTTTATAGCCCATTCGTCATACAGAATGTCGTAATTTTTTCAAAAATATTATATGTTAGAGCCAATTCGTCATACTGAATGTCGTAATTTTTTTAAAAACCTTATATTTTATAGCCCATTCGTCATACAGAATGTCGTAATTTTTCAAAAATATTATATTTTAGAGCCAATTCGTCATAAAGAATGTCGTATTTTTTTCAAAAATCTTATATTTTATAGCCCATTCGTCATACAGAAAGTCAAAATGTTTTAAAAAACCTCATATTTTATAGACATTCGGCATACACAAGTCGTAATTTTTTCAAAAATCTTATATTTTATAGCCCATTCGTCATACAAAATGTCGTATTTTTTTTTAAATATTATATTTTATAGCCCAATCGTCATACAAAATGTCGTAATGTTTTTCAATACTCTTTTATTTTAGAGCCAATTCGTCATACAGAATGTCGTATTTTTTTCAAAAACCTTATATTTGATAGCCCATTCGTCATACAAAATGTTGTAATTTTTTTCAATAATCTTATACTTTATAGCCCATTCTTCATACAGAATGTCGTAATTTTTTCTCAAATCACATATTCTATATTTCGTTGATCGAAAGTACATCTTTGGGGAAAGGTTAATTAATACACTCATACATAAACAATTATTTACCCAGTGGTTCCAAATCATGTACTTGTGTGCGTGCAGGATATGATTACATGAAACAAAATTTCAAGTTTTACGTGTTTGTCATAGCGTTTTTTCCGATTTTATGTACCATACATACACGCTATTTCGATGAAACATTCTATCTGATTTTTATTGAGAATGCGAAAGCGCTGATTGAGGTTAAATACATTCGCATTCTTCCCTTGTTGTTACAGCTGTGGTCAGATAAACATCCCGGTTTGATGGAAGTAAGAACTCACAACACAACAGTACGAGTTCACCCGTTTAGTTTTTCTCGTGAGAACTAGACGAAACCTCGTTGATATTTGCATAATGTCATTCGCTTGCAGACACGCCTGTGTCAAATTGCACTGAAATCAGATGAACAGAGAAAATGACGTACATGTTAGTTTCAATGGCGATGGTTTCATTGTTTTGACCGACAATAAACATGTGTATATCATACACGCCCACGAACTGGTTGTTATTAATAACAAGAGGATTATCTGGGCAGAATCCCCTTCAAGCTGTTTAAATATATTCAGTATTGGATTTGTCCGCTTCACATATGTCGTAGTGTTATTATTGTTCATGCAGTGACTGTCATATATGTTGATTAAGATTGAGCCACGGCTTGGGAGTCCTTTTATTCACAATATTAAACCTCGAAAATGACTGTTAATGATTGTCCATGTATCTTTATTTTTTAACTTTGACGTTGTAATCGACAGAAGTTAATTAATTCAAATCATTATAAGCCTTTTTCAGGATCACATTATTTTTAATTCTGATAATAGTTTTCATTTTTATCTTTCTGTTATGTACTACTGTGGGGTGACGTCATATCGACCCTGTTGCGGCTTTTCGGTGACCGAGTACAAGCCGATGTGTTAACAAATTGAAACAGCGGAAGTAGACAATTCACGTGACTTCCTGTGATGATCAAACTGATGATTAAACTGCATGTCTGCTATACGCTATTCCAAACTCTCAAACAATGAGAACGTCGTATGCTTCTGGACGATGCATTTATCACGCAACGGTTGCTAAGCGACGTGTTGCTATGCGAGGTTGTCAATCATTGTCCATTCAGTTGCAACATGTTTATGAATAACATCATAAAGCATTTTCGGCATCATATTTATCAAGACAATTACATATGTGGCAACAAATTTGTGAGTACATACATACATATTTATTCTAATACGTGTAGTAAGTCTACATCAATGATAAAGTTAATCCTCCTCAGTACTATTAATCCATATATCCAATAGTATATTAGGGTGTATGAATAAGCACAATACAATGTTACGTAATAAGATTTCAACGCATATTCAAATGGTTATTCGGACTGATTAAATATGCAAATCCTGCCAGCATGCTACAATTTTATAAATAGCAACGAATATGTGGCTACAAGTTTATCGACGATTTGGTACATCTAGTAACCGTGATTTGACACACAGCTATCCATGGTAACATGATACCATATAATATCTATTGCTATACCAACACCCAAACAAGTTACCGCTCCTGTCCGACATAAATGTAACGTGTCAATATGAAGCGTGAACATATATATTGCTAGCACAGTGAATGGTAGATTCGCTTCGCCCCATATACAAATGATATGAAAACGTGTGACACGAAACACGATTGTTAAGTCAATTGTCACGAGACTGTACAATATCAGTGACAGCAGTGTAAAAGTATTATTTCATCTGTCAGAATGATTTATTTTATTACTCCATAAATGTATGCTGCATGTTATTTATAGGGTCAGAACTACCATGGTGTAATACCATGATGATAAGGATGTTAACTCGATATAAGTTGTAGGTACTATGTATGAGATGTCAGCTTAAAATACATTGCAAATGCACTAGAAAATCTTAGTCTGATTAATTGCAGAGGTGTGCCATCAAATGGTCTAGGCGATGTGTGTCTGTACCGGTGAATATTTCCAATTAAGAAAAGTGACCATGAATGGCACTAATGACATTCAGTGGATATTTCCTAGTAAGTGAATTAACATAAATAGTAACGGTAGTCATTGTATGTTTCCTGATAGAGAAATAATCAGGTTATTTTACAGCAGAATGGTCATTTTTACGTTCGGAATTGCAATATATAGCCACTTTGATATTTGTCATTTAAAAATGACCATAATTGGATGTTGTCTTTGAAATGACATAATATAGAGTTAGTTACTACATTTAGAATCACCACCCACTGTTTGATGGTCATATAAGTATATTCCCATTGTACAAAATGACAATACGTGGCTATTCCCTGTGTTCTAGAGGACCATATATAGTTATTACTCATTATCATATCCGAATGAGGACTTTATGGGGACAAAATCAACGCACATTTTGTTCACATTTACGTGGAGATAAACAAAGTTTTTTGCACCTTGCCCGTTTTGACGTGTTGCCAGCAAAGCACGTATTAAACTTGGCGTCGTGCAAGTAACTATACTGACGCACCGCTCAAAATTGCTCATTTCGATAATGATCGTAGAACTGTTACAATGCGTTAAAGTGAATGGTGATGCTATAAATATTATCATTAATATTCTTAGTAACACACAGAAAATGAAATTTCAAAAACGAATAAAACATGAAATATATTAAAATTCTACATCATTATTTTTGATAATTTTAAAATGTTCTTTGTTTATTGATGTTTGTCTTTGTCAAAGCAAAAATCGCATGCTTCAGATAATGCGCCACAGTCGTCACCAGCGTACGTTCGAATCCCGTGTGAATAAACAATACACGTTGTAAAAGTCTCACAAACACCAATGATTCGAATCCATCATTATCACGTAACTGCTTTGTATTTTATTATTCCATGCGTGGCTACTAAATAGCCAATATGCATGTGTGTCTAAGTAAGTCATTACATTTTGTACATTACAGTAAGTCTTAAAATAAAGCAGACGTCTGGTCATATATCCGAGTCAACAAGACTTGATAAGTGAATATTTGATTTGAAATAAAACGAATAAAATAATAAAAAAAAAAACATTTTAATAGTTTCATGCAAATACGCAACCCAGTGGCCCTTTATGTCATTAACAATCTGCGAACGAACCTACAATTTGTTTAGGAAATCAACACACATCCCGTGCATATTGTATATTACCCGAACCGCTTTGTTTTGTGTGTTGCTCGAACACTTTTGTATATTGCGTAATTAACGTTTAAAGCCTAGATTCCTAAAGATGTGTAGTGTCAATTTGAATAATATTGCACCAACTTGAAATGTAACTATTATTATATTGTAATGGATAAGTCACAGATTCTTATTGTCATCGAAATTATTTTAACACATGAAGTAAACAATTTTCATGTTTTGTTTCCCAGTTACCTACACGGAAATAAAATTCACCCAAATATTGTGAATTTAATATTCGTGGTCTGTATGCATGTGTGACCTGTTCTGGCAGCAAAACAGTGATTTATAAAATTGATTAGACAATCTCGGTATAAAGAAGTCACTGGTGTTCCAGTGCTATCTATAAAAAATATAAATAGTTTTACCCAAAACAAAATATTCAGCTGTTATTGTACAGTAGATACCGGGAACCATATTTTTAACAAATTTATGACAACAGTATGTATTCAAGTGACGAAAGCAATTCTCGTAGTCGTGTACACTCTAAACTAAATAACACATGTGCAATGTTATTTGAAGTAGTACATATATGTGTCAAAGATAGCCTACCCACCTCTTATGCATATCCTAACCTTATGCCACCAACAGTAGTCACGTGATTTGCAGTGTTATGTCTAGAAAATAAGACATAAACGTCACGATAAAGAACATTTTCAATACAAAAAATGTCAGGAGCAACCAGTAAAGAACTATTGAATGTATATGTTCTCAATTTAATGTTCGGAACACAACATGTTCAATATTGTAATTTATAATGGCTGATACATTGCAAAAAAGCAATGTTGTGGTTTCTTATTCGTTACTACCACTGTAATCTCAATGACACCATCAAAACCGCTGCATATTACGGAATGTCACAGTGTGTAGCTATGGCAACCAATTTGAACTGTTTCATTTCCCTTGTCATCATACTCAGCGTATAGTTGCCTGGCATAATACCTCCCATGGTGGCGGTCCTCAGACGTCCGACAAACTCGTCTTGAGAATTCGCTACAATTGTATCAATTTCTGAGTCTTCCTGGTACAGTGTTGCCTGGACGGTCCCACATTCTGGGCAAGTGAACATAAACAGTGTAACATTGCAATTAAAAGAACCATTCCATTGCACTTGATCAATGATTACTGGGAACGCCATGATTTGCTGCGCCTTTGTCGTGTACCAAGAACTTCGAACCGAAAGCCCATCTGATGCTCGCTTGGCAGGGACATAAAAAGACCAACCAGGTGCATAGGCTGGTTTCAGGGCCCCTGACTTGTCACTAATCGGCTGTAAAGTAGACCAACATCTCTGAGAAAGCACATCGTGAGTCTCTGGCCATAGTTTGGTGGGTAACTGCGCTGGATTCATTGCGAATGATGGCTGCAAAGCGGCCATAAACGATTGATCTCCATTGTTAAGAGAGCGTAAGAGATTGTTTCCGACATTGATGAGAACCTTTGTGAATAGTTCTAGCATGACTGCTGCAACGATTTCATGGCTGACTACACTTGGATGGATTCCATCTTTGGCGAAAAGCTCTTTGAACCGGTCTATATGAGTTGGGCAAATTGCGTTTCGTAAACTGATTGCCGGAATCGAGTAGTGCTCGCTTAGTGGCGTTAATTCTTTCAATTCAGCATTGAAGCACAGGTTAGGCTTCATTTGCGGGCCAAGTAAAAAATTTATGTACATCAATTGTGGTTGATTACTGAGTGTAAGAAGGGAACGAAGAAGCCGTTCCTGTGCGTAAGTTGATCCCAATTTCCAATTGTCATTAGCAGCATGTTCTAAGAAGATAATATCCTTGTCTTGGACCTTAACGTGAATTGGGGTGCAGTACGTGAAATAGTTGCTTCCGCATGCGCTGATAGCGCCTCGTCGAACCTCTACTGGTGTGCCCAAGATCGACTGCATGAGTCTGCCAAACACAAGAGCAAATATATAGTTTTTGCTAGGTAAACATGCTCCAGCTGAAATCGAGCCACCAATAACGCCTATTTTCAAGGGCTGACCTGTCAGTAGAGCCTTGGTGAAAACGCGCTCCAGTCTGTCGACGGAGTCTTCTTTCACTAATGCAGCGTGAAACATGGCTGCGTCCAATCCCAGCTGTGGGTATTTGGACCGTATTTTGTTCAACTCGTTTGCTGCTTTAGTGAGTACTTGTCGTATCCTACCTTCATCGATGCCGTTAAATGTGTACTGCTCTGCGGACATTTCTTGGGATGATCGACTAGATTCACCGAGGTCCATATCCACAAAGTCAGTTTCTATGCGAATATTTTCGGGACTCTGATTTTCCAGGTCTGTGTCGACCACCACTGGCTGATCCATGAGGTCAATCACTGATTCCTCTTCCTCTTCCTCGTTCTCTAGAACAGCTGAAGGTCTCAATTGCTCCTGTACTTGTTCTGAATTCGCCAAGAGAGTAATTTGGTCAGTCTCGGCGGTCGTGACTGGGGCTTGATTTGCCTCTTCCCTCATCGCAATGACATCGTCTATAGTGATTGTTTTTGGTACTTCATACAAGCTGTGAGTATACAGCCATACACATATCAGACTAACTGATCCAATTAAAAACATCTTTATCAGCGGCAAAAGTCTTCTTGTCGGGGCCATTTTGTGCACACGATGTCCTGTTGTTACTATGAAATCGGCAGTGTGGATAACATGGCTCCTATTTCCTGTTACAGTGATATCAGTGACGTTAGAAGTGACGAGCAGCCCGACCCCGGGTCACGTGGCATCATGTGTAGAAAATGGTCGACCAATGAAACAGCTGGTTGACCCAAAATACAATATATGTTAAGGAGTGCGCGTATTTCACTTCTGTTGGAACTGCAAACTAGTTGCGCCCACTAAGCAAGTAAAATAAACACTGAATTTAAATTCATACAACGTCGACATTTTTGTTTACGATGTTTGAAATACACTAGCAACAGCTGTTCCATCATGCATTGCAAGATGTTACCGCTATGGTAATCTCCAGTCCGCCGATTTATACTGAAACGTTCATAACAACTGCCGTTTCAAGCACTGAGTGCGGGCCACACTCAGAGAGACTGTATTGTTGGGGTGTACTTTACACGCGGGTGTGTACGAGACAGTTCTATTAGTTACAAATATTTGCTGCATCGCAATGTGGCAGTTAGAAAGAAACATCAGTATATGGACTGTACCGGGTAATGCAACATCTACTTTCTCAAAATCTTAGTACCGAATAATGCAGTTGGAGGCAAATGTAAAACATCGGTAAATTAACATTTACATACATACATTGAATTTCGTCTTAAATTATATCCCATTTGGCGGCATATGTGGTTTAGTGGGATCTGCGTTTACGTTACTCTGACACACATATTTACATAGTTGGTAATGCCAATTCACTATGATTAGTAAATATAATTGTGCATCACGTGATTATTTTGGTAAAGATACGCCGCTAATCAATATACAGGATTGCCTAATGTGACGCAAGTTGTGATTATAGAACGTGATAGCCTTGTATACAAATGTTAAAACACGCGATGACGTCATAATCTCACAATGAAGCGATAACATTATATGTTGTTACTGTCATATTATGCCACTATACTGTATTGATTGCGTGTTTATTTAAGACGGCATTGTTCAGGCAAACAAATCAAGTATATTAAACTTTACGCCTCCATCAAAGCGTGGGGATAACCACACACTCGTTCGCCTGAGACGGGTAATTTCCAATCGGGTTTCTATAACCTAACACGTGCATCCCTTAGAAAATACTTTCATGGTTTGCTTCAATGCAATGAATATATTGAATAAAGTAAAACGTCATTTTCATCCAATGACCGACACGAAGATCGTGAAAACAAAGAACGCAGCAATTTAAATAGGTATTTTTTAATTTTCCATTTTGTGTGTCGGAAAAATGTTTGGATTTTTTAGTGTTCTGGCACTAAACGTATATATTTGTACGCTTTACACCATTTACCCCATTTACAAGCTACACAAACATCTAGCAATGTATACTAGATATGAGATGGTGTCTAGACGGTGTGTCCTCTGTATTTCCGAGCAATGTATTTAGTGTATACTAGATATGAGATGGTGTCTAGACGGTGTGTCCTCTGTATTTCCAATGGAAATAAAGATAATCGAATAAGTTAAACATATAAAACAAAAAAACAGTTACATTTTTATGCTGACTGCTTCGGGTTTTGGCGGATAAAAAATATCGATTATTCCCACCATAATAAAACCAATAAAAACTGCATAAAATAGTTCGTTGTAATAATTTGCTATAACAATTTAAAACAGGATAAAAATCGTCTATTTATCTAATAACATATCGTATATACCCCTCTGATAACCTTATAAGCTTACATTGTTTTAATTAATTCACAATAACACGATTTAAGACTTAGAGACGCCTCGATGGATGATGTTTACGGGTAATTTTAAATGTATAATATGCCCATATATCTTCTGCGGTGATTTCAAATTCTAATATTCCAATGTATATAATAATAATGAATTCACAATATCACCATATTGGATTCCGATTCGAGTGTATGTGGTTGGCACACTATTCATTGAGCATAGTATAATCGATTCCCAGAAATGAATCAAATATGACATTATGTTATATTTCTATATTAAATTTCAGCTGGAACACCAGTTAAGATAGCGAGAATCAGAGATCGTTATGCTCGTAAATACGAATTTACTAATATGAGTTTCACACATCATTAATACTTATACCAGATAATTTATGATTTATTTCATTTATCCTCTTACAATGCAAATAATTGTTGCATTTCCAATAGAACGGCTGTGACAGAATAAATCATATTACTCATGTACAGTTTCGTATATCAATATTGATATATCATGTACGTAATCGATTACAATATAACGTGTTTAGATATTGTAATCGCAGCGATAAATAACGTAATCCGGGTTTCTCATGGCTGGCTATAGCTCTTATGTTGTGCCGTTTGATATGCCGTCTTTCCACCCAAAATAATGATACTGGCCATGCCCAATTGATGTGAAGTTAGTTTATGAGTACCTCATTCAAAATATATCATTTTTTTAAAGAAATTTATCAATGAGCATTTTCAATTGATGGTCATGTAGGATGAGCTAAATGTAAATGCAACTAATTCAGAAACACAATGGGGCTGAATTAATCACGTAATTATTAGATCCTATGAAATTCCATTCCCAGCCCCATTTTTCGAGTAATATATCAAACGATTGCATCCCGGAATTATTCAAATCATAAGGAGTACAGTTACATTACAACAAAATTCTAGGTCACTAATAAGCGTTTCTGTAACAACTCCTTTCAATTTCAAATTTAAACCAATAGATATTGCCGTCTTATATCAAGTCATCATAACTGAACTGAAAAAACACGTGACTTTGCAAGTTACACACTAGAGCATGCGTTGTTGTGTTTGATTTCATTGACAGAGAATACATAATTATAGTAGGATTTCTGCCACAAAATAATGGTGGGGCGAGAGCTAAATAGACGTGCCTTGGCTGGCAAAGATGTGGACGTGCACACAAACACAAACAATATCACATCGTGGAATGTAATAGTATGATATTGTATTCTCATAGACGTACAAAATCAATGTAAATCCATTACTTTTGTATTAGTCACAACCAATAACTCAATCATGCTTTCGTCCTTAGTGTCATAATGTTTGTGCATGCAGAGGCTGACAAGTTTATGGCTTTACCACTGATTATAATTGGGCTTGACATTAGCGTAGCTTGCTGGCAAGCCTGATATTTTTGTGAAGACTATAATTATTTTCTCTCTCAACGATAACTCACAATGCAGACTGTAAAAATCAAAATGCAGACTCAAAATGTATATTGGCGTGAATCAATTTTTATCAGAATATGTTGTTTGTTTTTAAATAGCCACAATGTTTTTTTTCAACATGAAATGATGTACACTTTTTACCGAGTAGTGTAAGTTTTAATTGTTAAGGGATTGGTGATTCACTTAGTCGTTTTAATTTTAAATTTGGAGTAATTGAAGAGGTGATATTTTAAAATCATAGTATCTCAACAATTATACAACATAGCAGATTTCTATTTGATTAACATATAGTAAGGAGAGAGATTATCCTGAACTGAAATTTAATTCCCCCAAAATATGCAAATATAAAGATTTAGTCACCCACAAAACTCACACTGGACAGGAGGTTCTTTCACTGCTAGAATGGGGTAGACAAAACAATAATACTGGAAATGAAATACACATACACCAAAATATCAAGTAAAAGCTCCTGGCTTTAATACCACCCAAAATATTTACAAGAAACAAAGTACAGAAACAAAACAATGAATAAATTCACTAAAATAGGGGATTGCTTAGGGAAGTTTGCATTGGTGATAACTCACGGCTCCAGGATGTGGAAATTGATGAAAGTCAATGGCTTCTGCAAAACAACAACAAAGAAGAAATACAGGAGCCTTGCTTGCAGAGAAAAGCTGGTATTCTGGAGGGCACCGCTGATAGCAATAACAGGAGGTCGCAGAGCAGTTCATACAAGTTTAACAGAATGATGATTGAAGCCTGAGTCACTTATCTCACAATATCGTAGCAGGGTACTCAGTTGAAAGGTGGACATCTACATCTGCCTATTTATAAGACATAACGGCGCAGATTCAGGTACACCACCTGGGTTTCCCCATGAGCCAAACAGAATGTGGTCTTGCTATCAGCTGTCTCACGTAGGCAAGTCAGTAAATCGTAAACATCCTTTTTTATTTAAATCACAAGCAGAGTTGTATATTCTAATTGTCCTTTCAGAGTTGTAAACATCCTTTGTTTTGCAAACCACACGCCCACCTGGTATATTCCAATTGTCCTTCCAGAGTTGTAAACATCCTTTGTTTTGCAAACCACACGCCCACCTGGTATATTCCAATTGTCCTTCCAGAGTTGTAAACATCCTTTGTTTTGCAAACCACACGCCCACCTGGTATATTCCAATTGTCCTTCCAGAGTTGTAAACATCCTTTGTTTTGCAAACCACACGCCCACTTGGTATATTCCAATTGTCCTTCCAGAGTTGTAAACATCCTTTGTTTTGCAAACCACACGCCCACCTGGTAGATTGCAATTGTCCTTCCAGAGTTGTAAACATCCTTTGTTTTGCAAACCACACGCCCACCTGGTATATTCTAATTGTCCTTCCAGAGTTGTAAACATCCTTTGTTTTGCAAACCTCAAGCCCACCTGGTATATTCCAATTGTCCTTCCAGAGTTGTAAACATCCTTTGTTTTGCAAACCACACGCCCACCTGGTAGATTGCAATTGTCCTTCCAGAGTTGTAAACATCCTTTGTTTTGCAAACCACACGCCCACCTGGTAGATTCCAATTGTCCTTCCAGAGTTGTAAACATCCTTTGTTTTGCAAACCTCAAGCCCACCTGGTATATTCCAATTGTCCTTCCAGAGTTGTAAACATCCTTTGTTTTGCAAACCACACGCCCACCTGGTAGATTGCAATTGTCCTTCCAGAGTTGTAAACATCCTTTGTTTTGCAAACCACACGCCCACCTGGTAGATTCCAATTGTCCTTCCAGGGTTGTAAACATCCTTTGTTTTGCAAACCACACGCCCACCTGGTAGATTCCAATTGTCCTTCCAGAGTTGTAAACATCTTTTGTTTTGCAAACCACACGCCCACCTGGTAGATTCCAATTGTCCTTCCAGGGTTGTAAACATCCTTTGTTTTGCAAACCACACGCCCACCTGGTAGATTCCAATTGTCCTTCCAGAGTTGTAAACATCTTTTGTTTTGCAAACCACAAGCCCACCTGGTAGATTCCAATTGTCATTCCACAATTGAAAACAAGTATGACCTGTCAATCACCTTAATGGCAGTTATCACATGGCAATGCATACCGTTTCTTCCCATGATTCCATGCACTCTTCTATTTGCAGAGTTTGCAGTAATATGTCAAAAACATAGAATAAATGATGCTGACATTTATAAAGAGCACAATATCAATAATGTAGGTGAGAAAACAAGTGTTATTGATGTAACATCATGGTTTAAAAGTACAATGCAATGAATAAAGTTAAAACAAATTGTTACGGATACAAAAGAAAAAGAATTAATACTTTATGTAAAATGAATATAATAAATAGCAATATGTTTGTTTTGGAAAAGGTTCGCATGTATTTGGTTGGTTGTGGCATGTATTTTTAAAGCAAGTCGAAATTTCGTGCCAACTGATATAACTGCGCCATAACATTAATAAAGAACATTAATAATATTTCGAAAACAAATATATATTTATTGTTCAATCAAGTCACGGCACGTTTCGCCTTTTACAGATATGTATAAAAGAATATTTTGTTTCTAGGCCGAATATAAATTTCTGTCGAAGTCGCGCCCTCCAGCGACTCAGCGCCACTTCAACGCCAGCGTAGCGTAAATCGGTGTAAACAGTGTCGTGCGAATAGAATAGACAATTAAACAGTAGTTTAGTTGTGCATTAGTTCGTTAATTGAATTATAGTAATTAGTTCATATCGCCAACCCTTCTCTGGGTACACCCTTTGATTTAGAATTGAGGGCGTCCGTGACATTATAGAATAATTATATGTTTCAATGTTACTATAACAACATATTATAATTCATAATATTTCAAAAATGTTTAACACGTCTATTGTTATAAATAAATCAAAACATTTCAATGACACATGCTCGTATATTACGTCACTTCATTAATGTGACGTCATAATGCACACAATACAAAGAAGAAACAGCCATTGGACAATTTCTGTTCGAAAACTTGCTGAGACGGTGCCGCTTTCCGTGTTACAGAGATTACCTTCGCAGCAGTGAGTACAACGCGTACCGTCTGAGAAAAGATATAAACAGCAATGTTAATAAAGAAATAAGGGAATTGTATTGTTACTCGTGGTCTCACTTACTCTGATTGTTACACTACCTGGCTGCATGACTGTAAATTTAACACTGTGGCTCAGCTAGAATTGCTTGACTGACAGGGTGGTATGAGCCTGGATATCTACTTCGGCATACCCATGAGATATCCATCTAACTTGAAAATACTCATGAGATACCCACCTAATTTGAAAATACCCATGAGATACCCACCTACTTGAAAATACCCATAGGATACCCACCTAATTTGAAAATACCCATGAGATACCCACCTACTTGAAAATACCCATAAGATACCCACCTAATTTGAAAATACCCATGAGATACCCACCTAATTGAAAATACCCATAAGATATCCACCTAATTTGAAAATACCCATGAGATACCCATCTACTTGAAAATACCCATGAGATACCCACCTACTTGAAAATACCCATGAGATACCCACCTACTTGAAAATACCCGTGAGATATTCTCTTAAATTAAGAATATATATGCTCTTCGTGATTAAGCTCCCTCGCTTAGGCATATCCATGATATACAACTAAACTCAAGGATACTCATAAGTTACTCACTCGCGTTAGACATACTCATGATATACCCATCTAACTTGGGGATACCCGTGATATATCCACTTATCTCAGAAAAAAAACATGGTATACCCACTTACCTTTTGGATACCATGGGATACCTAATCAAATTTGGGGTAGTTATGTGATAGCCATTTAATTGGGAATGCCACGAGTTACCCATAGGATGTGCACTTAACTTATGGATACACATAGGAAACCCGCTTAACGTATAGAAACAGGTATTACCCACTTAACCTAGGCATGCCCATGTGATTCAACATAGTCTGTAGGTAACCATGGCATATCCATTTCCCCCACAGGGCTGCATGATATATTCTTAGCTTAAGCATACATATGAGACATCAGCCTAGCTTATGGCAATCCTTGATATACCAATTAGCTTAGGCATACCCTTGGCATACCAACTTAGGTTATGGGAACTCATCACAATCAAATACGATTAGCTAAGGCAGGCACGTAGTTTTGGGGGTTCAGTCGAACCCCTAAATTTCGGAAGTGAATACAATTAGGATCGTAGATTAGTACATATTAAAACAAACGTTATTAATTAAAATGATTATCGTCATTTAACTCACTTGACTCAGTGAGGTAACTATCAGACTCAGTCGAACTTGCATAGTAATAAGCATTTTGGTGAAAACGAGCTTTAAATGTCAATTGTGAAGTTACGCCGTCTCAGTTCAACAACAGCTAATCAACAAAGGTTGTTATAAATTGGCAAGCTTTTATTCGGTGATTCCGCGATGGTGTAATGAAGATCGCGTTCAAGCAGCTGATGTCAAATTTTAAAACAGATAAGCATATTTATACAACATTTAAACAATAATGTAATGATATTCACTCCCTGAAGGATGTGGTGGCCCTGAAAAAGAGCCGTTTGTTTAGTGCTAGTGTTCACTCAGTCAAGTGTGGGAATCGAACGGGATTGATCCTGCACAACACGACACTGTACTTTCCAAGTTTGGTTCATTAGTTTTGTATGCTTCAAGTTAATGATGACGTATACACTGTTTCTTGCCAAATGTAGTCAACTTATTGTATTAGTACGTGTAGCCTGTGTTATTGGACAATAGTGTACAGCTACGGGTTGAACATATCATTAAAAAAATTACGAAGATTTATCATCATGAGTTGTATAAGTCGAATAGGCTCTTGCAGTCAAAATTTACCCCAGAGTGTTCCTTCAGCACCGAAACTATGCGATGAATTATACTTTTAAAAGATATTTGTTTTACTGCAAAATACATATTGAATACATATACAGGTTGAAAACATATATGGGACATGAGAGATTGACATCTCTCTCTCTATATTGATCGTGATGTGAATACGTCTAAAGAGGATAACTTATATAATGTATTGTGTGATATGCCAAACTATTGTCAGTTTCTTTATTTTTACATGAATAATAAATATATAATGTTAAAAAATATTATTACAAGAATGAAGAAAATTAAATAAAAACATGTTTTGTCAAATCACTATAATTATTTTATATGGCAGGAATATATCCCAATATCTCTCAATAACATATGGTGAAAAAGATATACATATAGTCCTGACACGTTTCTTTTTGATTGACAATTGACTACATTTTAGTGGCTCCATGAAAAGGAGATGTAATCATTGTAGTCTATGGAGATCGCTGCGTAACTACCACTACCACTGATGAGATGAATATGAATCTAGCTTAACCTAGTACCATATGTTTACATGGATGTTGCATTGTTTTTAAAACGTGTTATGAAAATACCTCTATGGATAGAGTGATTGTGGTGTTATGCACTTTTCTATCCATTAATTGTTATACGGTCGGCTGAGGCCCTGTACTGAAATAAATAATAATTAAATAATAAATTACATTGACTAATACTAAAATGAATAATTGTAGACAGATTTCGATACGAAATCGTTTCACTGCTATGTGCGCTAACATCTGCGTTGAGCGAAACAACTCGTGAGTAGCATTCTACCTTAAATGATTGTGTACAACAATTTGCAGTAGTGGATCTAGTGTGTGTGTGTGCGTTTTTGTCTGTGGGCGAGAGATGACTCTGGAACCCCTTTTTTTAAAATGGTAAAATAGTTCAAAGATGTTATGTGAAATACCTTAACAACGTAACACAAAATAAGCCAATTGGCTTAGAGAATAGAGAATATAAAAATGTATGTAACTTTGTTTTCTTTTTGAAAATTAAAAAAAAATTCACACATTTCACATTAAATATATTACTGTTTTTTCAAAAGTGTTGGCTGCGGGCTTGTAAGGCATATTCATGAAATACCCACTTAGCTCATGTATATGGGAACCCATGATATACCCATTAGCTCAGGCATACACATAAGATATCGACTTATTTTGTGGGCAACCATGAGATACCATTTAGCTTAGACATATCCATGATATACCCACTTAGCTTATGGGAACCTATGAGATAAGCAATTAACTTATTGGAACTAATGTGATGTCATAGACATATCTCATCAATACAAATGAAAACTACTGTCACAGGTTCATATCTAATCGTTTACGTGGGAGTTATCTTTGTTGTGACCTGCACGTCTAGAACATTGCACGTTAGGTCCCCGTTATCGCTGAATATCATTAATGGCCTCGAACACAATATATGCTAAAATTCACTGTCTCATATATTACAATCTCGCAGAATTAAGACACTTATTCATTGCTTTTGAAATTAAAAAAAAACATGGCTGATTTAACGATACAGCTAGTGGTGACGAATGTAACACAGTTGCCACCAGTGCTATCCGTAGTGGGTAGATTCCTAATTTACGACTGATTGACTGCACTGAAAAGACGACAGCATTAATCGTGCCCATGTTGATGAAGGGGAGTTTATGTTACAGCAGCTGGTAACTTCGCTGTATATCAATCCCCATGAATTGTTACTCTGTATTTACAATCATGGCCACAGCTTGAATGTGCTTCATTCATATATCTACTAAATCGAAACGACGTGGCCCGGCGGGACTGACAAGGTAAAATTGGTCAGACAACACAAATCTGTTCGTCAGTGTAATTGTTCACCAGTGTTGTGTAGCTGTGTGTAGGTGTTATACAACTGCTCGTGTGTGTTGCAGTAATTGTCGTGTGTGTAATAAAAACGTTCATCTGTCTTGTAGAAATTGTCGTTTGTACTATACAACTGTTTTTCTGTGTCATAATACTGTAAGTTCCGTGTAGAATAAATTTTGAATAACATATATCTCGATTTCGGCGCTTTCCCGCCAATATTCTATTTTGCTCTTTCTGTTTTACTTTCAATTGTTATATATACTGTACTGAAACAATTTGTGATTGATTTTGGACGTGAAAAAATATATACGTATGTAGGTGTATTTTTGCCCGTTCATACATGGTTTTACCATGAGTACAGTTTAGTGACGTAATAAGGTCTCATTGTGTTGATATGCTGTTTTTATTAATGCTTTGTCATGACTGAATGTTAGGTGAGAAGAACAGCAAAGACAATAAACATGTTGACATACCGCCAGATTGCCGACTATAACTTTTGACAGGGAGTGGAATACATCAAATGAGTTATATTTCGAAATCTCTTAACAACTAGAATATATCACTTAACAACTAGAATATATCCATTAACAACTAGAATATATCTCTTAACAAGTAGAATATATCCCTTAACAACTAGAATATATCCCTTAACAACTAGAATATATCCCTTAACAACTAGATTATATTCCTTAACAACTAGATTATATCCCTTAACAACTAGAATATATCTCTTAACAACTAGATTAAAAACTAGATTATATCCCTTAACAACTAGATTATATCCCTTAACAACTAGATTATATCCCTTAACAACTAGAATATATCTCTAAACAACTAGAATATATACATTAACAACTAGAATATATCTCTTAACAAGTAGAATATATCCCTTAACAACTAGAATATATCCCTTAACAACTAGATTATATTCCTTAACAACTAGATTATATCCCTTAACAACTAGAATATATCTCTTAACAACTAGATTAAAAACTAGATTATATCCCTTAACAACTAGATTATATCCCTTAACAACTAGATTATATCCCTTAACAACTAGAATATATCCCTTAACAATTAGATTATATCCCTTAACAACTAGATTATATCCCTTAACAAGTAGAATATATCTATTAACAACTAGATTATATCCCTTAACAACTAGAATATATCTCTTAACAACTAGAATATATCCCTTAACAACTAAATTATATCCCTTAACAACTAGAATATATACCTTAACAACTAGAATATATCCCTTAACAACTAGAATATATCTCTTAACAACTAGATTAAAAACTAGATTATATCCCTTAACAACTAGATTATATCCCTTAACAACTAGATTATATCCCTTAACAACTAGAATATATCTCTTAACAACTAGATTAAAGACTAGATTATATCCCTTAACAACTAGATTATATCCCTTAACAACTAGATTATATATATTAACAACTAGATTATATCCCTTAACAACTAGAATATATCCCTTAACAATTAGATTATATCCCTTAACAACTAGAATATATCTCTTAACAACTAGATTAAAAACTAGATTATATCCCTTAACAACTAGATTATATCCCTTAACAACTAGATTATATCCCTTAACAACTAGAATATATCCCTTAACAATTAGATTATATCCCTCAACAACTAGATTATATCTCTTAACAACTAGAATATATCCCTTAACATCTAGAATATATCCCTTAACAACTAGAATATATCCCTTAACAATTAGATTGTATCCCTTAACAACTAGATTATATCTCTTAACAACTAGAATATATCCCTTAACAACTAGAATATATCCCTTAACAACTAGAATACATCCCTTAACAATTAGATTATATCCCTTAACAACTAGAATATATCCCTTAACAACTAGAATATATCCCTTAACAACTAGAATATATCCCTTAACAATTAGAATATATCCCTTAACAACTAGAATATATCTCTTTACAACTAGATTATATCCCTTAACAACTAGAATATATCCCTTAACAACTAGAATATATCACTTAACAACTAGAATATATCCATTAACAACTAGAATATATCTCTTAACAACTAGAATATATCTCTTAACAACTAGATTATATCCCTTAACAACTAGAATATATCCCTTAACAATTAGATTATATCACTTAACAACTAGATTATATCTCTTAACAACTAGAATATATCCCTTAACAACTAGAATATATCCCTTAACAACTAGAATATATCCCTTAACAATTAGATTATATCCCTTAACAACTAGAATATATCCCTTAACAACTAGAATATATCCCTTAACAACTAGATTCTACCCCTTAACAACTAGATTATATCCCTTAACAACTAGATTATATCCCTTAACAACTAGAATATATCCCTTAACAATTAGATTATATCCCTTAACAATTAGATTATATCCCTTAACAACTAGAATATATCCCTTAACAACTAGATTATATCTCTTAACAAGTAAGATATATCCCTTAACAACTAGAATATATCCCTTAACAGCTAGAATATATCCCTTAACAACTAGAATATATCCCTTAACAATTAGATTATATCCATTAACAACTAGAATATATCCCTTAACAATTAGATTATATCCCTTAACAACTAGAATATATCTCTTTACAACTAGATTATATCCCTTAACAACCAGAATATATCCCTTAACAACTAGAATATATCACTTAACAACTAGAATATATATCTTAACAACTAATTCGGACTGGTAAACTGGTAAATTTTAGCGTGTCTTTTGAAGGTTGACAACTAACAGACCGCGAAGGAATGTCTAGTTTGCGTTTTTGCATTGATACTCAACCAAACATTAAATTGTCCAATATTTAACTTTGTACAATAACAACAATTAAGGAGAAATACAAATTTACACATATTATACTTACTCTCTCTAAAGTGTTCGAGACATCCTGTATAACAGTCCTCGTATGTAATACATGTCCTATTAAACTCTACTACTGTTCCATTCATTTCCGATACGATCACCTAGTGAGACGAGACAAAATACAAGCCACGTGTATATAAGATATAAGAGCTCCATCCAATGAACGTTGACGTAACATGAAGATTTTGTTTAAAACACATGACTCAACTCATTTCTATATGATAAACACGTTCCCTCAAAAATTCAGTACAAAAATAGTACGCAAATAGGCTAGAAACATTTATGTTGTTACTGACCTCCCGGCTGACCGGAAGTATTGTAAACCGGCTTTAATCATTGATACATAATCAGATTCAACTGGATAACTTTCGAATTCGTTGCCATGATATCTATACCAGAGTACCAGTACATGTCTCAAATTGTTTCTTTTTTTAGCATATTAAATATACTATTAAAACCAGGGGCGAGTGTAGGTTTCCTGGGGCGATAATAATGACGTCATTACCACATTGCATTATGGGCCATGCGTATAATGACAAAGGGTCAAATGTAGCTCAGTAGAAGAGCGGAAAATCTCTATTTTGATTTCCCGTAAAGATATGACACTCTCACACACGGAAATAACACCGATAACCAGTGAATTGCATTAAAACATGAAACATGAAAATCACTTGACCCCTCACAACGCGTTAACGGATATATGGTAGTAACTCGGCCATTGATTAAAAGACACCCCAAAGACTCGTGGGTGATTTGAATAGCTTTTATAACCAATCAATCATATTCTTTGCATTTTACCAAAGGTTAAATTATCAATACGCAATGTTTAATAATTTTTTATAAAGAAACATTCATGTCTGTGTGAAATTCGCTGTGCATTCTGGGTAATATGTACCGCGTGCGTGGCTGGAACCAAATCATCAAATTCCAAATCACACTATGCGTCATGGCGCGTCTTCATCTCGACTAGCAGATAGAAGTCACCACCCTAAAACGATGCCAAAACCTATCGGTCATCGCGACTTTATCGTTTATATATGTCCACCCACAGCACAACAATCAGTGTATGCGCCCTCATCGGTTAGATTTGTTTTTATTTATTTATTTATTTATTTATTTATTTATTTATTTATTTATTTATTTATTTATTTGTTTGTTTGTTTGTTTGTTTGTTTATTTATTTATTTATTTATTTGAAACAATAACATCACTTACTGCACACAACGGATTATTTCCGTAAAACCAATGTAAACACTCCTCTTGGTAATACTCCCCGGCATAAGTGTAGTTTTTCTGGCATTTATCGGAAGTGACGTCATCTCCACATGACCAGCATACAAGGCTCTCAACCACAATGAACGCTGCAAAATTTCATTTCCAAAATTATTTCTATTTGGTTATTAATATTTCGTTAGTCATAGCACGTTTACAACAAGCAGCTTTATGGCTGAGATAGCTCCGCTGTTAGCAATGAACATTGCAATTAAAGAACAGAAGATATCATTAAAAAATTAACAATACGTATGGTATCAAAACAATCAGACAAAAATATTCATCAAAATTAGAGAATTGAAGATATCATCACGAAATGAACAAATGTGAGGGAGGTCTACCTGAGGTATATATATGTATAGTATCAAAGCAATCAGATTTTTAACAAGTCGAAAATATCACTTTTTACCAAAAAAGAAAAAAAACATTCATTAAAATTAGAGAATTGAAGATATCATCACAAAATCAACGAATCTGGGAGAGGTCCACATGTAGTATCTATATATAAAATATCAAAGCAATGAGACTTGCAGTTTCAACTGGAATTTGCAAATATCACTTTTTACCTAAAAAAACAAAAATATTCAACAAAATTAGATAATCATCACGAAATGAACAAATCTAAGAGAGGTCTGCCCAAGGTACATATACATCAACTGTCAAAGCAATAAGAATTGTAGTTCTCAATAAGAAGTTGAAAATGTAAAAAGATGACACGGACGACGGACGCCGGCGGGCAATCACTCATAAGATAAGCTCCGCTTGACAAAGTCGACAGCGGAGCTAAAATGTTAATTGTTATTCAAAATATGCTGTGTTCACAAACTAGTAAAGATATTTGCATAAATTGTTGCTCTCAGATTATTCATAAGATTGTATTGTGGTCTTGAATAGGATTATTATGTGACAAATAATGGTGTGCGAATTGCAGGAAATATAAAATATAAACATATGCGAACATTACATTCAATTCAAACGCGTTAGCAAACGAAATTCGAATACATGATAAAATCAGGCAACCAAATCATCATTTTCATAATGGTCGCTTGAAGCTTATGTAATACAGTGAGTGGCAGAAACCTGTACTTTACTTTATAAACGCATTCATAAACATTGTAAATACCGGTCTTTAGCTATGTATCAAAATGTGACTAGTGTCAGCGATTACTCACATATTCACGTTAAAGCATTTGCTGATTGGCTGACATCGAACTAACCCATCATGCAATCCGTTATAATGGGCAAGGTGTAAAATGTAATCAGCTATTTTATTCGTAATTTGTACAAAAATATTATTTTTTGTGAGCGTATAAAGTATTTTTTACATTAAATGTCGTAATTCGTATGCAATTTCCAATTTTGAATCTTAAACTCAAATATATTATAAAAATATGAAATGTAATTAGGAATTTGATTTATCTGTAAAGTGTATAAAGCATATTTTTACTGTAAATGCAACATTTCATTTATTTCCTGTAAAAACGTAAAATGCCGTTTTTATTTTCTGTCCCTGTACCACCTTGCCCCCCCCCCCCCGTAAACCCTATGTGGGAACTGGTGATGTCACATGTTATCGTAAACCCTATGTGGGAAGTTGTGGTGTCACGTGTCATCGTAAACCTTATGTGGGGAATGGTGGAGTCACTTGTCATCGTAAAACCTATGTGGGGAATGGTGGAGTCACGTGTTATCGTAACTCTATGTCGGAACTGGTGGTGTCACGTATCATCGTAACCCTATGTGGAAACTTGTGGTGTCACGTGTCATCGTAAACCATATGTGGGAACTGGTGATGTCACGTGTTATCGTAAAACCTATGTGGAAACTGGTGATGTCACGTGTTATCGTAAACCCTATGTTGAAACTGGTGGTGTCACGTGTCATCGTAACCCTATGTGGGGTCTGGTGGTGTCACGTGTCATCATAAACCCTATGTGGGAACTGGTGGAGTCATGTGTTATCGTAAACCTTATGTGGGGACTGGTGGTGTCACGTGTCATGGTAAACCATATGTGGGGACTGGTGGTGCCACATGTCATCATAAACCCTATGTGGGAACTGGTGGAGTCACGTGTTATCGTAAACCCTATGTGGGAACTGGTGGAGTCACGTGTCATCGTAAACCCTATGTGGGAAATGGTGGTGTCATCGTAAACCCTATGTGGGGAATGGTGGAGTCACGTATCACTGTAAACCATATGTGGGGACTGGTGATGTCACGTGTCATCGTAAACCCTATGTGGGGACTGGTGGTGTCACGTGTCAACATAAACCCTATGTGGGAACTGGTGGAGTCACATGTTATCGTTAACCCTATGTGGGGACTGGTGGTGTCACGTGTTATCATGAATTCTTTGTGGGAACTGGTGGAGTCACTTGTTATAGTAAACCCTGTGTGCGGACAGGCGATGTCACGTGTTACCATAGACCCTATGAGGGGATTGGTGAGGTCACGTGTAATTGTAAACACTATGTGGGAAATAGCGGTATCACGTGTCGTGTGAATACCCACCTGCTAAAATGAGACAAACTCGAAACACGATTTCCATCTTCAATTTGTTCGTCAACTATTGCTTCTATGCGACAGAGTCCATAGTCGTTGTTGCTGGGAATTTACCCAGCTGCGTTGACCTTCTGTAGTCAGAAACTATTAGCAGTTTCTATATATACCGACACCCCACGTACAGTGGCAATGACATTCACCTTTTATGACCTGTACGAAAATGGTAAGGCTTGTGTGATGCGTAACCCTTGACCAGAAAACGTATAGTTCTGAGCGAGTGTTTATCAGACAAATTTACATTCAATAAAATGTCCTGTGAGCAAATTAACACGAAAAAAGACTTGAGTCGGCTAGTTTGATTCTTTGTTTCACCTGAGATACATACCATATGCAAGTGGGGGTGGACGGTAAATGGAATAGTTAATGTTTTGCAACAGAATTAAGAGACAGCATATGTGACTAATTGCTGCAAAAATAACATTACTGTGTTTATGTTTAATTTAATATCAACAATTTGTTAGCGATGTAAAATACATTACTTATAAGGTGAGTGTGGCATCGATAAGTGATGAGTACATTGACCAGGTTGATGTTACTATCAATGGTGGTAGGTGTCACCCATTTAAAATTTAGGTGACTTTCGTTTTTGCGGAAATATTTTATTCACATTTCCCTTATTTACATATTTCTTCCATTCTTTTATCTTTATAAATAGTTAAAACACAGAAACACAGTTTTTGCCTTAGTTATTTTTTATCGACGAAAAAGTGTGAGAGCTGAGGCTAGCATGCATGAATGACATTTCTTGGATATTCTAATTCTTAATTTTTGAAAAACAAAAAAACGCTATTTCTTGCAAATAAAATAGCAATTAAAAATAGTTATTGCACAATTCGTGATTCGCTGATTCGTTGATTCTTGAATCTTGATTCGTTGATTCTTGATTCTTTAATTAGCCTTTCCTAATTTTTGGACAGTTATTTTATTTGTATGTGCATCTACGTACATCTGTGACATGGTACGTCACAAAACCATTTGGTTGCAAGCTTTCATCGTCGTGTTAGTGTCACAGTAAATACAATGAACGCTTGTTAGTGCATATTGTTCAATTCGCTCCTGTTTTCGTAAGATTGAAACAATTATTATTATACATATTCAACATTTTAGTTACGTCGTCATCATTCATGTGCCATGCATGATAAAACTACTTCGTTGTCCATGATTGTCCGTGCACTCGGTCACAGGTTATCGGCACTATTCTGCAATAATAAAAAAGAGCTAAAGAATATGTACTTAGTCCAATATAGTCGCTTCTATCACTCGTGGGTATTTGAGTGGCGAGTAATAGTATATCGGATGTTGAAGTACTAGTATATCGACGACTGCCCTCGAAATGCTACTATATCAGCAATTGACCTCTAAGTACTATTATATCAGCAATTGACCTCTAAGTAATATTATATCAGCAATTGACCTCTAAGTACTATTATATCAGCAATAGACCTCTAAGTACTATTATATCGGCAATTGACCTCTAAGTACTATTATATCAGCAATTGACCTCTAAGTACTATTATATCAGCAATTGACCTCTAATTACTAGTATATCAGCAATTGACCTCTAATTACTAGTATATCAGCAATTGACCTCTAAGTACTATTATATCAGCAATTGACCTCTAAGTACTATTATACCAGCAATTGACCTCTAAGTACTATTATATCAGCAATTGACCTCTAAGTACTATTATATCAGCAATTGACCTCTAAGTACTATTATATCGGCAATTCACCTCTAAGTACTATTATATCAGCAATTCACCTCTAAGTACTATTATATCGGCAATTGACCTCTAAGTACTATTATACCAGCAATTGACCTCTAAGTACTATTATATCGGCAATTGACCTCTAAGTACTATTATATCAGCAATTCACCTCTAAGTACTATTATATCAGCAATTGACCTCTAAGTACTATTATACCAGCAATTGACCTCTAAGTACTATTATATCGGCAATTGACCTCTAAGTACTATTATATCAGCAATTCACCTCTAAGTACTATTATATCAGCATTTGACCTCTAAGTACTATTATATCAGCAATTCACCTCTAAGTACTATTATATCAGCAATTGACCTCTAAGTACTATTATACCAGCAATTGACCTCTAAGTACTATTATATCGGCAATTAACCTCTAAGTACTATTATATCGGCAATTAACCTCTAAGTACTATTATATCAGCAATTGAACTCTAAGTACTATTATATCGGCAATTGACCTCTAAGTACTATTATAACGGCAATTGACCTCTAAGTACTATTATATCAGCAATTGACCTCTAAGTACTATTATATCGGCAATTGACCTCTAAGTACTATTATATCGGCAATTGACCTCTAAGTACTATTATATCAGCAATTAACCTCTAATTACTAGTATATCAGCAATTGACCTCTAAGTACTATTATATCAGCAATTGACCTCTAAGTACTATTATACCAGCAATTGACCTCTAAGTACTATTATATCAGCAATTGACCTCTAAGTACTATTATATCAGCAATTGACCTCTAAGTACTATTATAACAGCAATTGACCTCTAAGTACTATTATATCAGCAATTGACCTCTAAGTACTATTATATCGGCAATTCACCTCTAAGTACTATTATATCAGCAATTGACCTCTAAGTACTAGTATATCAGCAATTGACCTCTAAGTACTATTATATCAGCAATTGACATCTAAGTACTATTATATCAGCAATAGACCACTAAGTACCATTATATCAGCAATTGACCTCTAAGTACTATTATATCAGCAATTGACCTCTAAGTACTATTATATCGGCAATTGACCTCTAAGTACTATTATATCAGCAATTGACCTCTAAGTACTATTATACCAGCAATTAACCTCTAAGTACTATTATATCGGCAATTGACTTCTAAGTACTATTATATCAGCAATTCACCTCTAAGTACTATTATATCAGCAATTCACCTCTAAGTACTATTATATCAGCAATTCACCTCTAAGTACTATTATATCAGCAATTGACCTCTAAGTACTATTATACCAGCAATTGACCTCTAAGTACTATTATATCGGCAATTGACCTCTAAGTACTAGTATATCTGCAATTGACCTCTAAGTACTATTATATCAGCAATTGACCTCTAATTACTAGTATATCAGCAATTAACCTCTAAGTACTATTATATCGGCAATTGACCTCTAAGTACTATTATATCAGCAATTGACCTCTAAGTACTATTATATCGGCAATTGACCTCTAAGTACTATTATATCAGCAATTGACCTCTAAGTACTATTATATCGGCAATTGACCTCTAAGTACTATTATATCAGCAATTAACCTCTAAATACTATTATATCAGCAATTGACCTCTAAGTACTATTATATCGGCAATTGACCTCTAAGTACTATTATAACAGCAATTGACCTCTAAGTACTATTATATCAGCAATTGACCTCTAAGTACTATTATATCGGCAATTCACCTCTAAGTACTATTATATCAGCAATTGACCTCTAAGTACTAGTATATCAGCAATTGACCTCTAAGTACTATTATATCAGCAATTGACCTCTAAGTACTATTATATCAGCAATTAACCTCTAAGTACTATTATATCGGCAATTGACCTCTAAGTAATATTATATCAGCAATTGACCTCTAAGTACTATTATATCAGCAATAGACCTCTAAGTACTATTATATCGGCAATTGACCTCTAAGTACTATTATATCAGCAATTGACCTCTAAGTACTATTATATCAGCAATTGACCTCTAAGTACTATTATATCAGCAATTGACCTCTAATTACTAGTATATCAGCAATTGACCTCTAATTACTAGTATATCAGCAATTGACCTCTAAGTACTATTATATCAGCAATTGACCTCTAAGTACTATTATACCAGCAATTGACCTCTAAGTACTATTATATCAGCAGTTGACCTCTAAGTACTATTATATCAGCAATTGACCTCTAAGTACTATTATATCGGCAATTCACCTCTAAGTACTATTATATCAGCAATTCACCTCTAAGTACTATTATATCGGCAATTGACCTCTAAGTACTATTATACCAGCAATTGACCTCTAAGTACTATTATATCGGCAATTGACCTCTAAGTACTATTATATCAGCAATTCACTTCTAAGTACTATTATATCAGCAATTGACCTCTAAGTACTATTATACCAGCAATTGACCTCTAAGTACTATTATATCGGCAATTGACCTCTAAGTACTATTATATCAGCAATTCACCTCTAAGTACTATTATATCAGCAATTGACCTCTAAGTACTATTATATCAGCAATTCACCTCTAAGTACTATTATATCAGCAATTGACCTCTAAGTACTATTATACCAGCAATTGACCTCTAAGTACTATTATATCGGCAATTGACCTCTAAGTACTAGTATATCTGCAATTGACCTCTAAGTACTATTATATCAGCAATTGACCTCTAATTACTAGTATATCAGCAATTAACCTCTAAGTACTATTATATCGGCAATTGACCTCTAAGTACTATTATATCAGCAATTGACCTCTAAGTACTATTATATCGGCAATTGACCTCTAAGTACTATTATAACAGCAATTGACCTCTAAGTACTATTATATCAGCAATTGACCTCTAAGTACTATTATATCAGCAATTAACCTCTAAGTACTATTATATCGGCAATTGACCTCTAAGTACTATTATATCAGCAATTGACCTCTAAGTACTATTATATCGGCAATTGACCTCTAAGTACTATTATAACGGCAATTGACCTCTAAGTACTATTATATCAGCAATTGACCTCTAAGTACTATTATATCGGCAATTGACCTCTAAGTACTATTATATCGGCAATTGACCTCTAAGTACTATTATATCAGCAATTAACCTCTAATTACTAGTATATCAGCAATTGACCTCTAAGTACTATTATATCAGCAATTGACCTCTAAGTACTATTATACCAGCAATTGACCTCTAAGTACTATTATATCAGCAATTGACCTCTAAGTACTATTATATCAGCAATTGACCTCTAAGTACTATTATATCGGCAATTGACCTCTAAGTACTATTATAACAGCAATTGACCTCTAAGTACTATTATAACAGCAATTGACCTCTAAGTACTATTATATCGGCAATTCACCTCTAAGTACTATTATATCAGCAATTGACCTCTAAGTACTAGTATATCAGCAATTGACCTCTAAGTACTATTATATCAGCAATTGACCTCAAAGTACTATTATATCAGCAATAGACCGCTAAGTACCATTATATCAGCAATTGACCTCTAAGTACTATTATATCAGCAATTGACCTCTAAGTACTATTATATCGGCAATTGACCTCTAAGTACTATTATATCAGCAATTGACCTCTAAGTACTATTATACCAGCAATTGACCTCTAAGTACTATTATATCGGCAATTGACTTCTATGTACTATTATATCAGCAATTCACCTCTAAGTACTATTATATCAGCAATTCACCTCTAAGTACTATTATATCAGCAATTCACCTCTAAGTACTATCATATCGGCAATTGACCTCTAAGTACTATTATAACAGCAATTGACCTCTAAGTACTATTATATCAGCAATTGACCGCTAAGTACTATTATATCAGCAATTCACCTCTAAGTACTATTATATCAGCAATAGACCTCTAAGTACTATTATATCAGCAATTCACCTCTAAGTACTATTATATCGGCAATTGACCTCTAAGTACTATTATAACAGCAATTGACCTCTAAGTACTATTATATCAGCAATTGACCGCTAAGTACTATTATATCAGCAATTCACCTCTAAGTACTATTATATCAGCAATAGACCTCTAAGTACTATTATATCGGCAATTGACCTCTAAGTACTATTATATCGGCAATTGACCTCTAAGTACTATTATATCGGCAATTGACCTCTAAGTACTATTATATCAGCAATTGACCTCTAAGTACTATTATATCGGCAATTCACCTCTAAGTACTATTATATCAGCAATTGACCTCTAAGTACTAGTATATCAGCAATTGACCTCTAAGTACTATTATATCAGCAATTGACCTCTAAGTACTATTATATCAGCAATAGACCACTAAGTACCATTATATCAGCAATTGACCTCTAAGTACTATTATATCAGCAATTGACCTCTAAGTACTATTATATCGGCAATTGACCTCTAAGTACTATTATATCAGCAATTGACCTCTAAGTACTATTATACCAGCAATTAACCTCTAAGTACTATTATATCGGCAATTGACTTCTAAGTACTATTATATCAGCAATTCACCTCTAAGTACTATTATATCAGCAATTGACCTCTAAGTACTATTATATCAGCAATTCACCTCTAAGTACTATTATATCAGCAATTGACCTCTAAGTACTATTATATCAGCAATTGACCTCTAAGTACTATTATATCAGCAATTCACCTCTAAGTACTATTATATCAGCAATTCACCTCTAAGTACTATTATATCAGCATTTGACCTCTAAGTACTATTATATCAGCAATTCACCTCTAAGTACTATTATATCAGCAATTGACCTCTAAGTACTATTATACCAGCAATTGACCTCTAAGTACTATTATATCGGCAATTAACCTCTAAGTACTATTATATCGGCAATTAACCTCTAAGTACTATTATATCAGCAATTGAACTCTAAGTACTATTATATCGGCAATTGACCTCTAAGTACTATTATAACGGCAATTGACCTCTAAGTACTATTATATCAGCAATTGACCTCTAAGTACTATTATATCGGCAATTGACCTCTAAGTACTATTATATCGGCAATTGACCTCTAAGTACTATTATATCAGCAATTAACCTCTAATTACTAGTATATCAGCAATTGACCTCTAAGTACTATTATATCAGCAATTGACCTCTAAGTACTATTATACCAGCAATTGACCTCTAAGTACTATTATATCAGCAATTGACCTCTAAGTACTATTATATCAGCAATTGACCTCTAAGTACTATTATAACAGCAATTGACCTCTAAGTACTATTATATCAGCAATTGACCTCTAAGTACTATTATATCGGCAATTCACCTCTAAGTACTATTATATCAGCAATTGACCTCTAAGTACTAGTATATCAGCAATTGACCTCTAAGTACTATTATATCAGCAATTGACCTCTAAGTACTATTATATCAGCAATAGACCACTAAGTACCATTATATCAGCAATTGACCTCTAAGTACTATTATATCAGCAATTGACCTCTAAGTACTATTATATCGGCAATTGACCTCTAAGTACTATTATATCAGCAATTGACCTCTAAGTACTATTATACCAGCAATTAACCTCTAAGTACTATTATATCGGCAATTGACTTCTAAGTACTATTATATCAGCAATTCACCTCTAAGTACTATTATATCAGCAATTGACCTCTAAGTACTATTATATCAGCAATTCACCTCTAAGTACTATTATATCAGCAATTGACCTCTAAGTACTATTATACCAGCAATTGACCTCTAAGTACTATTATATCGGCAATTGACCTCTAAGTACTAGTATATCTGCAATTGACCTCTAAGTACTATTATATCAGCAATTGACCTCTAATTACTAGTATATCAGCAATTAACCTCTAAGTACTATTATATCGGCAATTGACCTCTAAGTACTATTATATCAGCAATTGACCTCTAAGTACTATTATATCGGCAATTGACCTCTAAGTACTATTATATCAGCAATTGACCTCTAAGTACTATTATATCGGCAATTGACCTCTAAGTACTATTATATCAGCAATTAACCTCTAAATACTATTATATCAGCAATTGACCTCTAAGTACTATTATATCGGCAATTGACCTCTAAGTACTATTATAACAGCAATTGACCTCTAAGTACTATTATATCAGCAATTGACCTCTAAGTACTATTATATCGGCAATTCACCTCTAAGTACTATTATATCAGCAATTGACCTCTAAGTACTAGTATATCAGCAATTGACCTCTAAGTACTATTATATCAGCAATTGACCTCTAAGTACTATTATATCAGCAATTAACCTCTAAGTACTATTATATCGGCAATTGACCTCTAAGTAATATTATATCAGCAATTGACCTCTAAGTACTATTATATCAGCAATAGACCTCTAAGTACTATTATATCGGCAATTGACCTCTAAGTACTATTATATCAGCAATTGACCTCTAAGTACTATTATATCAGCAATTGACCTCTAAGTACTATTATATCAGCAATTGACCTCTAATTACTAGTATATCAGCAATTGACCTCTAATTACTAGTATATCAGCAATTGACCTCTAAGTACTATTATATCAGCAATTGACCTCTAAGTACTATTATACCAGCAATTGACCTCTAAGTACTATTATATCAGCAGTTGACCTCTAAGTACTATTATATCAGCAATTGACCTCTAAGTACTATTATATCGGCAATTCACCTCTAAGTACTATTATATCAGCAATTCACCTCTAAGTACTATTATATCGGCAATTGACCTCTAAGTACTATTATACCAGCAATTGACCTCTAAGTACTATTATATCGGCAATTGACCTCTAAGTACTATTATATCAGCAATTCACTTCTAAGTACTATTATATCAGCAATTGACCTCTAAGTACTATTATACCAGCAATTGACCTCTAAGTACTATTATATCGGCAATTGACCTCTAAGTACTATTATATCAGCAATTCACCTCTAAGTACTATTATATCAGCAATTGACCTCTAAGTACTATTATATCAGCAATTCACCTCTAAGTACTATTATATCAGCAATTGACCTCTAAGTACTATTATACCAGCAATTGACCTCTAAGTACTATTATATCGGCAATTGACCTCTAAGTACTAGTATATCTGCAATTGACCTCTAAGTACTATTATATCAGCAATTGACCTCTAATTACTAGTATATCAGCAATTAACCTCTAAGTACTATTATATCGGCAATTGACCTCTAAGTACTATTATATCAGCAATTGACCTCTAAGTACTATTATATCGGCAATTGACCTCTAAGTACTATTATAACAGCAATTGACCTCTAAGTACTATTATATCAGCAATTGACCTCTAAGTACTATTATATCAGCAATTAACCTCTAAGTACTATTATATCGGCAATTGACCTCTAAGTACTATTATATCAGCAATTGACCTCTAAGTACTATTATATCGGCAATTGACCTCTAAGTACTATTATAACGGCAATTGACCTCTAAGTACTATTATATCAGCAATTGACCTCTAAGTACTATTATATCGGCAATTGACCTCTAAGTACTATTATATCGGCAATTGACCTCTAAGTACTATTATATCAGCAATTAACCTCTAATTACTAGTATATCAGCAATTGACCTCTAAGTACTATTATATCAGCAATTGACCTCTAAGTACTATTATACCAGCAATTGACCTCTAAGTACTATTATATCAGCAATTGACCTCTAAGTACTATTATATCAGCAATTGACCTCTAAGTACTATTATATCGGCAATTGACCTCTAAGTACTATTATAACAGCAATTGACCTCTAAGTACTATTATAACAGCAATTGACCTCTAAGTACTATTATATCGGCAATTCACCTCTAAGTACTATTATATCAGCAATTGACCTCTAAGTACTAGTATATCAGCAATTGACCTCTAAGTACTATTATATCAGCAATTGACCTCAAAGTACTATTATATCAGCAATAGACCGCTAAGTACCATTATATCAGCAATTGACCTCTAAGTACTATTATATCAGCAATTGACCTCTAAGTACTATTATATCGGCAATTGACCTCTAAGTACTATTATATCAGCAATTGACCTCTAAGTACTATTATACCAGCAATTGACCTCTAAGTACTATTATATCGGCAATTGACTTCTATGTACTATTATATCAGCAATTCACCTCTAAGTACTATTATATCAGCAATTCACCTCTAAGTACTATTATATCAGCAATTCACCTCTAAGTACTATCATATCGGCAATTGACCTCTAAGTACTATTATAACAGCAATTGACCTCTAAGTACTATTATATCAGCAATTGACCGCTAAGTACTATTATATCAGCAATTCACCTCTAAGTACTATTATATCAGCAATAGACCTCTAAGTACTATTATATCAGCAATTCACCTCTAAGTACTATTATATCGGCAATTGACCTCTAAGTACTATTATAACAGCAATTGACCTCTAAGTACTATTATATCAGCAATTGACCGCTAAGTACTATTATATCAGCAATTCACCTCTAAGTACTATTATATCAGCAATAGACCTCTAAGTACTATTATATCGGCAATTGACCTCTAAGTACTATTATATCGGCAATTGACCTCTAAGTACTATTATATCGGCAATTGACCTCTAAGTACTATTATATCAGCAATTGACCTCTAAGTACTATTATATCGGCAATTCACCTCTAAGTACTATTATATCAGCAATTGACCTCTAAGTACTAGTATATCTGCAATTGACCTCTAAGTACTATTATATCAGCAATTGACCTCTAAGTACTATTATATCAGCAATAGACCACTAAGTACCATTATATCAGCAATTGACCTCTAAGTACTATTATATCAGCAATTGACCTCTAAGTACTATTATATCGGCAATTGACCTCTAAGTACTATTATATCAGCAATTGACCTCTAAGTACTATTATACCAGCAATTAACCTCTAAGTACTATTATATCGGCAATTGACTTCTAAGTACTATTATATCAGCAATTCACCTCTAAGTACTATTATATCAGCAATTGACCTCTAAGTACTATTATATCAGCAATTCACCTCTAAGTACTATTATATCAGCAATTGACCTCTAAGTACTATTATACCAGCAATTGACCTCTAAGTACTATTATATCGGCAATTGACCTCTAAGTACTAGTATATCTGCAATTGACCTCTAAGTACTATTATATCAGCAATTGACCTCTAATTACTAGTATATCAGCAATTAACCTCTAAGTACTATTATATCGGCAATTGACCTCTAAGTACTATTATATCAGCAATTGACCTCTAAGTACTATTATATCGGCAATTGACCTCTAAGTACTATTATAACAGCAATTGACCTCTAAGTACTATTATATCAGCAATTGACCTCTAAGTACTATTATATCAGCAATTAACCTCTAAGTACTATTATATCGGCAATTGACCTCTAAGTACTATTATATCAGCAATTGACCTCTAAGTACTATTATATCGGCAATTGACCTCTAAGTACTATTATAACAGCAATTGACCTCTAAGTACTAGTATATCAGCAATTGACCTCTAAGTACTATTATATCAGCAATTGACCTCTAAGTACTAATATATCGGCAATTGACCTCTAAGTACTATTATATCGGCAATTGACCTCTAAGTACTATTATATCAGCAATTAACCTCTAAATACTATTATATCAGCAATTGACCTCTAAGTACTATTATATCAGCAATTGACCTCTAAGTACTATTATATCGGCAATTGACCTCTAAGTACTATTATAACAGCAATTGACCTCTAAGTACTATTATATCAGCAATTGACCTCTAAGTACTATTATATCGGCAATTCACCTCTAAGTACTATTATATCAGCAATTGACCTCTAAGTACTAGTATATCAGCAATTGACCTCTAAGTACTATTATATCAGCAATTGACCTCTAAGTACTATTATATCAGCAATTAACCTCTAAGTACTATTATATCGGCAATTGACCTCTAAGTAATATTATATCAGCAATTGACCTCTAAGTACTATTATATCAGCAATAGACCTCTAAGTACTATTATATCGGCAATTGACCTCTAAGTACTATTATATCAGCAATTGACCTCTAAGTACTATTATATCAGCAATTGACCTCTAAGTACTATTATATCAGCAATTGACCTCTAATTACTAGTATATCAGCAATTGACCTCTAATTACTAGTATATCAGCAATTGACCTCTAAGTACTATTATATCAGCAATTGACCTCTAAGTACTATTATACCAGCAATTGACCTCTAAGTACTATTATATCAGCAGTTGACCTCTAAGTACTATTATATCAGCAATTGACCTCTAAGTACTATTATATCGGCAATTCACCTCTAAGTACTATTATATCAGCAATTCACCTCTAAGTACTATTATATCGGCAATTGACCTCTAAGTACTATTATACCAGCAATTGACCTCTAAGTACTATTATATCGGCAATTGACCTCTAAGTACTATTATATCAGCAATTCACTTCTAAGTACTATTATATCAGCAATTGACCTCTAAGTACTATTATACCAGCAATTGACCTCTAAGTACTATTATATCGGCAATTGACCTCTAAGTACTATTATATCAGCAATTCACCTCTAAGTACTATTATATCAGCAATTGACCTCTAAGTACTATTATATCAGCAATTCACCTCTAAGTACTATTATATCAGCAATTGACCTCTAAGTACTATTATACCAGCAATTGACCTCTAAGTACTATTATATCGGCAATTGACCTCTAAGTACTAGTATATCTGCAATTGACCTCTAAGTACTATTATATCAGCAATTGACCTCTAATTACTAGTATATCAGCAATTAACCTCTAAGTACTATTATATCGGCAATTGACCTCTAAGTACTATTATATCAGCAATTGACCTCTAAGTACTATTATATCGGCAATTGACCTCTAAGTACTATTATAACAGCAATTGACCTCTAAGTACTATTATATCAGCAATTGACCTCTAAGTACTATTATATCAGCAATTAACCTCTAAGTACTATTATATCGGCAATTGACCTCTAAGTACTATTATATCAGCAATTGACCTCTAAGTACTATTATATCGGCAATTGACCTCTAAGTACTATTATAACGGCAATTGACCTCTAAGTACTATTATATCAGCAATTGACCTCTAAGTACTATTATATCGGCAATTGACCTCTAAGTACTATTATATCGGCAATTGACCTCTAAGTACTATTATATCAGCAATTAACCTCTAATTACTAGTATATCAGCAATTGACCTCTAAGTACTATTATATCAGCAATTGACCTCTAAGTACTATTATACCAGCAATTGACCTCTAAGTACTATTATATCAGCAATTGACCTCTAAGTACTATTATATCAGCAATTGACCTCTAAGTACTATTATATCGGCAATTGACCTCTAAGTACTATTATAACAGCAATTGACCTCTAAGTACTATTATAACAGCAATTGACCTCTAAGTACTATTATATCGGCAATTCACCTCTAAGTACTATTATATCAGCAATTGACCTCTAAGTACTAGTATATCAGCAATTGACCTCTAAGTACTATTATATCAGCAATTGACCTCAAAGTACTATTATATCAGCAATAGACCGCTAAGTACCATTATATCAGCAATTGACCTCTAAGTACTATTATATCAGCAATTGACCTCTAAGTACTATTATATCGGCAATTGACCTCTAAGTACTATTATATCAGCAATTGACCTCTAAGTACTATTATACCAGCAATTGACCTCTAAGTACTATTATATCGGCAATTGACTTCTATGTACTATTATATCAGCAATTCACCTCTAAGTACTATTATATCAGCAATTCACCTCTAAGTACTATTATATCAGCAATTCACCTCTAAGTACTATCATATCGGCAATTGACCTCTAAGTACTATTATAACAGCAATTGACCTCTAAGTACTATTATATCAGCAATTGACCGCTAAGTACTATTATATCAGCAATTCACCTCTAAGTACTATTATATCAGCAATAGACCTCTAAGTACTATTATATCAGCAATTCACCTCTAAGTACTATTATATCGGCAATTGACCTCTAAGTACTATTATAACAGCAATTGACCTCTAAGTACTATTATATCAGCAATTGACCGCTAAGTACTATTATATCAGCAATTCACCTCTAAGTACTATTATATCAGCAATAGACCTCTAAGTACTATTATATCGGCAATTGACCTCTAAGTACTATTATATCGGCAATTGACCTCTAAGTACTATTATATCGGCAATTGACCTCTAAGTACTATTATATCGGCAATTGACCTCTAAGTACTATTATATCAACAATAGACCTCTAAGTACTATTATATCAGCAATTGACCTCTAAGTACTATTATATCAGCAATAGACCTCTAAGTACTATTATATCAGCAATTGACCTCTAAGTACTATTATATCAGCAATTGACCTCTAAGTACTATTATATCGGCAATTGACCTCTAAGTAATATTATATCGGCAATTGACCTCTAAGTCCTATTATATCAGCAATTGACCTCTAAGTACTATTATATCAGCAATTGACCTCTAAGTACTATTATACCAGCAATTGACCTCTAAGTACTACTATATCGGCAATTGACTTCTAAGTACTATTATATCAGCAATTGACCTCTAATTACTAGTATATCAGCAATTAACCTCTAAGTACTATTATATCGGCAATTGACCTCTAAGTACTATTATATCAGCAATTGACCTCTAAGTACTATTATATCGGCAATTGACCTCTAAGTACTATTATAACAGCAATTGACCTCTAAGTACTATTATATCAGCAATTGACCTCTAAGTACTATTATATCAGCAATTAACCTTTAAGTACTATTATATCGGCAATTGACCTCTAAGTACTATTATATCAGCAATTGACCTCTAAGTACTATTATATCGGCAATTGACCTCTAAGTACTATTATAACAGCAATTGACCTCTAAGTACTATTATATCAGCAATTGACCTCTAAGTACTATTATATCGGCAATTCACCTCTAAGTACTATTATATCAGCAATTGACCTCTACGTACTAGTATATCAGCAATTGATCTCTAAGTACTATTATATCAGCAATTGACCTCTAAGTACTATTATATCAGCAATTAACCTCTAAGTACTATTATATCGGCAATTGACCTCTAAGTACTATTATATCAGCAATTGACCTCTAAGTACTATTACTAGTATATCGGCAATTGACCTCTAAGTACTATTATAACAGCAATTCACCTCTAAGTACTATTATATCAGCAATTGACCTCTAAGTACTATTATATCAGCAATTGACCTCTAAGTACTAATATATCGGCAATTGACCTCTAAGTACTATTATATCGGCAATTAACCTCTAAGTACTATTATATCACCAATTAACCTCTAAGTACTATTATATCAGCAATTGACCTCTAAGTACTGTTATATCGGCAATTGACCTCTAAGTACTATTATAACAGCAATTGACCTCTAAGTACTATTATATCAGCAATTGACCTCTAAGTACTATTATATCGGCAATTGACCTCTAAGTACTATTATATCAGCAATTGACCTCTAAGTACTAGTATATCAGCAATTGACCTCTAAGTACTATTATATCAGCAATTGACCTCTAAGTACTATTATATCAGCAATAGACCGCTAAGTACCATTATATCAGCAATTGACCTCTAAGTACTATTATATCAGCAATTGACCTCTAAGTACTATTATATCGGCAATTGACCTCTAAGTACTATTATATCAGCAATTGACCTCTAAGTACTACTATATCGGCAATTGACCTCTAAGTACTATTATATCAGCAATTGACCGCTAAGTACTATTATATCAGCAATTCACCTCTAAGTACTATTATATCAGCAATAGACCTCTAAGTACTATTATATCAGCAATTCACCTCTAAGTACTATTATATCGGCAATTGACCTCTAAGTACTATTATATCAGCAATTGACCTCTAAGTACTATTATATCAGCAATTGATCTCTAAGTACTATTATATCGGCAATTGACCTCTAAGTACTATTATAACGGCAATTGACCTCTAAGTACTATTATATCAGCAATTGACCTCTAAGTACTATTATATCGGCAATTGACCTCTAAGTACTATTATATCGGCAATTGACCTCTAAGTACTATTATATCAGCAATTAACCTCTAATTACTAGTATATCAGCAATTGACCTCTAAGTACTATTATATCAGCAATTGACCTCTAAGTACTATTATACCAGCAATTGACCTCTAAGTACTATTATATCAGCAATTGACCTCTAAGTACTATTATATCAGCAATTGACCTCTAAGTACTATTATATCGGCAATTGACCTCTAAGTACTATTATAACAGCAATTGACCTCTAAGTACTATTATAACAGCAATTGACCTCTAAGTACTATTATATCGGCAATTCACCTCTAAGTACTATTATATCAGCAATTGACCTCTAAGTACTAGTATATCAGCAATTGACCTCTAAGTACTATTATATCAGCAATTGACCTCAAAGTACTATTATATCAGCAATAGACCGCTAAGTACCATTATATCAGCAATTGACCTCTAAGTACTATTATATCAGCAATTGACCTCTAAGTACTATTATATCGGCAATTGACCTCTAAGTACTATTATATCAGCAATTGACCTCTAAGTACTATTATACCAGCAATTGACCTCTAAGTACTATTATATCGGCAATTGACTTCTATGTACTATTATATCAGCAATTCACCTCTAAGTACTATTATATCAGCAATTCACCTCTAAGTACTATTATATCAGCAATTCACCTCTAAGTACTATCATATCGGCAATTGACCTCTAAGTACTATTATAACAGCAATTGACCTCTAAGTACTATTATATCAGCAATTGACCGCTAAGTACTATTATATCAGCAATTCACCTCTAAGTACTATTATATCAGCAATAGACCTCTAAGTACTATTATATCAGCAATTCACCTCTAAGTACTATTATATCGGCAATTGACCTCTAAGTACTATTATAACAGCAATTGACCTCTAAGTACTATTATATCAGCAATTGACCGCTAAGTACTATTATATCAGCAATTCACCTCTAAGTACTATTATATCAGCAATAGACCTCTAAGTACTATTATATCGGCAATTGACCTCTAAGTACTATTATATCGGCAATTGACCTCTAAGTACTATTATATCGGCAATTGACCTCTAAGTACTATTATATCGGCAATTGACCTCTAAGTACTATTATATCAACAATAGACCTCTAAGTACTATTATATCAGCAATTGACCTCTAAGTACTATTATATCAGCAATAGACCTCTAAGTACTATTATATCAGCAATTGACCTCTAAGTACTATTATATCAGCAATTGACCTCTAAGTACTATTATATCGGCAATTGACCTCTAAGTAATATTATATCGGCAATTGACCTCTAAGTCCTATTATATCAGCAATTGACCTCTAAGTACTATTATATCAGCAATTGACCTCTAAGTACTATTATACCAGCAATTGACCTCTAAGTACTACTATATCGGCAATTGACTTCTAAGTACTATTATATCAGCAATTGACCTCTAATTACTAGTATATCAGCAATTAACCTCTAAGTACTATTATATCGGCAATTGACCTCTAAGTACTATTATATCAGCAATTGACCTCTAAGTACTATTATATCGGCAATTGACCTCTAAGTACTATTATAACAGCAATTGACCTCTAAGTACTATTATATCAGCAATTGACCTCTAAGTACTATTATATCAGCAATTAACCTTTAAGTACTATTATATCGGCAATTGACCTCTAAGTACTATTATATCAGCAATTGACCTCTAAGTACTATTATATCGGCAATTGACCTCTAAGTACTATTATAACAGCAATTGACCTCTAAGTACTATTATATCAGCAATTGACCTCTAAGTACTATTATATCGGCAATTCACCTCTAAGTACTATTATATCAGCAATTGACCTCTATGTACTAGTATATCAGCAATTGATCTCTAAGTACTATTATATCAGCAATTGACCTCTAAGTACTATTATATCAGCAATTAACCTCTAAGTACTATTATATCGGCAATTGACCTCTAAGTACTATTATATCAGCAATTGACCTCTAAGTACTATTACTAGTATATCGGCAATTGACCTCTAAGTACTATTATAACAGCAATTCACCTCTAAGTACTATTATATCAGCAATTGACCTCTAAGTACTATTATATCAGCAATTGACCTCTAAGTACTAATATATCGGCAATTGACCTCTAAGTACTATTATATCGGCAATTAACCTCTAAGTACTATTATATCACCAATTAACCTCTAAGTACTATTATATCAGCAATTGACCTCTAAGTACTGTTATATCGGCAATTGACCTCTAAGTACTATTATAACAGCAATTGACCTCTAAGTACTAGTATATCAGCAATTGACCTCTAAGTACTATTATATCAGCAATTGACCTCTAAGTACTATTATATCAGCAATAGACCGCTAAGTACCATTATATCAGCAATTGACCTCTAAGTACTATTATATCAGCAATTGACCTCTAAGTACTATTATATCGGCAATTGACCTCTAAGTACTATTATATCAGCAATTGACCTCTAAGTACTACTATATCGGCAATTGACCTCTAAGTACTATTATATCAGCAATTGACCGCTAAGTACTATTATATCAGCAATTCACCTCTAAGTACTATTATATCAGCAATAGACCTCTAAGTACTATTATATCAGCAATTCACCTCTAAGTACTATTATATCGGCAATTGACCTCTAAGTACTATTATAACAGCAATTGACCTCTAAGTACTATTATATCAGCAATTGACCGCTAAGTACTATTATATCAGCAATTCACCTCTAAGTACTATTATATCAGCAATAGACCTCTAAGTACTATTATATCGGCAATTGACCTCTAAGTACTATTATATCGGCAATTGACCTCTAAGTACTATTATATCGGCAATTGACCTCTAAGTACTATTATATCAACAATAGACCTCTAAGTACTATTATATCAGCAATTGACCTCTAAGTACTATTATATCAGCAATAGACCTCTAAGTACTATTATATCAGCAATTGACCTCTAAGTACTATTATATCAGCAATTGACCTCTAAGTACTATTATATCGGCAATTGACCTCTAAGTAATATTATATCGGCAATTGACCTCTAAGTACTATTATATCAGCAATTGACCTCTAAGTACTATTATATCGGCAATTGATCTCTAAGTACTATTATATCAGCAATTCACCTCTAAGAACTATTATATCGGCAATTGACCTCTAAGTACTATTATACCAGCAATTGACCTCTAAGTACTATTATATCGGCAATTGACCTCTAAGTACTATTATATCAGCAATTCACCTCTAAGTACTATTATATCAGCAATTGACCTCTAAGTACTATTATACCAGCAATTGACCTCTAAGTACTATTATATCGGCAATTGACCTCTAAGTACTATTATATCAGCAATTCACCTCTAAGTACTATTATATCAGCAATTGACCTCTAAGTACTATTATATCAGCAATTCACCTCTAAGTACTATTATATCAGCAATTGACCTCTAAGTACTATTATATCAGCAATTGACCTCTAAGTACTATTATATCGGCAATTCACCTCTAAGTACTATTATATCAGCAATTGACCTCTAAGTACTAGTATATCAGCAATTGACCTCTAAGTACTATTATATCAGCAATTGACCTCAAAGTACTATTATATCAGCAATAGACCGCTAAGTACCATTATATCAGCAATTGACCTCTAAGTACTATTATATCAGCAATTGACCTCTAAGTACTATTATATCGGCAATTGACCTCTAAGTACTATTATATCAGCAATTGACCTCTAAGTACTATTATAACAGCAATTGACCTCTAAGTACTATTATATCAGCAATTGACCGCTAAGTACTATTATATCAGCAATTCACCTCTAAGTACTATTATATCAGCAATAGACCTCTAAGTACTATTATATCGGCAATTGACCTCTAAGTACTATTATATCGGCAATTGACCTCTAAGTACTATTATATCGGCAATTGACCTCTAAGTACTATTATATCAACAATAGACCTCTAAGTACTATTATATCAGCAATTGACCTCTAAGTACTATTATATCAGCAATAGACCTCTAAGTACTATTATATCAGCAATTGACCTCTAAGTACTATTATATCAGCAATTGACCTCTAAGTACTATTATATCGGCAATTGACCTCTAAGTAATATTATATCGGCAATTGACCTCTAAGTACTATTATATCAGCAATTGACCTCTAAGTACTATTATATCGGCAATTGATCTCTAAGTACTATTATATCAGCAATTCACCTCTAAGAACTATTATATCGGCAATTGACCTCTAAGTACTATTATACCAGCAATTGACCTCTAAGTACTATTATATCGGCAATTGACCTCTAAGTACTATTATATCAGCAATTCACCTCTAAGTACTATTATATCAGCAATTGACCTCTAAGTACTATTATACCAGCAATTGACCTCTAAGTACTATTATATCGGCAATTGACCTCTAAGTACTATTATATCAGCAATTCACCTCTAAGTACTATTATATCAGCAATTGACCTCTAAGTACTATTATATCAGCAATTCACCTCTAAGTACTATTATATCAGCAATTGACCTCTAAGTACTATTATATCAGCAATTGACCTCTAAGTACTATTATATCGGCAATTCACCTCTAAGTACTATTATATCAGCAATTGACCTCTAAGTACTAGTATATCAGCAATTGACCTCTAAGTACTATTATATCAGCAATTGACCTCAAAGTACTATTATATCAGCAATAGACCGCTAAGTACCATTATATCAGCAATTGACCTCTAAGTACTATTATATCAGCAATTGACCTCTAAGTACTATTATATCGGCAATTGACCTCTAAGTACTATTATATCAGCAATTGACCTCTAAGTACTATTATACCAGCAATTGACCTCTAAGTACTATTATATCGGCAATTGACTTCTAAGTACTATTATATCAGCAATTCACCTCTAAGTACTATTATATCAGCAATTGACCTCTAAGTACTATTATATCAGCAATTCACCTCTAAGTACTATTATATCGGCAATTGACCTCTAAGTACTATTATAACAGCAATTGACCTCTAAGTACTATTATATCAGCAATTGACCGCTAAGTACTATTATATCAGCAATTCACCTCTAAGTACTATTATATCAGCAATAGACCTCTAAGTACTATTATATCAGCAATTCACCTCTAAGTACTATTATATCGGCAATTGACCTCTAAGTACTATTATAACAGCAATTGACCTCTAAGTACTATTATATCAGCAATTGACCGCTAAGTACTATTATATCAGCAATTCACCTCTAAGTATTATTATATCAGCAATAGACCTCTAAGTACTATTATATCGGCAATTGACCTCTAAGTACTATTATATCGGCAATTGACCTCTAAGTACTATTATATCGGCAATTGACCTCTAAGTACTATTATATCGGCAATTGACCTCTAAGTACTATTATATCAACAATAGACCTCTAAGTACTATTATATCAGCAATTGACCTCTAAGTACTATTATATCAGCAATAGACCTCTAAGTACTATTATATCAGCAATTGACCTCTAAGTACTATTATATCGGCAATTGACCTCTAAGTACTATTATATCGGCAATTGACCTCTAAGTCCTATTATATCAGCAATTGACCTCTAAGTACTATTATATCAGCAATTGACCTCTAAGTACTATTATACCAGCAATTGACCTCTAAGTACTATTATATCGGCAATTGACTTCTAAGTACTATTATATCAGCAATTGACCTCTAATTACTAGTATATCAGCAATTAACCTCTAAGTACTATTATATCGGCAATTGACCTCTAAGTACTATTATATCAGCAATTGACCTCTAAGTACTATTATATCGGCAATTGACCTCTAAGTACTATTATAACAGCAATTGACCTCTAAGTACTATTATATCAGCAATTGACCTCTAAGTACTATTATATCAGCAATTAACCTTTAAGTACTATTATATCGGCAATTGACCTCTAAGTACTATTATATCAGCAATTGACCTCTAAGTACTATTATATCGGCAATTGACCTCTAAGTACTATTATAACAGCAATTGACCTCTAAGTACTAGTATATCAGCAATTGACCTCTAAGTACTATTATATCAGCAATTGACCTCTAAGTACTATTATATCAGCAATTGACCTCTAAGTACTATTATATCGGCAATTGACCTCTAAGTACTATTATAACAGCAATTGACCTCTAAGTACTATTATATCAGCAATTGACCTCTAAGTACTATTATATCGGCAATTCACCTCTAAGTACTATTATATCAGCAATTGACCTCTAAGTACTAGTATATCAGCAATTGACCTCTAAGTACTATTATATCAGCAATTGACCTCTAAGTACTATTATATCAGCAATTAACCTCTAAGTACTATTATATCGGCAATTGACCTCTAAGTACTATTATATCAGCAATTGACCTCTAAGTACTATTATATCGGCAATTGACCTCTAAGTACTATTATAACAGCAATTCACCTCTAAGTACTATTATATCAGCAATTGACCTCTAAGTACTATTATATCAGCAATTGACCTCTAAGTACTAATATATCGGCAATTGACCTCTAAGTACTATTATATCGGCAATTAACCTCTAAGTACTATTATATCAGCAATTAACCTCTAAGTACTATTATATCAGCAATTGACCTCTAAGTACTATTATATCAGCAATTGACCTCTAAGTACTATTATATCGGCAATTGACCTCTAAGTACTATTATAACAGCAATTCACCTCTAAGTACTATTATATCAGCAATTGACCTCTAAGTACTATTATATCAGCAATTGACCTCTAAGTACTAATATATCGGCAATTGACCTCTAAGTACTATTATATCGGCAATTAACCTCTAAGTACTATTATATCAGCAATTAACCTCTAAGTACTATTATATCAGCAATTGACCTCTAAGTACTATTATATCGGCAATTGACCTCTAAGTACTATTATAACAGCAATTGACCTCTAAGTACTATTATATCAGCAATTGACCTCTAAGTACTATTATATCGGCAATTGACCTCTAAGTACTATTATATCAGCAATTGACCTCTAAGTACTAGTATATCAGCAATTGACCTCTAAGTACTATTATATCAGCAATTGACCTCTAAGTACTATTATATCAGCAATAGACCGCTAAGTACCATTATATCAGCAATTGACCTCTAAGTACTATTATATCAGCAATTGACCTCTAAGTACTATTATATCGGCAATTGACCTCTAAGTACTATTATATCAGCAATTGACCTCTAAGTACTACTATATCGGCAATTGACCTCTAAGTACTATTATATCAGCAATTGACCGCTAAGTACTATTATATCAGCAATTCACCTCTAAGTACTATTATATCAGCAATAGACCTCTAAGTACTATTATATCAGCAATTCACCTCTAAGTACTATTATATCGGCAATTGACCTCTAAGTACTATTATAACAGCAATTGACCTCTAAGTACTATTATATCAGCAATTGACCGCTAAGTACTATTATATCAGCAATTCACCTCTAAGTACTATTATATCAGCAATAGACCTCTAAGTACTATTATATCGGCAATTGACCTCTAAGTACTATTATATCGGCAATTGACCTCTAAGTACTATTATATCGGCAATTGACCTCTAAGTACTATTATATCAACAATAGACCTCTAAGTACTATTATATCAGCAATTGACCTCTAAGTACTATTATATCAGCAATTGACCTCTAAGTACTATTATATCGGCAATTCACCTCTAAGTACTATTATATCAGCAATTGACCTCTAAGTACTAGTATATCAGCAATTGACCTCTAAGTACTATTATATCAGCAATTGACCTCTAAGTACTATTATATCAGCAATTAACCTCTAAGTACTATTATATCGGCAATTGACCTCTAAGTACTATTATATCAGCAATTGACCTCTAAGTACTATTATATCGGCAATTGACCTCTAAGTACTATTATAACAGCAATTCACCTCTAAGTACTATTATATCAGCAATTGACCTCTAAGTACTATTATATCAGCAATTGACCTCTAAGTACTAATATATCGGCAATTGACCTCTAAGTACTATTATATCGGCAATTAACCTCTAAGTACTATTATATCAGCAATTAACCTCTAAGTACTATTATATCAGCAATTGACCTCTAAGTACTATTATATCAGCAATTGACCTCTAAGTACTATTATATCGGCAATTGACCTCTAAGTACTATTATAACAGCAATTCACCTCTAAGTACTATTATATCAGCAATTGACCTCTAAGTACTATTATATCAGCAATTGACCTCTAAGTACTAATATATCGGCAATTGACCTCTAAGTACTATTATATCGGCAATTAACCTCTAAGTACTATTATATCAGCAATTAACCTCTAAGTACTATTATATCAGCAATTGACCTCTAAGTACTATTATATCGGCAATTGACCTCTAAGTACTATTATAACAGCAATTGACCTCTAAGTACTATTATATCAGCAATTGACCTCTAAGTACTATTATATCGGCAATTGACCTCTAAGTACTATTATATCAGCAATTGACCTCTAAGTACTAGTATATCAGCAATTGACCTCTAAGTACTATTATATCAGCAATTGACCTCTAAGTACTATTATATCAGCAATAGACCGCTAAGTACCATTATATCAGCAATTGACCTCTAAGTACTATTATATCAGCAATTGACCTCTAAGTACTATTATATCGGCAATTGACCTCTAAGTACTATTATATCAGCAATTGACCTCTAAGTACTACTATATCGGCAATTGACCTCTAAGTACTATTATATCAGCAATTGACCGCTAAGTACTATTATATCAGCAATTCACCTCTAAGTACTATTATATCAGCAATAGACCTCTAAGTACTATTATATCAGCAATTCACCTCTAAGTACTATTATATCGGCAATTGACCTCTAAGTACTATTATAACAGCAATTGACCTCTAAGTACTATTATATCAGCAATTGACCGCTAAGTACTATTATATCAGCAATTCACCTCTAAGTACTATTATATCAGCAATAGACCTCTAAGTACTATTATATCGGCAATTGACCTCTAAGTACTATTATATCGGCAATTGACCTCTAAGTACTATTATATCGGCAATTGACCTCTAAGTACTATTATATCAACAATAGACCTCTAAGTACTATTATATCAGCAATTGACCTCTAAGTACTATTATATCAGCAATAGACCTCTAAGTACTATTATATCAGCAATTGACCTCTAAGTACTATTATATCAGCAATTGACCTCTAAGTACTATTATATCGGCAATTGACCTCTAAGTAATATTATATCGGCAATTGACCTCTAAGTACTATTATATCAGCAATTGACCTCTAAGTACTATTATATCGGCAATTGATCTCTAAGTACTATTATATCAGCAATTCACCTCTAAGAACTATTATATCGGCAATTGACCTCTAAGTACTATTATACCAGCAATTGACCTCTAAGTACTATTATATCGGCAATTGACCTCTAAGTACTATTATATCAGCAATTCACCTCTAAGTACTATTATATCAGCAATTGACCTCTAAGTACTATTATACCAGCAATTGACCTCTAAGTACTATTATATCGGCAATTGACCTCTAAGTACTATTATATCAGCAATTCACCTCTAAGTACTATTATATCAGCAATTGACCTCTAAGTACTATTATATCAGCAATTCACCTCTAAGTACTATTATATCAGCAATTGACCTCTAAGTACTATTATATCAGCAATTGACCTCTAAGTACTATTATATCGGCAATTCACCTCTAAGTACTATTATATCAGCAATTGACCTCTAAGTACTAGTATATCAGCAATTGACCTCTAAGTACTATTATATCAGCAATTGACCTCAAAGTACTATTATATCAGCAATAGACCGCTAAGTACCATTATATCAGCAATTGACCTCTAAGTACTATTATATCAGCAATTGACCTCTAAGTACTATTATATCGGCAATTGACCTCTAAGTACTATTATATCAGCAATTGACCTCTAAGTACTATTATACCAGCAATTGACCTCTAAGTACTATTATATCGGCAATTGACTTCTAAGTACTATTATATCAGCAATTCACCTCTAAGTACTATTATATCAGCAATTGACCTCTAAGTACTATTATATCAGCAATTCACCTCTAAGTACTATTATATCGGCAATTGACCTCTAAGTACTATTATAACAGCAATTGACCTCTAAGTACTATTATATCAGCAATTGACCGCTAAGTACTATTATATCAGCAATTCACCTCTAAGTACTATTATATCAGCAATAGACCTCTAAGTACTATTATATCAGCAATTCACCTCTAAGTACTATTATATCGGCAATTGACCTCTAAGTACTATTATAACAGCAATTGACCTCTAAGTACTATTATATCAGCAATTGACCGCTAAGTACTATTATATCAGCAATTCACCTCTAAGTACTATTATATCAGCAATAGACCTCTAAGTACTATTATATCGGCAATTGACCTCTAAGTACTATTATATCGGCAATTGACCTCTAAGTACTATTATATCGGCAATTGACCTCTAAGTACTATTATATTGGCAATTGACCTCTAAGTACTATTATATCAACAATAGACCTCTAAGTACTATTATATCAGCAATTGACCTCTAAGTACTATTATATCAGCAATAGACCTCTAAGTACTATTATATCAGCAATTGACCTCTAAGTACTATTATATCAGCAATTGACCTCTAAGTACTATTATATCGGCAATTGACCTCTAAGTAATATTATATCGGCAATTGACCTCTAAGTCCTATTATATCAGCAATTGACCTCTAAGTACTATTATATCAGCAATTGACCTCTAAGTACTATTATACCAGCAATTGACCTCTAAGTACTATTATATCGGCAATTGACTTCTAAGTACTATTATATCAGCAATTGACCTCTAATTACTAGTATATCAGCAATTAACCTCTAAGTACTATTATATCGGCAATTGACCTCTAAGTACTATTATAACAGCAATTGACCTCTAAGTACTATTATATCAGCAATTGACCTCTAAGTACTATTATATCAGCAATTAACCTTTAAGTACTATTATATCGGCAATTGACCTCTAAGTACTATTATATCAGCAATTGACCTCTAAGTACTATTATATCGGCAATTGACCTCTAAGTACTATTATAACAGCAATTGACCTCTAAGTACTAGTATATCAGCAATTGACCTCTAAGTACTATTATATCAGCAATTGACCTCTAAGTACTATTATATCAGCAATTGACCTCTAAGTACTATTATATCGGCAATTGACCTCTAAGTACTATTATAACAGCAATTGACCTCTAAGTACTATTATATCAGCAATTGACCTCTAAGTACTATTATATCGGCAATTCACCTCTAAGTACTATTATATCAGCAATTGACCTCTAAGTACTAGTATATCAGCAATTGACCTCTAAGTACTATTATATCAGCAATTGACCTCTAAGTACTATTATATCAGCAATTAACCTCTAAGTACTATTATATCGGCAATTGACCTCTAAGTACTATTATATCAGCAATTGACCTCTAAGTACTATTATATCGGCAATTCACCTCTAAGTACTATTATAACAGCAATTCACCTCTAAGTACTATTATATCAGCAATTGACCTCTAAGTACTATTATATCAGCAATTGACCTCTAAGTACTAATATATCGGCAATTGACCTCTAAGTACTATTATATCGGCAATTAACCTCTAAGTACTATTATATCAGCAATTAACCTCTAAGTACTATTATATCAGCAATTGACCTCTAAGTACTATTATATCAGCAATTGACCTCTAAGTACTATTATATCGGCAATTGACCTCTAAGTACTATTATAACAGCAATTGACCTCTAAGTACTATTATATCAGCAATTGACCTCTAAGTACTATTATATCGGCAATTGACCTCTAAGTACTATTATATCAGCAATTGACCTCTAAGTACTAGTATATCAGCAATTGACCTCTAAGTACTATTATATCAGCAATTGACCTCTAAGTACTATTATATCAGCAATAGACCGCTAAGTACCATTATATCAACAATTGACCTCTAAGTACTATTATATCAGCAATTGACCTCTAAGTACTATTATATCGGCAATTGACCTCTAAGTACTATTATATCAGCAATTGACCTCTAAGTACTACTATATCGGCAATTGACCTCTAAGTACTATTATATCAGCAATTGACCGCTAAGTACTATTATATCAGCAATTCACCTCTAAGTACTATTATATCAGCAATAGACCTCTAAGTACTATTATATCAGCAATTCACCTCTAAGTACTATTATATCGGCAATTGACCTCTAAGTACTATTATAACAGCAATTGACCTCTAAGTACTATTATATCAGCAATTGACCGCTAAGTACTATTATATCAGCAATTCACCTCTAAGTACTATTATATCAGCAATAGACCTCTAAGTACTATTATATCGGCAATTGACCTCTAAGTACTATTATATCGGCAATTGACCTCTAAGTACTATTATATCGGCAATTGACCTCTAAGTACTATTATATCGGCAATTGACCTCTAAGTACTATTATATCAACAATAGACCTCTAAGTACTATTATATCAGCAATTCACCTCTAAGTACTATTATATCAGCAATAGACCTCTAAGTACTATTATATCAGCAATTCACCTCTAAGTACTATTATATCAGCAATTGACCTCTAAGTACTATTATATCGGCAATTGACCTCTAAGTAATATTATATCGGCAATTGACCTCTAAGTACTATTATATCAGCAATTGACCTCTAAGTACTATTATATCGGCAATTCACCTCTAAGTACTATTATATCAGCAATTCACCTCTAAGAACTATTATATCGGCAATTGACCTCTAAGTACTATTATACCAGCAATTGACCTCTAAGTACTATTATATCGGCAATTGACCTCTAAGTACTATTATATCAGCAATTCACCTCTAAGTACTATTATATCAGCAATTGACCTCTAAGTACTATTATACCAGCAATTGACCTCTAAGTACTATTATATCGGCAATTGACCTCTAAGTACTATTATATCAGCAATTCACCTCTAAGTACTATTATATCAGCAATTGACCTCTAAGTACTATTATATCAGCAATTCACCTCTAAGTACTATTATATCAGCAATTGACCTCTAAGTACTATTATACCAACAATTGACCTCTAACTACTATTATATCGGCAATTGACCTCTAAGTACTAGTATATCTGCAATTGACCTCTAAGTACTATTATATCAGCAATTGACCTCTAATTACTAGTATATCAGCAATTAACCTCTAAGTACTATTATATCGGCAATTGACCTCTAAGTACTATTATATCAGCAATTGACCTCTAAGTACTATTATATCGGCAATTGACCTCTAAGTACTATTATAACAGCAATTGACCTCTAAGTACTATTATATCAGCAATTGACCTCTAAGTACTATTATATCAGCAATTAACCTCTAAGTACTATTATATCGGCAATTGACCTCTAAGTACTATTATATCAGCAATTGACCTCTAAGTACTATTATATCGGCAATTGACCTCTAAGTACTATTATAACAGCAATTGACCTCTAAGTACTATTATATCAGCAATTGACCTCTAAGTACTATTATATCAGCAATTGACCTCTAAGTACTATTATATCAGCAATTCACCTCTAAGTACTATTATATCAGCAATTGACCTCTAAGTACTATTATACCAGTAATTGACCTCTAAGTACTATTATATCGTCAATTGACCTCTAAGTACTAGTATATCTGCAATTGACCTCTAAGTACTATTATATCAGCAATTGACCTCTAATTACTAGTATATCAGCAATTAACCTCTAAGTACTATTATATCGGCAATTGACCTCTAAGTACTATTATATCAGCAATTGACCTCTAAGTACTATTATATCGGCAATTGACCTCTAAGTACTATTATAACAGCAATTGACCTCTAAGTACTATTATATCAGCAATTGACCTCTAAGTACTATTATATCGGCAATTGACCTCTAAGTACTATTATATCGGCAATTGACCTCTAAGTACTATTATATCAGCAATTAACCTCTAAGTACTATTATATCAGCAATTGACCTCTAAGTACTATTATATCGGCAATTGACCTCTAAGTACTATTATATCAGCAATTGACCTCTAAGTACTATTATATCGGCAATTGACCTCTAAGTACTATTATAACAGCAATTGACCTCTAAGTACTATTATATCAGCAATTGACCTCTAAGTACTATTATATCGGCAATTCACCTCTAAGTACTATTATATCAGCAATTGACCTCTAAGTACTAGTATATCAGCAATTGACCTCTAAGTACTATTATATCAGCAATTGACCTCTAAGTACTATTATATCAGCAATAGACCGCTAAGTACCATTATATCAGCAATTGACCTCTAAGTACTATTATATCAGCAATTGACCTCTAAGTACTATTATATCGGCAATTGACCTCTAAGTACTATTATATCAGCAATTGACCTCTAAGTACTATTATATCGGCAATTGACCTCTAAGTACTATTATAACAGCAATTGACCTCTAAGTACTATTATATCAGCAATTGACCGCTAAGTACTATTATATCAGCAATTCACCTCTAAGTACTATTATATCAGCAATAGACCTCTAAGTACTATTATATCAGCAATTCACCTCTAAGTACTATTACATCGGCAATTGACCTCTAAGTACTATTATAACAGCAATTGACCTCTAAGTACTATTATATCAGCAATTGACCGCTAAGTACTATTATATCAGCAATTCACCTCTAAGTACTATTATATCAGCAATAGACCTCTAAGTACTATTATATCGGCAATTGACCTCTAAGTACTATTATATCGGCAATTGACCTCTAAGTACTATTATATCGGCAATTGACCTCTAAGTACTATTATATCGGCAATTGACCTCTAAGTACTATTATATCAACAATAGACCTCTAAGTACTATTATATCAGCAATTGACCTCTAAGTACTATTATATCAGCAATAGACCTCTAAGTACTATTATATCAGCAATTGACCTCTAAGTACTATTATATCAGCAATTGACCTCTAAGTACTATTATATCGGCAATTGACCACTAAGTACTATTATATCGGCAATTGACCTCTAAGTACTATTATATCGGCAATTGACCTCTAAGTACTATTATATCGGCAATTGACCTCTAAGTACTATTATATCGGCAATTGACCTCTAAGTACTATTATATCGGCAATTGACCTCTAAGTACTATTATATCGGCAATTGACCTCTAAGTACTATTATATCAGCAATTGACCTCTAAGTACTATTATATCAGCAATTGATCTCTAAGTACTATTATATCGGCAATTGACCTCTAAGTACTATTATATCGGCAATTGACCTCTAAGTACTATTATATCAGCAATAGACCTCTAAGTACTATTAAATCGGCAATTGACCTCTAAGTACTATTATATCAGCAATTGACCTCTAAGTACTATTATATCGGCAATTGACCGCTAAGTACTATTATATCAGCAATTGACCTCTAAGTACTATTATATCAGCAATTGACCTCTAAGTACTATTATATCAGCAATTGACCTCTAAGTACTATTATATCAGCAATTGACCTCTAATTACTAGTATATCAGCAATTGACCTCTAAGTACTATTATATCAGCAATTGACCTCTAAGTACTATTATACCAGCAATTGACCTCTAAGTACTATTATATCAGCAATTGACCTCTAAGTACTATTATATCAGCAATTGACCTCTAAGTACTATTATATCGGCAATTCACCTCTAAGTACTATTATATCAGCAATTCACCTCTAAGTACTATTATATCGGCAATTGACCTCTAAGTACTATTATACCAGCAATTGACCTCTAAGTACTATTATATCGGCAATTTACCTCTAAGTACTATTATATCAGCAATTCACCTCTAAGTACTATTATATCAGCAATTGACCTCCAAGTACTATTATACCAGCAATTGACCTCTAAGTACTATTATATCGGCAATTGACCTCTAAGTACTATTATATCAGCAATTCACCTCTAAGTACTATTATATCAGCAATTGACCTCTAAGTACTATTATATCAGCAATTCACCTCTAAGTACTATTATATCAGCAATTGACCTCTAAGTACTATTATACCAGTAATTGACCTCTAAGTACTATTATATCGTCAATTGACCTCTAAGTACTAGTATATCTGCAATTGACCTCTAAGTACTATTATATCAGCAATTGACCTCTAATTACTAGTATATCAGCAATTAACCTCTAAGTACTATTATATCGGCAATTGACCTCTAAGTACTATTATATCAGCAATTGACCTCTAAGTACTATTATATCGGCAATTGACCTCTAAGTACTAATATAACAGCAATTGACCTCTAAGTACTATTATATCAGCAATTGACCTCTAAGAACTATTATATCAGCAATTAACCTCTAAGTACTATTATATCGGCAATTGACCTCTAAGTACTATTATATCAGCAATTAACCTCTAAGTACTATTATATCGGCAATTGACCTCTAAGTACTATTATATCAGCAATTGTCCTCTAAGTACTATTATATCGGCAATTGACCTCTAAGTACTATTATAACAGCAATTGACCTCTAAGTACTATTATATCAGCAATTGACCTCTAAGTACTATTATATCAGCAATTGACCTCTAAGTACTATTATATCGGCAATTGACCTCTAAGTACTATTATATCGGCAATTGACCTCTAAGTACTATTATATCAGCAATTAATCTCTAAGTACTATTATATCAGCAATTGACCTCTAAGTACTATTATATCAGCAATTGACCTCTAAGTACTATTATATCGGCAATTGACCTCTAAGTACTATTATAACAGCAATTGACCTCTAAGTACTATTATATCAGCAATTGACCTCTAAGTACTATTATATCGACAATTCACCTCTAAGTACTATTATATCAGCAATTGACCTCTAAGTACTAGTATATCAGCAATTGACCTCTAAGTACTATTATATCAGCAATTGACCTCTAAGTACTATTATATCAGCAATAGACCGCTAAGTACCATTATATCAGCAATTGACCTCTAAGTACTATTATATCAGCAATTGACCTCTAAGTACTATTATATCGGCAATTGACCTCTAAGTACTATTATATCAGCAATTGACCTCTAAGTACTATTATATCGGCAATTGACCTCTAAGTACTATTATAACAGCAATTGACCTCTAAGTACTATTATATCAGCAATTGACCGCTAAGTACTATTATATCAGCAATTCACCTCTAAGTACTATTATATAAGCAATAGACCTCTAAGTACTATTATATCAGCAATTCACCTCTAAGTACTATTATATCGGCAATTGACCTCTAAGTACTATTATAACAGCAATTGACCTCTAAGTACTATTATATCAGCAATTGACCGCTAAGTACTATTATATCAGCAATTCACCTCTAAGTACTATTATATCAGCAATAGACCTCTAAGTACTATTATATCGGCAATTGACCTCTAAGTACTATTATATCGGCAATTGACCTCTAAGTACTATTATATCGGCAATTGACCTCTAAGTACTATTATATCAACAATAGACCTCTAAGTACTATTATATCAGCAATTGACCTCTAAGTACTATTATATCAGCAATAGACCTCTAAGTACTATTATATCAGCAATTGACCTCTAAGTACTATTATATCAGCAATTGACCTCTAAGTACTATTATATCGGCAATTGACCTCTAAGTAATATTATATTGGCAATTGACCTCTAAGTACTATTATATCAGCAATTGACCTCTAAGTACTATTATATCGGCAATTGACCTCTAAGTACTATTATATCGGCAATTGACCTCTAAGTACTATTATATCGGCAATTGACCTCTAAGTACTATTATATCGGCAATTGACCTCTAAGTACTATTATATCAGCAATTGACCTCTAAGTACTATTATATCAGCAATTGATCTCTAAGTACTATTATATCGGCAATTGACCTCTAAGTACTATTATATCGGCAATTGACCTCTAAGTACTATTATATCAGCAATAGACCTCTAAGTACTATTAAATCGGCAATTGACCTCTAAGTACTATTATATCAGCAATTGACCTCTAAGTACTATTATATCGGCAATTGACCGCTAAGTACTATTATATCAGCAATTGACCTCTAAGTACTATTATATCAGCAATTGACCTCTAAGTACTATTATATCAGCAATTGACCTCTAAGTACTATTATATCAGCAATTGACCGCTAAGTACTATTATATCAGCAATTGACCTCTAAGTACTATTATATCAGCAATTGACTGCTAAGTACTATTATATCAGCAATTGACCTCTAAGTACTATTATATCAGCAATTGACCTCTAAGTACTATTATATCAGCAATTGACCTCTAAGTACTATTATATCAGCAATTGACCTCTAAGTACTATTATATCGGCAATTGACCTCTAAGTACTATTATATCAGCAATTGACCTCTAAGTACTATTATATCGGCAATTGACCTCTAAGTACTATTATATCAGCAATTGACCTCTAAGTACTATTATATCAGCAATTGACCTCTAAGTACTATTATATCGGCAATTGACCTCTAAGTACTATTATATCAGCAATTGACCTCTAAGTACTATTATATCAGCAATTGACCTCTAAGTACTACTATATCAGCAATTGACCTCTAAGTACTGCTATATCAGCAATTGACCTCTAAGTACTACTATATCAGCAATTGACCTCTAAGTACTATTATATCAGCAATTGACCTCTAAGTACTATTATATCAGCAATTGACCTCTAAGTACTATTATATCAGCAATTGACCTCTAAGTACTATTATATCAGCAATTGACCTCTAAGTACTATTATATCGGCAATTGACCTCTAAGTACTATTATATCAGCAATTGACCTCTAAGTACTATTATATCAGCAATTGACCTCTAAGTACTATTATACCAGCAAGTCTGGGGCTATTCGTGTCCCTACTGTGAAATTAACATAGAAATGCGTACTGTTTGTAAGTAGCAGAAATAGAAAACATTGATTGAACTTCTAAACGAGGTGCATAATTTTGATATGAACATCGCTACACTTTAACTATACTATCTCATTTAACCTATGAACAATCTCATTTTAATATAGGGAATGAACATGGCCGTGCTAATATATGAAATGAACATTGCAACATCTATGAATTGCAGCTTTCTCTTTCCTTGAAGTGGCCGATTTCACCGACAAGCCGACTTCAATCTGGTCGAATTCTCTGACAAGCCGACTAATGAACTAGTCGACTTTATTTGTATTCGGTGACACACAGTCCCTCTATAGAGGGACTGTGGGTGACACAATTCAACGCCGTTCAAATCATTGATGTCGTTTTCATCTGTATTCGTCTATCAATAAAGACTATATTGTTGAGATATTTTACCATATTCTAAATGAAAAATGACTGCACAACCAAACACAGTTTTTGATTTGAACGACTTCATTCATATACGTCATTTTGGCTACAGATTTAAAAAACACGGGTTTACAGATTTAAAAAATACGGGTTTACAGATTTAAAAAACACGGGTTTACAGATTTAAAAAATACCGGTTTACAGATTTAAAAAACACGGGTTTACGGATTTAAAAAACACGGGTTTACAGATTTAAATAACACGGGTTTACAGATTTAAAAAACACGGGTTTACAGATTTAAAAAATACGGGTTTAAAAAACACGGGTTTACAGATTTAAAAAACACGGGTTTACAGATTTAAAAAATACCGGTTTACAGATTTAAAAAACACGGGTTTACAGATTTAAAAAACACGGGTTTACAGATTTAAAAAATACCGGTTTACAGATTTAAAAAATACGGGTTTACAGATTTAAAAAATACGGGTTTACAGATTTAAAAAATACGGGTTTACAGATTTAAAAAACACGGGTTTACAGATTTAAAAAATACCGGTTTACAGATTTAAAAAAAACACGGGTTTACAGATTTAAAAAATACGGGTTTACAGATTTAAAAAAATACGGGTTTACAGATTTAAAAAATACGGGTTTACAGATTTAAAAAATACGGGTTTACAGATTTAAAATATACGGGTTTACAGATTTAAAAAATACGGGTTTACAGATTTAAAAAACACGGGTTTACAGATGTAATAAAGTAGAATTGAGATCGGAATTGAGATCGAACCTATAGCATTGTATGCTGTATTCAGAGTTACCTCTAAAATGGGTGTATTCATTTGAGTTAAAAGTACGTCACGGCTCTGAACAATTTCCAGGTATGTTTATAGTTACATAACCTATATCGTGACTATTGCTACTTTGGCATTGTTAATGCGCAGACCACTAAGATATACATGCTATATACAGAAGCGTTTGTATTTCAACTAAGCATTTAGACTGCCCTCTAGTGATGAATTAGGTGAAATGGCATCGAACGAGGGAGGTTACGTCGGAGTAGACTTAGTGATAATACGTGGTCTTTTGGGTGTAATTCTTTGATTAAATAATCAGTAATTTGGTTTATTGTTTCATTAGTTAGATTGCCTCATATGATTTTGTTTCAAAGTTGTTCCGAACCAAATTTAAAATGTTACACTCCAAGTACATGTTACTGTACATGAGTGCAATGCACTATGGGAAAGAACTGTTTTACGCTTGAAACATAATGAATTGAACGTATTGTTCTTTTAATGTATCAGAAATATTCGGATTCATATCAATAATAATAATATGACTTTTTCATTCTACGTCATCGGGAAAGATGATATAAAAAAATAAAATCCCCATTGAAAAAAAACAGTGTAAAAAACATGTTGAGCATTTGCCGTGAAACTCGATTATGTCATAACTCTATGACCCCCTCTATGACCCCCTCTATGACCCCCATAAAGCTGGTACCTGTATGTAAAATCTCGTACCAATTAATGTGGTTTCAAGTTTATTCTATGATATGCAACTGCGTTGTCATTGAAAACACGTTTTATATTATTAAATATTGGTTTTATGAATATTCAATTATAAAATGCTGTAAAATCGAAAATGTTTTTTTTTTTCTATTACGATTTTTTTCAGCCTACGTCAATGCGCTGTTTCGCACGATTGATTATTATGTATTTCTTTCCGACAGTAATCTCCACTCAGACAGTTATTTCCATACTCAGCAGCCGGTGAAGACGTTGTCAAAAATAGTATGCCCACAGATAATACAATCGACAAACATATCAAAATAAGTAGCAATAAAGCGAATATCCAACAACATTGTTAAGTGTTCGCATTTGGATCTCTGCCAGCAATCATAACTAGGCCGATGACACCTGTCAACAAAGTACAAAATCACCCCTCTAATTTTTGATATATCGAAATGGGTTATGGGTAATCTAGAAACAAGCGGCGCAATAAATACGACGTCATGTAACACGTCACAATTCAAGAACGATGTCTTATGAGCGCAATTTTCAATGATGTCATTACCGAATTGCATTGTTGTATATTTATATGTGAGCCACGAAAGTTTTAGTGGAGAGGTTTCTGAGTTTATCGCTGCTGGTGGGTGTGATTTCACACGTTCCACGTGAACTATTACGTAAGGAAATAGTGATATTACCTGATGAAAAATAACAATTGCAGATTTTACGCTGATATATATATTGTTTACATTATATTTGTCTGGAATAGGATATCGTATTTCATATTTACTCTCTCTTCTTGAGCAAAAAATATGACTACATTTCCAAATTACGTGCGAAATGCCGGAAATGTCATGCTCATGTTGTTTGTGCAGGCTGCTACTCTGTGACGTCATTTGTTTTGTCATTGTGCATGCATGCGAATGTCTGATCACAGGAAGTAGAAAACATATAATATATAATTTGTCTTTTATCTACCCCTCTTTTATAATAATGCTTGTTCCCACTGGTATTGACAGTGCATAGTGATGTTTACGACGTAAATGGTGACGAGTGGAGCATTTCATTCCGTAAAGGGGCGGAGAATGCCATTGGCAACGTGAAAAGTCCATTATACAGGAGGAGTATATTATAACACACTGTATTTTATGATAATATATTTTCCTACTTCCTTTTGTCTAATTAACAGGAACACATACACGTATATTTTCATCATCATGATCAGCAATGACACACAACTTGTTATATTAGTAATTAACTACACTTATGCTGCCTTTGAAAAACAATAACAGTGTGTGTTTTTTGTAACTATTGAAATTCATGGCAAATGTTTTATTTCATTAAGCCATATTCCCGACATTTCTGCTGACATTTATAGTTGTGTTTTTTTCAACAAAATAATTATCATTTATACACCAAAATTATCAAAATATTTTTACGGTGACAATAAAGTATTCTATTCTAATATTTCTCATAGCATGGTGAACGGAAAATGTACTTTGCATAATTGTTCCAGGATGGTAACATGGTTACTATGTTAAATTCTATTCTATTCTATTCTATTCTATTCTATTCTATTCTATTCTATTCTATTCTATTCTATTCTATTCTATTCTATTCTATTCTATTCTATTCTATGCAAATGAAATACCTTGCCAACGAATCACTGTGCACGCATAAACGTGCAAAACATATATAATAAAACAGATTATGGTTTTCTGTGTTATTTTATTCTTCTGTCCACAAAGCCTAGGGTTACTCATTAAGCTTGTTTTAGCTATCCATCTTACACAGCTGTTGATAATTAGCCATATATTGCAGTTGTGTTGTGTAAAGTGAAGACCTTTTATTTTTTATTAAAAAGTGTGTCATTAAACACTTCATGGTGAAACGCAAAATAGTATGGCTCCCCTCATCGACGTACATATTAGCCATGTAAAACCTGTCAACTAATATAAATATTGGCCTGAACGAATTTTACGCGGTTTTTTTCAACTTTATAAAGTCTAAATCCATGTCATAAAACAGTCTATTATGTTGATAACTTGATGGTTGCGATGACAAAGTTCTGTGTGGCAAGGGTAGATTATTGGTCAATAATTTAAAATTTCTATTTTGTGTAAAATATTTGTATTTTACAATTGAACTAATCATGGAGGTTTATACCTCCATGGACTAATAGACCATTGTCGTTCTCTGCGAGATCTCGCGTTATGTATAAAAGCACAACAAACACACAAAGGTGCTAGCGTCGTAATGACGTTAAAGCTAGAGGGTCGTCACCTGCGCAAAGGCTTATGGGTAGACGCTTTATTGTAGACAAAGACACGCTATGGCCATCTGACGCATGCGCAGGTGACTCCCCCGTTTTAAAGCATTCCGTGAGATACGACAAACCCGATTTTTTTTTTCGAGGTATTTTCCACGCTTAATAATGTGCTATACACAGTAAAGGATAGCCAATTTAGGTGAAGTAAGAGTATCTCTACGCAATATTTTCCCTCTAAATTTAAATCCAAAATCCAATCGGGCGATTATTAGCAGCAGACATTCGGTCCGCGCCTTTCAATAACGGGAAAATCAAATATTGCTAAATTAGAACCACACCAGGTAGTGCTGCAGCAGAGGCCACCTCTGAGAGGGGGTAGTGGCACCCAAAGTGCCACATTTGTCCTCATGCATAAGTTTGAAGGACAATATGTCTAGAGTATAAAACAGCCTGAGGACATCTTGGGAAATGCTGGCGAGCTGAGAAATTGAGGTTTGAATTTGGTAATGTAGAACCCGCAAAACAGATGCTAGCGGTACTATGAAATGGGGGTAGGGGAAACATAAATCCTAATATAATTCCCTCTAATTACTCTATCTTAAAACCCTGTATACCATTGTAAAGCTATATTAATAGCTTTTCAGACTCTGTAAGTTATATGTTCATAGGTCTGAAGCAAAGGTCACCAGAGGTCAAATGATCACGTTGTAGAATCAAGGATGGTTAGACCAGGTAGAGGATTACACAGGATTGGTTTATTACACACAACTATAGGTGCAGCCATCACACCATGGCTCAGGTAGTGAATACAATACAACATAAAGGTCAAATACAGAGGTCAATGAGATGTGAACTCATTTGCATAATGCATACTCTACATCCTCCCTTTCAAGATATGTCGAAGTTCATACAATTGTGAATTTAAAATCTTTTCAAGTTCAGTTCATATTTGTTAAAGAGTTCATTGCTCAAGTTCATTGACTTCATAATAATAAGCACATAAATATGAGAATCCTGTGATAATCGATTTTGTTATTTATATATTGTTTTGTTTGTTTTTTTTGTTTAACAAATAGATTATCATAAATACACATTTTTATTTTATTTTATTTTTATTTTTTTTTTTTTTTTTTTTTATGGAGAAGAGGTGGACTGCTCTTCCTCCAAGCCAAAAAGCTGAGGTTTATTCTGCCTCCTAAGCTTTTTAAGCTTGATCTAAACGAGTGAAAAATTGTAATATCCTATACAACATAATCTCTGTACTTGGGATTTGGTCTGACAGTACGACCGTAACGTGTCTTGACTGGAGATCTAATTGGTGTAATTGCTCGGCCAGGTGATGTAGGTATATCATTTTGAACATGTTCATTGTCTTCTGTATGGATTGTGTTCTCAGCTGATGTAGTAATGGGTTTTTTATTTGGTATGCGGATTTCATCAGGTAATTCACTCTCATGAAATTCTTGTTTAGGTGAAGGTTCAGCGACTGGTAGTACGTGACGACGATTTCTTCTCAGTTCTGAGTTTCCTACTTCAACAATGTAGGATCGTGGATTGTTGGAAATATGTTTGACTAATCCTAAGCGATTATAGCCATTTGGGGTTTGTAACCGTACTGTTTGGTTTGGCTTAAGTGGTGTTAGTGCTTTAGCTGATTTGTCAAAATGCTTCTTCTTTTGTCCACGCTTCTTGCTAAGTTGTGATGAAATCTTTCTTGAATTCTTAATGTGTGGATTTAGTAGTGGTTTGCTGATCGGTACTGAAGTGCGCGTTCTTCTTGATATTAATCGTTGAGCTGGAGATCCTAATGTATTATCACTAGGCACATTGCGAAGATTCAATAAATTGAGATACAAATCGGATCCTTCTCGCTCTGTTTTCTCTAGAAGTTTCTTAGCGCTCTGTACTGCTCTTTCTGCAAGACCATTTGACTGCGGATATTCAGGGCTACTTGTTATATGGTTAAAATTCCATTCCTTTGAAAACTGTTTAAATTCTATACTTGCAAATTGTCCTGCGTTATCTGAAATAATAGTGTGAGGTATACCATGTACTGTGAAATGTCTCTTGATTTTACTTATCACAGTCCTGGATGTCATATTACGTAGCGTGTCCATTTCAAACCATCCCGAGTATGAGTCCACAAGCACAAGATAATGTAGACCATTCCATTGAAATATATCTGTTGCTACTGTTGACCATGGTAGATCTGGTATAGGATAGGATTTTAGTGGCTCTTTCTGTTGGTGTGCTCTCAAGCACAGGAAGACAATGCCTTGTCAATGTCGTCAGACATGCATGGCCAAAAGACAATATCTCGGGCTCTGCGCTTAGTTGCTTCAACTCCCGGATGTCCTCCATGTAGTAGAGCTATGTATTTGGCTCGTAATGATGTCGGTATAACTAATCTAAGTCCTTTCATTACAAGACCGTCATCAATTGTGAGTTCATCACGGAACGCATGGTAAGATCGAATTTCAGGCGAAAGCTTCTTGTACATTGGCCATCCGTGCTGAATTACATTAGTTAGCTTTCTTAGAGTGCTATCAGTACTTGTCTCAATTTTTAATTCAGCTAATCTTTCATCTGATATTGGCATGATGGTCATTACATCAAATTTCATGTCTTCTGAATCACATTGCACAGTGTTACTGCATGGAGCTCTGGACAATGTATCGGCTAAGTATAATTCTTCACCTTGTTTATACACCAGTGTTATGTTGAACTTTTGTAGCAGTAACATCATTCGCTGTAGGCGAGCTGGTGCTGAATGAAGTGGTTTGCTCATTATGGAAATTAGTGGCTTATGATCAGTCTCAACTGTTATTTCTTTCCCGTAGACATAATCATAGAACTTGCAACATGAAAATACAACAGCCAACAATTCTTTTTCAATTTGAGCATAGTTTCGTTCCGTTGGAGTCATCATTCGGGAGGCAAAAGCTATTGGCTCTCCATTTTGTAAGCATGCTGCTCCCAATCCAAATTGTGAAGCGTCACATGTTAACGTCACTGGCTTACAAACATCATAGTACTTAAGAGTTGCTGGGCTAGTTATAGATTGTTTCAGTTGTTCATATGCTTTCTGATGCTGATCAAGCCAACACCATGTTACATCATTGTGTATCAACTCGTACAATGGTGCTGCAATTTCACTAAGGTTATTGATGAACCTTGATAGATAATTGATCATACCTAAGAAACGATGCAGGGCAGCTGCACCATCTGGAACAGGCATTTCCTTGATCGCCCTTACCTTCTCGGGATCTGGTTTCAAGCCTTGATCTGTGAAAAGATTTCCTACATAGCTGACTTGTTTCAATCGGAACTTGCATTTATCAGGATTCAGCTTTAAGGAGACTTGTCTAGCCCGATCCAATACTTGCTTTAAGTTATCATCATGCTCATCATTACCATTGCCTGCTACAAATATATCATCTACAATTATTTCGCATGGATATCCAGCAAATATCTGTTCCATTGAACATTGATAGACCTCAGATGCTGAATTTATACCATACGGCATTCGAAGAAATCTGTACCTTCCGTATGGTGTACTAAAAGTAGTACGCAATGAGGATTCTGTATCTAGTGGTATTTGCCAAAATGCACATTTTGCATCCAATTTCGAAAACACGGTAGCATTTGCCATATTTGCTGCTACCTCTTCCACAGTGCGCATAGGATAGTGTGGACGCTGAATTGCCTTATTAAGATCTCGAGGGTCTAAGCATATTCTTATTTCATTGCTACTCTTTTTTTTGGCGGCAACCATTGACGACACCCATTCAGTAGGTTCTGTTACAGGAGTGATTACACCTATGTTAGTCATTCTACTCAACTCTGCTTTGACCTGGTCATTCATTGCTTTAGGAATTCTTCGAGCAGGTTTAACCACTGGAGGTACACTAGGGTCGACTTTCATTTTGTAAACACAAGGCAATTTACCAAGATCATCATTGAAAAGGTCAGAATAATCTTTGAGAATAGATTCGGAGAATGATTGTACAGTTTCTATTTGATGAACTTCTTGGCCAAGTGAGATTAAATGCATTCGTAGGCAGTCCCGCAAGCCAAGTAGTGGTTTGACATTCTTGTCAACAATGTGGAATTCCAAATTGTAAGTATGGTTACCACTGCAACATGTCAAATTTGTGGTTCCTACAGTGTTCATACTATCACCTCCATATGCAATTAATTGTACTCTTTTACGTGTATCAATTTGTTCTTTATGTCCTGCACACACATGCTGATATACTCTCATGGGCAAGACATTACATTTAGCACCTGTGTCAACTTTAAAGTCAACACGTCTGTCATTAATATATACACAACTATGGATTTCATCTTTGTTTGCAGCAGAATTCATACCAATAGTTTATATGTCAAAATCTTCAATCACAAACTGATACATGTCATCATCATATTCTTCAACTTCATGAATTGCTCTGTTGAACCCACGATTGTTTCCACTAGATCGACAGCATTTCTGAAAATGGTTCATTTTATGGCAACCATGACATGATTTACCAAATGCTGGACATTTCCTAACAGGATGAGCGTTTCCACAGTTTCGACAATTCTTAATTTGTTTACTAGTATATTTCTGGTTTTGATCTGATGAAGAGTTAGCCTTATAATTTGGAATTGGTCGCTGCTTAGGACGTGTACCCCTTTGTACTGCATCTATGTTTGATCTGCACTGCAATGTTTTTGAATGCTGTTCACTTATTTCATGTATTTGACAGATGCTGATGGCTTTAATTAATGTTAAATCACTTTCTCGAAGAAGGAGTCGTCTAACACTCTCATTGGCAATGCCACAAACCAGTCTATCACGAATTAGCTCGTCTTGTAATGCATCAAACTTGCAGCTTTTCGCTTTATTTCGAAGATCGCTCACGTATGCCTGGACAGTTTCACCCTGTTTCTGATTACGAGTATTGAATTTATGCCTTTCCATAGTGACATTAGACTGAGGGTTGCATACTTCCCTAAACTTGCGTTTCAGACACTCTGGGTCCTCCCTGGTTTCTGCAGCAGTTATGACAGAACCATCATCTGCACGTATAGCAGCAGCATACACAAATGACCTCTCCCTTTCTATAGCTTCACTACCCGCAAGATTCAACAAGATGAATGCTTTTGTCTTGGGAGTTTTATTACCATGAGCTGCACTTATGAAAATGTCATATTCCTGTTCAAAAATCCTCCAATTTTCAGCTACATCCCCTTCAAATATTAAGATGTTTGGTTTTCGAAATGAATCGGCCATAATACTCACTGGAAGACTTCTTGAAATTCTACAAAGAAATTTAGCAGTATCTTACCAGAATGTCTTTGTTTGTTACCTGTCAGTCAAAACAGATTTTCTTTACACCATACATAATAAATATACGTGTAGTAATGTTGTGAATAGCAGGATCCCACTTCTGACACCATGTAGAATCAAGGATGGTTAGACCAGGTAGAGGATTACACAGGATTGGTTTATTACACACAACTATAGGTGCAGCCATCACACCATGGCTCAGGTAGTGAATACAATACAACATAAAGGTCAAATACAGAGGTCAATGAGATGTGAACTCATTTGCATAATGCATACTCTACAACGTGACCAATGGTATCACACATATTTTCACCGTTTAGCATATTCATGGTTCACTTAATTGATATTGATCAAATTATGCTTAGTAAAATACCATTTCATTTAGATAATTACAGTTTCTGTTTGACCATAGGAGTCATGTTGACAAATCAACATGTGGATAGAAACATTCTTATTCTTCTTGAAAAGTGTTTGTACTTTCTATACATGTGCAATAGCTTTGCACACAATTTTGCTTTTTTCTCCCTAACACACACACACGTTGGAAATGCCACTTTCTAATGGTTTTGTTGTTTCTTTCAGAACAGTAAGATTACAAATCAAGACAGCCTAAAGTAATTCATCAAGATGTCAGCAGATTTCAGTCTTGCGAACACCTCGAAGAAACGAAAATGTGAAATATTTGACAGTGGTACATGCATATTCTGTTCACAAGGCTTCTCTCCCAAAAATGCTGCACGAAACCCAGAACTGTCCAAAATTGCTTCCTTATTTGCAGCATGTCATGAACGTCAAGATGACATTGGCTGTAAACTACTTGCATTTGAGAAAGAAATTTCCCTTGGGGAAATAAGTATCCAGTATCACAGGAACTGTAGAGCAACATACTGCAGTCGTGTACACATCAAACGAGTGGTAAGTAAGCGTAGTTGTAGCAGTACTAGTAGTGTAGATGCTGGTGGTGGGAATGCTTTGCTTGATGTTAGTGCAACATTAACCCGGTCTAGAATATCAACATCTGCATTTGACTGGAAAAACAACTGCTTTATCTGTGGGGGAAATTGCAATCCAAAACACAGATACGGCTGGTCCATGGTAGAGGCTTCTATCGAAAATGTGCCTGACACAGAGAATATGTACACAAAAATGTTAGCTGCTGCTAAACGAAGTGATCAGACCATGTTGGCACGACTTTATGGTGTTGCAAACGGGGATCTCGTAGCTGTTGAAGCACGGTACCATAGACAAAATTGGTGCTACCCGAGCTACATAAGTGATAGACACATTGCAGCACATCGAAAGGAAGCAGCCACTGAAAATGCATACCAAACTGCACTGAAGGCCCTTAGTAATGAATTCCGACCCGCCATCATAAACGAAAAACAAGTCTTCACCCTTTCAACACTACGATCTCGCTTTCAAGAGCTTGCAACTGAAGCTGGTGTTGAGAACCCTGAGAAGTACAGGTCTTTTCGTTTGAAACGGAAGCTGATGCAAGAATGCCCTGACATTGCATTTGTTCCTCAACCTGGCATGTCAGACCTTGTATGCTCAAGTGAAATCTCAGTGGGTGATGCTCTGTGTAAATTAAGTGACTTGGTGAAAACACTAAAGGGCACATCTGAAGAGATGGAGCAGCTAGATGATACAGAGTCACCTGAGGATGAAACTGATGAAGCTGTCATTGTACATAAAGCTGTCGGTATCCTACGCCAACGCTTAAGAAAATCAACAGCTCCGCCACAGAATTACTTCTCTCCTGATGACATGACAATGGCCTCATTGAAAGACTTTGTGTACCCTCTTTTCTACAAGGCTATAGGGTGGCTAACAAACAAAGACCTGTTTTCCCAGGCAGCGGATATTGCTGATAATGACCAGATCCAGTGTTTGAACATTGCATGTGATATAACCACTTTGGCCTCTTCACAAATGTCATCAAAGCATCTGGGGCTGGCCATCCACCTTCATCATGAATTTGGGAGCAGGAAGCTTGTGGAACACATGTTTTCATTGGGCTATTCAGTATCCTATTCAGAACTGCGTCGCTTCCTTACATCAGCAGCGCTTCAGGTTAGCGCAACACAGACAGCACAGCATGGCTCATTCGTTCCACCCCAAGTATTGTCCAAGGAAAGTGGTGGCAAAATGGTCATCGGTGTGGGAGACAACTGGGATCACAACGAGCGTACAGTGGATGGCAAGCGAACTACTCACGCCATGACTAGCATCCTAGTGACCCAGACAGTGCAGGGTGACATTCATTTCCCTCCCATTCCACGTGCTCCTGATAGATGTCTAGATGTATCTCTTGTGCAAGGTAGTGTATAAATCCTATTAGTGCTTGATTTAATTAATGCTGGCTCACTAAACATTGCTTATAGAAGTATGCATGTGTATCATTAGATCCACTTGCCTAAATGACTTACTAGTTTAGGTTTGTAGATGTATTGAAGTGTCCACTTATTTGCATGTGTGATGAGTTTAAAATTTGTAAACCATAGATTATCACAATGCCATGCAGCATTGGAAAGAAGCATATCCATACCTATTTATAGGCTGTTTAATATATATTTACACGTATATGATTTCAGGTGGTGACCTCTCCTGGATTCTTCCATATAGAAAACCAATGAAACGACCAGAACCTGTCCTTCAGCCAGCTCCAACCTCAGAAGAGCTTGAAGAACTTTCAAGTATCAGAGATGTTGCAGATGCCCGTACAACTGAACTGATATACAATATGGCCAGATCTGGCATATTCCACAATACACAAGAGACAGTTATTCCTCCCTGGAGACAATATCATGTGAAACTGTCCAGTGATCAAGCACAGGGTGTGTCTATTGTTGCATTCAACCCTATCCTTATGTCTCCGCCAAATGATCCTGCAACTATCTACACTACTCTGGTGCGACTACAGGAGGCATCTTCAACACTTGGCCACTCACACATCCCAGTATGTTTTGACATGGGTATACTAACCAAAGCGCTGGAGATTGTTTGGTCACATCAAAATGAGCTGCCCGGTGTCATTCCTGTTGATGGTGGGATGCACTTGCTAATGTCCGTGTTCTCAGGGATCGGATTTCTCTATGGTGATGCTGGCCTCAAGCAACTTCTACATGACTCTGGGGTGTTTGCTGCAGGGTCATCACAACAAATTCTCTCAGGCAAAGACTTTGACAGAGGAGTGTATGCCATGAAACTTGTTGACGAAGTACTGCATTATAGTTTCTGCTACAGTTCCATCAGTGGTGTGAGGAAAAGGAGCTACACTTACCTGAGCAATTCAACAACTTACTTGGCGATCTGTGTGCCTCTATCAATGAACCAGGTCCCTCCGACACAGCGACAGATATTCTTACACAACTTCAAGAGTGTACTGATGCACAACTTCTTCCATTGATGCAACAGTATAGGGATGAAGGACGTGAACTCTCACCCACATTCAGATTCTGGAACGACTTTCTCTGTAATGTCATGGTGCCCTTCAAAATCTTCCTTGCTGCGACAAGAGAGGCAAAGTGGTCTGTGTATCAAGCAGCCAAAGTGCAGCTTCTCCCTCTTCTCTTTGCCAGCAACCGCACAAATTATGCAAGATATTTGCCAGTAATGCTGCTGATGATGTTGCGAATTCCTGAGGATGTGAAAGCTGAATTTAATGAGGGAACCTTTGTTCCAAAGTTGACTGATGGAAAGTTCAACCGAGTTTGGCTGGATTACAGCGACAGAAAACAAAGCCCTAAAGGGCACAGGGGGAATCATCGACCTGACCCTGAAAGGCTCAGCACTAGCCCGGTGGTTTCTTGCCAGACCCACAACTGGAATATATTCCTGTCGTTTCACCCAGATTATCAGTCATAATCGAGAGTCTGCACAAGGAGGCCATACAACCAATGCAGAGATCCAACGCTGGAATACAGATGTCACAAAGATGAAGAGTATGTTTGAACCTTTGCAGACCCATTCAATCTGAGAGAGCCACCTCCTAACCTCATAAACTTTGCAACTGGCTGTGTTGCTTCTGCACAGGTTGAACAATGTTTGACAACAGCACTTCAAAAAGGAGCGGCCCTTGCATCCCGATTCATAAGCGAGAGATTGGTACCTGCAAAAAGCCAGGATGCACCTCAAAAGAGCTTATACGATGCATTACCCAGATCAAACATTAAGACTATGTCTGACATGAACAAGTCTGTCAGGGTTCGTGCAAAGATGTGTCAATTTCGGGAGAAGTGATGTACCTAAGGCTACTGGCAGTGAATGCTGTAAAACGAGTACCTCTCCAGAGAGTGATGGCTTTCGAAAATGCCTCAGTTCCATTGAGTTTATTCTCAGATGATGGTACACCTTTGTCTTGTGCAAAGTCTGATTTCTTGCACAAACTTGAAGACCTCCTGCCCGGTGATGAGAGCACTGTGGGTCATTGTGATGCCATTATCTTCGATGGACATGCCATCATTCAGATGCTTCCTCCATCTTCTACTTTGCCAAATGTCACCTTCAGGGATATGGCAGCTGACTTCATGCAATACATTATCCAGAAAAGCAACAAACATGGCAGCACTTCCATTCACATTGCATTTGACAGATACGATAAGGACAGCATCAAAAACCAGACTAGAGAGAAAAGAACGGCATCAACCCAAGGGCATGAATATCATGTAAGTTTGGACATGCAGACACCAAAAGTATGGCGTGCATTTCTCAGCAGAGGACAAAACAAAGCTCAGCTTGCCAGGTGTTATAGTGACTACATGACTGATCATGGGGGTCATATTCTTGGGGAGAACCAGGTACTGTATATCAGTAGGGGTCAGATCGATGGGGCTCTACGAATAGATAGTCAGCAATCCCTGCCCTGTCCATCACTGGCATCACCACAGGAAGAAGCTGACACACGGATTGTGCTTCATGCTGTACTCGCAGCCAATGAAGGTGCATAGCAGATTGTTGTCCACAGCCCAGACACAGATGTCCTTGTTTTGCTTGTGCATCATCGGCCAGCTATTCATGCCAGAACAATATTCTTCCTCACTGGTCGTGAAGGTAAACACGTCACACTTACTAGATATATCCCTGTGCATACCATATTTGAATAGCTCAACCAAGAGCAGCGCAATATTCTCCTTGCTGTATACTGCCTTACTGGGTGTGACACTGCATTCCATGGACACGGAAAACGCACAGCCTTCAGAATTATGATGCAGAAAGCGAATCTGTTCCAGCCACTTACCAATCTTGGGGAAGAATAGCAGATATCCAGACAGCAGAGGGCTGCTTGTACTGCATTTGTAGGTGCTTTGTATGGCCAGGCCGGATGTGTCTCGCTCGATACTTTGCGATGTGAAAAAGCAGCAAAGCGGATTGCACCTAAGAAACTTCCCCCAACTGAAAACAGCTTCCAACAGCATATTCTACGCACTACATATCAATTGATGATATGGAGGCAAGCAGATGTCACTATCCCTGATATCCCAGAACCAACAGAGTATGGATACTTTAGGGAAGCTGACAATTCCTTACAGCCATGCATGATGGATTAGGAACCAGCAGCACCGGAACTCATGAATGATTTGTTGTGTACATGCAAAGACAATTCTTGCCTCACAAACTGTACATGTCTCGACAACAACCAGCCATGTACAGCGGCATGTTTCTGCGAAGCACAACTTCGTTTAGAGGGCAACGAAGGTGAATGCACCAACCCTCTAACAATAGCAGCACTATATATCGATGACAGTGACACAGATACTGATGGAGATGACTAATTACACACAGAGCAGATTTTGATGATTGCCATTATTCCTCTAACGTTTATTTTGAATGGGCCGGGATACACATGTCTGTATCCAAAAACACTCCTCTCACACAAATGATTTAATACCTGGTATTATACAATCACGAGATAAGTTACTCTAACAGTCAATACCATATTGTAAAATATTAGTAGTTTCTCAGTCTATTAGATTACTTTCTGCTGCAGGGTGTCATCAACCAAACAGTTGCAATACTGATGTAATCATGATAAGAAAACATGTTTAGATATCAAAATACATTCTTTCATGTAGCACATATCTTACACATGCATTGATATCTGCAATAAATTCTTCAGGGAAATTTCTGCTGAAGCTAAACATTTGGATTAATTTATGTATGTATGTATGCATGAATGGGAATCATATAAAAATCATATCATTGAAGAGTGTGTGCATATACACATGACCGATTCATAAATGTATACTATAATATATAGCAAATTATGACCTTTTCAAATGATATTAATTATTTATAAACATATTTTTGGCGATTATCACTACAACTGCCATCATCTAAGCATAAAGTATAACCATATTTCTGAACCATGATATGCCTAGAGACAATAAAAGCCAATTATCAGTGCACAAACAACTGTATGTTCCTGAAAATGCATTTAATACATTTGTCATGTGACCTTTTGACCTCAAGTGACCTTTGTCTCTGGCCTCTGACCAAATATCTTACATGGCTTAAAAGACCATTGCACTAGCTTTAAAACGGGGTATAGGTTTTTAAAATAGGGTAATTAGCAGAAAATATATGTGGGTTTACGTTTCCCCTACCCCATTTTATAATACCGCTAGCGTCTGTTTTGGCGGTTCTACATTATCAATTTCTCAGCTCGCCAGCATTTCCTAAAATGTCCTCAGGCTGTTTCATACTCTAGACATATTAAACTTCAAATTTATGCATGAGTACAAATGTGGCACTTTGGGTGCCACCAACTACCAAAATAATGGCCTTTTTAGGCCCTTGCTGCAGCACTAATTAACAATGTCAAAGTGGTGCCGCCATCTACGACGGGTTGGGGTATAGTATTCCGCTTCGCGGAGTGTAATCTAATTGTGTGGAGAACGGGCTGTGAGAAAGGGACATTGCGCAGAGAAATTTGTTTGGAAAGGGCCATCATATATATAAAAAAATTGGTTTAACATGTCGCCTATTGTGGGGCGCGATACGTTGCGGATATGGAAATGTAACGAAATATAGTATGCAAAATTATCTGCTACACAATCAGCACCAATCACCACAGAAGAACGACTTAATGAAAACTCAGAATTTATTCACTAACGGAAAACCCGCTGGAAATCCGGAGACTTACAACTCGATATCAACGATATAACACAAATTGTAAGAATGATACAGAATTGGCAGTATGCCCTTGATATACATCGATAAACTCTTGACCGTGTAAGAAAATTAGTGGGAAAACTTCTAATTGGATGAATATAAAAATTGAAACAAAAGAACACACTGCGGTGGTTTCTACCACGTTCGCATTCATGTCGTCGTTTCACTTCAGAATCCGTATTTTGCAACAATGTATAAGTCAGAATACAGTATTATTGAACTTGTATAAAACGAAATGAATAAAGCGATTAACAAATATTGCATGTTTCAATTACAATGCTTCACAGATAAATGATTCAGAAATTACTCCGACATACTTGCCGCCCACGATGTAATGAGTCAAATTGATACATCATCTATGATTAGAAATTATTGTCCCATATAAAAGTTATCAAAAGTTGTAATGTTCATAACACATATACAAAATACACAGTCTGGCTCAGAATGTGATTACAACAGACTTTTGGCAAAATCCTTGATCTTGTCACGTGCTGCTACGACAGCCTTCCTCAGGTTGGATGCATCAATTTTCCCAGACCCATATGCATACAAGTTGTGTCATAGTCAGAGATCAATGGACTCTGTTGTTGTGTTAGGGCGTCATCAGTATGTGGGTAGGGAATGCTATGGTCACACAGTGTCTGCTTGTCTGATCTAGTTAATGGTTTGTTTACATTGTTAATGGATGTAGTGGTATTTGTATCAAAGTCAGGTATGTTGTTGTTAACTGCTCCATCAATGTCAGAAATAGGTAGAAGTGTGTTTTCAGTATTTGTAACATTAGAATGCATGTTGTATGTGATTTGTGGCCAATCTGCAGTATTTGCCAGGAAATCAGGACCATTCCACCACTTTCTGCTGGACTTCAGCTCTTTCGTTGATATTCCTCTAGTCAGTAGGTCAGCCGGGTTCTGCTTTGTAGGCACGTATCTGTAACTTTGGTTAAACTCATTTATCTCCTTGGTTCTGTTTCGGATGAAAACAGGTTGTGGTTTGTCACTTGCGATCCATGACAGAGCTATCTGACTGTCACTCCATAATGTACACGAATCAATGTTCAGTTTTGGCTTCAAATGATTGTAAACAAATTTGCATAGTCTTGTACCAATCAAGCATGCTAAAAGTTCAAGTCGAGGCAAGGTGATCTCTGTGGTGGGTGATACACGGTTCTTAGAAGCAACTATACCAGTTTCTCCAGTTTCCATACATCGAATATATATCACAGCTCCATATGCAGATGTACTGGCATCAGCAAATGAGTGTAGTTGATAGGTTTGCTTGTTTACATCCATGGAGTTTCCACCAAAATAACTTCTATTTATAGTAATGTCAGTCAGGTGATGCAGTTCACTAGCAATACCTTTCCACTTAGTAAGGTAAGTATCATCAAGAGGTGTATCCCATTCAATTTCGGATCGCCAAATAGATTGAATAAACAATTTTGCCTGAATGTGAACTGTTGAAAGCAAACCAATGAGGTCATAAATGCTGGCTGTGGCACTTACAACATCTCTCTTCGTAAGTAATTGATTCAAAGGTGGCATATCTACGTGTTTATATGAAAGTACATCAGTCTCAGTATTCCATCTCATACCAAGTATTCCCACTTCTACATCTTCAGAATGTTTGTTGTCGCTGGTGGCAATCTCTCTTAGTGTGTTGTCATTGGTTGACCAACTTCTCAAATTGAAACCACCTGACGTCATCATTTCATTTGCATGTGTATAGTAATCAATAGCCTCATTGGTGTTGTTAACGCCAGAAATGACATCGTCAACATAAATATTGTTTTGTAAATCCCTGGCAATGGCCGAAGTGTTGTAAGTATCCAAATGAGCTCTTACAACAGCATTAAGAATAAAGGGGGAGGGTGTCGCCCCAAAAAGAACAGATTTAAACTGATATGTATCGAACTCACTCTCTGTATCGCCTGAATCTGAGAGCCACAAAAACTTGGTGAATTTCCTCTCCTCAGGTTCTAGTTTCACCTGTAGGAAGGCTTTTTCTATGTCGCTAGTGATAGCAACAGGGTTTGAACGAAATTTAATCAATATGGATGTCAAGTCATTCAACATGGGAGGGCCTTTATCCAGGCAGTCGTTTAGACTGGGTGATTTAGCTGACTTTCTACAACTACAATCATACACAATGCGAATTGGTGTGGTGGAGCTCTGTTTAGCCACTGGATGGTGTGGTAGGAAGTGACCTTCACCTTTGTCACAGGTAGGTAGTTTCTCAATAAAGTCATTTGATTCTTGCTCACGAATTAGTCTATCATACACAGGAAGTATGTCACTAGGTAGGCGTCGTACCATGTTGCGTGTGCGGTTCAGAGTGACCTCATAGTTGACAGGTAGTTCATCATGTTCTTGTCTCCATGGCAACTTAGCTACATAATGACCACCATCACGTCGTAAGTGTGTGGTTTTGTATGTTTCATAGTCAATGTGTTTGTCAACATTGTTTTGTTTACAATCGTCAGCTGATATGCCAATAGTTTCCAGGTCCCAATATGAGGCTATAGCTTTCTCCTCATACTGAGTATCTGTGATTACATGCAAAACTTGAGCATTTGAGTTAGGTTGGCCATTATTTTTAGGCCCAGACAAAATATACCCAAAAATAGAATTCACAGCAACTGGTCCAGATCCTCGAATGACACGGTCTCCGACCATCTCCCAAAAATAATCTAAGCCAATTAGAATATCTATATCAAATGACTGATCGATTGATACAGGGTGAGCCAAGTTTAGATGACGTAAATATGGCAAATCAAGTAAGTCAGGTGTCACATGGTGAGTCAGATTGTTAGATATGTCAGGTATAACAAGAGGTTCTATAGATACAATGTCACCAGTCAGGGTATGCATATGGATCTCACCTTTAAATAGTGTTCTTGAGTACTTGTCCTGATGACCCAATGTTGATAGGTTGACAGTCTCTCGATGGGTGGGCTTCATGCTGATTTTCTCTGCAAATCTGGTAGTAGCGAATGACCTTGTAGCCCCTTCATCAAATAATACATTGGCATGAATAATGTTCCCATCTATGGCATCTTTGGCAGTAACAGGAACCACGGCTGTCTTTAATAGGACAGGTCCGGTAGGTTGGCGAAATTGTGAAGTTGAAAGATGAACGTGTGTGTCATTTGCGCGTGTAGTGGTTAATCCATTTGCCGAATGTTCATTGCTCTGTGCTTGCGTTGTGTTTCTGTCGCTGGCTGGAGTGCTCACACACATATTTGAGCTGGGCGATCATTGAAATGAAGCGAAGAATGGACGGAAAGTCCGCAATGTTTACAACTAAATTTCGAAGTGCAGTTGCTTACCAAGTGATTTGCAAGGCAGTTGTAGCATAATTTGTCCCTCTTCACTATGTCAAGTCTCTTTTTTGGATCGGTGATTGTTGTGCAATCGCTGGGGTTATGTAAACCTTTGCAAAATAAGCATTGTCTCACTGCATGTCGTTGTTTACGATACCTAGAAGTAGGCGCGTGAAAAGCGGTTATTGAGAGTCGTGACATTTGACCCCCAAGAGTCTGACCTTCATTGTTGACATCTGTCAGGCCCGTCTGTAAAGCATGTATTTCGGCAGTAATAGCTTTTCTCAGGTCGACAATATTCCAGGCTTTGTTGCCGTGGATTCTAGCAATTTGTGTGCAAATGTTATTAGGCAACTTACGTAGTATCATGGGAACTAGTAGCTCGCCGTACGTGGATTCATCTTTTCCCAGGGCTTGCAGTCCGCGGATATGAGACTCTAGCGTGTCATTGAAGCGTAGTAAACTCGTAACATCGTCGATGGGCGACTGCAGCTGCCAAAGAGCTTCCATGTGAGCGGAAATAATCATATGTTTCTGTCCGTAACGTTCGTTGAGAAGTGCGAGCGCTTGGGCGTAATTCACTTCTGTGAGCGGTAAACTTGAAATCAAGAGTAGGGCTTCTCCTCGTAATACCCCCTTGAGATATGCGAATCGTTGAATGTCTCCGAGTGTTTTATCATCGTGAATTGTAGACCTGTACGTGTCATAGAATGTGATCCATTCCAATACATTGCCCGAAAATGTTGGTAATTCAATTTTCGGCAAATTCACAGTTCTGTGCGTACTAGCTGATGGGTTGCTGCGTGGAGTTGAACCGGCGCTGGAGCCTGTGTTCGGTGCTTGTCTGCGTGGGTCAATGGCGTCGATGCGTCGCTGCCTTCTACGTGATTTCATGGATAGTTCATCAGTATAATCGTAGCTTTCCTCCATTTCTTTTTCGATAGTTGACTCTTCTTCACCCTCGTGATGCATAGCGAGACGTAAGTCCTCGTCGACGGCTTGCAGTTTGGCGCGTCGTTCGTTGATAAGTTCATTCAGATCGGCGATCTCGTTGAAAGCTAACACCTTGTCGTGGTTGTTGTCAAAATCAGAGAGTAGGATTTTGTAGTATATTGAGCTTGGGTCGTATTTAATGACATGTACTTTATTACGTCATCTGCACATGCGTAATCAGAACGCCGCCATTACTGTAATAAACCAGTTGTGTTGTTTATACCGAGCTTGTATTCTTTAGCCTGTTACCGCCTTCACTGCACCCAAGAACCCAACAATTTGGCGACGAGGAGTAACTTTGACGTACAGAAAACCGTCAGAACAAGTGAAGTGAGTACAAATTATTTTTGAGCCTGTTTTGAAGACAAAACAAATCAGCGTCACAATGGACGGCAAGGATGCTTTGAAACCGTTCAACCCAATTCCGCCAGAGACAGCTACAGTGCGCTGGGAAAGGTGGATAGCAAGATTCGATAATTATCTTGTAGCCAAGAATATTACACAGGATGCGAGGAAAAGAGCTCTCCTACTTCACCTAGCGGGGGAAGAAGTTTTTGAAATTCACCTCGGATTGGAGCAGGCGGAAGACGAAACGTACGCACAGTTGAAGACAAAACTGAGTGAGTACTTCGCGCCAAAACGAAATGTAGAGTATGAAGTGTATGTGTTTCGCCAGGCAAGTCAGTTACCATCAGAAACACTTGATAAATTTGCTGCTAGATTACGACAGCTAGCCAATAACTGTGAATTTCATGAGAAAGAGAGAGAAATAAAATCTCAGATCATACAGAAATGCATAAATCCGAAAATAAGAGAAAAAGGATTAAGAGAGCTGAATTTTTCCCTTGATGATTTATTGAAATATGGTCGTTCACTAGAAGCCACTACAGCTCAGGCACATAATATGTCTACAGTCAATGCAGGGGCTGAAGCACCTAGCAATGTACCCACAGTACACAGAATGACCCATTACAAACCGAAGAAATCACACAAGCCTAGGGGGCCTGGTAATGGTGATAAAAAACAGTCATGCTGGGGTTGTGGTGGTAAATGGCCTCATGACAAAAAGGAGAAATGTCCAGCTTGGGGAAAAGAATGCAGAAAATGTCATAAGCAGAATCATTTTGCTAAATATTGCAAGTCACAAGGGAGAACAGAAAATAATTTTATTTCTACTGAACCAACCACAGTCTACTCATATGGGCAGGAAACATATAACGTTGACCTGTATAGAACTGCATTAAGTATTTCCAAAACACAGCCATATAGATACAACCTTCAACTGAATGGGGTACCGACAACCATGGAAATTGATACGGGGGCAGCAGTAAGTTTGATAAGTGAGCAGCAGTTTAAGAAACTGAAAGTTGGTCAGCAAGCATTACAACTACACACTGAGGGACTACCCAGATTGAGAACATATGCAGGAAATTGCATTAACCCCTTAGGTAAGACAGAACTGGAGGCACGTGAAGCAGATACCATACATAAATTAAAAGTATTGGTTGTACCAGGTAATGGTCCAAACTTGATAGGCAGAGACTGGTTAGAAATAATAAAACTAGACTGGCCACAAGTTTTTCATCTTGATGGAGAGTCATGGATTAGTAAACATCCAAAATTGTTCGAACCAGGATTGGGAACCCTGAAAGACACTACCATCAAGCTGCATGTTAATCCTGAGATAACACCGAGATATATGAAAGCACGTACTGTACCATTTGCCCTCCGAGATAAAGTAGATAAAGAGATTGATCGCTTAGAAAAGGAAGGAGTCATTAGACCTGTATCTTACTCAGATTGGGCTTCACCAGTTGTACCAGTACTTAAAGCAACAGGTGAAGTTCGCATATGTGGTGACTACAAACAAACACTACCATCAAGCTGCATGTTAATCCTGAGATAACACCGAGATATATGAAAGCACGTACTGTACCATTTGCCCTCCGAGATAAAGTAGATAAAGAGATTGATCGCTTAGAAAAGGAAGGAGTCATTAGACCTGTATCTTACTCAGATTGGGCTTCACCAGTTGTACCAGTACTTAAAGCAACAGGTGAAGTTCGCATATGTGGTGACTACAAACAAACTTTAAACAAAGCCTTATGTGTTGACAGATACCCAATACCCAATGTTGAAGATTTGTATGCAAAGCTTGCTGGGGGTAAATTCTTCACTAAGTTAGATTTGAGTCATGCTTATCAGCAATTGCTATTGGATGAGGAGTCACAGAACTTGACAGCCATCAATACTAACAAAGGTATATATGCATACACACGTTTACCCTACGGTATATCAGCAGCACCAGGTATTTTCCAGAGAACCATGGAACAGACAGTCCAAGGCATATCAATGACAGCAGTTTATATCGATGATATACTGGTTTCTGGACTTACCGAAAAAGAGCATGAAGAGAATTTAGATGAAGTTTTGGATCGCTTAGACAAAGCTGGACTCAAACTAAAACGAGACAAGTGTGTGTTTAAGAAACCATCAGTCACTTACCTAGGACATTGCATTGATGCTACTGGTATTCGTCCTACAGAAGAAAAGGTGGCAGCCATACAGAAAGCTCCAGTGCCTCAGAACAGAGAAGAGCTTAAAAGTTATTTAGGTCTCTTAAATTACTATCATAGGTTCTTGAAGAATCTTAGCACTGTTTTGGCACCACTGTATCAACTTGGACAACAGAACACCAAGTGGCAGTGGGGGAAAAGTCAGCAGGAAGCATTCAGCAAATCAAAGGAACTATTACAGTCGTCTCAACTGTTAGTACACTATGATAGTGGTTTGAAACTAACCTTGGATTGTGATGCTTCTCCATATGGCATTGGAGCAGTACTTTCCCATAGAATGCCAAATGGAATGGAACAGCCCATAGCTTTTGCCTCTCGCACACTAGCACCTGCAGAGAAGCGATATGCCCAGATAGAACGTGAAGGACTAGCAATTGTGTTTGGTGTTACCAAATTTCATAAGTACCTATATGGGCGTGAATTTAGCATCAAAACAGATCATAAGCCATTACTTGGTCTGTTAAAGGAAGATAAAGCTATATCACAGTTGGCAAGTGCCAGAATTCAGCGTTGGGCACTTACACTAGCCAATTATCAATACCAGTTAGAGTATAAACCAGGATCTAATATGGGAAATGCAGATGGATTAAGTCGCTTACCCATAAAGGAACAACCAGGCAGTGTACCTGTCCCTGAAGAGGTGGTTCTTACATTATCAACACTAGATGGATCACCAGTAACGGCTGAGCTTGTAGCAAACTGGACAGCAAGAGATCCAGTATTATCACACATCTTAAAGTGGGTAACCCAAGGTTGGCCTGAGCAGGTGGAGGAACAACTGCGACCGTATTTTAGACGCAAACAAGAACTCTCAGTTCAGCAAGGATGTATTTTGTGGGGGTCGCGGGTAATAATTCCAGCTCGGGCTCGTGAAGCTATCTTAGAGGAACTTCATGAAGGTCATCCTGGTATAGTGCGCATGAAAGCTTTGGCCCGAAATTACCTATGGTGGCCAGGGTTAGATGCTGAAATCGATGACAGAGTTCGCAGTTGTACAGCATGCCAGGATTCTACGAAATCCCCAACTAAAGCACCATTACATGCTTGGGAATGGCCTAACCAGCCATGGTTCCGACTGCACATAGATTTTGCAGGTCCATATGAAGGTAAAATGATATTAATCATTGTTGATGCTCATAGTAAATATATAGAAGCTCACGTTATGCCGACAGCAACATCCACAGCAACAATCAACAAATTGTACCAAACATTTGCTACGCATGGTCTACCGCACGTGATAGTATCAGACAATGGTACTTGTTTCACCAGCGAAGAGTTTAGATCCTTTTGTAAAACAAATGGAATAAAGCACATCACAACAGCTCCTTACCATCCTGCCAGTAACGGGTTAGCTGAAAGAGCTGTACAAACAGTCAAGGGAGGTCTCAGAAAGTCTTCAGGATGTTTAGAGTCCAGATTGTATCGGTTTTTGGCAAGATACAGAATCACGCCACAGACTACCACAGGACAGATTCCTGCAGCATTACTTATGCATAGACATCCAAGATCAAGACTTGATCTTGTGCAACCATCACTTCAGACACGAGTATTGCATAACCAGGGAAAGATGAAAGAGAATTACGATACAAAAACAAGGGATTACACCTACTTCCTTGGGGATTCGGTATTTGCTATGAATTATGCAGGAAAACCAAAATGGATACCTGGAGTAATTGAAGAGAAGTGGGGATCACTAACATTCCTAGTTAGACTTCAGGATGGAAGAGTTTGGAAAAGACATCAAGATCAGCTTAGATCTAGATTGCCATCAGAGGAAATTACGCAAAGTGACCAAACTCAGAGTAAACCGAATATGGTACCTGTACCAATACGGATGCCTTCTATCTCGCCATCAGTGCCAGTTCCTAAACAGGATTCGTCATCATTGAAACCGGAAGAACTTGTAGAGAATGTATCACCTCCAACTACTAACAAATCTACTACATTGAAAGATGAGACAACAGATCCTATAAATGAACAATCTTCAGAAACTTCTGCCTCGGTGCCAGAAGTGCGTAGATCTAGTCGTCAGAGGAAATTTCCAGATAAATATGATATGTATGTTTAGTTACATTTTGAAACAGTGCATATGATAGGCCAGAATAAAGCCTGCACTAGGGTGTGAGCCTAGCGCCACCCACATTGTAGTTTAGTTGAGTTTTACAGTATTCAGTACAAGTGCATGCAGAATGAACTGATCCAGAAAAGAACATTATATATTAAATCCCAATATAGACTGCTAGAGTGAGATTCACTTAGATGGGGAGGGATGTAGTATATTGAGCTTGGGTCGTATTTAATGACATGTACTTTATTACGTCATCTGCACATGCGTAATCAGAACGCCGCCATTACTGTAATAAACCAGTTGTGTTGTTTATACCGAGCTTGTATTCTTTAGCCTGTTACGGCCTTCACTGCACCCAAGAACCCAACAGATTTCCAATCGATTAGTGTTCCTTGTAACCAAACCACGTTGTACCTTCCTTGCCGAGCGAAGCGAAGCTACATTTTCGGTTTTGGTTGTAGATTGTGATTGGGCTGAAGTGTTTGAAACAGACGTCATTTTGCAATACTATAAGGGGTGTACGCGATAGCTGTCACAAAATCCGCAATATATCCTGGTCTCGGCACCAAAATGTGGGGCGCGATACGTTGCGGATATGGAAATGTAACGAAATATAGTATGCAAAATTATCTGATACACAATCAGCACCAATCACCACAGAAGAACGACTTAATGAAAACTCAGAATTTATTCACTAACGGAAAACCCACTGGAAATCCGGAGACTTACAACTCGATATCAACGATATAACACAAATTGTAAGAATGATACAGAATTGGCAGTATGCCCTTGATATACATCGATAAACTCTTTACCGTGTAAGAAAATTAGTGGGAAAACTTCTAATTGGATGAATATAAAAATTGAAACAAAAGAACACACTGCGGTGGTTTCTACCACGTTCGCATTCATGTCGTCGTCTCACTTCAGAATCCGTATTTTGCAACAATGTATAAGTCAGAATACAGTATTATTGAACTTGTATAAAACGAAATGAATAAAGCGATTAACAAATATTGCATGTTTCAATTACAATGCTTCACAGATAAATGATTCAGAAATTACTCCGACACCTATATTGGAGACTGATTTGTGGTCTTGTGAACATGTCACCAACCAACGACGAACAAAGTAAATACTTAGAGAGTGATAGTTTCTATATTGATTTGAAGCACACCATTTGGACCATTGTATTCACCTACAACTCACAAATAAATTTGTAACATTGAGTTCAAGCATGATTGCATGGGATATTTTTCTTCATAATCACTGGTAATCTATTTTTTATAGTTTATCGACTCCAATCTGAATAAAATCCGTTGTTGGTATAAACTCCATTTTTTATTACTTTTTTTTTTCAATTTCCATATATACATTTAATATTGTTGTTTTTTCATTTATGAATATTTTGTTGGTTTTATTTGCCAACGATTCAATTGTTTTTGTATATCGTATCTCGGTCGCTGATACGACCACAATCTTTTCACAGTGCCCTCAACGAAATAATATGTTATGTTTTAATGTTGACAATTTCTATATATTTATAGACCTGTGTGATTTGTTCCAATTTAATAAATAAAATACGTGTTTATAGATGTTATAACATAATTATTCCGCTCTAGTATAGAAATCAATCGAACACATTACATTGTAGGAAAGGGGTTTGGGTCGTGGAATAGAAGAGACTAGGACGAGGTGTGTCTAGTATGAACACAAAGCAGCAACTGATTTAATCATGAAAACTAAGCAACTAAATATTGTTACAGGTCAATATTTGTATAGCATTGTAGGGTAGCAGGATAATAATGTCATAATACTAAAGTCGTAAAAACTACATATGGTAAGGCATCTTATCTTGGCCGTCAAAAACATTACACATGTTCCGACACTCCGGGCCGGCCGGTTGAGCAGATAGATAATCGAACGAATAAGGTGGCACACAGTAAATATAAAAATAAATATAAATACAATATGAAAAAACGAAAAATGTTGCGCAGCTCAAATACTCTAATTGAACAAAGTATGAAAAATGAAATACTATTCGAATATAAAAAACATAATACTGTAAAACACCATAACGACTAGGGGTAAAATTCTATTATTACAGATCAGTAGTCTCAATTGGATTTCAATGGAACATTCTATAAATTTCTTATAAACTATTACTATAAAACATGGAAACTATTTTTTTGAAAACATTGTGCTGCCACGATTCTTTCTGAAAACAACATTTAAGATCAATACAATATATGTAAACTTTACAAATACATACAAAACCCATTAATGCTAAGAAATGACACATGAGACAGGATTGCCTTTTGAAGTGGGGAAGTAAAGGCGTCGTCACGTGTCACCTCATGACCTTCAAAACCACTGAGTGTCATTATGAGGTGGCGACGCATGCTACCTGATCCAACAATCAGGAGAATGAAGCTGATTTTTTGCTTTCTGTTACTTCATTCCGATCATCAAAGCATTTTGCATTTTTTTCTTTCAAGCCCACCTGCTTTTCCCTTGGTACCATTTATGCTTACTGTCTGAAAAGGGGTGTCAAATATCAACTGTTTTTTTCTGAAAAAGGGGTGGGCAATTTGAGTTTATTTCTGTCTGATAAGGGGTAGAGGTTTCAAACAACCAGCTACACACCCCAGTCAGTATTTTTGCGGGTTAAGAGCACATGGTTAAAGAGTAGGAATTACAATGCAATCAAATTACAAATTAAAATTGCGAGTGAATAACGATTGACGCGAAATATCTGTATACAATATCGATCGGAGATGATTGGTAAATGTGAAATTGACTAGTGCGGATAGCGAGTGAAATACAAGCAGAACCAGCAAAAGAATAGCTTTGTTCAAAAAAACATTGTGAGTTGGTCAACCAGGCTTAGTTCCGAGGTTTGGTGTGGTTGGCGAGGATCCTTGGCACTTTATGAAGGGTTGTGTACGGCAACCGAGGTGGGTCATTCTTGGCGGCCTTGGTGTTGACTTTGATTGTACTACCAAGATTAACGTCGGATCGGAGAAACATGCGATCACGGTCAAAGGTTGTTTTCGTTGGAGAGGCAAATTCGTTTATTTGTAAAAATCTGAGAAGGATATGGTGAATGCGGCCCATAACATCAATATGTCTATTGCAGCCATATTGACGCAACAGCGCAACTTATTTTTTATTGTTCTCATTAATTGAATGGTTATCGGTAATCGGGTCACCAATTTGTTTCTTGATGCCCTGGAGTATGCAAAGCGGGAGATGGTCCCTGGAAACTCTGTGTGCTTAAATGTATGTTGCGCCACTATACAGCAGAAAACCCAAAGGTGTGGTGAGATACCTATTAACCATGGTAATGTACTTGTTGTTATCTTACCGAGAAGTTTCACAAGCAAGCACAGGATTTGCTCAATTTGAGTTATTATATGGAAGACATGTGAGGACCTCTGGCTGTGTTAAAAGAAGAGTGGACTGGAGATATTCCAGAAGAGGAAATATTAGCTGAATATGTGTAATTAACATGAGGGATAGAATTGGAGAGATGAGTGAAACAGAATATGGTGGTCACACAGGCTAAACAGAAAAAATGTGAAAAGCTGTGATCAAAAGATCTTGGTGAAAAATGTGCTGGTGTTACTCCTCCTGTCAAGAAGTTAGAAGTTACAGGCAGAAAATAGCAAGGATCATTTCAAGTTACAAGGAAAATGACAGCTGTAGAAGATTATGAGGTGAATGTTGAAAGTCGAAGGAAAACTTGTCAAGTGTACCATATTAATATGTTGAGGCCTTGGAAGGAGAGGAAAGAGATTGCATGTTTCGTCGATATAGTAGATGTGGTCAATGAAGAAAATGGTGTGTTAGACACAGTGGTTACCCCTAAAAAAAGTAAATAAAGCTGGAAAGATGAAAATCAGACAGAAGAGCAGCAGGCAGAAGTATTATTGCAGTTACTACAATGGTTATGTGTTTACAGATACACCATGGCTGACTGGATTGGTGGAACATGAAGTGGTTACTTGTGAAGACTTTCTTTCCCTTACGTCAGAAACCATATACATACAGACAAATACAGGCAAAAGTGAATCTTCCTGTGCGAAATCTGCTTTCATAACTCATTTTGGTCTCTTTGAATTTACAGTGCTTTTTAGCATGAAAAATGGTCCAGCAACCCCTACACAGGTTAATAAATCAAATATTGCATGATACAAGTGAGTATCCTCAAGTACCGCCTACAAATGTAATAAATGCTGTTTACAACACCATGTACCTCTATATCATCCATATATGAGCGATTGCGAAATGCAAGGTACTAACTAGTCAACCTGTCAAGCCTAGGGCATGTGTTATATTGGTCGGCCACAAGTAGGACACTTGTGGCAGGTAGTGGAGTAATAAGAGGCTATGCTGGACAAGGTGCAAGCTGTTAATAATTTTCCAAGACCCAAGACTAAGCAAGATGTTAGAGCTTTTTTGGGTTTGGTGGGATATTATCGTAAATTCATTCCTAACCTCTCTGAAATTGCTTTTTAATTTATGTTATTATTATATAACAAAGAAAAAGTGTTCAAGTAAAATGGACTGAAGACTGTGAGACATTTTGTAAACTGAAGCAAGCAGTGCGTTATTTATTCTCCTCTCGGATTTGGTCACCAACTCACTTCAACTCACTTGGTCAGTCTGTTCTCAGTTTACAGTCATAATATGTGTACGCAATGTGATTAGATTACCCTTCTCCCAAATACTGATGACGGATGAATTGTCACAATGAAACATGCATGATGCGTGAAACATGTCCTAGCTTGATTTCCTTCATGATTGCTTCATCCAATCTATCAGTTATAACTATAACTGATAGATTGGATGTTGCAGTTTTAGCATTGCGAGTACATCACCATCATCATCAGTGGATGATGGCAAGCCAAGGTTTGCGGAGACAAAGTGTTTGTCGGGGTAGTAGTGATGCAGTTAGTTATATGTCAGCAAAATTCTTGAAGTTGAGTGGTGTTGTTGGAAACATGGTATTTATCACATTGGTGGGATATTGTCATTTGTTCGATAGGGCAAGGCCAGCCTGCTGTTTGGTCTTGTGAGAGATGGTTGAGCTGTGCTGTTGTTGGCCGATGGAGTGATGCAGGGTGGCGGGTCAGATAATCATCTGACCCGCCACAGGTGCTGCAGATATGTTGACGTCTGTGTTGTGCATGAGACTCCCCTGAATTTTTTGCAGAGGTGGTCTTTATTGAAAAGTTGGCCATGGTTTTGTGGCTGAATTGAATTATTGTTTTGGGTGCTGGTTGTTTTGCCTTGTAGTGCTGGACATTCTTGTCTAGTGTGGCCTCGTTGCATACACTCATAGCAGAGTGGTTAGTAGTAGATGTGGGTGCCGCTGAAAGTAGGTATAGTCAGGTACGCTCCAATTGCTGACATTGAGGTATCCTGATACGTCTTCACGAAAAGCCTTATCATATGCAAGCCATGCTTCAGGTTTGTAGATGTCTGATTTCTCGTCAATGAATTGAATATAAATTGATGAGGTGCACTATGCTTCTTGCAGGCACGATAGGCTGCAAATGATCCAAATGCAGACAGACAGCCAGCTGGCTTCCTAGCGTGTTAGGATGGTGAAAGTAATGGTACAGCATTATAACAGTGAATAAGTACTGGGTTGTCTGGGTCCAATTCAATGTAGAAATCGGTGGGGCATAGTTTGGTCGGTGGTTGTCGGAATTCAGGGTGAACTTACCCTGATTTGCAAGTGCGTTCAGTGTTGATTGTTCTACTAAGGTAGGTGGAGCTATGGATTTGGAACTAACTGATGGTTGAACGCTGATTGGTGGTCCGGAGTTGTAGTTGTAGAATGGGAGGGTTCAACTGATGCAGACATTAGTTGAAACCTCCCAGTCTACAGTCACTAAACTGTAGACTGGGAGGTTTCAACTACCGGCTACCAGCTTTCAAAACTCTATGGAGCCGCCATGTTATTAGAGTGTTGAAAGCCACAAGTAGCACACAGTTTACATTATTGTGGAACTGTTTTAACTTTTAACAAATGTTTCATTAGTCGTAATATAATGTATTTGTTATGATCAGATATTGTCCTCATTTGTTTCTTGTATTCATTCGTATTATGACTATTCTCCCACATTTCAAATTGGCTCTGAAATCAATGTAAAACTCTTCTTTCCATCGGTATCTGTAGTTTATTTTTGTTTTAATGTCGAACAACGTCCCCAGACATAACAGGAACACTATTGCAGATTTCTATCTGCAATGACAGATAGATGTTTCTACATGCAAGCAGTGTTATATTGAAGACAATACAATACACATTAGATCTGTTCAACATATTTATTCACCATATATGTGAATTCATTAAAATACATGAATACCATATCTGAACACTATTATAGACAGAGATATTCAGTGCTTTATTGAAGATATTGCATGTTATTGCAGATATAAACAGATTAATTTTACAGATTATTGTCAAATTTCTGCTTGATAGGGGTAAATTTACATCATTCTCTTAAGCTGAACGCCAGTGTCACCTGCAAAGAACGAGAATACAAAATTAAAAGTATTCTAATTGAGCTTTAGAATGCCATGATCATGGCATTTCAACCTAGCATAGTAATATACCCTTAAATTTTTTGTCATAAAGCAAATTTGTCTTAATCTTAAAAAGTATATTCATACTACATAGATGTATTTCTTTGCTGTTGCTTTGAAAGCTGTTTATTCATTCGGGTTCTTGTTGCTTTTGTTTAATGATACTATTTGATTAGTTCCCGTTCGGACGCAGTTCAAAATTGGTATATTCGTTAGACATTATAGGACCTTGTTAATGCACATCATTTTGTTTTTCAGATAGGATTAAAAATGGCCAACTGGCGGCCATTTTGTTTTAATGAATGTGGTTCTAGTGCCATATCTATGACTTGCTTTGACTGATTATGTTCAAATTGTAAATATTCATTATATATCATATCATAGATATACATCTAGATATATTGGTTTGACGATCCTATTAAAAATGGCCAAATGGTGGTCATTTTTGTGCTACAAAATCATCAAAATCAAGCATTTCCCGGCTGTTTACAGATGGATTTTGTTCAAACCTTGTACAATATAACATATACGTTGGACATTACCTATAATGTCCAATGATGCACATCATTTTGTTTTACGATCTGATTCAAGATGGCCGAATAGCGGCCATTTTTGTGCTAAAAAATCCTAAAAATCAAGCATTTCTCGGCTGTTTACAGATGGATTTTGTTCAAACTTGGTATATACATTAGACATTATGGGACCTTGATGCAAATAATTTTGTTTTTCAGATAAGATTCAAAATGCGGCCATTTTGTTTTAATGAATGTGGTTCTCTCGAATATTTAAAATTTGAACATAATCAGTGAAAGCACGTCAGAGATATGCTCTGACGTGCTTTCACTGATTATGTTCAAATTTTAAATATTCATTACCGGTATACATCATGTCATAGATAGACAAGTGATATTGGTCATTTTTGTACCAAAAAATCATCAAATATCAAGCATTTCTGGCATTTATGGATGGATTTCGTTCAAACTTGGTACATACATTAGACATTACGGGTTCCTGGTGCACGTCATTTTATTTTTCAGATTGGATTCAAAATGGCTGACAGGCGGCCATTTTGTTTTAATGATTTGGCTTCTAGAGCCATATCTCTTAAATGCTTTGACTGATTATATTCATATTTTATATATTCGTTATACATCATGATATATATATATATATACATGTATTCAACATGGCTGATTTTGAATGTTGTTCCAGAGCAATATCTCTTAATATGGACAAGTACTTGTTTGACGATCAGATACAAATGTCAATCATTTTAATGTTAACAAATCATATTCCTGACATGGTTATATTCCAGCTATATTACTATGAACAAAACTATATATCTTAAATTTGATAACTAACGGGGACTGTGCCATGCATGGCTTGTTTAAATATGAATAATATAAATTTTGCAATGTAGGCTCTAAACATGTAATATAATAAACTCTTTTTATTTTGAAAAACTTACCGTTTTTGGCATTGATCATGCTGGCAGATTCCATTCCTTCACTGGGTGTATCTGTGGAAAACACTGAAATCATAAAAACAATAATTAATGTACAATAATTAGAATAAATAGACACATTGTTCATAATTGTACAAGAATTGACCAAGAGAGATGTGTACATTATGCGATGCACGATAAAACCGCAAAAGAAACATCGGTAGACGACGCTTCTATGTAAACGAAGCTATGCTATGTAGGGTCCTCAGCCGCATGTACAGGTAGTAGTTACCTGTAGATGCGGCAGACTACCATATTCGGCAGACATTACATTACACAGACTGCGACAGACTACTCCCCTGGTTTAGCATCCTACTAATGGTAGTATTGACAATTCCCTGTTATCATGCCAATGAATACTGAATGCTTCATGACAAATTAAAGAAAAAAACGCTCTTTAACCACAATATATTGTTCCAAGGAATTATTTATTTATTAATAACGGAAATAGTTACTACCACTTATTTGCAACTTACTGTTTGTATTATTCACACCCACTGATGCTACAGGCCCATGGGCTGTTTTTTATTGGTTTTCTCCATGGTGGCCGGTCCACTACCATTTTCCTTGATGAGAGGACGCACTGTAATTTTGAAAAAATAATGTATGGATTAATAAACCGATTCATATGTTTCTTGTGACAACTACAGACTGTAACCAAACAGTATACAATGTTTATAACATTTGTACATGGCAACACTTTGAATGTTATTGTTCATTTTCTTTGTATGTGTAAATACTCACAATCATCCTCCTGTCCTTCGACTGTGTCAATTCTAGTGAAGAACAGGGATCCTGCATTATACAAACATTGCAATTAGAAATCTTTTCTCTGAAAGATTGTTTTTTTACACATTCAATGCCACAAGTGCAAAGTGGAAACATACCATATATTGTATTGTAGCAACAATTGTATTGTATTGTATTGCATGTTTGTTTGTTTTTATATTCATTGGAATCAAGTAATATTTACATATCAGTGTTACCTATCTATTACAGTATCTAATGACAATGATAAGTACAAGTGTACATATGTATTGTATGTTTATATTTACAGTATCTCACCTGAAGATGCTCTGAGGTCATCAGATGATTTGTGTGTGATTATACACACGTAACCGGGTACCATTGGATTGATCTGCAGTTGAAAAATAACATATTGTATAAAATAATCACATTCTGTAGTGACAATTTCTGTAATGTCATTCATGCCACTGGATTTGCAACTAACATCAACAACGCTTGTAACAAACAACGTATTTTATACACAATATATAAGTTGCATGGGACCCCTTCTGAACGTAATAAAATGACAACAATGATGAACCTTTTGTCGACCATAACGCTTCCTACCAGATTATGTATGTATTTTTTCTACAATCTATTTGTTATAAACAATGTGCATATAATTACGCATTGCATACTTGTTAACAAATCAAAACTGTGATGTTAGAGCATTAAAATAAACTTGAGTGTAAGGAATGGACCATCAAAAAAACTTAGTTTTGGGCAATCTTTTTTTATTTTTAGGCATACAGATTCGTTTCTGTTATTGATGCCTGTTAGATTTGTTTACATGTTGTTTTTTCTTGTGTAAATTAATTTTGTTAGCTCTGCCATCGTTCCGAGTGTCTAATGGTTAAAGAATATATACTGTAGTATGAAGGGAGGGCATGATATTCCATATATTATATTAATACTATGAGGTTATTACAAGAATACCTCAAAGTATGCACGAAGACAGTACAGCTGGAGTATCAACCGATGCGCAGTAGTACTGTCTGAGTTAACATACATCTTTTCCTGCAATGATACATCATTGGAATGCCGAAATCCAAAAAGTTTTGAACAGAATCAGCGAACTTCGATGTGTTGAGTCCGGTCAAACTCCGATGCAGCCATGTTTTTATTATTATAGGTCGCTTACGCGCGTATTCATTCCATATTCGGATTTCTTTATATGGTAGGATGAAAATACCCGGTGAAATACCGCAAAATTACGGGACGCTGTAACATATGGCGTTACAGTGACAGACGTATAATAATTGTTGTTATTGCTCATTAATGATAATAATTCAACTTACAATCATTACTATCGTCATCGTCGTCTGCCACATCCAGTGCGAGTACAGCCTCACTGTCTAAAAGTGATAAGCATTCTATTAGTTAAAACACACACACATTATTTTGATGAACATTCTCAGTCATTGCAATAAATATTTAATCAATAGTTTGTACCATCAATTGATATAAATCTGAATCTACTGGGCTTGGTAATCGTCACTACTCATTTTCAGCGTCACTTGTAGCATTACCTTTCTTACTTTCCTTCTTTGTCTCTTGGCCTCCTTCATGTGTTGGCTTGCATGTGGCATACCTAAGTTCTGGTGAAAATAATACAATATTGTGACAACATTTTGGTTTAATACAGGCCAGTGTGAATATCCATAAAAAGAAGACCACGGAGAAATATTTAAAGATTAATATATTCACAATCAATATACTACGTAATTGTTGAACGTTTATTTTGAATTACTCACTCTTTAAATCCAATTCACTAAACACTGGCCATGTGATCTTTGCTGTCACAATTAAGAAAAAGATATGCACAGTAAATTATAATGTGTCAGTAGATTTGGCTGAATATATTGATTAAGGCAGTCTGTTTGTTATACACTCTTGACTTGTTTTCCTGTGCAAATTGTTCGTGCAAAGAAGCACATACTGTGCAGTATATTACTAACCAAGGTAAACGTATGTCATGTTTGTTTGTATCTTACCTGAGGGAGATTCTAGTCTGGAAGGACTTGTCTCGTCACAGACAGACAACTGGACATCAGATTGAGCTGTGATTGAAAAAAGACGTGTATATTAATAGCATGCTATAGTGACAAAATATAACTCACTTTTAAAGATAAAGATAACTTGTTTGTGGGAGAAAAATTAAAATAGAGAATGCAAGAAGTGTCATTATAATATTATTTGCAAGCATATTGTTTAGTAAGATTGTTGTTATTGCTCAATAAAAAAATAACTTACAACCATCTGTGCCGTCATCAGAGTTCTCCTCTGCGATCAGTTTTAGACTGGCCTCATGTTTAGCATCTTTATAAATATCAACCAGTGATAAGCATTCTACAAGATAAAATGTGAACATCATTTTGGTGAACGTTGTTAGTCATTCAAATTGTGGAAAAGAAGCCTTTCTGCACTTCTCTACCAGTCAACATCGATAATACCATTAATCAAGGAACGTGAAATCATCCTAATCTGAACAACAACAACTACATAAATTACCTCTTGACGTTTTTAAACTGAACTTGCCGGACCTCTCGGGTAACCGGCAATACTCATCCTCTGATATCTCAGTGACACTATCTTCCATCCCTAGTGACTCCTTGAGCATGTCTTCATTTGTCGGGCGAGATGTCGCGTACTTTAGTTCTGACAAATAAACAATATAATGTTCAGACAACATATAAGAATTAATATTCATATATATCCACGAAAAACAGACAATATATAACTATTTGAATCTCATGGATGTTACAACATAACTTGTAATATATGTAATAGATGTTTACTTCGTTTTTAACTTACTCTTTAAATCAGATTCGCTGAAGATTGGCCATTTAACTTTTTCTGCTACTGGACATAAAAATAATATATGTACAGTTACAATAATATGTGTATATAAGTAGTATGTATAGATAGAAATGTCCTTAAACGAATTTTATTTAAACTTTCTCCTCATATTTTCTCGCCAAGTGTGAACATTTCAAATAACTGTTATATTTCATATTCAGTGCTTAAAAACACTTTCCTATTTCCTAAATAGCTAGAAGTAGAAACAACATGGGTTTACTATCATGTACAGGTGTATACAATTGACCCACATACAGATTTCATGAAAGTAAATGCGTTTCGTACCTAGCTCCTGCAGATTGTCTAACAGTTTTGGACCATCACTTGTTGTCTCAGTTCCTTCGGTGTCCAATGTGATGTCTACAGCGTAGAAAAATGCGATATATTATTGTCGGTAGTCTAGAATGTAATCATATCTTAAGAACCAAGTTACACATGTATACAACAATAGAAAAGACAGAATTGGCCTCACTGTGTGAGCACTTTGTATAAACAGGATTTTACCTTAGAAACCTTTATTCTTATTTTATCGGCCAGCATAACATAGATGAGCTTTCAGAAAAGACATTGATAACCAAATTATGAATCAAAGATGACTTTACATAAGTACCAGACTCAATTGCCACGTTGTGCTCATTAAAACACGTTATAATACACGTATATACACGAGTTGGATATGTAATAGTAGAAACTTACATTACTGCACAAACAACTGATCCATATGCATATTTAAAACTAAAAATATAAATGGACAGACAAAACGAATTCAAACTGACAAATGTACATTCACATTAGACATAGGTATGTTTCTTACCTTCTTTCTTAGACAATTGTATAGCCTCTTTAAGTTTGTTCTGGCCATTTTTTGCCTCTGCTAGAGAGAGATCCAGTGAGATGTCTACAGAATAGATAATATTCATTCAATCAGTGTATTCAGAGCAAGTGATAATAGAATGTTCTAAATGCATGTTGAAACATGCATGCATGTTTTAGTATCAACCCCTCCTAAAATCTACTAACATGATACTGTTGGCGATATAGAAAGCACCAAGGTATACACGAACAATCAAAATAGATTTTAATACTTACCTTCCTTCTTAGACAATTGTATAGCCTCTTTAAGTTTCTCCTCGCTAGTTTTTGTCTCTCTAATAGAGAGATCCAGTGAGATGTCTAGAGAATAGATAATATTCATTCAATCAGTGTATTCAGAGCAAGTGATAGAGTGATAGAATGTTCTAAATGCATGTTGAAACCCTACGTTAGTATCAACCCCTCCTAACATCTACTGACATGAATGATACTGTTGGCGATATAGAAAGCGCCAAGGTATACACGAACAATCAAAATAGATTTTAATACTTACCTTCCTTCTTAGACAATTGTATAGCCTCTTTAAGTTTCTCCTCGCTAGTTTTTGTCTCTCTAATAGAGAGATCCAGTGAGATGTCTACAGAATAGATAATATTCACTATAAGTATATCATGTGACAAAGTAGTAAAGTAGGCATGTATACAAGCTTAGAATTGTTAATTAGAAATGTTTCATAAGTATGCAAGAAATGAGAAGACTGGGTAGTTTTGTGTAACAAGTATTGTGTGGGTTTATTTCACTCTTAAGCGAACTAAATATGATAGTTTAGTCGCTGAGAAAAAACAAACATCAAAGGAGAGGTGAACACAAGACCAAATACGATGCGAACGTATCATGAGAGAACTGCCTCAGCCCTGAACCGCTCGCGAAGAACGTAAACAAAACAATTAGACAGTTTTTTAATTGGTCGAAGATAAGAAAAGGCTATCGAAGTATTCGTCAGTAAAACAGGTTCTTGATAAAATGAAAACAAAACAATTCCATTTGCCTGAGAGTTATGTCAGCAGAATCAGAGTTGAAATACAAAAGTATGAAATAATTTCAGATAATTCACAATGGTTCGCCAAAAGAAATTGTGAATTCCATAAGTATTCCATTAATTGAATGGCTACTATAGTTAGTATGAACACTTTGTAAAAGAGCAAACGGAAAGAAACAGTATCACTGTACTAGTATGTGTCAACTCTTGTTTCACCAATATCTAGGTTTGTTCTCGTCAGTTTTTGTCTCTGTTATAGAGAGATCGAATGAAAACAAGATGAAAGATACAATCAATCAATGTATTCGGAGCAAGTGATAATAGAATGTTCTAAATGCGTGTTGAAACCCTGCGTTAGTACCAATCCCTCCTAACATCTACTAACATGATACTGTTGGCGATATAGAAAGCACCAAGGTATACACGAACAATCAAAATAGATTTTAATACTTACCTTCCTTCTTAGACAATTGTATAGCCTCTTTAAGTTTGTTGATAGAGAGATCCAGTGAGATGTCTACAAAAATCAAAGATACAATCAATCAATGTATTCTGAAAAAGTGATAATAGAATGTTCTAAATGCGTGTTGAAACTCAACGTTAGTACCAATCCCTCCTAACATCTACTAACATGATACTGTTGGCGATATAGAAAGCACCAAGGTATACACGAACAATCAAAATAAATTTTAATACTTACCTTCCTTCTTGTACAATTGTATAGCCTCTTTAAGTTTGTTCTGATCATTCTTTGTCTCTTTGATGGAAAGATCCAACAATTGAAAAGCCTCTTTAAGTTTTTTCTGCTCAGTTTTTGTCTTTTTAATAGAGAGATCCAGTGAGATCCAGTCTACAAAAATCAAAGATACAATCAATCAATGTATTTGGAGTAAGTGATAATAGATAATTATGATAATTATGTCAGAAGAATCAGCGTTGAAATACAAAAGTATGAAATAATTTTAGGTAATTCACAATGGTTCGCGAAAAGAAATTGTGAATACCATAAGTATTCCATTAATTGAATGGCTACCTTAGTGTGAACAATTTGTAAAAAAGCAAACGGAAAGCAATGGTATTACTGTGTCAACTCTTGTTTCACCAATATTCAAAGAACCACATGAGTCAGGGCTATGGGGCTCAGTATACGTGTATTTGTTGTCTGGTGTATATACAGTCACAAAAATGAAATTCACTTCACAAGAGAGCACTTTTTAGAATTGTTAGTTTTTGCTACGTTTTGTATCTCACCTCAGAGCTGTTGAACGGAATACATGACAAGAACTATGCTATACACATATTTTATCGAGGTATGATGGAATTGGTGACATGTATTAAAAGCGTTTTGAATGCTATGAAAAATTGCTTAATCAAACCACACTAACGCAATTGTTTCTTTTCAAAATCAGTTTAAAAAAATAATTTCTTCTCACTGGTACATGCAGAGGTCGAACCAAAGATAATCATGTTTTATCTTACATATTATCAGATTTTTAGGGATGAAGGTACCCTCTCCTGACATACCTTCCTTCTCGGACAACTGTACATCATCATTAAGTTTGTTTTCATCGACTTGTGTCTCCATTATAGAGAGATCAAGTGAGATGTCTACAAAATAAAAAAAAATAACGTTATACCATATTTTCTGATATATACAGTATAAGTTAAGTATGTGACAAAGTAGTGAAGTAGGCATATATACGTCTTAAAAGACATTCTATTATTAGAATGGGTTCCATAGTGTTGGCACTTTTTATATTTCCTCTCGCATCTGCCCATTACATGATACTCTGAGGGATATAGTATACATTAAAGTTAAAAACATCTAATAATTAAATTATTTGTGTTATGTACCTTCCTTCTGAGAAACATCACTATCCACTTCTTCTTCAAACTTGTCCAATGGCGTGACTGTGTCTATAAAATAAATGTTATAATTACAGACAATATTTCAAAATCTGATGTTTATAGACCAATATTTAATTTAAATTTATTATTTCAATTACAGCAAGTCAAAATAACTACAGTAGCTATAGATAATAAATAGAAAAGAATATCGCTTGCCATCACTTCGTTACTTGGCTGTAAGCAAGATTTATTTGTCTGTCTGTTTGTCTGGTCTTCTATTGTATTATTCTTACAATAAGATCACAATAATAACACTCACATATATCCGCAGTATGCGCAGTAGGCTCACTGTCACCAATGCAAAAACACGATGTCCACTTCCAATGGTTTTTGACTTTTGCTGAGGTTCAAACAAAAACAATAGGTTTCAAACAAAGACCGCTGGGGCGGCTCACAGGCTCATATATAGATTGAAATCCCAGTATAATAAGTAAATGCCATCATATCTATCTCGGCAATAAAGTATCTGGAATGGGGTTCAATTTAAAATGTCAGAAAAGGGGTTTGTCTACAATTACATCATTCATCATCAACATTAGAAATATGAAACACAACTCAAATACTTCACTCAATGCATATTTTTTGGTAGAATGATTGCTCGTGTAGTTTACCACGTACTCGTTTAAAAGAAAGTATAATTTTTCACATTTTGGCTGTCTGAAAAAGGCATCGGTGCTAGCCTAACTACTTTTCCCGGTTAGTAACCTCCGGTTTTCCACGGTGTCAATATATAGTGTTTTACTCACGTGCTTTTGCGGTGTCATCATCTCTTCGTTTTCCTTTCCTGCTTCTGTTCTTTCGTCCAAATAATCGTGTTAATTTCGATCCCTTTGCTGTATAGTAGCATTGGATTAAAATAACATATTGTATGTTTAGAAGTCACTAACGCGAGACAACAATAGTAGGAATGCATAATATTGTGTTGAAAATGAAAAAAAAACTATGTGCAAATGACTATTAAAGAAAAACACGTCATAAGTTCACTCACCTTTCGTGTTTTCCAGTTCTGGACCACTCACACAGAAATTAAAAGCGTTGAAAGCAAGGTAGTGACCTTGCTTTCAACGCTTTTAATTTCTGTGTGACAATCACAGGATTGAAAATAAAGATGACGTAGTAACAATGGCGTCATATTAGTAACGTATAATAATAAATAAACAACAACAAAGACAATGATATGTTTATTTCAAACAATTGAATTATTTCATCGAATTTTCTTGTCTCGTCACACGTGAGTTTCTTGGGATTATTAGAATTGTTATCACATACACTTACTTGACTTGAAAATAAGTGTATATAGGTTGTAGTATGCATAGTATTACAATTATTACAAATTGAAGAGAAGAGCGTCATCTCTGTCGTCGTAAATTCAGCGAATCACAACTACAACATTATTTTATTCATATGGCTTAATTTATGTGGAGATCAATAACGTCGTTTTATACGGCAACTTAGTTGTGATACACTAGTGTAGTTGCTGAGTATATTCAGGCACATTGCCTGTGAATGCTAAGCGCACTCCGCTGACGGTGAATACTGCCCGTTTAATATGAACAACGGTAAATGCATCATATAATATATTGGACAATTGTGTATGTATTAGTGAGTACAGTAAGCGAATATCATGGCTAAAGTGCACTCGTGTATTCGGTCGCGTATGTAAAATTTCTCTGGATAAATAATTAAGCTATTTTACGCTTCTGTATAAACTAAGCAACTTACTCGGTTACTTTTCTTCATCTTAGAGACAGTTCAAATTGTATTTGTCGATTATGTTAAATGTACGACGCGACAACAACAGTGCGATGACGGCCTGAGAGCGCTTATGACGTCATACCCGACAATCCAGCTAAAGAGCAGCGCTTTGTTTACACACACCCACATGCCTGGGCTTATTACTCTCATGCATCACACAACATAGAAAAGCAAAGATTTAGAAATAAAACTCATATAGTTTATCAATAAAACTGCCAAAGACGATACATGTAAATGTCGTTCCCACAAAAACAATACATTGTTCACGCAACATTTGAACGCGTGCGATGCGTCCGCTGGTTCCACAAGAGTGAGGCTAATAAAAAATCGATTTCAAAGCCATACTTGGGATCATTAATATTAATACCATGTTTAGTAGTCAGATTTCTACAACTTATGGTATTCCAGATTGCATACTTTTGTGTCATTTCTACAGAGTAGGCGTGTGTCACATACTTGGGGATCGCCGCGCTTCGTGGATTAGAACGTCCAGAAGTTCCGAACGCCACCACGGTGTTTATTTACGCGATATATGAACTTTATCTCTGACATTTGTGTTCCTCCTGCAGTAAAACCGACTAGTTAAGTGGCAAAATGCTTCACCGATGGTCAAAATGTAAATTCAAATGTGAATGTATGTTTCAGTATTTGCTGCAAGTATTCCAGCGTCAAAGAAAGCGCGCTGCAAGAACGCGGATTTCTAGAGAAGCGCGTATCGAACGCTAGCGCGTATCAGTGTACTGACGTTTGATACTTGCTCTGTGTGGTATCTTACACTAGATCTGACACGTGGCCATGTAATTAAATCTAGCGGTATTCAGACTTACCGAATGAAGTGTCCTTTGACAACATACGTCCCCTCCTCACAGAGGAGAGCGACTCTAGTGACATAGTCACTATGAAAAGAACGAATACAGTAGATAAGTGTAAATATATACGGATAGTTTGTAGAACACGTCTTATCAAAGAAGTTCCCAAATACGCAATGAAGTAAATATGTGTTTGTGTTGAATATATAGAAGAAATCGTGCATTGACCATTGCTGATGTCACCGTCCACTGTTCGTCACAATGTTCCGGGTCTTTCTTTAGCAACGCCGCCGTGTTTTGGAGTACAATCCAAATGGGAATAATCAAAGCGAACAATGACAGTTGTTCCATTTGGTAATCAAATTGAATGCGCTGACGTTAACAAAGACAACAATGTTATTGTTGTGAAAAGTATTTTTTTATTAGTTTTTAAACTTTTTAAAATATTGTGTTGTGTGAAATCTCATAATGTATGATAAGTGTCACGTTTTCCCATGATTATGATACGAACTTAGCAGATGTGATAAAACGTAATACAACGTATGTTCTGTAATGACATTAAAGCACGTTTTTTCACTCAGTAATCTTTATTCTAATAAGATTTCAGACAAATACACGTATAAAACAACATGTAATGTATAAACTATTATAATTTCCTTATATGGTGTTTGTGTTGTGTTTTCCTTTTCGTAAGATCTTAGAAATGTGTTGGAATTGAATGTGTTTTTGAATAAATAAATAAATAAATAAATAAATAAATAAATAAATAAATAAATAAATAAATAAATAAATAAATAAATAAATAAATAAATAAATAAATAAATAAATAAATTAATTAATTAATTAATAAATTAATAAATAAATAAAGTTTCAATATTCGTTCTCCATAAAATTCAATACAATAAACAAGACTAAGTTTACAAATAAATGGGGAATTGTATTTATGGTCAAGACTTAGTTTCCCAGACAATTATTCACAACTACTTCGAATGGATAACACCTTCACTAGGGCAGAAGAACAACCCCCCCCCCCACCACCACCACCACCAGCTCACGCTGACTCAACTTTAATTCGGGATTCCATTTTGACTCGCTGACAAATCAGCTGTCACCTATTTTGTTTTCTCAAAAAACAACATATCGCTGACGGTTTTGTCTACACTGACATACAACCTCCAAGTGTTGCTAAGTAACCGACTGTTAAGGCAACCTATAGGAACTAAGTAGTGTTGTAAATGTAATGACTCATTTGCAATGTGACAGATATTCATATTTCAAAAGTTCAATCTGTTATTTTATTTGACATTTGTTTATAAATTAAAGGGGGTTTATGCACGTCGAAATACTAGTACGTATTTTTCCAAACAGCGAAATAGCGTCCTCTCTGGTCGCTTTCTTTTTGAGAGTGTAACCTTTGACCCAGCTATGTTCCGTTATCAGATAGGTAAGACTTTTCCGTTGTCTGTTTACAATCCATTGTAATCGTACATGTAATGTAACCATCCATATCGAATCTACATTTTGTCGGGATATTTATTGATTGTGCCTTAATTGTTTTTATTACAATTCATCCTAAATGGTAATTTCGATGCTGAACATTTTATCGTTCGCAAATATATTTTGTCACATACTAATATTTCTTTGTGAAAATTGTATTTTGAAAAGACCCTACTATGTTCTGTTGTTTGCCAGGGTACCTGCCATCAACTATTATTTGATGTTAAATGGTAGAATGAAATCCACGAGAATGTTATATCTACAATCACAGGGAGCCCAGGGACTATAATCAACTGTAATACGCAGTCTCTATGAGCGGGGGGGGGGGGGGGGGGGGTATCGGCTGGTATCTAGTGTAAGAAATAGACAAGGGATGAAGGCTCCAGCCAGCTCACATTTTTTAAACTCGAAAAAACAGACGAAAAAAATAAAAAATAAAATCTAAAAAAAATACCAGGTTGAAGAATATTAGTTGCTCCTTCGAATTTCGCCAAAGCCTTACCTACATTTTACCGATATCTGCAGAATAAATCAAGAAAACTACACAAATTTACTCCATTTAGGAATTCCTAACGGTTAGTCCGAACGCACGACACCGTTGGAGGCGTGGCCTGGTCAGCATTTGTCAACAACCAATCACAAGACTGGTTACGAACCAGTTGAGCAAGGCTAACCAAGTCGTGACCTCGATGTGGTTCGTAACCAGTCTTGTGATTGGTTGTTGACAAATGCTGAACAGGCCACACCTCCAACTATGCCATGCGTTCGGGCAAACCGTTAGGAATTCCTAAATGGAGTAAATTTGTGTAGTTTCCTACCTTGTGTTATCATATGAGTGGTAGGCGAATGTACCCGCGACTGATTAACTATGCCGACCCTACTTTAGGTCATTTTTTATTATCCAAGAAACGTTCCGAGCGCCTGTGAGACCAGTATGAGTACTTTGTTCTGCCCTATTGTACCAGACGTCCACGCATTGTCTTCAGCAACCAACCACACGAATTAATCACCAGGTCTCTGAGGTATACACAGTGTCGGTAAATTTATAGGGCAGAATGAATAAAAGGTTCGTACTGGACAAGTTCCTTATTGACGTTATAGAAATCCACAAACGAAAATGGCTACCACTTGAGACAACGCCTCCACAGGCATGAATAGGTTAATGCACGCGATTTTTTTAACACACACACGAAAACAATCTCTCAAATAGCGCCCCCACAGGCGTAGAAAAGTTAACGTACACACGAAAAAAATCATTTAAAACAGCGCCCCCACAGGCGTAAATAAGTTAATGCACGCGTTTTTTTTTTCTTTTTACACACACGAAATTTTCATTCGACCTCACACACGCCATTTTTAAAAACACACACGTCATTTTTAAACACACGCCATTTTTAAAAACACACACGTCATTTTTAAACACACGCCATTTTTAAAAACACACACGCCATTTTTCTAATCACACGCGTCGTTTTTAAAAACACGCGTTATCTTTAACCACACACGTCATTTTTTTAACACGCACGTCGTTTTTAAACACACGCAATTTTTAAATACACACAGGTCATTTTTAAACATACACGTCGTTTTAAAACACACATGTCGTTTTTAAACACACGCATCGTTTTTACACACACGTTATGTTTTTAAACACACATTGTTTTTAAAATACGCATGTCATTTTTAAACACACACGTTTTTTAAATACACACAATTGTAAAACACACACGCCATTTAATATACACACATGATTTTTAAAGCACGTACAATTAAAACGCACAGTCACGCTGTTTTTTTAAAATGCACACATCATTTTAAAACACACACGCCACGGCCTCCAATACATACGTAATTTTGAATTATTAGTACGTTTTCTTCTAGTATACACAAAATAATTAATTTACATTCCGCGCCTCGTAGCGATTCGCGGGTAAACATTTGAAACAAAAGACGTACTAATCTGTGATAAATCATTAACATAAAATGTAGACAGGAAATCACGCAAACATGACGTCATTTTCCCCAGAGTTCATTGCAATCAACCACTGCACACCATTTTATTGTGTCTCTGTCGATACTTTCAGTAATACTAAAGTGTAAGTTGTTCCAGTGAATCCTGACAAAACCTGTCGCTCAGTTTAAACTCAATACAAATTTGCCTGTCTTGTATGACATTTTCGTTTCTAAAGAACAAGATCGGCAGAAAACTGAATTAAAAAAAAACAACAAAACATGATCAGAAAAAAGACATCAAAGAAACCATACAAGTGTTTATATTTCAGCCAGGCGAAAGTTTTAATGAGGAGCCATGATACCACATACATTTTGTTGGAAATAAACAAAATATGCGATAAGATAACTGAAATGACCCGCCCATGCTCTACAAAATGCATGTAAGCAGACCAAATATGCAACAACAGGCAGTTCCAATGAAATTAAGAACGGTTAAAAAGGGTTCGAAAAATTGATTTGGCGAAGAGACTGAGAAAGTTGTACCGACAATTCAATGTGTTCAAAAATTGTAGCGTTGACTAAAACCGCATTTAACGGCACGCTGAATATTGCAATATGAAAAATTTGACAAAAAACTGAAACAAGGACAGACAAGAACAATTAAACAGGCATTTTATAAAACTGGCGGAAAATGTTGAATACATTTTCAACGATTTCTACGGCGTCTACAAAAAAAAGTGTTAAGACTTTAAACAAAATGGCTGATACAGTGACGCGAAAGCAAAACGATAAAATTTACTCCAATAAGCCTCCAAATCACACACAACCTTCATAAGTACGCACAGTAGTATACTAAAAATTCATTTGGTAGTATTTTTTATAATATAATGTATTTTAAAATAGTGACTTAAGGGTTAGAATTTTTGTCACTTTTTCTACTGGGACCCAAGCTTACTCTAATGACAATAGTGAAAACGATAAATGACGATTCTCGATTCTGAATGTTTTCACAGTCACAAAAAGTACTCATCCGAAATGTATGTGTAGTTCTTCGTAGAGCTTGTGCACTAAACGTGGATATTCTATTGAAAACGAGCTTAAAATTTCAAATTTGCGGAACATCAAATGATCGACACAAAAATGAAACAAAATGGTGGGCCTTGAAATCTCAAGCAATAGGGGGCGTACACAGCGCGACACGCATCCTTGAGGAATTAGGCAGATTCACACCTTTTAACAATAGCGTTTCCTAACCGTCTTTTTTAGTAACCGTGCTGCAAGCAAGCGCCGGGTAGACAAAACTGAATGTGTTTATGTTTGCGCTGTGACGTCACAGGAAGTTATCCACATTGGAGCATAACGGGACAAAACTAATTTATGCAAAAGTAGCTCGTAATTTCCTTTGATGTTTGCCGGCAGTTTCGTATTCCTCTACTGGAGGGTCTATGGCTAAACCAGCTAAATAGGATGTGCAATCATGATTTCTATCAATTTAACTAATCAGGTTGTTTAGAATTTTGTTGATGTTCACAATAAATATATTAACAATAGGCCCAGGTCATACATCGTAAATTAACAACATGGATAACTTCAACATTTTTGTTTCTGTACAGAATGCACACTCTACATTACTCCTGCTTTTGAATTCTTTTAAAATATTTCTTTAAGAGTCACTATTAATAACTTCCATATTTTTTTCTACATTTTAATTAGGTGATTACTACCAAACTTGTATATATGGTTAATCCGCATGCGTAGATGATCTTCTCGACTGTGAACCGAGAGCTGATTTCTCAGTGTAGAGCCATGTGGTCACCAAATGCAGAAGAATAACAAACTGGGTAATAGAGATCTAGACGTTGAACTTCAGAAGATTTTCCACATAACATATTTCTATATGTAAATGGCTAAACTTGCGTCACAGCTTCAACATCACACAACCCTATTCTGTGTGATCTTCCCTATCCTATGTAGTTCAATTTTCCATCTACAAGTTTGCTACGCCTGTTTGTGTGAACAGAAACTTCTTAGTGAATTTTTGACTCCCATGTGCGAAGCACAAAATGGGAGTCTTTGCAGTTAGTGTGTCTGTATGTGTGTATGTGTGTATGTGTGTATGTGTGTATGTGTGTGTGTATGTGTGTCCGACTGTTCCACTGCTATCTCAAGAACCATACATCGGTTTTTGATGAAACTTGGTGCATAGATGCTCTGGGCCAATGCGCAGATTTGATTAGGTTTTGGTAAAAATCCATGCTCGTTAATTACCTAATTTGCATGATAATTAGCTAATTTTTAGCTGTTCTATGACTGTTCCACTGATATCTAAAGAACCACTCATTGGATTTTGATGAAACTTGGTGCATAGATGCTCTGAACATATGCGCAGATTTGATTAGGTTTTGGTAAAAATCCATGCTCGTTAATTACCTAATTTGCATGATAATTAGCTAATTTTTAGCTGTTCTATGACTGTTCCACTGATATCTAAAGAACCACTCATTGGATTTTGATGAAACTTGGTACATAGATGCTCTGAACATATGCACAGATTTGATTAATTTTTGGTAAAAATTCGTGCATATTAATTACCTAATTTGCATGATAATTAGCTATTTTTTAGTGGTTCTATGACTGTTCCACTGATATCTAAACAACCACTCATTGGATTTTGATGAAACTTGGTACATAGATGCTCTGAACTAATGCTAGGTTTTGATTAGTTTTTGGTAATAATCCGTGGATACTAATTACCTAATTTGCATAATGATTAGTCAATTTTCGGTTTTTCCACTGATATCTCAAGTACTAATCATCACATTTCAATGAAACTTGGTACATAGATGTCATACGACACTGCACAGTCCTGATAGTTTTTATGGTAATATCAGTACATATTAATTACCTAATTTGCATAATTAATTAATTTTCAGCATTTGATATAAGTAGTTAGCATTACATTTCAATGAAACTTGGTACTTACATACTCAAGGACTATGCAGAGATTGATTGTTTTCGATAAATATTTGTGCATATTAATCACCTAATTTGCATAATTAGTTAATTTTCAGCTTTTCCACGGGTATCTCAAGTACTAATCATCGCATTTCAATGAAACTTGGTACATAGATCCTTTAGGACTATGCAGAGACCTGATTAGTTTTTAGGGTAAATAATTGTGCATATTAATTACCTAATTTGCATAATTAATTTTCAGCTTTTCTACTGATATCTAAAGTACTAATCATCACATTTCAATGAATCTAGAATTATGCAGTCCCAATTAGTTTCCGGTAAATATTTGTGCATATTAATCACTTAATTTGCATAATTAACCAACTTTCACACTGATATCTCAGGTACTATACATCACATATCAATGAATGTACATGGATGCTGTAGGACAATAGACAGACCTGAATAATTGTGGGTTAAAATCTGTACATATTAATTACCTAATTTGCATAATTAACCAATTTTAAGCTTTCACACTGATATCTAAAGTAACGTAAAAACTCCGAAATTTCGACCGGTTTTAAATAATTGGTGTTAGAAATGTGACGTGTTTTTAGAGTCAAAATTAAGGTGCATTTTCGGACGGTCGAATTTTTCAGAATAGAAATCAGCAAATGAAAAAATGGGGATGATAGACAGTGTGCTTCATTAGTTTTTAAAAAATGCAATGTCCGTCAATTGACGTAAACTTCCTCATGTTTCACGGTAAAAGCAAAGATCGTGGCCGAGTTGTAACTCAAAATCTAAACAAAGTCATCAATCAGTATTATGACAAGCAAAACAAAACATCAAGACGCGGAGAAGAGGTCAGCACAAAACTAATAGGTCAAAAGACAAAGCTGTCTCGCACTACCTAGGAAAACTTGCGAATGTTCGAAGTACAGTACCCATTGGACAAAAGATACATGGAAGTTTAGCAAACGATCTCCCCGACCCAGTGCAATGTATCCGGTTAGAATCAAAGCTCACGTGTCCCTTATTTGAGGGACCAAATTCTGCCGTAAATTCGCCCCTGGATTAAAAAATAAAATGGGATTTAAGAAAATAAAATGGGACTTTTAAGGTGTATTTTGGCGTCATTTTTCGGACATTTCAATCAATCCTGCCGGCTAAAATAGAGTCTAAGTTTTACCGTAGTCATTGACGTCTGTCTATTCAAGAGTACATGTGTATGATTTTTATCGTGACTAGCGTGAGCGGGTAAGCTTCCTTTCGAGAATGAGATGTTATCACTGTGAACAATGTTAAATTATTCTTCAGATGACCAGTTTATTTTTTAAAAACAACTAATTTTTTTATTTAAAAAAAATCATGCCGTTTTCGCATCAAAATCCAAGCCAAAATATCGTACTACAACATCAATCTCTTCCGCATTGCGTTCAATAACATTAACATATTTAAATGAGCTATGGTAATTTGAACACGTTGGCATCATCCAGCTTTTTGATTGGTTAATTAGTGATTTGACCTATTTGACCTAAGAGAACATGGCGGATATCCTACAGCATCAAACGTTTATACGAGACCGGAATCATTCGCTTACGATGAAAATAAGTTGACTTTTATTTGTATTTCATAACCATTCAACAAATTTATTTTGTGTACATTATTATAATCACTACTGAGTACAGTAATAATCAACAATTCAGAAACGCAGCATGCCGAGATTTTTGTGTTCGTTTTTATTTGAAACTTCGTTTATTTAGAATATATTTTCGTTACCAATAAAATAAAAATCTCTCAGTCAATCAGAAACCCGGATTCATGCCTTCGAGGAAGGTCCCGTTTGAACGCTCACATCGGTTTTTTTTTCGTTTGAGGGAAAACTAAAACTGGTCGCAATTTTCGAATAAGAATGAGTCGGCAATTTTTAGTGGAGTCGAAAATTTGGAGGCAAATAAAACACCGAAACCCGGCAAATAAATAGGCGGTCGAATTTTTAGATGTACAAACCTTATTAGTTTGGGGTAAAAATCTGTTCATGTTAATTCCCTAATAAGCATAATAATTCATATTTTTTTGGTTCTAATCACATTTCAATTAAACTTAGAGACATAGATTTTCTGTTACATTGCGCAGACCTCATTAGTTTTACACTCAAATCTGGTCATATTAATTTTCTGATTTGCATAATTAGTTTTCAGCTAAGTAATTTCGAATTATATTTAATGTGTCTCCAATACTCTCAGCACATGGGAGTTCTTTCTAAGCTTTCTTTGATTATCAAATTTCGTAGCTTGTAATGTGCAGACATGATTAGTTTTAGAGCCAAAGCCATGCACAATAAGTGCCTCATTTGCATATTAATTATTTCATTTCACCTTGCTGTGCAAGCACAATCTCAAAAACTTCTATCGAATTATGATTAAATTTAGTACATGGTACCTTTGGAAATATAGACATAATTAGCTTTGGGGCCATGTCCATGCATATTAGGTTGCTAGTTTGCATACTGTTTCATTGTGTATTGTGCACTGAAAAGTCATAATACAATAGCAAGTCATTACCCCAGTATAAGACCCAATTGTTTCATGAAAGTTATGTTTAAAACTGAGACTAATACTTGTATCCCATTTTTAGCCTCCAGCTGGACACAATCCAAGATACTTTTGCCCCAGATTTTTTTTTGTGCTTTCAAATACAAAACTTGAGAATACAAATACTACCCCGGTAAGTTTATTCAGTTTTGTTACAAAAGCAGTATATTATTTCATTAGGATACAAGTTGACTTTTGTCAATATTGTGTGAAAATATAGCTGACTAGCAGCCATTTTGTACAATTACATCTAAATTTGGTTTACAGACAACTGTGTTCTAGCACAACAAAAAGTGATTTGTGTTACAATCCAAGATGGATGACTGTTAGCTATTTTGATTCACCAAAATCTTAAATTTGTGTCTTCTTTGTGTCTAGTTAGGTTCAAACTTGGTACAATCCAATCCAATCAAAGATGGTCTTTGTGAATACACTTGGGATAACTTGTTTACATTTAGTATGATTGTTTTATATGAAATTTAACCAAGTATGCTTGGCACATTACATAACAGTATATTTTCATTACCAGCTGAACAATGCCTAATCACATCACTATGAAACCAAGAAAAGTACATGCACACTCCTGGGTACGGAATAGGGACTGAATGGTCAATTATTTTTGCAATATAATTCAAAATGGCCAAGGAGCAAGTTTTTTATGGATTCTACTTTTTCTTTCTCATAAAATGCACTTTCACAAATTTCTTTGATATATATTGATACATAGGTATAACATAGTTGTGTAAGTTTGTCTTGATCCGATTAGAATACTGTTATGTATGAGCTGGGCGAGTTTCACACTGAATAAACAAATCTAATTTTTCCATACATATGAATAACTTTTAATCAGTTATTCAATATCAAATTATATATTATGTAATATATCTTGTAAATACAGATCTTCAGTTTACAAATCCTTGTCCTTGGTGACAGATTCTGCAAAAAACAAGAATACAAGATTAAAAAGTATTCTAAAGCTAAACGATCATGACATTGTGTAAGATCTCAATCTAGCATAGTAATTCTCTTTTACTTTTTTTATGAAGCAAATCTGTCTGCAAACGTATGCAACAAAGTATATTCATACTACATAGATGTATTTCTCTGCAGTTGCTTTGACAATTATATTCATTTGGATTCCATGTTGCTTTTGTTTAATGATACTATTTTAAATATGAATAATATACAGTGAGCAAAACCAACATAAACTACAGGTTTAAAATTATAAATAAATTGGCATCAGCATGCAGTATCAAATTATGTTTTTCTTCGTGGATTAAAGTATAGCTTTCTAATTAGATGCTAATCGTTGTTACTCGTCCCTCACATAGCTCAACCATCAGTATCTTGAAGTAGGAAAGACATTGACACACGAAAGCGGTCTCACCTCAGCAATACAAATATATTCTTCCAATACTTCTAAACTGAATTACAATAGTTGGTACTTTGCTACATCACACATTATTACTAATTCTCTAAGGAGTAACTATCCTCAGTTACATGTTTTCCGTTTTCTATCCGTCTTGTCTATCTCCGTTGAGTGGTAACGGTGAACTGACTTTTCTGTCTAAATGTTCCAGAAAAAGAATGTAAATTGGAGTGTGAAATATTATACCCACAATATAAAAAGTAAAACATACGATAAACATATAACTATACGGCGGCTACATATAGTATATTGTTATATTTAATAAGATTTTTGGCTATGAAATTAAAAAAATCAACTTACAACCATCTGTGTCGTCATCAGAGTTCTCGTCTGCAATGAGTTTTAGACTGGCCTCATGTTTAATATCTTTATACATATCAACCAGTGATAAGCACTCTACAAGATGAAAAAACATGAACATCATTTTGGTGAACATTGTTAGTCATTCAAATTGTGGAAAAGTCTTTCTACATTCCTTTACCAGTCAACATTGATAATACCAATGAACCTGAAATCATCTTAATCTGAACAACAACATAAATTACCTCTTGACGTTTTTAGACTGAACTTGCCGGGCCTCATGGGTAAAACTAGATATCTTCCTTTTTTGGTGACTCCTTAGCTTCCTCTTCATTTGTTGGTTGAGATGTTGCATTCCTCATGTGTGAAAAAAACACATTCAATATTGTGACAACCTTTAGCATTTAATACTGGCTCACATGAATGTCCATAAAAAAGTAGAAAAATAGTTAAACACATTGCTGTGACACTAAACTTGATGTAATATAAAACTGGTAGAAGTTTACTTTGTTTTAGACTTGCTCTTCAAATGAGATTTGCTGAATATTGGCCATGTTTGTGTTGGCTGCAGATAGTGTTTTTGTATACTGTAATGTCTACAATGAAAAAAAAATACCATATTTTCAAATCATTATACTGTATTTACTCTGTTAGTAACATATGTACTTATGCATATTACAGAAGTGTTTCTATATAACATTGGTTAAAATAATTAATATGTTAATGATTCAGTATACAAGTTTTGGTTTATATGTGTTTCTATTTATTACATGAACAATTGGTAAAGTTAAGCATGTCCCACATATATACAACCTTGAAAGCAATGAGAATGTTTGAAAAAATGCTCATTGGACAGCATACATCAGGTACATATCGAGGAATAAAATCATGACATTCTAATTTTTCCCCAGCTATTTTCATGTTTTCAATTATATTAGTATGAGTGCTCAGTTAGTTGGCTCAGTATTGTACTTGGTTTAAAAAAATTGTTTTGTCTCAGACTTGTAATTAGTGTTGATACATTCACAGTATTTCATTTTCAGAAAACAAAATAACTGTTTTCCTGCTAGAGTAAACTCTTCCATTATCATGATTTGTATTCATTGACTTATTTACTATTAACTAAGAATATCTAAATTTATACAGAAATGTACATTATGTTATCAATAAACTGCATTGCATTATGGAAAATAGTTGCATTCTGCATCAGGGTTTTTTAGTGACGGTGTAAAGGCACAAGACTGAGTCTTTATGCAGTCTGTCTGTGTATGCATGTTTTTGTGTGTTCCAATTTCACTGCCATCTTGAGAATCACTAATTGGTTTTCAATGAAACTTAGTATTCTGTGCTCTGCGAAAATTTACAATTCTGATTATTTTTGTGACTAGCAATTAGCCAGCTACTCCATGATAATAGTTCAAGTTGAAATCACTTCATATTATCAGTCTGATTTACCCTATCTACTCAGATGATTACCCACCCTCCACAAATGACAAAATGTCTCCACGGCCATTGATTGGCTGATAAATATAGCATGCTACTAATCTGAATATGCAAATTCTAAAAATACGACCACTCCATACAGGACAACTTTAAAACAAAATGTACTAGTAATACACAAGTGAGTAATATCAATGTCAAAACAAAACACTAGTAAGTCCTAAAACATACCAGTAGACTTAGGAATCCAAAATAGGAACTATTTGCTCATATGAACTGTAATTTTTTCGGGTAAATATACGTTTTTATTCACCATCCTGTTTTATAATGTGCCTGTTCAGTTATGGGACCAAGTTCAGACCATGGAACTCACTCAAATATTTCAACATATTTTGGACAACCTCTAACAAGTTTATACCTGATAAAACACACTCTGAAGAAAGTCATTCAGTTATTCGATTGTGTTTTGCAAATGTTCACTATGTCAATGTGAAAACGTCCACGTTTGTATTTGAGTACCGAGAATTATTACATGTACATAAAAGACGACTTAAAGTAAAATACATCCACCCTTTCACACAAAGTTAAGAGGAAGTATTGCCAGAAAGTTGAAGAGGGAAAAAAAATAATTCAATAACATCTAAAGATGTGGCAGACTATTTTAAGCGGTGGTTGTCGCACTGCATCCTGTTCGATACATTTCTTATATTCCTCAATATTTCTGGAAATGAACCCTAAATTTGGAGGAAAATTTGAGACTCAAAAAATTTGTGATGAAAAGGGGGAACTCGAAGTTCTGTTAACTGTTAAATGAAACAGTTCGACATGGATTTCTCAATCAAAAGTGGGCGTGGTTTTCAAAATATGGGCGTGGTCATCTTTGTAACTCAAACAATTAGGTTTTCGTGCTGGCGAGTGTTTAATACATTGGTGATAGTTTTGATGCGCGATCATAAGGTCGGACTGGCCTAAGTTCCCGATGTTCAAGGATCGGAACTTCGACTGCCGTCGGGAGCTTTCGGCGATACATCAATCACTTAGGGTACAATACATGAAGAAATGGTGTACTTTTATTTGGGATGTCATTTGGCGTCGCACGTTGTGTTTAATACACAAGTGCATGGGAGAAACTGTCTTTGTCGATAACATTTCAGTATCCAAATTTAACAACTTTAATGACACAAAGTATATCAGAAATGAGTAAAACGCCACACAAGAAGATCTATGGATCCACAGCTAAACCCTCAGACTAATATACATGTAGCAGTCTGAACTAAAACCAAGCACTGAAGCATTGGACATTTCGCTAGCGAGTCTTAAATTGGCTGCCCCAATACTTCTGAGACTTGCTGTAAAACAAAACATTATATTTAAAAAAAAAAAAACATCATTCAATAATACAATCAGAACATAATTGATCATACACACCATGAAATCGACATTACATTTCATCGTATTCGTTTCTCTCAAGATGTAATTTTCAAAATTCAGGGTCTTGACCCCTGTGTAATGCCAATCAGCGAGCAGTTTCAAACAATGCAAATGAGGTTGCAAATTTCATTGGCCGGGGTCACCGATCTTCTTTTCAAGTTACAGTTTCACAACAAATTCACTGATTTAATTCAGAATTTTCATCGAGAGTGGTGGTCGACTGGTTCAGCTGATTTCACGCTATGCCCGACAGCTTTGTCAACATGTATCACATAAATTTGGAGAATTGTCTATAGAGGGCGCTTTGACACAGATGTGTTCATTTGTCCGTGATTTTCTGAAAAAATGTCATACTGACTAGCCATGTTAAACACATTCACTTTTCTTCCAGTTTCAGTTACTGATGACACTATTTCCAGTTGCTATACCTCTTATACATGTAATGCTACTGCAACCAAATGTGGTCATCACGTTTTATCTTTATAATCTAAAGATTGGGAATTTCAATGAAAAAAATGAATACAGAATATAATTTCTATTGTAACTATGCATGTGCGATTATGCATGTGCGATATTTATGTTGATTTTCCCACAATCCAGTGCGCTCGTCTAACGGAAATAACATGTATGAGTTATTACCTAGGCGTGACTTGGCGACTCCTTCGATACCTTCCAATCACCTAAAAAAATAGTAAAATAAAGCTTGGCAACGTCTCAGTTTGTAATTGTCAAAGTCTCCATCTTTGTTTATATGAAACCCATATCTCGCACATGCGCGACGTGACGACCACCGCTCTTTAACACAGAGAATAAGTAATTATGCTCAAACTAATTATTCAGCTGGGACAGGCGTCCAGGCTATACTTGATTGTAGGTGTGGGTATTATTATGGGATGGAGATGAGGAAGTAAACTAGAATTATAAGACCTCGATGTCAGATTTACAGAATTGCTGCACTATTTAAAATTTGTTTTACTGTAGATTTGAAGTTAATAAATAATAATTTAATTACTTATGAATACCCCCATTTCCCAGTAAGGTAAGAAATTGGATCATTCTACGGTCAAAAAATTGTGACTGTGGTGTCCCTACCAATAAAATTGATTGTTTTATCACCCGCCAAATCCCAGCATTTCATAGTAATTTGGCAGTATAAGAACTGTGCACTAATGAGTCTTCTGTTTAACAAAGTGAACACTACAGCGAGTGAATCATCTTCTGTAAATACAGATAGAATAAAGCGATGTAAACAAATTCATTGAAATTCTCTTATCTTCATCTCGATTGTTACATTATAATTCTTATTCCACATGTTGTCACTAAATGTACGTCTGATGGAATAATATTTATTTTGTTGAACCGTTTATCAAGTTTGTTACGGTATCAGTGCTGGGTGAATTGCCTTGAAGGAGTTTTGTGTATAACAACTGTCTTATCGAATCTGTTGACCTATTTATAGCAACATTTAGTTTGAAGTATTGTAAAAGGATATTTGGTAGGTTTAAGACCAGACGCATGATATACAACAGTCAGAGACATCATTGTTTACTCTATACCATGTATTCAACACACTGATAAGATAGCACGCCCTTACCGCGCCCTCTCTGTTCCATATCTCATTAATATTATCTTGAACTTAAAATAAATATTTTCGCTTTGTATAATTCCGTGTAAAAATGTTTCTTTTCACTAAGAATTCCCTCTTCCTGCATTCTGTATTACATTCTACTGTTTTTGACTCCCATGTGCAAAGCACAAAATGGGAGTCTTTGCAGTTAGTGTGTCTGTATGTGTGTGTGTGTGTGTGTGTATGTGTGTCCGACTGTTCCACTGCTATCTCAAGAACCATACATCGGTTTTTGATGAAACTTGGTGCATAGATGCTCTGGGCCAATGCGCAGATTTGATTAGGTTTTGGTAAAAATCCATGCTCGTTAATTACCTAATTTGCATGATAATTAGCTAATTTTTAGCTGTTCTATGACTGTTCCACTGATATCTAAAGAACCACTCATTGGATTTTGATGAAACTTGGTACATAGATGCTCTGAACTAATGCTAGGTTTTGATTAGTTTTTGGTAATAATCCGTGGATACTAATTACCTAATTTGCATAATGATTAGTCAATTTTCGGTTTTTCCACTGATATCTCAAGTACTAATCATCACATTTCAATGAAACTTGGTACATAGATGTTATATGACACTGCACAGACCTGATAGTTTTTATGGTAATATCAGTACATATAATTTCCTAATTTGCATAATTAATTAATTTTCAGCTTTTGATATAAGTAGTGAGCATTACATTTCAATGAAACTTGGTACTTACATACTCAAGGACTATGCAGAGATTGATTGTTTCGGATAAATATTTGTGCATATTAATCACCTAATTTGCATAATTAGTTAATTTTCAGCTATTCCACGGGTATCTCAAATACTAATCATCGCATTTTAATGAATCTAGAATTATGCAGATCCCCAATTAGTTTTTGGTAAATATTTGTTCATATTAATCACCTAATTTGCATAATTAACCAATTTCCAACTTTCACACTGATATCTCAGGTACTAATCATCACATATCAATGAATGTTTATACATGGATGCTGTAGGACAATAGACAGACCTGGATAATTGTGGGTTAAAATCTGTACATATTAATTACCCAATTTGCATAATTAACCAATTTTAAGCTTTCACACTGATATCTAAAGTACTAATTTCCATTTTAATGAAACTTAGTACAAAGATGCTCTAGGACAATGTACAAACCTAATTAGTTTGGGGTAAAACTCTGTTCATATTATTTCCCTAATTAGCATAATAATTCATAATTTTTTGGTTCTGATCACATTTCAATTAAACTTGGTCCATAGAGTTTTTGTTACATTGCGCAGACCTCATAAGTTTTACAATCAAATCTGTTCATGTTAATTTTCTGATTTGCATAATTAGTTTTCAGCTAAGTAATTTCAAATTATATTTAATGTGTCTCCAATACTCTCAGCACATGAGTTCTTTCTAAGCTTTCTTTGATTATTGACTTGGTACTTTTTTCACCCTTTTCACCCATGCACCCCTTGATCGTATTAGTTCTCCCTCCGCCATAAAACTGACTTTTAGCGTTTGTTTGATTCCCCATATAACCCCATAATATTTAATATTGAGTCACTTAGCATGTCTTTTTCAGCAGTTTGTAACTGTTTTTTCTAAGTTTGGGATAAGCATATATCTTATTCTTGTTTGCACAGCGGTGTAATCAATATTATTTTGTTTTAATTTTCTTATTTTCCAACTAAGTTAAACACTAGCAAGTGTATATTTTCCTACACACACATTCTACATATAGTCGCGTTTATTAGGTAAATTCCTTTTGAATTTCAAAATTCAAGCCCTGTCATTTTTCTGCAAAATTACCTTTGCATGCGTAAATTTAAATTGATTTATCATTGCAGTGTTTTCTGTTAGACTTACTATTTAATTGCTTGTTCAAACAAATCTCCACCTACAAAAATGTTTTTGTTTTTTTTTAATCATGAATGATATATATTATACTTCAAAAGAATGACTGTCTTTGATGCTGTATTCATGTGCCATTGTATAAACCATTTACAATCACGATTCTCTTGATTCTTATCAAAGCATATGGCATACCCTCTATCGTAAGTCGACCTCGTCGAGAAAATAATTTTACCTCCCCATTCGCGCTCTCATTGCGCTTCATCAATTACATCTCCGTGAACATTTTGTAAAATTACAAGATATACTTGATGTTTAAGCCAGTGAAACGCATTCCTTCGTTTCATACTTGCGTTCAAATCCCTCGCATTTAATGTGAAAATGTTTAGTTTATCAGTCATTTTATTTATTTCCCCTTCCGTTTATACTTTTTTTTACTGTCTTGTCGTAATTGGTGTAATTGGTGTAATAGACGGTGATAAATTGTGACGTCAGCATCCGGGGATGCAGGTAATGGGTGTTGGCACGTGTCACGATGATTGGATGACCAGTATAATAAAACGGGTCAATGTTAAAGGGCGGTGGTCGTCCCGCTGCACATGTGCTACATTTGTGTTGATAAACATTGATTTTCCCATAATCCAATGCACTCTTCTAATGGAAATCCCAAGTATGAGGTTTGACCTGGGTGCGACTTGCACTCATTACCACCGGTGACACCTTCGATACCTACCAATCACCTGAAAAATACCTAATTAAAGCTTGGTAACGTCTCAGTTTGTACTCTGTTGATCTGCGCAACAGTCAAAGTTGCCATCTTTGTTTGAATGAGACTATGGAGGTACCTCCACGATGAGACCAATTTCGCGCATGCGTGGTGCGACGACTATCGCTCTTTAATTGTGAAGATAAAGTTGCACAATACATAATATTATAGTGCACCTTAAATTTATTCCTTGAAAAAAAAAATATTTTTTTAGTGAACTTATACCTTCAGACAGATTTTGGAGGAGTGTCCTTTATTTGAGCATGGACGTACGTCCATGATTTGACTTTTTAGGGTTAGAAAGTACGAGGATGCTTGCCTTTTCTGGCCATTCAGGTGAGGTTTCTCAACATGGAAATAGGGCAAACTAATAATAATAAACAACTTCCCGGAAGTCGAAGATACGGAATTTCGCATGGGCGCGCATGGAGTTTTCGGGTAGAACGTAAACTTGCACGCGTGATACTGTGCTTCGACGTTGCAAAAATAAAATTCCCTTCTATCGACTATCAACATACTGACATGTTGGTATTTTCCGCCATGACAAAGCAGGAGTGTATTTGCACCGCATTCTAGTGACTTCTATGGTTGTAGAACACCCAGGGTGCCCTACAAGATTGGCTAGTAGAGGGCGCCACTTCCGAAAGACCTCCGGAAATTATTTGACCTGAAATCTATAGTTTTTCGGTTAATCAAACCATAACCCTGATTTAGATAATCTAAATAATTTAATCAAAGACATAAAATGACCCTTAGGACCAGAAGGTATATGGATGTAAAGTTGAGAGTTTGGATGACGATCTTGGTGGGTGTATCTACGTGTATCTGTACAAGACAAGTTACTCCTGGGTCTGACAATGGCACTTTACATGGGTCAAAAGTTTGATAAGTTTTTTGTACATTGACGATCATTCTAGAATTACTTCTTATGACATATGAAGAGATATTGAGTGGCTTTAGAGTGTATATGTAACAAGTCAATTGCAATAACGACACCATTAAGAATTTCATTCAGGGATGCAGGAATCAACAGAAACGCATGCTTTTTTTCTCTGGTCAGGTTGCAAGTCATTTGAAGAAGCTTCACCTTGGTTAAAAAGCTAGGTATAAATGAAGAACACAGAAAAATAAAAGCAAAAACACAAGAAAACCACCAATGTACAAAAAAAAAAACAAGGCACATTGCCTATTTTAATCAGCATCCCACCAATGCAGGGAATATTTTAAACACAGCAAGCATCCTGTACATCAATATAGAAACCTACATCATAGTGACCCTACTATGTTATATTTACAAGTCTTTTGTATATAGTGCAATACATGCCGATATTTCTGACCCATCTACTATTGCCATGGTAACAAAGATAACAGCACAAAATGGTACATACAGCCAAGTATCATTTTAGTCCATTCAGTAAAAAACAGCAATAGTTACATGTATCAAAGAGCATGTTGGTATCATGTGATATTGGGCTATGTTTTCTGGGAAACTGCAGGTGATCATTGCAAACTGTACACTCCCTAGCATTCTCCAAAAAAGTATCCCTAAGTAAGGGCAAATCTTTGGGATCAATAAACAGTAGTGGAGCATGCATAGATCATATGATATGTATATGCAGGCTCCAGCTGGAATATATCAATAATATCAATGGTAAAATTTTTCTGTTTGGATGACACAGCAGTATTAATGTTATTTATCCATGGAAACACTAATCTACATGTTTGCTGTGTATAATAACTTTACAGGTAAAAAAAATATATATATCACATGATTTTACACTGGGACATTGCCTGAAAAAGTACATGAACCCCCCCCCCCCCACAATGTTCACAAGAACCCAATAACGCAACAACATTTTCTATTTGATTAATAAAGATGTAATAAGGACAAGAACACGTAAATTTAAAGGCATGTGAATTAGTTGCTTTTGTGCAACAATCACTGCAGCTGTAAATTAGTGGGTTTGATAGTTTATCTAATAAATACTGTTGCGTGTCTCACAAACATCATTTTCCATTATGATCAACAGTATACAAACAATAATATTAAAACGTACATGTTTAAATCAATATTATACCATTAAAGACATGTGTTGGTGCATGTTTAAAGACAAACAGTTCATATCCCTTCAGTGGAAGGGCTTTAATACACCGGATACTCACAAAAAAGTGAATAATTGGAAGTTGCTTGAAGTTGACCTTTAATGCAATTATAAATAATAACCCACAAAAATAAAAAAAAAAGTACATGTAATTCAATGATTTAACCTTTTTTTTGGGAAAAAACAATGAAGTATTGCTTCATTTACATGTTATCATCTAGTTTACCAATATACAACAGAGCATCACGCAATAGCAAAACACCTGTAAATAATGAGCCTTGCCTGGTTCCTTATACAAGAAACAAAAATCAACACTGATGTAAGTCCCAGGGATTTTATAGGATAGTGTGCCAAAAGTGAGTGGGGTTGGTGAAACTTATTAGGTCCAGAACCCACTCCAGTCTTAGTTTTAGAAACTTTTGAGACTAGTTTATAATTCAAACACTTTTGCAGCAAATATCTCTGATATTGAAAATTTTCTGTCAGCCATAGCACTACAACAAACAAAAACAGGAAGTATTGGCCCTGTTTTGTTATTTATCTTATTTTTGTTCTAATCTCTATATTAGCAATGATGTACTTGTATGTGTGTGAGAGTTGCTGGCATACTAACACTAGACATCCCTAAAATGTATATAAACATGTAATTGAATATCAGGTAAATATCAACAATGGCATATATATATAGAGAGAGACAACCTTATATATCTTATTATTGAGGACTCTCACTGAAATGTCACACAAAATACTTTGGAAAGTTACTTTTTTTGTTCAAAGTCAGTTCTACTGGACATTGACCTGAATATACATGCATGTATAGTGTCAAGACACATGGGCAGTGAATCATAAACTAGATGATTTATAAAACTTTTAAATACTGTTGATATTTGTGGCACTAATACCAATTATTTTTCATTGGAGGATTTACAGAAAATTCGACTGGACACAATGTGACAAAACCCATTCTTTGATTTGGTATGGTAAAGATGGAATACGTGTAAAATCATTTATTTTCACAAGGAACAATGAGTTTTATTGTTATTTTACACGTTCACATATATTTAATTTAGCAGATTTTTACTTACTAATGCATTTATAGTATATACATGTAGTTTACTATCATTGCCAAAACAGCACCATTGGGTTGGGTCAAACCAACCTAAACATCAAAGTAATAGTAAGGACTTACTGAATATAAATAGAAGATGCAAGTAACTTTCAATTTATTTCATCCAATAATATCAATTGCTGTATGACAATGACAAAATTTATGTACTGAGGCAGTCTTACATGTCACAACACAGTCATTGTGTTTAGTGTGTGGCATAGTAAACATGTGCATTTAGTCAAACAGCACACCTTTGTGAAAATGGTTTGATCTAATCATAAAGATCTTGAGATGCACATTGAAAACCAGTCAGCAACTCAACTCAATAGGGCAGTGACAGCTAGTGGCTTCAGCTTTTGCACCATCAAATCAAAACTAATCTAATTTTCTGCTTTCCTCCAATGATATTCAGGATGACAAGTCATTGTCAATGACACGTCCCCGTTCCGTTCATATTTGAGTGACATATACATTCAAAGCAGATCATGACCGAAATGCACCTGCATATGTACAACACATTGTTCTAAATCTGAACAAAATCCATCCATGCATGACTGAGATCAGGTTCCGGAATTGTGAAAATACGTGATTTTGATGCATTTTCGGCCTTAAAATGGCCATCATTCAGCTATTATTAAGCGGATCATGAAACAAATGCACATATCTATTTGTGACATGATGTACCATGTGTGTGTGAAGTTCGAACTTGATCAATCCAGACATGTCTTGGATACGGATCCAGAACTGAATTTATTAAAACAAAATGGCCGCCAGTCGGCCATTTCGAACTTGATCCGGAAAAAAAAATGACGTGCATCAAGGTCCTATTATGTTTAATGTATGTACTAAATTTGAACAAAATCCGTCAATGCATAACTGAGATCCCGGTTTGGAATGGTGAAAATGTGCGATTTCAATGCATTTTCGACCTTAAAGAGGCCGCCATTTGGCTATTGTTAATGAAATCATGAAACAAATGCACATACATATTTGTAACATGATGTACCTTGTGTGTGTGAAGTTTGAACTCGATCAATCCAGACATGTCTCGGATACGGATCCAGAACTGAATTCTTTAAAACAAAATGGCCGCCAGTCGGCCATTTCGAACTTGATCCGAAAAAAAAAAAAATAACATGCATCAAGGTCCTATTATGTTTAATGTATGTACCAAATTTGACTGAAATCCGTCCATGCATAACTGAGATCCGGGTCCGAAATGGTGAAAATGTGCGATTTCAATGCATTTTCGGCCTTAAAGCGGCCGCCATTTGGCTATCGTTATTGAGATCATGAAACAAATGCACACACATATTTGTGACATGATGTACCTTGTGTGTGTGAAGTTTGAACTCGGTCAATCCAAGCATGTCTCAGATACGGATCCAGAACTGAATTCTTTAAAACAAAATGGCCGCCAGTCGGCCATTTCAAACCCGATCCACACAAAAAATGACGTGCATCAAGGTCCTATTATGTTTAATGTATGTACCAAATTTGAACGAAATCCGTCCATGCATAACTGAGATCCGGGTCCGGAATGGTGAAAATGTGTGATTTTGATGCATTTTCGGCCTTAAAATGGCCGCTATTCGGCTATCGTTAATCGGATCATGAAAAAAATGCATGTGCATATGTCCCATATAATGTGTGATGTATGAGTGAAGTTTGAACTTAATTGGTCCATGCATGTTCGAGATACAGGTGATCACGGACGCACGCACGGACGCACACAGGGCAAAGCATAAGTCCCCGTTTTCGGACTACGTCCGAACGGGGACTAAATATGAAGCAGGGAAAACACATTAGTGCCCAACACACTCACATGTGAAGTGATCATCAATGTGCTAAGTTGACTGAGAAGAAAATAGATGAAAAAAGACCCATAATGCAAAATATTGTAATAAAAGGCTCTTCAGCTTTATACCTCAAGACAGAAGCTACTCATAATTTTAGAAAAAAATTGTTATATAAATATAAATGATGTGGCAATGTTCATTGATTTATTATGTACAGTAATTTAACTATTGTCTAATGGTAACATGAAACAACATTAAGATGTGTGTTATAGTACGTACCATAGAACACAATTTTTTTTTTATATCACTTTTTAAAACCCAGATTTTTTTAAAAATAACTTAGGATAAACAAAAAGTATACCATTAGTCACATTATATATAATTTGCTCAGCAACCAACAATTCGTAATAAGATACATCTCCACCATGGAAACTAATGGTAAAAGTGTTCTAATAATGATAAGATGACCACCTTTCCATGAATTATCAACCATTGTCCAAAACATAGACAGGTGACTCAAATCACCATCCTGACATTGGCTGTGAGTACAATTTATGGTAACGTTTCTGGGCATTTTCATTTATGAGTAGGCTTCCATCTTAAGGTCCTTCAGCTTTCACCTTAAGAAGCATAGCTGTACATCTTTGAGACTCTTCACCTTAACATCTTAAGTATTTTATATTGAGTTATAGCTCACATTTTGAAAATTTACAAAGACATTTTTCTCTGAATTACTGTAAATTTTACTTCATTCTATTATTAATAAAATAACATAATGCTGGGTCATAAGACTATATATATATGAAGAAAAATAACTTCTATCACGTAGTATCTAACAACACAAAATATACATAATTAAAGCAAAGGATACAAAATATGGCTTACTTATACATAGTATTTGACAGATATTAACTTATATTAAGCAGCAGTCAGTGCTTATGAAATAGTAACATTCTGAAGGTGGGTACATAGATAAGAAAAACAACACCATTGGCTGCTCTAGGTGATTGATTTGCATTGCAAATTACATTTGTGAGCAGAACGCCAATCAGATTGATGCTGAGCTTCATCTAATTTGAATTCAGAGATTAGATTTGTCTTATAAGGCAAGGACGTTCCAAAACCAATCAATCAAGGTGTTCCTTGCTCATTTGCATTGCAAATTACATTTGTCAACAAACACCAATCAAACTAGTGCTGAGCTAATTTGAATTCAGAGATGAGATTTGCCTTATAAGGCAAGAATGTTCAAAACCAATCAATCAAGGTGTTCCTTGCTTATTGGCATTGCAAATTACATTTGTCAACAAACACCAGTCAACTAGTGCTGAGCGGCATCTAATTTGAATTCAGAGATGAGGTTTTTCTTATAAGGCAAGAATGTTCAAAACCAATCAATCAAGGTGTTCCTTGGTCATTTGCATTGCAAAGTAGAATGATAAACTGCAAACCCCAAACCATACATAGTCTAATTTTGGAACAAAAGAAAAAATATGCTCAATAGCATGTCAGCCTATGATACTTATTCAGGAAATAACTGAAGTTATATTCCACATGAAATGCATTGCCAAACATACCCCCAAAATAATATCTTCAGGGGGAGAACTTTTTTCCAGAAAGCCTTTCAGTATTGGGCAATCCTGAAAGCACTGTCCAAATGCAGAAACTGTCAAATATGACACAAGAAACCAAATTATTTTCAATAAGAGCTCCTGAAAGTATTCCTGCTAGAGGAATAAAATTTTATATGTCTATTTCTTGGAAAGGCATACTTAATAAAGTATTGTTTTAATCTATTACTAAAGATACTGTATTAAACCAAGAGTCCTGGAATTTGTTTTTAACTGAATTTACAATCTCTATTTATGTAATGCATGCACCATCATGTAGTAGTTTTAAGGTCTTTTTTTTTTTATTTTTGGAAAAGTTGGGTAATCTTATAGATTTATTCATACTCATATTATTTTTTATATTTGTCTTTTAAGGGGGAAAATATTAATTCAATTATTATAAATATAAATAATAATAACACAGCAATATAATAAGAAAGCAGCATAGAATAATACATGAGGGTACGTCTTGGGGATTTCTGACTTCAGTTTGTTTCTTTGGAAGCACACACATCTGTGGCCAGAATTATTGCAATATGAAATGAAGAAACTGCAACTGTACAACAAGTTTACAATTATGCTGCATTGGTCAAGCACAGCGCTTGTCATCATCTCCGGTGGGGAGGCCATGATGCAGTAACCTAGTAACGGTGAGCATGATCATCATCAGGATTTCATATCATGTACCTCATGATCGCTCTTAGTGCGTAGAGAAGCTCTGCTTGCATACGTGCCTCCAATACCATCAAATTTACATGCACCTGAATAGTGAAGATAATCAGAGAAAAAAACAATGTAATTCAGAGAGTGGAATGATGCTGTACACTTTCTCAAGACAAAGTGATAAAAGTTAATACCATACTGCTAACAATAACAAATTGTGGTCAATGACTGAAGTGTGTCTGTTGTCATAAATGTGTCAGTGATCAAAATGAGTGATATTTTAGTATATAACAAATGTAAGATTTGGTTTACAAACACTTCTGATAGATCAAAAAAGGTACTATACTTGTTCTATTAATGTGTAAGGCATGTACTTGTGACAGATGTGCATGGCCATGATGAACCAGTCAATTGAAATTCAGAACCACCCCCCCCCCCCCAACCCCCCCAACCCCGGAACTGAGGCCAGGGTAATGTACTACAGGAGATCTTGATTTTACCCAAGAGCCATGTTTAAGAATTGGAACAATGCCTAAGGGGCAGGGGTATGTCAAGAGTGTGACATTTAGTGGGTCTTGTGCTTGTTGCCTCTTGTGCGTGTGTGTGTGTGTGGGGGGGGGGGGGGGGGGGTCATTTGAATGGTGTAACTAAAGTTGTTTTAAGTTGTCCTTCATTGTAACACCAGTGAAGGCCAATATCAGGTCACACCTAGAACCATCAACAAATATCAAAACTCTATAGCAAAGTACTTCAGTACCAAAATGCTCTGATGGAGTATTTGTACAATCAGTCAAGGACACAGTAGATTAATGTTGGTTTGTATGATTCATTGCATTGATAAACAACTGATAAACATCTACAATTCAAACTGTAACAGCCTAATGACTGACACACAACCTGACTTCAAGGCCTGTTAATGAGTTGGATCACACATGGATCACCAACAGCATAGTGGTTGTCACGTAGTCCCATGATTGGTACACAGTCAGCTGGCGCACATCTGATATAATAAAATAAATGCGATATTTACTATATGGGGGCCGCCATCTGGAATGACGCATAAAACTAAATAAGAGACAAGTTGTGAAACGTGTTTTTCAGATTCCTACAAATCAGGACAAAAATATCAATATTTCACAAAAATACGGTCCGTTGGTGTTATATTAAGCCAACCGATAACAAAATTCAGCCGAATTCATCGTTTATGTGTGGAAAAATCCCTTGCATACGAACACCTAATTACGCGAAGAACCTGGAACACTAAGTCGGGGTATTTGAAACCGAAATTGTCATCTAAGAGTTAGGCCGTCGCTGATTGGCTGCTGTGCTGGAATGCCAATTTTTAGTTTCAAATACCCCGGCATAGTGTTCTATGTTCTTTGCGTAATTAGGTGTTCGTATGCAAGGGATTTTTCCACACAAAAACGACGAATTCGGCCGAATTTTGTTATCGGTTGGCTTAATATAACCCCAACGGATCGTATTTTTGTGAAAGATTAGTATTTTTGTCCTGATTTGTAGGAATCTGAAAAACGCGTTTCACAACTTGTCTCTTATTTAGTTTTATGCGTCATTCAAGATGGCGGCCCCCATGTAGTAAATGTCGTATTTATTTTATTATCACGTGTGCGCCGGCTGACTGTGGATTGGTAGATCACATGTTCAAATCATACTTGCAGTTGAACTCTAAAAAGGGACAAATTGTCAAATTCTAATTTTTCAAATATAAAAAAACAAGCAGCCTATCGGCTGAGATAGCTCCGCTGTTAGCAATGCACATCACAATTAAAGAACTGAAGACATCATTAGAAAATGAACAATATGTATAGTATCAAAGCAATCGGACTTACAGTTTTTAACAAGAAGTCGAAAACATCACTTTCTACGAAAAATGACAAAAATATTCACCAAAATTAGAGAATTGAGGATATCATCACAAAATGAACAAATCTGAGGATGGTCTACATGTAGTATCTATATATGTAATATCAAAGCAATTGAACTATTGGTTTTTAACAAGAAGTCGAAAATATCACTTTTTTACCAAAAATGACAAAAATATTCACCAAAATTAGAGAATTAAAGATATCATTACAAAATGAACAAATCTGAGGATGGTCTACATGTAGTATCTATATATGTAATATCAAAGCAATTGAACTATTGGTTTTTAACAAGAAGTCGAAAATATCACTTTTTTACCAAAAATGACAAAAATATTCACCAAAATTAGAGAATTAAAGATATCATTACAAAATGAACAAATCTGAGAGAGGTCCACATGTAGTACCTACATATGTAATATCAAAGCAATTGCACTTGTGGTTTTTAACAAGAAGTCGAAAATATCACTTTTTACCAAAAATGACAAAAATATTCACCAAAATTAGAGAATTGAAGATATCAACATGAAATGAACAAACCTAAGAGAGGTCTACCCAAGGTACATATACACCAAGTATCAAAGCATTCAGGCTTGTAGTTTTCAAGAAGAAGTCGAAAAAGTAAAACATTGACACGGACGACGACGGACAATCACTCATATGATAAGCTCTGCTCGACAAAGTCGACAGCGGAGCTAAAAAAACCCATGGCAAACGTTGGATGTTGGCTAAGTTTGGCAACCAATCATATTCTGGTTTGTATGAGTGTTAACTACTAGTAACTTTTTAGGGCATTCACAGTTTTCTGTTTTCTGGATAGCGCCCTCAGTGTTGATCTGAAGTAAGCTCTGTAGGAATAACTTATATTGATGACAATTTGAGGTCATTCTCGGGACTTGTTGTCTAATGCTAATAAAATGTGTACTACTAGAACAATTGTACCACATTGATGCACAGTAAAAATACACACCTTTTCAGAGTATTCAAAGCCTCTCCAGAAAGCATCAAAATCTTTCTTGGTGGTCCTTTCTGGAAAACAGGCGACTGTTTTAATGTAAGCTTTCAAGTTCCTTTCCAGTAGGTGATTAACCTCACCATAGTCATAATCATCATGTCTAATTCCATACATACAATGAATATAGTTCCAAATTGCTCTTCTCAAAGTTGACGTATCCACATTCCTCTTCATACCCATACTACAACAAAGTGAGATGAAGCATTCAACTTAATTATACTGTATGGCCAGAAAAAAAAAAAACTCATGGAAATTTTAAAATGAGGCGGTGAGGCGATTTTTTTTTAGGAATGCTGTGAAAGAAAAAAATGTGTTTGAGACGCATAGTTCAAAATGATACGCACAGAAACGAAAAACAGAGATATTTTTTTTCTCAATCTGATGTTTTTCGTTCACTGCCAGATCCAATATGTGTGAAATCGAACAAAGGTCATAGCGTCGTAGTGATGTTAACAAAATCATGTGGGATTCACCAAATATGAAACTTCATGTATTTAAGAAGCATTTTCACACTGATAAATTGCTATACACATTTGATGATCAATTTTGATGACAAAGAAATCTCAACACCGTATTTCAGATTTTCGGCATTGAGCTATAAAAATGAAATTCAAGTTTAAAACATAAGACAGCTATTAATCCTGTTTATTCAGGATAGTCAGGTTAAAAATTATTGCATCAAATCCCCAGAATTTTAAATGGCCCATTCCTTACCTAATCAGTAGATTTTTTTGTATCGAAATGTTACACACCTAACCCAATAATCAGTAGATGTCGTGTACCCAGGTTTTTTTAAATGTTCTACCCAAACTGAATATTCCATACATGTGTTGATTTCTGAACCCCACACTTGCAGACTCAATAGAACAGTTAATATCTCTAATCAATTTATAAAATTTGTAAACATATAAAAGGCACAATTATATATAATGTATATCAAGGGTGCTAATTAAAACGTCACACAGTATTACACAGTATACAATGACAACCTGGTTAATGGTTTTTGCATGTGTACAATGTCTAATCTAATGGTAAAATAACTGCCTTGTTTGCTGTTGTTGTTATAAATATAAGACTGATATACTCACGTATTATAGGTAAGCTCATATGCCGCATGGAACTTATCATCCAGGATTGGACCAATATCAGAATACAGTCTATTCACTAAGGAGAAACCATGGTCTTCCCAAGAATAATCCTAGAAAACACAAATAGAAACTCATTGACCTACACATTGAAAGATAAATGGCACATATTGTCCTAAAGTTACTTTTACACAGAACCACATGCGTCATAAACCAATTACGTTATGAGTTTTAAGGATACTTGCATTTTTCAGTTTACATCTAATAAACTCATTATGAAGTTATAGATGCACAAGTCTGACTAAGTTATGACAATAACATACACAGGTACTACTAGGAAAAATGTATTATTTGATTGTTTTTTGTTCTATTCCAATAAAGTATACACCATGTACATGAGCTAGATCCTGAGTTTACAGAATGACTAACACATGTTAAAATAGCAAAATGCCATTTTAGTAAATTTGACTAAATGCATGAATTACAGAATATTAATTTGGTTAAAGTGACAACAATCCTATTGTGAGAATATAGATTTTATCTTGAATTAGCAAAATTAAGGTTTAGCTAAATTAGCTAAAATACAGTTGCACTTTTACAGTTGCTCAATATACTTATGAAGACAACTGAGATTAGTTTTTGCTTTACATATAACCAGCACCATATAGTTAGTTTAAATGCACACTTCTGGCATCAAAAAGAGAGTGTTGAATATGACAGCTTATGGATCAAAATAACATGTATCCAGACATGAAATTCCACCTGAACAGTCTAGTGTGTTTTGATTGCGAATCAGTGACACACCAACAACAAAGATGTCCTTATACTGTTTGAAGCTAACTCACCTGTACTCTGAAAGTAGGTATACTCGACATTGACCCTCTCTTGGCAAAATCTTCATAAGAGAAGTCTGGATCTTCAATGTATTTTGACAGACCAGCTTTCAAAACATCCACATCCACATCCACATGTTCCTCCGGATGTGGCAACACTGAAAAACAAAATTGATTACATGTGCATTGTGAATAATTCCTGTAAAACATCTCTTTTTGTTACAATTTTGCTTTAGCTAATCTATAATTCCACAAACAGTTAAAATGAATGTGAAAACAGCATTAGCAAGCGATACATGTATGTTAATTTTTGCCTTTAAGCAAAATTTGCTAAAATGACAGGTAGCCATTTTTAAGTATTTTACACTAAAATTATGCTAATACTGAAAGCCTTTGTTACTGATGCATGAGCCTTTTTTTTAGTGATGTTCTTGTAAAGATCCCCCATCCCAGCCATAAATCCAGCATATAGACTAGAACTGCATAGTATTCCAGATTTGAATGCAGGTCCAGATTTGACTATGCAAAATTAGAAAATTATTCCCAAAATAGGTTTATTTACCAGAATTTAAAATATATTTTAAAGCAATACAGTGTTGTACTGTTATGGGACTCATAGCAACATAAACCGTGCATTTATATTACATTAATTGGTTACGCTTGCGCTGCATGATGATTTTATCGCTTTTTGTCCTAGGTTTTTTACTCCCATGAGACAAATTGTCTCACAAAAAAATAAGAAAATACAAGCGAAAATTAATAGGTGCAGAATAAAATTGAAACAAACATTTGAGAACACTGTCTGCACTCCAATATAAGGGGAACAAAATACTTCATTTTTGTCTTTGGTTTCACATGGATGTGTAATTGTCTCATACTTTCTAAACAGATGGAACAATTGCGTCCCACTATATCTAGTGAGAACATTGTTCTGGCAATGTAAAAATAAAATCAATATTAGTCAAAGTGACAACTGTCAACTGTGTTTGCATGTGTATTCGTTTATTATTAAGAATACTTTATTTTGACAGACTTTTGAAACAATGTCAATGCGTCAATGGTCTTACTTACACCCTTTACCCCAGAGAGGCATTTTGTTGCTAGAAGAAAATATCTCAAAATAGGAGTACGTTTTAATTTATATGTCACTATAGTCTAGGGAAATCATTAACTTGTACAAAAATTCCCAGTGGCATGCTTGTTAACTAAGATTAGCTGGAGAAATTGATCAGAAATCTTAAAATAACAGCAGCATTCACAAGTTACAAATGGGGATATTATTGGCTCCATTGTCAACTTAGGTACTAATTATTCTAAAACACTGTTTCTACTGATCTAAAGAAGTTGACTCAGCCATAGATGATCGATGGCAGATACTATGAGTGTATTTAACCCTTATCCTGCCAGCCCCATGCACTTTTACAATGTACATTAACTTGAGATAAGAGTTAATAGTTATTCACTGGCTTTTATTGCTGCTGGTAAGTGAATTTCATTAAAATTAAATCCATATAAATATGAATTTACAATAAAACTTGTTTGACTGGAATCTTTGAATTAAATGCACATACCAGTGAAAATCTATTAACTATTCACAGGAGGAGTAAAAGACATTTTAGCTGCATTAAATAATAATGAATAAAATCATGAACCTTATTAAGTTGCCGGGGCCTAGATATAGAGGGGTTTATCTGGGGTTCAGGAAAACATGCTAGTATACTGCAAGTCATTATTTTCTACTTCACAAGCAGGCTTTACAAACTCTACAATATGTGGTATTAGATATGCATCAATGCATACCCGTAGTTAAAATGTAGACAAAATATTTTTTTATTTATCTTGATGGCATGATAAATAGAATCCTACAGGAATGCGAAGATTTAATTTCCAGTTTTAGGTCAGTGTATTTTATTTGAATATGAGATGAGACTACATCGAATGACACCCGATATAAATATTTAAGGCCAATAACATAAAAATAACATTTGAATTTACAAATGGTTTCTACATTTGTAAATTGTATAAAAAGCATTTATCAATGAAAACAAAATTAAGCAAGAAGTGATACAGTATTTACTTTAGCAGTAGTGCATGTTTCCATGGTTAAAAAAGGTGATTTAATGATTTAATTTAAACTTAATGATCCAGTTAAATGCATATTACCCCCCGGTAATAGCACAAATATGGTATACAGTAAACCACTTACATTTTCATGAATTTTGCAAGTTGAAAAATTTTGAAAAAGCAGTAAAAATTTTATTGCAGCCATTTAGAAAGGGAGTTACAGTGATCTTCTCAAATTTTTTTTTCTAGCAACATATCCATTATCATCCTATGATAGTGATACTTACATTCAACACTCTGTTTTTCTACTTTTTCAAACCTCTTGACCCTTTCTTCCTGTGTGGGTTCCTCAGCTTCAGACTCCTCTAATCTCCTCATCCGTTGCATCAATTCCTCAACTCCCTCACCAGTTTCAGGATCCTGTTATTAAGAAATCACTGTTATGAAGCTAGTATAGAAAAAATATTAAATTTGTACACCAGAAACAACCAGTAGTCTCAGTTCCTCTTTCACACGCAAAAACAACAGGAAGGAAGTTTTCTTGATGTTGTACCTGACTAATTTTCTTTATATAGTTTCAAGGCGATCAAGACATTTTCAAATTTTTTGCGTCCAAATAAAAAAGAAAGAAAGAAAAAAGTGTTCTCACAGTTCGGAAGTTCAGGTATACCGTGAACAGGCAGCTAGGCAACTATTGTGTACATGTTCATACATTCTCCAGCACAGAACAATAATGATCAAATATCAATATTATTTCAGTAATGTAGCAACATGACAGTTGACTGCATGTGTGCAGCTTTTCATCAACCTTTGAGAAAGAGACCTGAATCAGGCTGTGCAACCAGGTCATTGACTTACTTTATTCAAAAGCAGCGTTCAGTGAACTGAGGATGAACTTGTAAATGGAAATTTGTACTTTTGCATACCTGATTTCTAATCAAGTTTTAGTGTTTTACATGTCCAGAGATACAACAAATAAGTTAGAAATTTGTTTGGTGAAATTTAAGATCCATTTGGTCAGGCTAAGGCTACCCCCTTCCCAAATCCATAACAGGTTGGTGATTTTATTTTCAGTCCACCCTGTAGCTACATGTATTTTCATTGTACCAACCCCAGTCTATAATTACAGACCCTCAAATCTCTCAGCATTTAGTTTGTCTCGTCAAAAGTCAATAAATTCACGGAGGTGGAGCTACGTTGCAGAACATTTTATGTTTCTTAGATGCACACAACTGTACCAAGTATTTCTATGGCCTTTGTGCACGTTGCTGTGGAATGCAGGTCAAAGAGTCAGTGAAAACGCAACAAAATCCTGAGCAACCAAATTTATATATGTTTCACATATTAGGGTAGTCTTGTTACACTGTTCAGGAAAGTCAACAACTATCACAAAGTACAGTTTTCTGAAAGTTCTTTTGATTTCACTGGTGATGATTGCCAAGTAGTGAAAATACCTGGACATTCGGTCCTGAGAATAATCCAGCTATGTACTAAAGAACTCATTTTCACTGGAACACATTTTCACTAATAACAGCATTTTGGGACATACCCCGGGTAGTTTGTTTTGTTCAGTGATTGATATTACATTCTAAATACAGAGATAAAGGTGTTTTCTTCAGATTATATTTTTTGCTAAGTCAGCAAAAATTAATACCAGTTTTACTATTCATTCAAGAAGCTTAGCTTCATGTGGGAAATCAACCTATTTGCAAGCAGAAAACGTACCAACTGTATTGAGTCCTGACAAACTAATTCTTATTCAGAAGATCAAACAAGACTGAATGAAACCAATACTTGGATGGAAACAGGGGATCCATTCATAGTATCAAGTAGTCTTCAGTCAGTGTGTGTGTGTTTAAAATTTGTTTAATCTCATTACTACTATTTATTTTGTTAGAAGATACCCAAGTTCATGCAAGAGTCACCGGGTATTTATTTACGAGTTACACAGGTGGTGAATTTCACACTAGCAAAGAAGTACTATTTATTGCTACCAATATGTTTTACTGTAAATTGCTTTTACTCTACTTTACATACATCAACATAGCTGCTGAGGAGACCTCAAAGTTCAAGAGCTGCACACATCTTAAATTTGAAGCTATATGACAGCAAATGCTATTAAATATAGAATGTGAAAACACATTTAGTGTCATACTATTAAATTCTATTATTAGAATCAGCCAGATTTGTACAAGTTCATACGGACACTCTTGAAGAATGAATCAGTATTTTTAATATCAGGGAGGTCACAGAGGTCAATTTGAAACAGTGTTATTTAAGTTACCATAGGGTTTTTAATAAAGTGAGATTTAGTAGAGAACACCTGTAAGGTTCGCATAACCGCATTCCATTTAATTTTATTATTCAGAAACATGTGTATCAAATCTTGAACTCTGTATTTTAAAAAAAAACAGTCGTCAAACAGCATGTGATCAATTTATGTTATATACATCACATGGGACTCACATCAAAATGACTGTAATTACAGCGTTATGTCAATCTGCACATATACAATCCAATTTCTACAGCTTGAGTACAATGGTTGATTGATCCATTCCAATACTGTTTTGCAGTCATGTGTAATTGCATCATTAATCATGTTTCCCTTCAGACAAAGGTATTACAGTATTCATAGGTGAGCATGTACAATAGCCTTTCTAGAAATATTCACTCTAGGTACATCAGTTTGATATACCTTAATCTCTGGCAGAGGTGCAGGTAATGTTTAAAGGTAAATTTATACACAAATTACAGTATCACATGTTCTTTAAAATGTTATAATACTCTACTACATTAACATTTTATTTGTTTTCATTCAGCAATCATGTTCTAAAAATCATACCCCTATCACTGTTTCGTTGAAATGTAGCTTTCCTGATATACGTCAATATTTAAAGTGCTTTAACTGGCCTGATTTTGCGAGAGTTGGATCATAGGAAAAATAGTGATAATTTTGGAACAGGAATAATTTTCACAGAGGCTTATTATAGATAACTGATAATCCCTATGTTAAGCTATCATATTGTACAAAAACGTTGGCAGCATAAAATTTAATGGTCATCTTTAAAACAAAGATTGTTCCTCTATACTTCCAGATACAAGTGTCTTTCATACTGCTATAACTAATGACAGTAAAAACCTCTCAGACATGCAAATGTATTGTTACATTGCAGCCACAACACATGATTAATAGGCACTCAATGTTGGGTGAAAAAAACGCTTTTCGGCCCTCCAGCTATATCAAGAAATAGTTTCTCTGCAAGGCTTGTGAAGCAACACCTAAATCACACATCTACACTCCTAAATCACTGGAAGTAATAGCGTAAGAACAATTACGTTTCAAAATGCAGCACCAAATCTGAGTAGTAGTACCTTTTAAAATGCAGTGCAGAATTTAAGTATCAGATACTTAAATCAAAAGTGGAATTTATTGCTAATGTTTTTTTTTCCCAATTTTCAGAAATGGTATAAATGTCAATTAATTTAATATTTGTCTGTGTTGAGGTTGATGTATCGGCTGTTTTTACATTACAAGTACAAAGTTGGTATGTTACCAACATGTACCAGCACAGCTGAGGCTCAGTTTAATGTGAGGACAACTCACTGGGAAAAAACAAGTTGATTTCCGGACATTCAAGTAACTGCTGTCAAAATCAAGTTTAAACTGCTTAGTGAACAGTCGGCTCTGAGAATCGAACCCAGAACCTCCCTGGTACAAGGCAAACATGCAAACAACTGTACCATCGCCCATGTCACCTTATATTATATGTTCAATGTACAAGAATACACAGTTTCCTAAGACTCTGTCATTGTGGTGGATTAAAATCACAATGTGTGGGGAGTAAAATCCTAGTGAGTTCCAGCCATACCACTGACAGACATGCCAGGCAAGCCAGTGATATTAGGACCAAGAAAATCATGTTCGTAATCTCCTTTGGAGGCATCTTATATTACACAAGTCATGAACTCCAAAATCAAGTAAGCTAGGCAATTCTTGAGGTGATCATAAAAAGTGAACCGAGCATACACATTTATGACACTGAAAGACTTTTATGCGAGAACATTCATTAAACATATTTTACAATTTAAATAAACATTTTAATAATTACTGTAAAAGACTTGTAATTTATTTTCAATGAACAGGTAAATTCAGCGAGAATAAAATCAAGTGAAATATACTTTGCAATAATGATTTACATGAATATTATCCAACAAATTAGTGAAATTAAATTTATCCACAGTATTTACATATTTACTGCTCAGAAAATGGCTGCCAATAAAAGTTAGTTGGTAGTCATACCGGCAAAGGTACTTTGCTATTACATGTACCTTACAGTATAATGCTTATTATTTGAACATTTTTGGGGGGCGGAGCTACATCACAGAATGTTCTAGGATGTGCACAACTGTACCATGTATTTCTATGGGCTTTGTGTGAACAGGCGATGAGGCAAGTGAAAACAGCTAAAGTCAAGAAAAAGCACAAACTCAATCTTGAGGTAATTCCAAGCAACCAAATTGATATATGTTGCCCAAGTAGGGATAATCTTTTTACAGTGTTCAGGAGAGTCTCAACAGCTAGCCCAAAGTACAGTTTTTTTTAAGAGTTTTTGGCTTTTGTTTACGCTGGTGGTGGTTGCCCGGTGGGGAAAATTCCTGGATGTGCAGCCAGTAGCAATCATTTCTTGCACAAGTTCTGCTTAGATGCAGGAGCAAAATATTAAAAAAAGAATATTGGACTCACCGATTGGACATGGTTAGCATCGGCAGAGTTTTGACAGTTAGACATGTGATGATCTTTGGTGTTTGTAACTTCAGTGACTGAGGGCGGCTTCATGGTATGTCCCCCTTCCATATCGATTTCTGGATGTATTCCGCATCCGTAGACATAGCTACAGAGACTGTGGAAGTGTGTTAATAATGTAATAGCATGCACCAATTCAGATACTGACCAATTGTCTTCACCTCGGAGTAGTTTCTGTTAAAACAAAAAGGAATAATGAAAATAAAAGATATAATTGTGCTAACCATAACTATTCAAGATTTTTAATGTGTCTGGTTTGTCACGTTTTATTTTCTACTGAGGTGTAAATTGTCAATCACAGAGAAAATTAATTATAGATCACTATGTTGATACTGTATTGGATTTTGGTGTTTTCTAGGTTGTAGGCTTCAATTTAATCAAACTAAGGTAAATTTATCCAGCATCATATTAAACTGGCACCGCAATGAATGTGGTTATTTTAAATAATAATTTTTTTTATCTGCTTTATTTGGAAGAATCCATTTAATTATTAGAGCAAACAATACTGTCACCACCCACATAAAATAGTATGATCCATTACAGAATGGTGAAATTACCATTGAATTGCAAATATAGGATTACTCTAACCTAAACATTATTGTAATTACTTGAAAGAGTCAGTTATTCTGCTTCCTTCAACAAATCAATAATTTAGAAGTAACATTTAATTATGACTGAAACTAGAAGCTCACGGTAAAACCGTTCTGTATACACTGGGTATACATGTATGTGTGTGTATTTGTGTGGGAGTAAGTGTGGGTGTATTATTGCTTTCTCTCATTTGGTTCTATGGAAGGAACAGAATGATTTGCATCTTAGTATATGCCATGAAAATAGCATACAGCCACACAGTGCAGCAAGTATTCAAACTTTTTGTAAATAAGACATTTCAAATATGTTGTATATGTTGCATGAGACCCATATTTAACACAACACAGTGCAAAAACTGAGATGCTTTTAATTGAATAAAAATTCAATGAGATATAGAAAGCAAGATTTGTTTTATTTGTATGATCAGGAACATCTTAAATAAACATGTTAATTTTTAGTCTATGTCAATGTGCCAAGTTTAAGTGGAATTAATATATATGTGGTGGATAAGTTTATATCGCAAAACTAGGCGTTGGGGTGTTCTTTTCGTCACATAAAACGAACTGACTAATCATGCGGAATTGTTATTGAAACGGACATCGATTGCGTTGTGTTTTCTTGAGTTGAACAGACGTGAGATATAATTCAAATTGGTTTATTTGTACTCAACATGAACATCAATACGTTGTACAGCAAATACTTCTTGGTATAAAATATAGATCGCTAAATAATAGCTCCATGAGGAGTTGGCATCGTAGAGAGCATAGAAAGGAGGGTGTGCATAACGAGCATCAAGTTGCGAAGCTACCATAGAAGGAATTACAGCGACGGCCGGAATCGGACTTCTCACGACAGCGCTTTGCCTGGTTAATGTAATTGTCAACGTTAGAGCGGCATTTGTCTCGGTGACAGCTAATCGGAGAAGAGCCAAACACGTGTTTGTACTCTAGAATATATCATGCCAAAACGTTCCGAAAATAAAACAACGCTAATGATTGGCGCATACAAACGAAACATAGCGCTGTCATTCCATATTAGGAGTGACACGCGACTAACACGAGGCAGAACTTTGGTGGGAATTTTGGGCGGTAAACAGACAAATACCGCGAGAACGCAATGGGAAACAATGTAGCGAACGTTTGGATATAGCGTCACGGTTGCTACAGAAACCGATCTAGTCTCTCAGGACTCAACTCGTGGTTATCAAAACAATGTCTGAAATTACAAACTAGCTTGGAGAACATCATACAGAAAGTAAAATTTGTTCATGTTAGATAACTGCGCGCGACAATATACATGCATAGAAGGGATCCAAAATACTGTTGTTTTCCGTCTTTGTACAATTGACATAAACTTACCTGGATGTCATCTTTCGTCACAAGCCACGGCCGATGAGCTAACTTTTTGTTGAGATCATTAAGATGCCTCAGTTTATGCGGCACATGATGAATTCCTTTTAACCATTCTGGATCTCCACCTTGCAGCAGATATTCAGTCTCTTGAAGTCGCACTATATACAAGCACCGATGTCTCGCTGCAGCCTACAAATAAAGTATTACTCAAATAGTCAATATGCATTGCCCCTTATGATGCCTGAATTTCTAGTATCTCAAACAAGTGAACCTGTTCGATTTTCAAATTTCTATTATTTCAATGTTTTAAAATATAAAATGTAGCTTGTTTTGCTACAAATGGCTTTTGACAATATATGGAAAAGTCATAAGAAATCTTAATATAGGTGATGTTATGTCTGAAATTCCATGTTAGTTGCTTCACTACAAAAGCGTTCCATAATAGAAGCATATATAAAAACAAACTTGTATTTGTTGTATAAGAATAATTAAAATATTAATTATTTTGATCATAGAAACACATTACATAAGCACATGTGCAAGTAATAAAGTAAGTAGGACAAGGCTTGAACTTCAGAGGCATCAAAGGTCATTGCCTTAATGCCCAAGACTTTGCTTGGTGCCCCCTTACAGAAAAGATTGTTTAGCATAGTACTGATTATCAAGTTATAGTGACAGCAAATGAATGGTTAAATTACACAGTAAATTGAGTTTTAACAGAATGACACAGTATGACGTCAAACACTACTTTCACAGGGAATAATTGTTCCAAAGTCAGAGTGTTTTTACAGCTACAAAATGTCAAATTTAATGATTATATAACTGTGGATTTGTAAGGACATGGTGACTGACTTTTACTGATGACAGAAAAATACCATAACCACTTTTATAGAACTTAAGTGTTTATGTAAGAAAAATAAAACTTTTCGTTAAAATCACAAACCCTTTGAAAGACAAAGTCACCTTTCAAAAAATTTAAAAAAAGATGCACTAATGTTTAGCGAAAAAAATGATGGCATTTAATGTGACAATATACATGCAACTGTAACTCTGCCATCTCACCTAGTGATTGTATTATTGACATTGGCATACTTTCAAGTCAGCATTGTTGTTTTGTATACAGTGACTTTGAGGATTAACAGTAATAAATAGGTAGTGGTCACACACTACGCACACATGATCCAGTTTTGTCTAAATAAATAATACCTTTATGTGACAAGCACATACAAGATCCATATCAACCTTCAAATCATGGTCAAGGTAAAGCTTTCTGGACATAACTGCTTCTATATAAATTATCAAAGTGAATATCTTCATCATAAAAACAGCTTTTTGCAATGATGTACAGGCTTAGGCTGGCACAGTCAACCCCCCCCCCCCCCAATGTTTAAATACAAGAGAAAATCTCATTTCTGAGTTAAGTATTCACTGTATTAGCTGTTCTATAGAGAAAATATAACCTACTGCCTTGTGCTTTAATCACAATTAGCAATTAAAGCAGATCAATTCAATAATGAGGCCATAATTACATGTATATTGATTGATGTCAAGCACAAGAAAGAGTTTATAGATACAATAATGTTAGTTACATAGTTACACAGATCAGAGAAAAAACAACATAAAAACAAGTCATTGAAAATGACACAGTTCCCGTTAAATTAAGTTCTCTTTGTGCTCGTCATATTAAAGCAGAGGGGTTGTCGCGAGCGTGTCCTTGAAACTTGAGTTCCAAGTGATGTATACAACAGATTGTTTATTTACATCAAAACACGTGTTCCGTGTAGTAGTAATATGGCCAAAAATAAAAACAGCCGTTACTCGGCCATCTTTGATCTGATTATGAAACACACTGATATGTATGATCATAGACCCTCTAGGGTCTATGGTATGATGTATTTGCCAAATACGAATGAAAATGGTACATAAATTGTGAAAATATAGTAGTAAGGCAAAAAGTCAGATGGCTGTCAATCGGCCATCCTTGACCAGATTTTGAAACAAATTGTCATGGACATGCATCCTAACATGTATAAAGTACATGTATGTGCCAAATTTGAATGAAAACTGACAGAGCACGTCCAAGATACCGCATAAAAAAAACATGATGGCTGCCAGTCGGCCATTTTGAATTGAATCGCTGAACCACTGCATGTGCATATGTCCCACATAAGGTACTAGGCACATGCAAAGAATGAACGGAATCGGTCCACAGGATTCTGAAATATGACTCTGGACAGACTGACGCACTGACGGACGGACACACGGACGGACAGACTCAGGAACTCACAGACGGTCTGGGACATGTATCCTAACATGTATCATCTATGTACTAAATTTGAATAAAAACTGACAAAGCATGTCCAAAATACGACATTTTCAAAAAACAAGATGGCTGCCAGTTGGCCATCTTTGATCCAATTGTGAAATAAATCGTCATGGACATGTATCCTAACATGTATAATCTATGTACCAAGTTTGAATGAAACTGACAAAGCATGTCCAAAATACAACATTTTAGAAAAACAAAATGGCTGCCAGTCGGCCATTTTAAATTGAATCGCTAAACCACTGGGGCATATGTCCCACATAAAGTACTAGGCACATGCAAAGAATGAACGGAATCGGTCCAAGGGATTCTGAGATATGACTCCGGACGGACGCACGAACGGAGACCAAATTATAAGTCCCTGTTTTCGGACTTTGTCCGAACGGGGACTAATGAACATATGATAATATTTAACAAGCAGCCTATCGGCTGAGATAGCTCCGCTGTTAGCAATGCACATTTCAATTAAAGAACTGAAGACATCATTAGAAAATGAACAATATGTATAGTATCAAAGCAATCGGACTTACAGTTTTTAACAAGAAGTCGAAAATATCACTTTCTACGAAAAATGACAAAAATATTCACCAAAATTAGAGAATTGAGGATATCATCACGAAATGAACAAATCTAAGAAAGGTCTACATGTAGTATCTATATAGTAATATCGAAGCAATTGAACTATTGGTTTTTAACAAGAAGTCGAAAATATCACTTTTTACCAAAAATTACAAAAATATTCACCAAAATTAGAGAATTGAAGATATCATCACGAAATGAACAAATTTGAGGATGGTCTACATGTAGTACCTATATATGTAATATCAAAGCAATCAGACTATTGGTTTTTTACAAGAAGTCGAAAATATCACTTTTTACCAAAAATAACAAAAATATTCACCAAAATTATAGAATCTAAGATACCATCACGAAATGAACAAATCTGAGAAAGGTCTACATGTAGTATCTAAATATGTAATATCAAAGCAATTGAACTATTGGTTTTTAACAAGAAGTCGAAAATATCACTTTTTACCAAAAATTACAAAAATATTCACCAAAATTATAGAATACAAGATATCATCACGAAATGAACAAATCTGAGAAAGGTCTACATGTAGTATCTAAATATGTAATATCAAAGCAATTGAACTATTGGTTTTTAACAAGAAGTCGAAAATATCACTTTTTACCAAAAATTACAAAAATATTCACGAAAATTAGAGAATTGAAGACATCATCACAAAATGAACAAATCTGAGAGAGGTCCACATGTAGTACCTATATATGTAATATCAAAGCAATTGCACTTGCGGTTTTTAACAAGTCGAAAATATCACTTTTTACCAAAAATTACAAAAATATTCACCAAAATTAGAGAATTGAAGATATCATCACAAAATGAACAAATCTGAGAGAGGTCCACATGTAGTACCTATATATGTAATATCAAAGCAATTGCACTTGCGGTTTTTAACAAGAAGTCGAAAATATCACTTTTTACCAAAAATGACAAAAATATTCACCAAAATTAGAGAATTAAAGATATCATTACAAAATGAACAAATCTGAGAGAGGTCCACATGTAGTATCTATATATGTAATATCAAAGCAATTGCACTTGCGGTTTTTAACAAGAAGTCGAAAATATCACTTTTTACCAAAAATGACAAAAATATTCACCAAAATTAGAGAATTAAAGATATCATTACAAAATGAACAAATCTGAGAGAGGTCCACATGTAGTACCTATATATGTAATATCAAAGCAATTGCACTTGCGGTTTTTAACAAGGAGTCGAAAATATCACTTTTTACCAAAAATGACAAAAATATTCACCAAAACTAGAGAATTGAAGATATCAACATGAAATGAACAAACCTAAGAGAGGTCTACCCAAGGTACATATACACCAAGTATCAAAGCATTCAGGCTTGTAGTTTTCAAGAAGAAGTCGAAAAAGTAAAACATTGACACGGACGACGACGGACAATCACTCATATGATAAGCTCCGCTCGACAAAGTCGACAGCGGAGCTAAAAATTCATGCATGCACATATACATGTTTAGGAACAATTACAAAAGGATTCTATTTTTATAATATTTACTTTTATTAGTTTGACATAAAATATATTATTAATATTAAAATAGAAAACGAATGCCAATTTGTTTTGTCTGTGTGCATTGCAGACGCAACATCTGAGATTGCATCTTAAATAATTGGTATAACAAAGAGTTATTTCAGATTTCCTTACTTATGACACAGAATCTTCATTTCATGTCATTGGTTTGTCCCTAAAGCCCAATAATGCTAAATCAGCAAATTACTTCAAGCAATGCATTATGCAGGTGTAAATTGCTGTGGTCTTCATCTAATATACATATACATGTATGAATCAATCAGGTTTATTTGAAGGATAATTCAGTTCTCAGGAGGAAAAAAACAGACTAAATTGGTAGGGATTTATAGGTGTTCTAATATTCTCTGTGTAATATTTTCAGTATTAAATTTTTGTTTTTTCTCCCCAGAGATATAAGCAGCGGCATAGTGCGGGGTACATTATGGTATATTTTGCAGGCACAAAGCCACTTAAACCATGCTAATATGAACTAAATATATCCTAGAACACACTGAGCTTATAAAAAAAAAAAACGCCTATTCACTGATTTCTAATTACCTGTCTAAAAATCTGCTGAAGCATATTGCTTATTTGATGTACATTGAGACAAATCCGTGAAACTATGGTAATACTATGGGTATTCTAGCTGGGAATTGTTTTTTGCTGAAAGACACAAATTATGTTCATAATAATTTGTCGACAACTGTACTTTCACACGATTTTATTTTTGTTGATGTAAACACTAACTTTACAGTAATTGACTGTGTGATAGCAGTTGAAGTGCTACAGTCATCACGTCGCAAGTGTTATGATTTCGAGTAAGCAAGCAAAGTATTTTACACGCATTGTATACTTCGCTATGGGACCCATAACAACATGACACTGTGCAACGACTGTATATTTAACATATGAAAGCTTATTTATTCACTGTATTTTATTTTTGGCTATATAGATAAAGTAAAAACGTGCTAAATTAAAAGTTAACCATAGTATGTTTTCTTCATGAACCAGTGAATTTAAAGCTTAGAGAATATCCATGCAGCATCAGAATATTTAAACCTAGTGCCTGCAACATTAAATCTAAAATTAAACCCAGTGAATTTTTCACTCTCTGCAGTAATGTCAGCGGTATGAGTTGTCACTGTCATCAATAACACACGGCTGAATTGATCAAATGCTTGGGAAAGTGGTTAAGCATGTACACTGGCTGGCTAAACACGATAAAGACTGTTTTATTGAGCTTTGAATATCTCACTCACTTTTACGATGTTTTAAACATCAATTAATTTAAATTCTATATAAGATTTTAAAAGGGGACACATTTTTTTTGCCAACTTTGTCATTATGTGATTAAATATGTAGTAAACAATACACAATAAACAATAAACAAATTAACAAAAATGTAATGGGCTTTTAAATCCAGTGAGACGTATCAATTGTGCGAGGTGAAAAGGTGAAGCGAGTACTCACTGTCAGTAAAGCAGAAGAAGAAAAACATACTTACCATAATAGCAATGTAATGTCTATAGTCATATGGTAGAGGACCATCTCCACGCAGCATGAAATTCTGTGTTCTAAAAAAATGTTCAAGATACTGTGGATGGAATCCCATCACTTGGGTGATATGATCCAACCGACTGGTCTGTAGGAAGACATCGATGAACATCTTGTTCTTCTGTTTAAATTGAGAACATTGACACATTTAGAATTTTGAACAAGAAATGCCTGTCTGGGAATATACAAGGAAAGAAACAAATCCAAGCTGCTGCCAAGTACGTCCATCCGCTGGAGTTTTTACAATGTTTAACTGAGGGTTTTACCCCTTCTTGATTACATGCACCTTTTACGAAACATTCACAGACGCCAATACTTTCTAAGTGGCTGCCCTAGCTAGAACCGATTTATGAACATAAAAAACATCAGCTGATGTGAGCATGAATAAGTAGATAATACCACTATTTATGAAAGGGGTGGGCAGGGTCTAAAAATGAGGGGAACAGAATGAGAACAATGTGTCATTTATGAGCTGAAGTGACACAGACTGTATTTGCCCTTTTTAGAAAATGGCTTTAATTTATAAAAATTATAATTATGTGAAAAGTATTGAACTCTTTTCACTCGCGGGACAGACAGGAAGGTGAACTCACAAGAACATTAAAATTATATTTATTTGTTAATTAGGTAAAACCACTAGCAACAGAAAGAATAAAGCATGATTAATGAAACTTGAAATGCATCTACAAAATTGTCGTCTTTAGATGAAGACACATTGAATGTAATAAATTAAAACCATCAAAGTCAGGGAGAGATTTAAGTGCCTTGACACACATACAATTATAATTAGCATACAATGGAATGTTTTATTTTCATTATTTATATTAAAATGAGATGCAATTATATGAATTGCCATGCATTATTCATCCTGATTAAATAACACAAAACATAAGTTGGTCCAGGGACTATCAGTGCACAGCTGGCTGGTACCAAGTATGGATTTGATAATGCTGGTGGCAGGCAGTGATCAAAATAGAGGGGAGGGTGATGTTCCTAACTTGGCTCTCTACATCACAAGAGATCTTTTTTTCTGCACAAATACTTTCAACAGACCTATCACTAGCTTTATCCTCATCATCATTTCTCTCATTTTCTATCTCCCGTCGAACATTGTACTCCTGTCTTGTTTTGAATTTACAACAATTTGTACATGTCTGAGCTTTCTTTCACTGGTTCCAAAATATTTGTAGTACCCCTAACTGGATCCCAAACTCCCAACTCCTTGTGGCTGGAGCATACAAATTGTGACTCAATGCAACTAAAATACACAAGCAGCCTGTCGGCTGAGATAGCTCCGCTGTTAGCAATGCACATGGCAGTTAAAGAACAGAAGATATCATTAGAAAATGAACAAATCTGAGCGAGTTCCACATGTAGTACCTATATATGTAATATCAAAGCAATTGAACTTGCGGTTTTCAACAAGAAGTTGAAAATATCACTTTTTACCAAAAATTACAAAAATATTCACCAAAATTAGAGAATTGAAGATATCATTATGAAATGAACAAATCTGAGAGAGGTCCACGTGTAGAAGCTATATATATAATATCAAAGCAATTGGACTTGCAGTTTTCAACAAGAAGTCGAAAATATCACTTTTTAGCAAAAATGACAAAAATATTCACCAAAATTAGAGAATAGAAGATATCATCATGAAATGAACAAATCTGAGAGAGGTCTACCCAAGGTACATATACACCAAGTATCAAAGCATTCAGGCTTGTAGTTTTCAAGAAGAAGTCGAAAAAGTAAAACATTGACACGGACAATCACTCATATGATAAGCTCCGCTCGACAAAGTCGACAGCGGAGCTAAAAATTAGTACTGTTACTATCTCCACCAGACTAGTAGAAGCTGATCACATGTATTCCCTGTCCCAGATATTAGAAACCTGGGATAGCTGACCCAAATTATCTCACTTTCAGTTAAACAACATTAACATACATTACAATAGCTGTTCTAGTTTCCTCATGAGCTATTATAGGATTCCAATAAAAGCAATTGAAATTAATAACACCTTCTGATGGAACATTCTAGAATACAGTGAACATGTTAATAAAACTAATGGAGGTGGTTGAAGATAAAAATATAATTTTAAATTGCAAAATGCATGACTTATTTTGAGAGATATTAGTACGATTTATTGACTTGGTCCATCACACCACACCATGTTTGGAAAACAACTTCCAAAAGATGATGCAATTTCAACAGCTATAAAGGTCAGGACTGAAAAAACACTCCTGAAAGATGATGAAATCTCAATGGACAAAATCGGGTATGGACAGGTTTTACAGGAAGTTCTGAATAATCTCAGTCACGTTCAACAGAGTTGTGTACTGAAAAACAATGATAAGGGGGGAAGTGGTATCTGGGAGTGTTTGTTTCTTATGCTAATAACAATGTATATGACAACTGACACGTAGTACAAAATTTATCTAAACTCCTTGAACAATTTTAAAATAGCACAGGTTTAAAGCAAGACCATATACCCTCAGTTAAGCATACGAAAAATTGACAGACGAAGAAGAATGTGAAATCATTTAGGGTAATACAAGTTTATCCAATATATACAATGAGATTTTATCTCCCAGAATGCACTGCATATATGTTAATTTGAATTTGTCCCAAACTACCTTAATTTCCAACACTCTCATCACCTGTTGTTCATTTAATAATCTCACTGACAATTTACTTTACAAATTAATAATCATGCTTTCTACGAAATACCATGGTGCATTCCAATAATTGACAGGACGAAAACAAGTCTGAAATTCAATATGAAGTGGGATGCATTTCAGCCAAATTGAACACCAGTGATCAAATAAAGGTTACACACTAAGATTAATTATTACCATACTATTGTGTTGATTATACAGAGCATATTATCCCCTGTTGCTAACTATTGACTAAAGCATGCAAGGCCTGTTTTGATTGTATCAAAACAATTATCCACAAGAAAGCTTAGAAAGAACTCCTGTGTGCTGAAAAGTATTGGAGACACATTGAAACTGATTCAAAATTTAAGATTTGCTTTTCAAATGAGAACTTGAACTTGAAAACAATGTGATTCACAGTATCAAAATGTATAATACATACAGAAAATACATTTGAATTTTCATCCATGGTTTTTAGTCTAATTCCAGAGCATCTCTGTGATGAATTCAATTTAAATCTGATTTTTTTATATATCAGAAATTGGCTAATAATAGATAATCAATATGCGTGTTTATCAACATTAAACTAATAATGTCCGCTGTGGATTACCTCAATGAACCAAATGAATTATTATACAAATTAAGCAATTATTATGCATAGATTTAGGTCTGCATATTGTTTGAGGGCGCCAAACAAATATGAATTATTATTATTATTATGCAAATTAGGTAATTAATATGATCTGAAAACTGAGCAGGGATGTGCATTGTTCTAGAGCATCAATGTATCAAGTTTCATTGAAATGGAATAATTAGTACATGTGATAGTGTAAAAGCTGAAAATTGGCTAATTATGAACACATTATTACCCAAAATTAATTAGGTCTCTAAATTGTTCTAGAGCATCTATGTACCAAGTTTTATTGAAAAGTAATGAAGTAATACATATAATTATGCAAATTAGGTAATTAATATTTCACGTATCTGTCTGTGCATTGTCCTATGTATCTTTTTACGTTTCATTCAAATGTGATGACTAGTACCTGAGATATCAGTGGAAAAGACGAAATATTGACTGTTCATTATGCAAATTAGGTTAATTATATGCATGGATTTTTACCCAAAACTAATCAAATATGTACATTAGTCTAGAGCATCTATGTAACAAGTTTCATCAAAATCCAACAAATGGCTCTTTAGATATCAGTGGAACAGTTATGGAACAGCTAATTATCATGCAAATTAGTAATTAATTTGCATAGTTTCAACCAAAACCTAATCAAATGCATCATAAATAAGCATCTATGCACCAAGTTTCATTAAAAACCAATATACGGTTACGAGATATCAGTGGAACAGACTCGCGCACGCGCGCACACACACACACGCACACACGCACACACACACACACACGCACACGCACACGCACACGCACACGCACACGCACACGCACACGCACACGCACACGCACACGCACACGCACACGCACACGCACACGCACACGCACACGCAGACAGGGTAACTGCAAAGACTCCCATTGTGTGCCTTGCACACGGGAGTCAAAAATTAGGGGTATCCCTGGTACAAACTGTTTCAGTGTTGCTAAAATAACTTAAATAGTTATCATTTGGGGATATAGACATACGATTGCAGCTACATAAAACAAGTAAACACATACAGTTTTTATGGTAGCTATATACAATTGGGTCAGCAAGGATGTAACAGTGAAGCATACTGCATAGTGGTAATACATGTATGCTTTATTTTTTCATTAGGATATGTTTCTTTGGAATGTTTTTTGTTTTGTTTTCTGTTTCTCTATTTCTTGGTTTAATGAAACCCTTTTGTTACTAAGATATCAGGCCACACAGCAGTCAAGCAAAGCGACAGACGTCAGCTGGACTAGTTTGGTCCAACTTACTTCGTGGAGTATGGAACGTGGCAGACAATGAAATTCAGATGTTTCATCATCTTTTATTTAAATTATTGACTCATCACAGCTGCTAGGTAACATCCTGTTTTGTTTTCTAGTCATACGATCTGATATATAACCAAAAGATGGGAACAAACAAGAAGCTTGGAATACTACCATTTGTGGTGCCTGGTACATTCAGAACATTATTTAGAAGTTGTTCTGTCACGCAAAAATATGATATCCTGTCAATTTTACATGTGAATCTAGAACTACAACAAGTAGTAAAGTGATATCAGGTGGAATACCCTTACAGAAATACTAAGCAGGCAGAAAAAAGAGAATATATACAATTTAGAATCATGGTCAAGTTATTCCTCATATTTTCCATGTGTAAAAATAAGCTGGGTCAATTGATGCAAATATAAATTCAGTAGATTATCCATGCTGAGTAAGACTGCCTCATAAACTTGTGCAATCCACCCTTTTTTATTGTCTTGAACTTAATTTCATATCAGTGAAGTTATCCAAGCATGAAGTTATCTGTTAAACAGGAACAGGAATTTCAACACCACCTCTCAGATTCAACAGCACCCACTTGCGGTAATGTACAAAATCATACCTTTAATATATTACTGATAACACAACACATGGCAACAATATTATTAGGTAGTTAAGACGAGAGACACACACTGTTTGATCAGACTGGTCATATATACCGATACTTTAGACAAAATGCAGGGGAAATGTCAAAAAGTTATCAGATTCCAAGGATTACAAGGGTTTATATAACATCAACTATCTTATCCTCTAGGGGTCTTGTTGGGGGTGTCAATTTAATAGTATAATATGCACTAAACAAATACTGTGCACTTCACCTGGTTATAAAATGTTTTAATGTGATATTGGGCAAACTCAATATGTATTCTATTTAAAGCACATCACCAGTAGTGTGCACAGAATCCAAGGAAGGTATGAATTTCAAGTTCCATGTTTCATATGCATCTTATGTGTAGTACTGTTTTTGGATTAATTATTAACAGTTTTTTAAAAGCTTAATTTAGTGCATATTAAACTCAACAATAGAAATTTGAAACACAGTGATATCTGGCAACATTAAATCCACTAAAAAATAAAACCAAGGGAATATTTTCCTGTTTACAGACAAATGCATTTTTTACACATAATTTGAACTACCACAGAGTGTGGTGCTTTAAATACAAAAAAAAAACTCATTGGTAAAAAATGTTCACAACATACATTGGACGCAGGCTTTTAGCCAGCCACTGTCTACCAGTCATTTTAGACAGTCACTCCACATTTTACAAAGTACAAAATTTCATTTGACATGCAAAATTACCAGTGAATTACAAAATAACCATAAAATAATCAACAACAAAACTATTGTAAATCTGTGGTTACATACTAGAGACTGCTGTCTTTCATTTCAATAAAGGTTTTAAACTTGCATGTTCTATTTTCTGGTTATAACCCTGCTTTGACGTACATGTAACTCATGTAAACACTCCTAATCAAGTACAGAATGCAGTACATTGCTAGATTTCGTGAGGTCAGGAAAGGTGTGTGAACTTTACACTAAACTGTCTATGCATGTGACGGCCAGTAATTGATGTACATAACCAAAGACCGTTTTGAATCTAAATATACATGATCTTAGAAGCAAAGGTTTGTTAGGACAAAGTTCAATAGCTACAGACCACATACTGGTAGTACTGATTAGAGCATCAGTTGGTTTGTGTATTGGAGCTAAAAAAGACAGTGACAATTCTTTGATGTTAGAGGTTTTTCGAAGGATAAAGTTGATTCCTTAGTTATACCATATTTGTTCTATTAGAAGTGTACCTCCAATAAAAGCAGATAAAGAACAAAAAATTGCATTTGTTGCATACTGATTCATTTAAAAATTATTTACATAAATGTATGTGCTAACAATAATTAGCAAATGCGTTCTTAGTAGTATTTTTTAACTCCATTATCTGTGCAATGGATACGACAACCACAATCATTCTACCCGGTATTAGTCAGGCCACCTAATTTCTAATAAAATTATTTTTTTCCTACCAATCCAGCAAGAAATTGAAAGATAATGCAATAACTGTTTGTATCTGTGGAATTGGGGGGGGGGGGGGGGTTGACTTGGAAGAGGTAGTGGATACAAAAAACACAATACAAAAACTAAAGTCTGATTGAAACAAGAGGAAGTTTACTAAAGATTACACTTAACTCGTTGCCATTGGTACTGACCCGAAAACTGACACTTGTAATTTTATTATATATAGTTACCTGAGACCACCCTACTAGACATGTTTTTATTCAGATATCGTACACAGTAAACACTCAGAGACATAAAGAAATGACATGTCTATATCCCCAAATGATAACTATTTACACAATTTGAGCAACACTGAAACAATTTTAAAATAATCACGCTTAAATATTTGCAAAAATGTGTGGTTAAATTGTTACATCAGATATACTAGTGATACTAGCTAAGGCGAATCAAAGTAAAATGTGAATATTTGCAACAGTATTTAGTCATAGTGACCTATGAAATTAATCTAAAGGATCATGTATATTGGTTTTATAAGACAACCAAGTGTTATCAATATCCTTACTCTGCCTTTTTTAGGATTGTCATAGCAACCAGACAACACAGAATACCAGGGTGATGAATGCCACATCACTCACCATCAATGAGGTTTCACCTTATGGCTAAAATTTGTCTCTATCTGGAGAAGCATAACAGGCAATGAATTTAACCCTTGCATTGAAATTATCACCAATTTATAAGTTACTGTACAAATAATGACATCATTATCAGATAGAAAAATGATAAATCTTATAATATTAAACAAAGTATATATTTATAGAACTTAGGTGACAAGAAGTGCGAGGTCATCAAAAGATAAAACAAGGTACAGATGGCATAAATCAATTGCATGTTTCTCATTAGGTTGATTGAATGGCAGGAGTTATGAGATACATTTACATCAAGATTTTCTACTTCCATTTCACTGAGAAGTGAAAAAGTAGACTGATGGTAGTCAAAGCAACATACAACAAATGTAAATGCACAACAACAGTGGCACTTCAATCACAAATTTTCTAAAAACCCAAATTAGGTCATCAAATATAACAATAGTGGCCAGTTTATTGAATTTTGTGTGCCTAAAATCCATGAATGCACCATTCAGAGTAAACTGTGGTACTTTTTAGTTTTAGTGAGAATGTTTGTGAGAATGTTTAGTTTGGAATTCATTTTCCCAGAAAAGACTTTTTGGGTGTTTTGTATGGAATTCATTTTCACTGATTTTTGATGAGTTGAATGTAATACATTGTATATGGAAAAAATGGTATATTCGTTGAATCCCTTCAGCGAAAAGAGCGACAATTATCTCCAAACGAAAATACTGTATTTTACAGTACAATTCCAATTGCTCTGCAGTTACGCTATGTTTTCAAATTAAAATGAAGTAAAATAGGTATAAAATACCATTGCTTTGCTATTTCTCAACAGCCCAAACCAAAATATTATGCTCACAGCTGACAGGTACAGAGTATATCTAAGTTCTCTTCATAATAGGGTTGGCTGGTACCCAATAAGTTACTCATTGGACAATCAATGTTTGTTTGGTGACATACCGGTACATAAAGTACGTAGAAAGAAGTGGTACAATGATTTGAGACGACAACTAAGAAAGGACAGTGTACTTTATAGGTGATTAGAACATAAAGGTTCATTATGTACAGAAAAACAAATTTTAAACAGCAAAACAATAAACTTCTGCGCTTTTATAAAGAAAAGACATATACACATGTAATGGACAATCCAATAAAGAAACACAATAAGGAATAAGTTTAATGCATTGTTTGTTAACGGTAACACACAAAACCAGATTAAACAATTCTGGAGACTGTTGCTCAAAAGAGCCAGTGAATGGAAACGCCTGATCACCCAGACAGACCTAGACCTTTGAAATTGTTATCGCTAGAAAGTTGAAGGGTTTCTTCACACCTATAGTGAGGTAAAACTATCTAACAAGTCTAATCCTTAACATTTTCCACAAACAATTGCAAGATCCTCCTATTATTACAAAACAACTGGGAGTCAGCCATTCCAAATGATAAGAATGGCTGAAATCACATAAATTTGAAAGTAGAAATAAAACATTTAGATATTTAGAAAACTTACCACTTCATCTTTAGTTTCCACTGGCACCACCTGTGACATAAAAATAAGAAAAAAAAAAATATTACTAATTGGACAAAACATGCACTTTTTCAGCAAGGAAAGCATACAGAACAAGTACACTATGTTTGCTAAACCACACTAATTTTGTTTATAAATTTAATATACCGTATTTATCCGGCTAAGAGCCCATGCCCGGACAAACGCCCACCCCCCACTTTTGATAAAATAAAGGAGTTGAGGTCATATCCTAGCAAAGGCCCAGGGGTGTTTTTTCTACACCTGTAATAAAATTAAAAAAACAAAAACCTATTTTTGTTCGTTGTATTAACAGAGTACTTTCTTGCAGTTTGTTTTGATTCTGATAACAAAATTTGAAAAACAAGTCATTGAAAATGACACAGTCTCCGTTAAGTTCTCTTTGTGCTAGTCATAGTAAAGCGGAGGGATTGTCGCGAGCGTGTCCTTGAAATTTGAGTTCCAAGTGGCGTATACAACAGATTGTTTATTTACATCAAAACACGTGTTTCGTGTCATAGTAATATGGCTAAAATAAAAACAGTCGTTATTCAGCCATCTTTGATCTGATTATGAAACACACTGATATGTATGATGTATGTGCCAAATACGAATGAAAATGGTACATAAATTGTGGAAATATAGTAGTAAGGCCAAAAAGTCAGATGGCTGTCAATCGGCCATCCTTGACCAGATTTTGAAACAAATTGTCATGGACATGCATCCTAACATGTATAAAGTACATGTATGTGCCAAATTTGAATGAAAACTGACAGAGCACGTCCAAGATACCGCATAAAAAAACAAAAACAAGATGCCTGCCAGTCGACCATCTTTGATCCAATTGCGAAATAAATCGTCATGGACATGTATCCTGACATGTATAATCTATGTACCAAGTTTGAATGACAACTGACAAAGCATGTCCAAAATACAACATTTTCAAAAAACAAGATGGCTGCCAGTCGGCCATTTTGAATCGAATCGCTAAACCACTGCATGTGCATATGTCCCACATAAAGTACTAGGCACATGCAAAGAATGAACGGAATCGGTCCAAGGGAGTCTGAGATATGACTCCGGACGGACACACGGACGGACGGAGACCGAATTATAAGTCCCCGTTTTCGGACTTCATCCGAACGGGGACTAATAAATGTCAATTGCGTAAAACGAGAAGTGAACGCGAAATAGCTGTGACATAAATAGAGCAGCGCGTTCACCACTGTTTACGTAGTTAGCATCGCCGACAATGAAACCAATGTTGCAATATTGTAGCAACCCGTACCTGGGAGTGTGGTTTAAAGCACGTTGTTTTGGCTTTATTAAATATTTGCGATTGATGAACGAACGCCTAGTCTGATAAAAAAGCGATGTTGAATTTACCTCCATGACGAAACACAAGTAGTGATGTCATTCTTAGCCAATCGGTAAAGCGGATGCGTAAAGGTCAAAGATGATTGCCAGACGGTAAACAAAAGCATCGTGTGAGTCGTTTGCCGCAACCCCATTTTTCTTGTCTCTTTATTCTGATTAAACGTGAATTAAAAGTGCCAAGCTACCAGACAGCGAAATCCGTGGATTAAATGTGCTAAGTCCAAACTGTGTGGGACGACATCGACAAACTTCAAGACGAAGCTATAGGGATTTTAGTTCAATCGCGACAGTGGCGCCGACTTGGAATTTCAGGGTTTTGACTTTTATGAAGATAGCAATGAACGTACAAATAGAGATCTTAGAAGGTTTTGTTTTCTAACAACTATGAACTTTCGTAATTTTACTGCGTAAATTATTATTGATCTTGTATGGCCGGAAATAATTCACACGTATGGGGTGGCGTGTTTGTCGACGGGGATATTCTAATTCAAATGAATCTTCACTGTCGATTTTTATTATTTTTGGTTTTAATATTTGTCACATTCTAAGCAATAAATTAGTTCTTGTTACACTTCTAATGCTGCATATTGTTCATTTATTTTTGTTGCATGTTTTTATTTGCCGTTTTTCTACCTGTCGCAGTTCGATCTGCGTGTTGCCAATTTTCGCGATTTTTCGGTTTTTTTTTGCCAGGGATATCCAGAAAAACGCTCACCCCTTCTTTTTGGCAATTTTCCATGTTCAAGACCCTGGGCTTATACCTGGATAAATACGGTATGTACATGTATGCATTTCAATGCAACAAATACAGTACTCAAATTATTATTAATATTCAACAACATTTTTGCTGGAAGAAAATGTAGTAGAGTCAAAAATAATTTAGTATTGGTACAGTAAATTGTACATAAAGGCTATAGCATGAAATGTCCTTTCTACATATTTCTGAATTCACTTGTGCATAGATAGGGTGTACCATGTTCTAACTGAATTCACTTGTGCATAGATAGGGTGTACCATGTTCTAACTGAATTCACTTGTGCATAGATAGGGTGTACCATGTTCTAACTGAATTCACTTGTGTATAGATAGGGTGTACCATGTTCTAACTGAATTCACTTGTGCATAGATAGGGTGTACCATGTTCTAACTGAATTCACTTGTGCATAGATAGGGTGTACCATGTTCTAACTGAATTCACTTGTGCATACAGTATGTAGATAGGGTGTACCATGTTCTAACTGAATTCACCTGTGCATAGGATAGGGTGTACCATGTTCTAACTGAATTCACTTGTGCATAGATAGGGTGTACCATGTTCTAACTGAATTCACTTGTGCATAGATAGGGTGTACCATGTTCTAACTGAATTCACTTGTGCATAGATAAGGTGTACCATGTTCTAACTAACTTCTAACATGCCTGCAATCATAGACAGGTGTATAATCAATTGTTTATGAAGTTACATTTTGGCGATGATGCTGTTATTTTTAGTACATGTATCAGTGAAATTTACATATAATCAAAGTAACATAAAAAGAATAACAGAACAAAATGTCAGGCAATTTCATGCATTAACTCCAAATGACAACGTTCACATTCTAATCTCTATAGAGAATAGACATTGTGATTTCTAAATGTTTGAAACGACTCAGCCATATTACAGATACATTGTATTTGCGAGTAAGTTTAAAATATATTCAATCATTACACAACACGGGTATAACACACAACACAGGCATAACACACAACAAACTTGGTAATACATGTACATTACTGAGAACTTATTTATTCTGGTCAGTCAGTTTTAGTGAGAATTACAAAATTTTGTAGCAGTCAAAATTACGTTGAAATATGGAAACCAACTATTAATCAAGAAAACCCTTCAATTATTAATTGTGATCATTTCTGGCACTGAAAATTTTTGGTTCAATGTATTACTTATAATACAGTACTGTATTTGCTCTATTAGTGGCTAATGTGTTTATGAAAATGGCAGAGGTGTGTCTACAGTCAAAATAAGTTGTATGATATGATAAAGACACATACCCCAGGTAATTTAAGGTTTATGTGCTTCAAATAGAGCAAATATGGTAACTAATCACTAAAATCTAGTGTCAAGTCTTCACACTGTGTGGTATCTTCAATATGGGACCCATGCAACATATACAACATGAGTAAATACTAACATGTGTAGCAGAACAACTACAGTGCATTGAAAGCATTTTTCAAATTTTTAATGAGACAAAATTATTTCACTTTCAAATCATATCAATTAATTAAACTGTGATTACTGATGGGAAAACATGAATAATCATCAATATTCTATACAGGAAGTATTCAAGTGAAATAACTTGAGTAAATTCATGTTTTGAATCAATATGATGCAATCAACCATGAGTTTAAGCATCATTAGATCAATGTAGAAAATTTCGGATTATTTTGGTGCTAAACCATAATGGCCGGATACAGTGGAAAAGCTATAAATTGCTCATAAAAATACTGCCTCTACAGACAAGTACATTTATACCCACCGTCTAATTTCTTCCCTTGTGTGTCTTAACTTCCCACTTGAAATATACCCAATGACACTAACTATTAATGCAGTGTAGATTATTAAAATAAACAATACATTACCCTATTTGCTCTATTAGTAGTGACTATGCTTTATACATAAATGACAAAGATGTGTCTATTTTCAAAATAGTAAGCCATATTCTAATCATCCAGCATACAATAAATGCAAATTTAAATTAATTTATGTGTGCTTCTAAAATAAATGCGTTAATCAACCCCAAATTGTGGTTTTCATTCAAAAATAATTTCAGCTAAGCTAGATGTACGGAGATAACAAAAAAAGATATTTTTTTATTTTTCAGATTTAATGGTAATCAATCATCTTTCTCGGTTATGTAAAGTCATAATTAATAATTTATTAAAGTGATAAAAACACTGTCACTAATTTAGATGAATAATCTTTGAATATTTTATGAAGCATTATTTTTTAATCGCAACACATGTAAATGTATTTGACAAATTTGGTATGAAACATGTCAGCATAAAATTGTTTATTTCCCTTGCCCTAAAACCCTCCTGAACCAGAGCTGAAGTAGATTAACTGTGAATGAATTTAGTTTGCTGACAGCTAAGCTATTATGTTCCATTTGTACATCAGACAGCAACCCCCTCCCCAACTAAGTTGCATTCCAGAGGCATTCCGGAGTATGAGCAGCAGGCATGTAAATACATGATATTATTAACACAGACTATGAAAAGGCCACATACAGTACAAGATACTGAAGATAAAACATTTATTGAAGTCTTCAAGTCAAATCTTACATCTTTTTTGTTCAGTAAACAAGAAAGATAATGTTGTCTTTGAGAATCAGTTTATCCTTGGATGGATGAATGGTCTGATACTCAAGAATGAATACAAAGGAAATTCCTCTAAGAGAAAGGTTAAAAGGAAAATCAATACATCTCTGATGAAAGGCCATTTTACTTGGCTGATATAAGACATTTATAAAATGACAGCAACTCCATTCACTGTTATCAAAGTTTTAACATAGGGTGGCGGTCAGGCACTCATCTGACCCATAAAAATAGAAGTTTCTGGTTCCCCAGTTGCTAGGTTACCATGTCTGCAACAGTATTGGTAAGTGAAGAGGGGTTATTATATATACTTTCTGTCATCAGAAATGTGCAGTTCTGCAGTCTTTTACTGCTCACTTCAAGAGAGAGTGTACATGTAGCTGCCAAATGTTCCTAACAAGAGTGTGGTTTGAACTTGCCTTGGCGCAGCTCAATATTTCCTATATTATTCATATATGCTTGGGCAAATTTTATCAATTTTTGGCTTTGCATGAAATGGTTGCCCTCTCAACTTCAAAGTCCAAGCACTGCAAGAAATATATTCAGTCAGTTGCACATATTGATTTTAATACCTGGGTTCATCCATACATTCACATACATGAATGTATGCATGAAAACAGCCACATAAAACACACAACAAGCAATGGTTTTATACAGGAATGGTCATAATCCAATAAAACCAACACTATCATATAGTCAGTAGCTAAACAGCCACAAAAGTCAAATCTCACGTTTGGACAGATCAATATATTTTAAGTTGACAATCTATAAAGAATATTTGATGCCTGAGGTCACATTTCATCACACGATCAGATATTGATCACAATACCAGATCACAGACACGTGTCAAAGTATCACAAGGATATTTATATAAACAATTCATGAAATTCATATACTTAGCATTGAACAACTCGCTTGGCTCTCAATCAGTCTTATAACAAAATTAAGAAATTAGAAAGATGATGTTACAAGTTCATGTGCAAGCTATGAATAAAGCCAACAAAAGAATTTGCCTTGATGCCCCAAAAGTTTGCCTTGATGCTAAGGCTATTTTAGCAAATTTAGCATTGAATATGGGTGTCCCATTGAGCCTAAGCCCTGTTTGTGCTTTGTGTAATTTAGATTTGTCTTTTATTATTCACTGTATTTCTATAAAAAAAAATCTTGACATGCACTATTACACAGACTTGTATTAACGGAGATATAAATTACATAGAACACGTAGCTATCCCTGAAGTTTAGACATATACAAATAATTTCAAATTTAATGCAAAACTATAATTATGAAACAATAGTGGAGTATCAAATGCTTTACAAATCTTTTGTTGTTTGATCAACAGGTGGGATGGACATTGAAATGTCGCTGACTCACTGGTGACATCATCACTATATGGGAATATGGTGTGATGCTTGTGACACCAATCACTGACAGCCAACATGATATACCATTGTTGCAAATGTGTATCAGACTGTGCAATCTCTCCATGAGTTGGTTTTGAAACCCAGTATGGGATTCTGAGATACATTACCAAGGATATTATTACAAGATAAATCATTTGCTTCATTGAACACATACAACAATGCATATTTCCACTGAGATCAGTGACCTTTGATGTGTATCACCAGTGATCAGTCAAGTAGAAACAGTCAAAATATTTTATCAGATTTTCTCAATTTTTGCATGATATTTTCATACAGGACATCTGTTGTTCAAACTCAGGGAAGACATTATACTGATGAATAAGGTGACCAAGTTTGATAAAGTTTGGAATAGAATTAGTAAAGTTATTATGCACACAATAACAATTATTAACGACGACGACGACAATGACAACAACAACAACGCCAACGCCAACGCCGGACAAAATTTTTCCCTTAATATACCTTTTCCTTCCATCTTTGATGGTACGGGCAAGGTAAAAAAGCAAAAATGCTGGTACCAGTAAAACATTCTAGACCTTAAACTAGAGGCGTCAGGTAAAGATACATTGTATCACCTATAACATTTCAGTAATTAACTGGCCTTTTATGTAATCACTTTGTTTAGAATAATTACATTTTTCTGAAAATTCGGCTGGTGACCCCCAACTATTTTTAAAGTCAAATCCTTATATTTCCCAAGATGCCAATTTATTGCAAAATGAATAAATTCAGGCTATTTGTATTTTTGAACAAAATGTCTATGGGTCACTTTGCATGATATAGAAAATATGACAAAAAGAAAAGAAATGATGCAGATTGATGAGAGCCAAACTTAACTGATTTGACCAGCGAGCACAGAGTACAGATGACGTTATGCCTTTTAATACGTGCATATCAACATGTATATACAGAGTTATCAGCTGGTGACATGCTGACAGCTGTATTCTTATTGTAATTCTAGCCATAATTTCAAACAATGAAACAAGTGTCAGGCAACATGATATGATGTGTGATTGGTCACATGTACAATAAGCTTTGTCATTACACCCCTAAAAATGACAGACTATGATGGAACACTTGAACAGAATTTGGGTTGAGATGTGTAAATTGTAATTTAGTTTCAGGATTTTTCGGATATTCTAAATCATAGGAAAAACAGATTTCACTGGAGTTTATTGGAAACAACATTACTGTTCATGCCAAGATGCAATGAAGGTTAAATTACATGTACAAATGTACATGATGAGCTGACAGATGGGTTTATAAGAATAGCTCATTAAGTTGAATATGAAATCAAAGTTTTGTAGTGTATTTGTCATAAATTTGCATCTAAAACACATGAAAATTGCACTTGCTTTTTATCACAGGCTAGTTTCAAGTTTGTCACAAGTATGTGGAAAGGGATTGCATTAAAGTTTTGATGCCACTTTTTGAAGTTCAATGTGTGATCCCACGTTCCCATTTTGTCTAAAAGATAAACAAGTAAGGGTCATCCTGTATAGCAAGCTATTGAACTTGAACAGTCCAATGACCTAGTTTACTTAGACAATCTGTGGATTGTAATTGATAGTGGCCTGATCACAATAGACAATACAGTAACATATATCATTGTTCCTTACAGCAAAAGGGACAAACATGTTATTGCACAGCTAGTATTTAACCCCCCCCCCCCACCTACCTACCGATACTGCCCATGGTTGTTTGCAAGGCTATTCATAAGAAGCATAAGCAGCCAAATTTCCCAGGCTAGTTAAACCATTTTCCAAGTAATTTGAAATTTTAATTGATAATTGGAATATAGACTTACGTTACTAAATTGATCTCCCTACACTACTGAAAACCCTGGATAAGTGTCAAATTAAAATTCTACACTAAAAAAGGTTGACTTGAACCTTGGCTGAATATACCAATAAGGCATACATGACTGTAGGCTGAAAACACTAAGCAAAACTGATAGTCACAGCTATAAGCTGCAACTATAATAATGAATAAGTTTAGTCTGGAATTGGCACAATTCTTTTGGATTTCCAATGCCATACTCAATTTCAGAAAACTGAAAAAATTTACTGAAATCAAAAAATGTCCTAGTATATATGTAATTTCAAAGCATGGTTCTAAAGTGCAGCAGCCTTGGATAATATGCATGTGCTCTTCATTTACTTATTTCAAAAGAAAGAAAGAAGGAAAGAAAGAAAGGACAGATTTGACGATCTAGGCTTTATTATTATTATTTTCAGTACACCTACTATAATTTTCTGGGAACTCATTTGGTAATTCATGTAATTTCAAGATTCAGACGACCACCACATTTCCTCAGAGGGTAAAAACAGAACCATCATATTCCACCAGAATGCAAAAACAGAGCCATCATATTCCACCAGAAGGTAAAAACAGAGCCATCATATTCCACCAGAAGGCAAAAACAGAGCGATCATATTCGACCAGGAGGTAAAAACAGCCAACACATTCCACCAAGGACCAAAAACAGCCATCACATTCCACCAGGGGCCAAAAACAGAGCCATCACACTCCACCAGAAGGCAAAAACAGAGCCATCATATTCCACCAGGGGCCAAAAACAGAGCCATCACACTCCACCAGAAGGCAAAAACAGAGCCATCATATTCCACCAGAAGGGAAAAACAGAGCTATCATATTCCACCAGGGGCCAAAAACAGAGCCATCACACTCCACCAGAAGGCAAAAACAGAGCCATCATATTCCACCAGGGGCCAAAAACAGAGCCATCATATTCCACCAGAAGGCAAAAACAGAGCCATCACACTCTACCAGAAGGCAAAAACAGAGCCATCATATTCCACCAGAAGGCAAAAACAGAGCCATCACACTCTACCAGAAGGCAAAAACAGAGCCATCATATTCTACCAGAAGGCAAAAACAGAGCCATCATATTCCACCAGAAGGCAAAAACAGAGCCATCACACTCTACCAGAAGGCAAAAACAGAGCCATCATATTCCAACAGAAGGCAAAAACAGAGCCATCATATTCCACCAGAAGGCAAAAACAGAGCCATCATATTCCACCAGAAGGCAAAAACAGAGCCATCATATTCCACCAGAAGGCAAAAACAGAGCCATCATATTCCACCAGGGGCCAAAAACAGAGCCATCATATTCCACCAGAAGGCAAAAACAGAGCCATCATATTCTACCAGAAGGCAAAAACAGAGCCATCACACTCTACCAGAAGGCAAAAACAGAGCCATCACACTCTACCAGAAGGCAAAAACAGAGCCATCATATTCCACCAGAAGGCAAAAACAGAGCCATCACACTCTACCAGAAGGCAAAAACAGAGCCATCATATTCCACCAGAAGGCAAAAACAGAGCCATCATATTCCACCAGAAGGCAAAAACAGAGCCATCACACTCTACCAGAAGGCAAAAACAGAGCCATCATATTCCACCAGAAGGCAAAAACAGTGCCATCATATTCCACCAGGGGCCAAAAACAGAGCCATCATATTCCACCAGAAGGCAAAAACAGAGCCATCATATTCCACCAGAAGGCAAAAACAGAGCCATCATATTCCACCAGAAGGCAAAAACAGAGCCATCATATTCCACCAGAAGGCAAAAACAGAGCCATCACATTCTACCAGAAGGCAAAAACAGACTTTTGTTGGTTCTTATTAAAAGCAACAATCCAGGGAATGAAATTCCTGAATACCATTGCCTAGGATACCCAATCTGAATGAGGTACTAAGTATAATAAGTTATGTTGAAATATCAAAGCTGCAAATCACTCTCACCTTGGACCCTTAGAAAATAGATAAACTCAGTGATTATCTTCTTTGAGTTGCAGTGTGATTTGAAAATTTGTGATATCAGTAACCTTTGTCATATATACATGTACTGCTAGTGTTGTCACAACACTTACAATTTAAGCAGAGGTACCATCGTGTTACAGAGCAGTTAATTGTTTTGTTGACTCTGCCGAATCTATGGCAAAGACCATCAATGGTTATTGCACTCTGAAAATAAAGAGGTCAGCCATCTACCAGTATGTGATGAATGTACATGCATACTCTTAGTGCAACAAAGGCATGCATTCATCTTTATAAATATTTATAAATTTCACAGTTCAAAGTGCAGTGATAGGTTTTTATTGGCTGTTTGAATAATATTGGAATATTTTCAAATGACATTAATGCGCACTGTGCTCTCGATGGATTCAACTGTCATTGAAATTTGAGTGTTTTGGAAAAAGTTAACATAATATTATTTTCTGGGCTTAAAATATTGCACTAGTGCAGGCTAATGGCACCAGTGATTTATTTATTTTACCAGTACCAGTCTTGGTTTAAATAGCCTCAGCCTCCTACATGTATGTGCACGTGCAAAAACAAGCCAAGTTTGTAGAATAATGAGCATTATTTCATTTTGACATCAAAGAATGTAAATGAAAAAATTCCATAAACTTTGTAGTTGCAGGTTTAATCATTTTACAGGATTAAAACTTCAATAGAAGACGAAATATAAATCAAGTGTTTACAACAAATACAGTTCCAGTGCACATGCAAACAGTATGCAATGTGAAAAACTCAGAATTTCAGAATACCACCTATAGATCTGAAGCACTGACTTCAAATCCCGGCCACACAACAGACACGAATCTGTTATCACAGAGTCAGCAGCGAAAAATGAGAAACCGGTACGCCAATTGTCACATAAATCACAAAATAATATTGAAAACTATAGTGACATTCATCAAAAATAAGCTACAAAATATATACCTGATTCACAGCAATGATGTCAGATTTGAATGATGCCGTTGTGGAGATAAAATTACTTGCACACTTTCAAGCAGTGAAGTTACAAACAAAGTGCCAATGTAAGAAGACGTACAGTGACTGAATAGCATTACGGGAGGGCACTGACCTAGTAACATACATTAAATCATGTTCTACATACAAGACACTGACACTAGTCGACAGTGAAGCACTGTATTAAATGCATCAATTATTCACTGAGCCTTAATTTCGTTTTTTTCACTGATAAGTGACATCTGTGATTCACTACAAATTTTGTAGCAGTTAACATTTCATTGGGGCACAGTTTCTAATATCTAAGAGCACAGTGTCATTCAACATTAAATAGTTAACACATATAGACTGCTGATACTGATATCTCTCAATTATTTCTGTGGAGGCTTTCAGCAGGATGTGCATCTACAGCAGTTACGGAGATGTGTAAGGTAAGGTAGACAAGTAAATGACTGCTGAATCTAAGTCAGTTATGTGACAGTTCTTGCGACAAATGAATTTCAACTTTCACACAAATTGAAATATTCATATAATGCTTAAAAAGAATTTGGATTCAGAAGTGAGGATTTTGGTCAAGTTTTCCTGATAAACAATTGAGTTTTCTCAAGTAAATATTTCTGTACAGATAATGTTGGGTGAATAATTTAATGAACATTTTGATCTAAAGTTTAAAAATTAATCTTGGCTTGTGACTTCTGTAGGGAAAAACAATCAATTGCCGATAGCTTAGGACATTTTATCACAATGGCAATGGGTGTCAATGGACATTTCTAATTATTTGCCATATTTTGGGTGTAAAACAGTAGATTTAACTGGAAACACTTCGACCCTTTGTCTGAAAGAATTGAATAAGTTCGGGGATCATCTGAATCTCTATCTAATGATAGAATAGTGAGTGGTATGACATGATATTACTACCACTACCCTCATAGTCTTGCAAGTCTGAATGCTACTAGTATGACAAATATAATAAGTACTACATGTACATGTGATATTATTCTGAGAGATACAAGAATGAATACCTGGTTATCGTTGCACTCTGGATCATCCCATATATAGTTCCTGGTAACCTCTTCTTTTAAGTACTCAAAGTAGTGATGATCAAATGCGTTAACTGGTCCATCACAATAAACAGCCATTTTCATGTAAATTTTAGTATATATTCTCAGTCAATTATGTAAATATTGCACTTTATATTGTACGACAGCACCCATACAGTGTTTAAATTCACTTATAAACATGCAGCTTCAGTTATTGGCAGTTTTGTAGCACGTTTACGACATAAGTGCTTACGTTGACAGCATAAATAAGATCTGTCTTCAACTCAGATTTAAAAAGATGATGATGCTTGAATTTAGAGTTGTGTTTAAGTTTGTCCCCAGCTTTAGTCACATCATTACCAGAAGGAATACAAGTCCAGTAACACAGATCTTCATGTAGTGAAACCCTTCACAATTTCACCTGAATTAGAATATATGTCGCACCTCGGCAGTGGTGGCAGTTAAATGGAAAACACCGGCTGGTCTTATGACGAAAATGGTTGAACATTAACTTGGTGGCACAAACATCAGCTGATTGTGACAAGCCAATAGGATGGATCATGAGCAGATTTAAATCTATTTAGCAGAAAAATATTTTTCAGATTCAAGTCAACATCAAGTGAACACTTGAGCTGTTTACCAAGTTGTTCCGTAATGGTACGGAATGAGCAGTTCAAATCTGACAATAGACTGAGAGATTTAAATGTTTCAGTTAAGATGCACAGAATAAAATGACATATACAGCAACATCATACAAGATAATAGTCAGACCAGCTGGGACATGCTCTACTGTACAATGCACTCTGCTACTTGCCCCAATTTTCAACCAAACACGGTATTCTGATTCACGTTGACCAGTCAGCCAGTGAGACAAATATTACAGTTTACAGTTCCAGGTAAATTAAGATGTATCCTTGTATCTAACTCAGTGTAGTTTCAAAACGAATCTCACTAAAACCCCTAGCAATTCAACACAACAGGGGAGAGATGACATGTGGCATGGGCTGTTACCACAGATTAAAACCAGAAGAGTGAAACTGACTAATCAGTGAGCTTCCAGCTGAGGTGATCTGCATTTACATCCACAACATTGGTTGAATTGGTGGGTGTGTACTGGGAGTGTTAATAACTTAGAATAACATTACTACAATGACATCATTAAGGCCCCTTAGACTGGTGATTATGATACTCTGTAGAACAGCATGATTTTCAGATTCAATTGCCTACATAACAGAACACTTTCATGACCCCTGAAGGTCACACATCCTGGTCATTTTGTTGATATGACAGCATCACAAAAATACACAATTGGGGCATTTAAATTTGTTTTTTGTTCCCAACAAAAACAATTTACTCAAGTAGCCGAAACGAATTATCAAGTCATTGAAATTGTGCTAAAATGTGAATAAAATGAATTCAGTTTTTAGACTTTCACACAACAACCTTTAAAGGTCATAGATACATACATTATTGCAGGGATCATTCAACCTCAAGAAAAATATCTGATACAGCATGCATGGGAACTTTAAAGCAACATTATTACCAGATCAGATGCTACCATTAAAACAAGTCATCATAAAATTGAAGTGAGCTGAAATTACGTATACAAGATTGGTTGAATTAGTGGATATGTACTGGAGTGTTAATAACTTAGTATAACAATACTACAATGACATAATAAGACCCCTTAGCTTGATACATACTATACCTTGTTAGACAGCATAAATTACAGGACCCCCTGGCCTTGTTACATCTCTGTGACAATATCCTGATAAAGTCTAGTATGCACCAGTTTAACATTCTCACAAACTGCATTCATCAATCATAATTAAAATGCAACAAATTTTTAATTAGTTTTGCAAAACAACTTAGAATTCACATGCATTTTGAATTTTAATTACACCCATGTAATGCTACATCCATATTAACTATGTGAACTGGGAAAATAATGTATTCAGGTGAATGACCAAGAAATAGAGTGAGTGAATCAAGAACATGCAAGATGCTCAGTTATGTGGAAATCAGCCAGTCAAAACGACTACCTACTTAGTATAAAATACAAGATATTTATTTTTTTTGCAACTAAAAAGTAGTAGAGTAGACCTGTTGGTAAAACCATAGTATAGAGGGACTGTAGTAAAACACAACGCCAACACTGCTCAAAAGACCACTGTGGTAACCAGGCAGCTATTTTTCGAGATTATCTAACCAACCCACGTACCATTCATTCTCATATATGTATTAGCATATGAAATGACATAGGGGTCCAGGCGCATCTAATCATGGCTACCAATGACTACGGTATGGTCCATGGTGCTATCATGCAACTTGGTGTTTAATAGTAAACTGAAATAGGAGAAATATTCACTGGGCTGGTTTTTAGTAGATTTGATTTTGAAGGGATACTCATTAGGTTTTAAATCCACTGGTTTTTGAAGGAACTACTAGTAATAGTTTTTATTGTAAATTGCATATTCAATTGGTTTATATGGCACATTATCAGTGCAATAAGCACAAATAAAACCCAACAAATAAATTATGCCCTTACAGTAATTCCAAACTTGCCTTAGGTATTTACGAGACTGTAGTTACCATCATTCTCCTCACAACATGTAAGGAAGAGGGGTGTACTTTCTTACATGTATGTCTACAAATTAATCACTTTAATTTTACAAGACGCAACATTTTTGCTGACCAACCTAACCCAACACTAACCAGAAACTCTCTGTAATGCAAAAACACATAGGCAGATATTGGTACAGTTACTCATCTGCTGTATATACAGGAATTGAACTGAATGTCCCTTATGAAAATAGTTCAACATCCCTATAAAAAATTCTATAGGCTGGTCCAATAGACAAACTTAAATTTAGATTTACACTGGCTAACAAGAATAAGGCTTAAAGGGAACATTATTTTCTCTACATTTTATCTTTGTACTTCCTCTCAAATTTTGAGACAAATTTTAGAAAATTTAAAGAGTGAACAACCTGCCAAGTGATTTGCATGTATATACATGTATCAGAAACAGACAACAATGAACTGAACTGTCAGCATGAAATATAATCATAATCACACACCTAGACACTTATTGTATGTAATCACAAAAATAATGAGCTTTAATTCCAGGAGAGAAAATAATCTATGAAAGGAACAACTCATGAGCAGTTGACACCTCATTACTCACAATGACAAGTTTTCATTTCTTAACAGAGAACAATCAACTTACTGTCCTTCCAAACCAGTATTGATTACAATTGTGCTATTGTTTGTAGTTAAATGATTCCAGTGCAAGAAAGAGGGCACAGAAGGTCAGAGAAAGTTTGTGATTACTTTGTAACAAAGCTACACAATGGGGCATAAGTATTGGATAGAAAGCATTTGAGTTGTTTAATTTAAAGGTAAAAGCCATGTTTTAATAGCATGATTTGCCAATATATGCAAAGTTACCAGTAAGACACAGGGGCAGTTCAAACAGGGGCTATGCATGCAGTGTTTTATTCAGACTAACAACAGGTGGTTTTTTAGTATATTGCTAATAAAGTTTAATGTCAACCTGCACAATTCTTAAGTGTTATTATGAGCAGAGATGAAATGGTTATTCTAACACCATATCATAAGCATATCTCTACTAGAATACATCCTAGTTTGGACTACTTGTGAGGGCTCGACCATTTGAAATCATGGGAGGTGGCTTTTTTTTAAAATTGCAACCTGGATACTAATACACAGTATAAGAGAAAGCTTAGAAAGAACTCCCATGTGCTGAGAGTATTGGAGAAATATTAAATATAATTCGAAATTAATTGTACTTGAGATATTGATGGAAAAGCTGGAAACTAATTATGCAAATCAGAAAATTAATATTAATTACCCCCCGGTAATTGCTATAGGTGTGCATCATTATTGCTTTGAAAACCAAACTGAGTGAAGATTACAATATTTGGGCGATGACATGAGTTAGGGGATTCCCCGCATGTAGCATTAAAACTGACAAATGAACGCGGAGTATTCCACTTCCTCGAGTTATAGTGAAGCCAGCCCATATATGATGTTTGAATGCATTTGATGAATTCAACCATTCACCCTAGGTAGATCTGGCTGTCCAAAAATGTGCATAGATTCTATTTCATGCCTTAGTCAAATTACAACAATATGTATACTAGTATTTGATTTCAAAAGCACACAGTTGTTGTGAGTACCACAGTAACTTTAATAAGGCCAGACTTTTTTATTCCTTGTTTCTTGAGTTTTTATAAGGCAATTTTTTAGAGGAGGGTAGGAAAAAACATAAAATTAATTCTTTTTTTCCATTAGATTTGTGTTATTCTCAAAGAATTGTAAGTGAGATCATTGATCGGAGAGAAGAAATGAAATATAATTTTATTCCATGTATAACCTTGTTTCTCATCTGCGCGAGACTTCGGTACTTTGATACTTTGATCATGATACTCCCACGAAAATGCAACTTGGATTAGTTATGTGGCAGGCGGGGAAAAAATTAAGATAAAAATAAGTTTTTTTAGCAATTTTTTGCACTTACAAGTCAGCGGGCGCGAGAAATTACGCTGAAATAAAATTTAATTTTTATTTCATTTTCGGCTTCTGTTCATTCGGCGGGCTCGCGAAACAAGGGATAATAAAAGTCTGGCCTAAGCATACTAAAAGTTATTATATTTACAAACTGTTACCAAAGTAACTTTAATAAGCATACTAAAAGTCATATTTACAAACTGTTAATTGTATGTATATAGTAAACCATAGTCTGTACCAGTACAATACTGGATACAAATGTATTCATGCCATATTTTTATACAATTCCATTTTTTTTGTGGCAAGGCTTTTCATACAATCATGAATGCATGTTTCAAAGTCACCCAATTTCAAGACTGAATCTAGGAACAAATGTAGTTTTAGATTAAATGAAATTAAATTTTGTAATTCTACTACAGAGCACTGCTGCTCAGTCAAAACTGGATATCACCCAACCCTGTCTGTTTATTGCAAAATATCATATATCTTAGCTAAGTAAATTTAAACTATGATAGTGATCTATATGTGATAGGTATGAGGGGGTGTTGCTCCTTGAATTATATCTAGGGTTCATGTGAGCTAAACAACAAGCTGATAGCAATAGGCCGCCAACTGGCCAGCCGACTGCAATATAACCCGGAGGAAAACAATAGACACTTGAACTAATAAATTCATTGTAGATTGCCAGTCAGACTGGATAAACTCTCTCGCTTAATTCTTGTAAGTTCGAGGGAGGTGAGATTATCTTACACACTGTACATTGTTATTTTCTCCAACTACAGAATTCATTATATTTAAAGAGGACATGATATCAGATTTATTAAACAAGTATAATTTTTATATGTTCCGAGTCTTTGGCAAGGAACATATGAAAACAAGTCATGTAAATACTGTAAAACAAAACTGAAATGAATCAGCCATTTTGAATCAGAACATGAAACAAATTACATGAGAGTAAGAAATGAAAAATTTGATTGCGATTAATGTATGCCAGAGAAATGACAGCATTTGCTTCAGATCTGGAAAATTATGGTCCCATTATTTATATATATTTGTTTATTGCATGTACCAAGATGGACAATAGCTGTCCATGTATAATCAAGATCTGGGTCAAGAATGGCAGAAATGCTTGATTTTGATAAATTTTAACATTAAAATGGCCACCATTCAGCCATATTGAATCTGATCGTCAAACAAATAAATGGGCATATGTGTGACATCATGTATGATTTGTATATAAAGTTTGAACATAATTAGTCAAGGCATGTCAGAGTAATGGCTTCTGAAGAGTATGTTCAAACCAATGACCTGACAGTTTTGAATTTGATTTGAGAAAAAAAAAATGTATATCAATGTATGTTCAAAGCTTAAACAAAATCCACTCATACACGACCACGATTCGCCTCCAGAATGACAGAAATAGCCATAATTTATACCGTTAAATAAATGCTAAATTAGAAATTATTAAACAGAATTATATTAGCCACTTTGAGCAGAGAGGACAAAAATAAACTGAACCAAAACAGAACAATTAACATTAAAGTGGACGTTAAGCCAAACAACGTGAAACTCTCTAAAGAAAGACCTCCACAAATGTGGGCGAATGCAATTTAAAGTTTTTTTATATCACTTTTCATTCTCTAGATATAAAACTTTTAATTAGTATTATGTAGTCCGCCAACTTGATTTACCAGCAAAGGATTGTGGGTAAAGTGCGACATCATATCCACTGTTATGTATTGATTTATTATTTACACATGCTTTTGCAATGTGGTTGTATTGTTTTAAAGCAAACAGAACAGGTGACAAACACCAATACAACAGGTGATCACAGAAGAGGAAGTTCCAGATATCCTGTACTGGCAATCCACTGAGTGTGCAGGCAACCCCTTGAGTCAAACCTGTAATCTCCTTAACCCTTTCAACACCAGACTTTGCAAAAAAATGTTATCAACATTTCTAGAACTGAACCCTAATTTCAAAGCCAACAGACAAAATTTGAGTCAATTTTCACTCAAAAAATTTGGTTATTTTTCTCCCAATCTTCTGAAGGAAATTACACACTATTAACAGAACTATTTTGTAAAATTGTAATGAAAAGAGGGAACCTGTAGTGCAAAGGTTAATGTTGTCCGAGCATGTGCCACACATCTAGGATGCTAAAATGTTAATCACTATACATATTACCACCTTAGAGTGAAATCTCAACAAGTATCTACCTATCACCACCTCTAATCTAATCTAGTATTTAATTTCACTACTATGTCTGGTGGCCACAGAAAATAGGTGTGGAATAAATCATTACTTCGGAAGGACCTGACTATGGGCATACGTAAAGCCAAAGGATTTTTTAATTACTGATGACATTTTCCTATGTAATGTACCTCAGGCCTAAACATTTTGGTGCATTAACTATATCTTCATTTATAGTACAATGGTGACTTGTTCACCTAACAATCACCTGGTGAACGACAGACATGTCCAAAGATTTGTATCTTATCACCATGACAACTACTTTATTTACAGAATAAATCACTCCAGTGGGGTGATATTTTCAATAACCTACTGAAACTATGAGACATCGCTTAAAATAGGTCAATCTGAACATGTCTGGAGATATGGATAAGATAACCATGATTAACTTTGTTCTAGAAATCATGGATTATACAATGTACCAGGTTTATTAGCCTGAAACTATGCTACTAATTTGATATTTGATGATTAACCATACATCGATTTGTTTCATATTTTGTAAATTTTTTCAAAATCATGCAATCATTTTATTATAGCTATGGTGTGGATATTTTCCACAAGAAAATTGGCATTACTGTATTTTCTCTACTAGTAGTACATACACTTACGTAAATGACAGTTATGGCAAAATATATCATGTTTCAAATAATCTATTATCTAATATATGTTGGTTTACATGAGCTTCAAAAAAAGCAAATAGAGGACCTCATTTATAAATACACTATGCAAGGTAACAATTCCCTGGTGTGACAGTGCATGTCTCTGAAACCATATGCCATGTTTATAGACTTGCGGATCAGTCAGGGGGAAGTGGGTGGGCTTTACATGTGGACCAGTCTGCACATACAAGTTTGCACAGTAAAATACTGAGGTTCTGGCGACACCCAATCAGTGATGACACAGAGTACTGTGCCTTCTACACATTTATGAAGCAATTCACCAGACCATTCTTGATTGCACTTCGAATGGATGGATTCCAGGCTAAAATTCTAGACAATGACAATAAAAAAACATAGTTGAACTCTGGTGACCTTGCCCTTTGTTATATAATATAATTCCCTTTATCATAGTTTGTTTCAATATAAATATGCATTGTCATAATTAATTTTGAATACAAACAAGTTTTGGGGTTGAACCAACAGTGGGGAATCAGTCTACCGAATGTCCTTAAAAGATGTAAATATCTTACAAAAACATGCCTTATTTGTTTAATTATTTTAAGGAACATAATTTCCAGCTTTATTCAAAGTAATTCAGATATTTTAGAATAAAAACAAATGTCTCATTGCAAAAAAAAAAGTGCTGCATTTAGATGTGAATAGATTCATAAAACATGCAAGATAACAGAAAAATTTAGCTGGCTTTAGTCCAAGTATTTTGTACAGGCGTCTGTCAAAAATTAATGATTCACTGAGACAAATATGAACTGCCTCATTGTGTGACTACTGTATTATATGAAAAGTAAAAAAAAAAACTCCCTTTATGAATAGCTATCATGTTGCAAGCTCTGCTTTGTATGCAAATCAACTTACTATAGAATACTTTATTTTCGCTTGGAATTTATTTTCGCTGAAGGGATGTTTCCGTGAAAATAAAATCCAGCAAATATACTTTTTTCCCTATATTTCACATTAAACTCATCAAAAATCAGTGAAAATAAATTCTACACAAAACGCCTAAAAAGCCTTTTCAGCGAAAATTTATTCCAGCGAAAATAAAGTATTCCACAGTAAATAGTTGGTGTCCAGTGGAGGGAGAAGTCAACAGTACTGTTGCCTCCTGAGAATCTACATCTTCAAACACTGCAATCTTTGAAGTGCGTTTTTAAACTAGTATTATAAAAACTCTATCATTCTGTTCTAATAGCTGAAACATATTCCTGTGGGTTTTCATTTGTCGAATGAACTGTTTGTCAAATACAGAATACATATATTTTAGAATAATTTTCTTTTTAAAATGTGGATGAAATGTTTTGCTTTTAATGTATTTTTTATGTATTGTTTTTGATTTGATAACTTTGAACTAAACAGATTTTCTATTAGCTTCAGATCTTGATCAAAGTTAGGCACCCAGTTCATAGGAGTGCTTATATTGATTTTCTGACATCTTGTTTTCTGTAAAGATTTTATTGGTAGGTTTGCAAATGTGTATCAGACTGTGCAATCTCTCCATGAGTTGGTTTTGAAACCCAGTATGGGATTCTGAGATACATTACCAAGGATATTATTACAAGATAAGTCATTTGCTTCATTGAACACATACAACAATGCACATTTCCACTGAGATCAGTGACCTTTGATGTGTATCACCAGTGATCAGTCAAGTAGAAACAGTCAAAATATTTTATCATATTTTCTCAATTTTTGCATGATATTTTCATACAGGACATATGTTGTTCAAACTCAGGGAAGACTTTATACTGATGAATAAGGTGACCAAGTTTGATAAAGTTTGGAATAGAATTAGTAAAGTTATTATGCACACAATAACAATTATTAACGACGACGACGACAACGACGACGACAACGCCGGACAAAATTTTTCCCTTAATATACCTTTCCCTTCCATCTTTGATGGTACGGGCAAGGTAAAAACACGACAAAATGACAAAAGACCAACCGCAAATAAACAAGACTTCCCTGTTGACAATTTCAGATGCTGCAGCTGAGACTACGGTAGTCAACAACAAGTCTATCTAAAATTGCAATGTTCAGGAGGGGTGCAAGCAGAGTTCAATGCACAGTACATGTTTTGTAGGTCACAGACATGGTTGATGATCATAAAGCAACAAAATCGTAAAATATTATTGCTCCTTCCAAGCATCTGAGATGGAACAGTAATAGAGCATAGCACAATTTACTATATGTACTTGTGAAAGAAACATTACATTTTATTTTTGAAATTGTAGTGATGTATAATTTGGTATCCAGTTGAAGGGACATCTTATTTTAAACAGTGGGAGCAGAAAACAATACACAATGCTAATTATTTTTTGAGAGAGAAATTGTACTTACAAATTACATCATTGTTCATTTCCTGTGTCACTCTCATAGAATTCAAACAGGAAGCTTTTCACTTAACACATACAAAATATGAAAATCTGCTTTTAATTCAAAATGTCATTGATAGAAACCCAATAACAAACTAAAAGTTTATGTGCAGTGGCACTGTTCAAACGACCATATAGACAGACAGACCATATTGATATATATACACATAGATATAGACAAAAGATAGAATTTGAAGACCATTTGAAAAACTGTAGATTATTCAAAATAAACAACAAATTTGTGAAGTTTGAAACGTTTCATTGTATTTTATTAACATTATTTAAGATATAACTAAAACAGGAATTTCAACTTTTCCAAACGGTTGGAATAAAGCATTTTTTGTTATCTTTATCTTTTATATTATAAGAGTTACTTGAAGCAAATATGTATTTATAGGATCATATATTATAGTACAGTGACCAGTTGCTCACTTCACCAAGTACTAATAAACTCCCTAACTCATTGATATTTTTACACACGACCACCCAGGTTTCTTTTATTATTTTTTGGAAAATTCCATTTACAGAAGTGTCTAAAGTACATGTACATGTGAACATTTTAACTAATAATCCACCAAAACTGGTGAAGATATTCTTCACGCACTTGCTATCCTTTCATTGACCCCCCATATTATTTATTTCAGTTTCAACAAAGCAGTTATTCTTCATGTATTTAAAAAAGGCGGAGAATGAAAAATGTTACTAAATAGTTTCACTGTAAATAACCAAATTGCTGATTGCCAACATGCTTGTAACATACATGTCTCCAGCAATATATTTTACTTTACCTGTCTTTAAATTTAGCAAAATCCATCACTGATCTAGCTATCCAGATGAAATATTAGTAGTCTGAAGATGATAGCCAATTTGCCAACAAACTTCAGTCAGAAAAAAAAACAGATTGTCATCTACCATAGCAGGAAATAGGATCAGGAAAGCAATTTTGTTATGAGATACAAAACATTATATTATGCTCAAATTAATGCAATCTTGAGTTTACCAAATATACAAATAATTATTTCTTTATTTCATTACTCCTGCTAATCATGTGATGTGTCAGAGTTGAATATCAGAATATCCCACCCACATGCATATCTAATCAATTATAGCAAGCTTTGGGTGATATTTCTTTTACAGCTTCACTCAGAGACTCTAAAATTATAAGATAAGAAGACAGTTGATACAGTCAGTCTTAGATCGTTTATAACTAATTTAATGAAATTACAATTGAATGGATCCAGTAGATCATCATTAACATTTTTACACAATGCACACTGTCCATTAATGAATTAACAGTGCTTTCTTGTGTTGATAAATTGACAATTTACATCTGATTAACAGAATGCACATCCCACTGACACCATTCCTATGAGATGATGAAATACTCCTATGAACCACCAATACAGGGTTCATGGTCAAAATGGTTTAGTATAAGCTGTGAACCTATCCATATGTAACATGTATCATATGTCAAGCCAATATTTTGTTATTGTCAAACACAATTTGTTAGAATATTTTCATAAACAGTGTTTGTGAAGTGCTGGCGTGGCTGCATACTAGTGACTTGCCTATTCTATCTTGCCACAAATTGTTATGCAGTATAATGGAAAATTGTATCTAACTAACATTTAAGATATTAACAAATGAATTTTTTATCGAATTTTAACCAATGTTAACCAAAGTTTTTAAGGCAACAAATCAACAAAACAAAGAGAGGAAAATTGCTCTGCATTTTAATTAGAATTACCACTAACTAACTTGTGTCTCTTTTTTGAGTATGTGACAGTGTAAGATTAGCAAATAACAAAAATTATATTTTAAAAATTTTATATTACAACACATTGCTTGGCTACCAAATCAGTGAGAAAAATGTACTGGTATATTTTGGGATAAATGAGTCACCATAATCAATTGTTGGTGTTGAAATTTACATACAATAATGCATAAATGATATATTGTGCACAATAAAAATTTACAATGGTAGCATTCAGCTCTTGAGTTACCAGAAAATGTTTTATGTGTGCTTTACTAGCAGGCTTTTTATAATTACACGCAAGTCCACAACTAATTAGACCCTACAACTAATTTAATGACAATCAGTAATTTAAAAAAAAAAATTCAGATGAAAAATAAACAATTTTTTCTGCTGCTTTTAGCAAATAAATGTATTACTAAAAAATACTTTGTCACTTATTTATATTTTGAGTGTGTACTCGTGAATAACGGGTTCATTTTTTACTCGTAAGTATACCATTCTGGGCATCTTTTTTGCAAAAATAATTTCACATTTTCTCTAGAACCATTTTTTAGACCTAGGGAAAACTGGTTAACCTTAGGTGAGTTTTTAATGGTCTACTAGTCCCTGGTAGAATAAGTAGTCCAGTCATAAATATAATTAATAAGGTAATTATTTTTTATGAGCAAGGAGACCTGGATGCAAATTATAGGTACTTACAGATGTATTATGCATGCTATTTATTTAAAGTATGGCGCCCTCTTGAGGCAAAATAGAGAAATGGAGAGTGTGTTACATGAACGAAGAACATCAAATTGAAATTAAAAAGTAACACAGTTTATAATTATTTACTTTCATTATTTCCTATTCTTATTAACTCAAATTCAAAGGAAGCAATTGACTGTGAATATTGAACACAACAAATTAATAGCTTGTAAACAAATTTATACATGTACGACTCGAAACACAATCTATAGCTATCAACACTATTCAATACTCCTATTCAATACTGTAAAATACATTTATTTGCGCTCAGAATTTATTTTCACTATTTTTACTGAAGAAACAATTCAGTGACAATAAAATCAGAGAATGTACCTTTTAACATTCAACTCATAAAAAAATCAATGAAATACAAAAACTCCAAATGTCTTTTTGAGAGATAAAGTAAATAAAGTATTTTACAGTAACTAATATTACCCTAGCTCTGGAAAAAAGTATTGCTATTTTTAGATGGATGACATGTAAATTAGCATGCATGGATGGAATTGAAAGAAGGTCTGGAAGTAATGGGTAAAGTTGGTTAATAATCTACATCCAATGAAAACCCATTTGATAAATTATTGACATTCATTCATTATTGACAATTGACTTTTTGCATATTTGATGACTGATTTTATAGAATTTTCCTTTCAATTTACATTGACACTTTACAGACTACTATATACATACCATTAACAATGACTTGTTTCTAAAATGTCATTACCACAGACATATCCTCATGTTATTTTAACAATGAGCATTAATTTTGATGACTATTATTATACATCTGTCATCGTAACGCCATAAGGTACAGTGTGCCGTATTTTTGTGGTATTTTATGGGGTATTTTCATCCTGCCATATAAGGAATTGTGAATTCCAAATATGGAGTGATTACATGCATAAGCTTCATCTAATAATAAAAACAAACATGGCTTCCACAAGGGTTTGATTCTGTTCTAAGCTTTTTAGATTTCGGCATTCTCATGATGTATCCTTGGAAGGAAAAGAAGTATAAACGAAGACAGTACAGCAGGAGTATCGACCGATGCGCAGCGAAGGTCGATGCAACAGTGTACTGTCTTTGTGCATACTTTGAGGTATCCTCATAATAACCTCATATTGTTAGTCTTTTATATTATATGCCATGATGTCACATGTTCAAATGCACTGTTCTGATTAGTATAATGAATATATTTGCAATGTACCACAAAAATATTATTTTTCAATGCTACTAATAATTTTGTTAATTTTGAACATAACAGTAATGGACATGATTTCACATTGTCTATAAGATCTTGATCAAAACGATCTGGAAAAAATTATTCAAATTTGTCTTGTGAAAATTACAAAAGCTGACTTCAATGATCAAAGGCTTAATATAGCAAATATATTATTATTATTGTTATTTATATTTATAATACCAGCCATTCATCACTAAAATATCATAGTTCATCACCCCTTCACCCCTTGACTATTAGTTCATTGTTTTCCAGTGATATAATGTATGTTATTTATAACATAGGTAAACACTTATTAATTATTTTCTCATGGGAAATTTATAATCATTAAAGTTGTAAAACATTCATTCTTGTGCACAAAATAACGATTATCTACACTCAGGTAAAGCAATCTACTCTGGCAGTAAAATCTGTCAAATATAGGCTCTCCTAGATACAAAGCTCTAGCTGTATTTAATATGATACACATTTAGGCAAGAAGAGCTACTAATTAGGTCAAATGAATAGGGTGTTTGTTTTACAGGTTTGTGTCTTGTCTAGACAGGATGCTCAGCTGTATTTGGCTTCTGTTTCTGATGTAATTAATCACCGAAGGCTTGGTTTGATTCCTGTTAGCAAATTTTCACTGAAGTAATCTTACATGTGCCACGTTTACAATGTAAATACAATACATTTAATACATCTTTATATACCAAGCAGCTATAAATGGGTGCGATTACGGTGCTTGTATGGGAATTTGGCAAAGCTTTCATGAACAATTTTTAGATTTATTATTGTTGAGGGTAAGCGGCCACATAAAAAGACAGCTAATTTTATGGTAATCAAGGAAGTATATACCGTAAAATCTGTATTTAAAGTCGCATCCCTAATAGAAGCCATACCCATTCTTTTTAATAAATTGAGAACCAAAAATTCATTATCTCTCATGTGTGGATGCTTTAATAGACGCTGCATTCTTTCTGTTGCATTGTACCATTTTAATAGAAGCCACATCTTCTTATACAGATTTTACAGTACTCTGAATAATTTATACATGCTATAATAAATTAGAGAGATTCAAGGATTTCAACTTTAGCATTAACTAGATCTTGACTTTCAGCCTACTCTCAGGGAAATACTGAAAACAAAATTTTCACATTGTCTCATCACTTGTACTTGGGTGGTCAAAACAACTCTCAGATTATTTAGAAGATACTAGCTTCATTAGCCAGATTGGATGATAATAAATACATGAATCATTCATATGTGTAGCTGGCCTCATGATAAGGGTGAACAAAAAGATTGCTTGGAATGCTACTCTAAGTAGATCAGCTGCAACTGAAAAATAAACTTGATGAGTGATTCATCATCACCTGTATAGCATATCATTCTATTTTTAATTTAAAGGCTGGTAGTTGTCACACCAGGCATGCACGAGATATATGGGTCTCATATAAACAAAGATGGCAACTTTGACCATTGCGCAGATCAATGAGTACAAACTAAGACTTTTCCAAACTTTAATTAGGTAATTTTAGGTGATTGGAAGGTATCATAATAGTAATTGGCAGTATTCAGTGCAAGTCGCACCCATGGTCAAACCTCGTACTTGTGATTTCCATTTGAAAAGTGACTTGGATTGTGAGAAAATCAATGTTTATCAACACAAATGTGCAGCGATATGACCACTGCACTTCAAACTTTATTCAATGAAGTATCAGTAATATCACATTTTACTCATGTGAGGCTAAATGTATTTGTAAACCCAGCCCACCCACTCCTCCCTACCAAATTTTAATCGGTAGTTTTCTGTTCCAGACTTCACATAATGCATGCAAGTATGGCTCCCTCTCCGGTAAAAAGTTTATCTTTAACACAATAGCCACAACATGCAGCATTAGGCAGTGTTTCTATATTATTTTTTTCTATAAATTTCCTCACCACAGACATATCCTCATGTTATTATGAGAAGTCAGACTGTAGCTTGGTTGATGTAGTACAATACTTAGTCATTTTGTTTAAGTATGTTTTTTGCAGTATTCTCATACCAACTACATATCACTTCAGTATCTGGGGTAGAATGATCTAATTTGTAATCTGGTATCCGTAGACAAATTGAAATTTAAGTAGGAAATAAAAATATTTACGAAAAACTATTTATTATATTCAGACAATATGTCGTGCAGCACTGATTGACATGCATATTTACTGCATTGGATTGTTAGTCTCTAAGCTGGAATAGGCCTGCCTATAGTTAGGTATCTTTTAATGTATTAACCACATGCTCTTTCTAGCATTCGGCCAAATAAAAAAATATGCGTCATTCTGATAATCCTATTCTTCAAATATATTTAAACTTTTTATGGCCAAACATGAAAAAATTGAATGAAACTGTATTTATTATCCAGAATGTTTTTAAAATGAGGAAGACTTTAGCACATCCGACTACATAGGAGTTGATGAAATGGCTCTTTAACACATAACTAAAGCGGGGATAGTAAGCAGGTAGAAGTGTGTCTCATAAAAACACTGAAATACATTATATATTGTCAATTTAGATTACATGACATGTAATGAATAAATTATACGATTCAAACAATTTTTTTTTTTTTGTGTGAGATGCTAAGACTTAACTCAAGATCTTGTACAAGATACTGCAGTGACGACATTAATAATGACATAATAAATCAAAGAAATGTGGTTAATTTGAGTTTTTGACAAAACCACTATTACAGTACACTCAATAAATCTGTTTTCTTTCCACTCTAGCTATTACCATCATTTATTAATGTTTCAAGTCTGCAATGCACAAATGAATGTGATGTACCCTGACATATGATCTACATATTTCATCAAACATTCATCATCACATTCTCTGCAGATATTTCTCCATGTTAGGGCAGCAGCCAATTATGGCCAATTCTTAGTGAGCTAAATTATATCTTGCCATCATTTTACTACTGCTGTGTAGTTGGGGGAAATTGTGATGAACAATATGAATTTAAGCTACAAAAGTGGGCTATATGGTTGATGTATTGCAAAGTGGTTACTATTGGAGAAACAACTATCATACTGCAATCCACATCTACAATAGAATTTTCAAATTAAACAACTACTTACGAAAGTCATTTAGACTATTAAATATCTAAACATTCGTTCGTCACTGTACAACTTTTTCCTGGTAAATGTACCTATGATAAGAACTGAACTCCTTGGAAGGTGTCTAGTATACTCAGATGCTTTCAAGTGAAATAATTTGGATTAAAAAACTATATTCTCTATATAAAAATATTTGTATAAAATTATCTTCAGGTCAATAGTGTTTGGCGATGTCTTTCTGTTTTTTTGTCTATTTGTATGTACTAAGTTACAGCTCAGACTAGTAATACAACAGACTCGCAACGCTGCGTTTTCTTTTGAAGTAATGCATGCCACGTTTGTTTAGGTTATCAGTTCTTATCGTAACGAGTAAACGTTGCTGAGCAACAAGATTTTCATTAGATCTCACAAAATAACGCGAGATCTATTCATATTACAATCAACTATCGCGATGCATCGCGAGACATAAAGACAGGAAGTGGCATAGACGATAGTAGTTGTCAGTGAACTCCGAAAATGGCATTTACGGGAAAATTTGGCAAATCTGAGGACGATAATTACGAGTGGGAAGCTATTTTAGGAGAACATTTTGACGAAGATAATGACAATTTCTCTGAAGAACTTGGCAACCCAAATTAAGAATAAATAGAAATATACTGGGCTATTTTTATACAAAACTATGACGGAAGTCAAACAAAATCAGTCAAACTCGAAATAGCAACAATACTGACACACAATAGAAAACTGAAACAGTCACTGAACAACGCGTAGATCGCATACGATGAAGTCGAACGCGACAAAAATTACACACCTCCAGTTTTTACCGTTACCGGATCACGCTGATACCCTGAGAGATATCATGTACATGACACTAATTATCCCATGTTTCGGCATCCGAGAACACGAAAACAAAACGGGTAACACACAAAGAGGTATGATCGTTCAAAACGCAGCGATATGCTCTCTCCGAAAAAATATTGGAAACCTTCTGCAAAATCCGCAACAGCGAGAAATATCGTTTCAAAGTTGCTCATTATATATTCAAAAACTATTTCAGGTAAACACTAAGACATTCAGTTACTTGTAACTCTCCTGTTGGTCGATTCTTAAAATTCTTACACAGCTGCAAAGGTCAAAATGTCCAGAACGCATCTCTCGTTTTTTTAAAAATGTCCGGATCCAATTTACGAAGAAATACGCAATTTCCGAAGAAGCGCGAAGTGTGCAGAATATCCAGTGTTCGGTAAACTTCGACGGTGTCTATGCCAATGCTACCGAGCGTGGCACACATAGCATATACAATTAAGCCGATTAACACCTTAAACAATAGGCGTTGCGAGTCTGTTGTATTACTAGTCTGAGGTTACAGGGTCTTGAAAAAAACATATCTTTATTTGTCACTTTTTTATTGTAAATTTTCGATGTCTGTCGGCCCACTGGAAGATCAATCTTGATGGCCAAACAGGTCATTGAGTTTAAATAAAGTTTATTATTAGTATTAATATATAAAAATTAAAGCACTTTATATTATGTATCCAATAGTTTTATAGCAAATAACAGTATGCATTTATTTCACATTAGTAATTAAATTCTTCTCTACAATAGTCACGGCTAATTTACACAATGAAAGAATTTAAATGAACATAGAACACTAACTTCTGCACATCATTCTGTATTCTGTATGAGCAACTGTGGCCAATCCCTGAGGACGACAGCTTACACTTTAAACATATTTCTTGACATACATGCATGTCAGATAATGAAATCACAGTAGTGATTACAAAAATGCAATCACATGTTGTACAGTTCAAAACATGAACAAATTTAACCTGTACTCCATCTGACAGCTGTACCACAGTATCATAATTCTATGATGACTCATGTCTACTCAATCATCTGATTCAATTATTATAAAATATGGTGAGTGATTTCAAATTATTTCAGTATTATATTCATACACGAATAGCCAACTGATTCATCGGTTCATGTTAGGAGACTCCAATAATAAAGCCAGCAAATGAAACACGAAAGATGAATGTGTGGTGATATAAGCATTAAAGGAATTCTTGCCAAAATCACATTATTCACTACTGAGCATGTTACTGCACATGCAATGTATTATGGGAGAGAACTTCATATTGCATATTATGGGAAACTACGATATTATCACACTAGAAACTAACCATAATTTGAATGTTTCAATCATATCTACAAAATTTTTAGATATAAAGAAATAATCTCCCCAAAGAAAGCAGTGTTCAACGCAAGTTTTGACCATTTTGCATATTTCAGATTCCAATCAATATTTTTTTTTTAATTGCAATATGATGAAGGAATTAATTATCGGTAATATGAAAGCATGAAAAAAAAAAGAACCTCATTGAATTTTCATCACTAGAAATGTTCATGATTTGATGAGTTGGGTATGGAAATTGAGAACAAAAATTGATCCAAAACTTTTGATTCTAGGAATGATTTTTCTCTAGGGTTCTCAAGACAGAGAGTACTTACAAGTATAATTTGATTCTAGTAATAACTTGATGATTTCTAAATTTTTAACTATTATACACAGCCGTAGTTTTAGCCACAATTCTGTCATCCATGATAGAAATTGCTTTTATAATTTATAAGGCCGCAAAATTTGTTAACTTTTCTTTCAAATAATATCAATTTATTTTATTTATTATGTAAATGAACTTTGAAATTAAGAAAAGGAATTAAGAAAAATAAAGCTAACTATTCATCTGTATTCTTCATTAGCTTATTTAAAAAATGTCAAAGTTCTACACACATGAAGGAACACTGCATTCTTCAGGCTGTTTCCAAGATATCCCATTATACATAATATTTGACTCAATAAAATCAAATTTCTTTTACATTTTAATTTAAAAAGCATGGATTTAAATGATTTTTGGTAACTTGCCCATAACTAACAATACCATCACACTTCAAAGTATGGTATTATGTGTATGTTTTTTTTTTTTTTTCGTTAAACTAGATATTTCAAAGCTTTTTTAACTCAGTAGGTACAAGAGTTCAAAGTTCCATGTCAGTCAGTCAGTAAATGTGATCACATAAATAAATAATTGTATCATCCTTGATCATAGTGAAAACCAGTAGTCAACTCCTAAACATGCTATATTCCCTTGTATTGTGGCAAAAACTCCTGAATAGTTTCCTGTATAGCCATTAGCCTTGTCTCCACTTTAGAATATTTATAGAAACATTAATTTACTCAATCATGCTACCACTGCATCCAAGTGATCTTTGAACATCAATCATGTACTCCCTAAGTTAGTTGTATTTAGCAGTGCATACCCAAATCGGGATTTGAAGCAGAAATGCATGGTGAGATTTATTGTAGAGAAAACAATAAATAACTTCCTAAATAACATTATGTCAAGCTTACATACTTAGTTACTCTCAAACACAGTAATTTTCAACCAAGTCACTCAAAATTGAAAGTTTTCATCTAAGTTTAGCTAACAATGCAACTTTAAATTTATAGTTAGTAGGGTGTGATTTTTAATAAATAGTTTGTAAGAATGTGATTAACTATTATTAGCACTCTGAGGCTTACATATTACTGTATACGTCTAGAAATGCATGATATTTTCAATCAAGCTAGGTTTGTTATTACTCATATTATCACGTTGGTAGTCGTGACTAGAGAACATAAGTACAAATTAATCTCATCAGAAAGGGGTTCAGTGACTTAGAGGTCCTTCTTTTTACATCACAAGGCATTCAACCTATGAGAGATTCTATGTGTAATTGCTTATGAGCCACTTTGTCCTCAGCAATCGGCCTCCAGCATGTCCAATAGGGAATCTGGGCACTAAATGTCTAGGACTCAACATTGGAATTCTAGTATTACCGATAGTTATTCTATATTGTCCAGTGGGGAATCTTGGATTCTGCAATGGACATCCAACACCAAACGTGTTCTTTATGGGAAATCTTGGACTTCACAATGAGCCTCTAGTATTAGTTATTCTATATTGTCCAGTGGGGAATCATGCTGTTGTCTTGATCGGTATCTTTATTGTTTTTTATTTTGTTTGCAATTTCAAATTTGTTTAATTTTCCGTACTGCCACTAGACAATGGAACAAACTTGTCTGATTATTTGCATAATACTAACAATAGGTATTGTGTTGTCCAGTGTTGGCAAGGCTCAGTCAAACAGTTATTCCCCCCTGAAAGTCACACCACCTCATTAATCAATCAATGACTACATGTACTTGTACACACACCTGTAGACTTTTCATTCACATGCAGATTAGACTCAATTATTTCAGATAACAATACAGAGCAGTGCATTGTATTCAAAGAAAGCATTGTACTAACAATGAGCTTCTAGTATTAGTTATTCTATATTGTCCAGTGGGGAGTCTTGGCTTCTGTAATGGGCATCAAGCACACAACCTTATATGTGTTCTCTATGGGAAATCTTGGAATTCAAGATAAGCCTCTAGTATTAGTTATTCTATAATGTTCAGTGGGGAGTCTTGGCTTCTGTAATGGGCATCAAGCACACAATATTATATGTGGGAAAGTTTTGCAAATTTTCTCAAAAATGCACTCACAAACAAATGAAGTGACAAGCATTGAGTGGTTAATAGTAGAATTCACTGTGTTTTATAAAATGGATTGTAAAAAATAAACATTTTTGAAATCAAATATACTAATATATGACAAGCATAATATATAATACAACATATTTCAAATATGTTATTAGATGCCTGTTCCATCATCATTGGACAATTATGTGGAATATTTGATGGTCTCCTAAGAGAGAAATGCTTGAAAAAATACCAAATGGGATTGTAAAATAAAATGTGCACATGTTACCACAATTACATTTAGTTCTGAGTTACTACAAACTTTGGTATGTATCATACAATGGAGCACAACATGCCCTAATCAGTACATTTGTAAACACACCATGTGCAATTTTCATACTAAGCTTGAAAGAAATCCTATATAGTATGTATAGTTGATGAGTGAAAACAAATATGTAAAACAATACATCTTGTCTGTATATCAATTGACATTCTGACCAAATCAAAATAAGTATTTGAGTTTGTGTCAGAATGAAAATAACAAGCAGCCTATCGGCTGAGATAGCTCCGCTGTTAGCAATGCACATTTCAATTAAAGAACTGAAGACATCATTAGAAAATGAACAATATGTATAGTATCAAAGCAATCGGACTTACAGTTTTTAACAAGAAGTCGAAAATATCACTTTCTACCAAAAATGACCAAAATATTCACCAAAATTAGAGAATTGACGATATCATCACGAAATGAACAAATCTAAGAAAGGTCTACATGTAGTATCTAAATATGTAATATCAAAGCAATTGAACTATTGGTTTTTAACAAGAAGTCGAAAATATCACTTTTCACCAAAAATTACAAAAATATTCACCAAAATTAGAGAATTGAAGATATCATCACGAAATGAACAAATCTGAGAGAGGTCCACATGTAGTACCTATATATGTAATATCAAAGCAATTGCACTTGCGGTTTTTAACAAGAAGTCGAAAATATCACTTTTTACCAAAAATGACAAAAATATTCACCAAAATTAGAGAATTAAAGATATCATTACAAAATGAACAAATCTGAGAGAGGTCCACATGTAGTACCTATATATGTAATATCAAAGCAATTGCACTTGCGGTTTTTAACAAGAAGTCGAAAATATCACTTTTTACCAAAAATGACAAAAATATTCACCAAAATTAGAGAATTGAAGATATCAACATGAAATGAACAAACCGAAGAGAGGTCTACCCAAGGTACATATACACCAAGTATCAAAGCATTCAGGCTTGTAGTTTTCAAGAAGAAGTCGAAAAAGTAAAACATTGACACGGACGACGACGGACAATCACTCATATGATAAGCTCCGCTCGACAAAGTCGACAGCGGAGCTAAAAAGCGATCATATGTGGATGTCAATGTTTCATTTTTTAAATATTTTTGCGCCAGGCGATAGTTTCGGACATTATCACTTCTGACTTAATTAAGTGCTGACATAAGATATAATATACTGGTAATGTGTTTGCATGGCAGTTCAATACAAGGTCAAATAGCTAGTGATAGTTTTATAAATGATTGTCACAGCATAATACTTGACATTAGACAGCATGTATCATTGAATCCCCATGAGGTTGGTCAATTTTCATGCTGTGTCATCTAACACTTATAGCTCTGATCTTTGACAACTATGAAGGAATGAGGAGGTCACATGAATTCTTCCTGTTCAGTAAAATATCACTGACCAGAGTTGCAGGGGGTTTGTAAAAATTGACAGGTGGCATACTCTTGTCTACTCAATGAAGTAAAAGTGAAATCGTGTACTTTCCAAATTTGGCCATTGGCAATTTTAAAAGCACAGTTAAACTAATGAAACCTTGCCTATTTACTGCAAAAGGCTTAATTGTTTACTGTGTTATGTTTTTTATTTATTTTGCTCCAGATGCAGTCAATTAAAATAGTTAACCACAGATTGTTCCCTTCACAAATAGTGGATTTAAAAGCTAGTGAATATTTCAGCAACATCAAAACTTCTAAATTATTGAAGGGCTTAACACTAAGAATAATATTATTGCTTGCGATGAGAAAAATCATCATTCGGACTATTTACGTAACACAAATTTTTGTAAAAGTTAATATTAAGCCTTGAATGCGAATGAATGTTACATGAAGCAAGTCATCCACAAATAACGTCTGCCATCGACACCTGAGAGGTCTTTGTCCAATATCGATGGGTACTACTACTTCATCATAACTGTAATCTATTATTGGAATGGTCCAGTATAGGTGCTATGGCTTTCAATTGTGTAAAATAGATAATAAGAAACATTTCAAGTAAAAAATTTGAACATTGAACAAAGCAACAATGTAGCTGTGACTAAAGCTAAATCATGTCACTCGATCGCGCAGGAACAAATGCTTTTTGCTGACATTACAGGTTGTTATATTCCACTACAATTACATTTTGACTAGAATCAGAATCGCTACATGCCGGCCTATACAATCACTATAATACTTGAACATATATATTTCATATTTTTACACCCTCACATAGGAGGAATATCAGTCTTGTAGGGATATTGGACAGTCATTCCAGTAAAGTGATGAAAAGCACTCAATATGAAAAGTGACATGTTAAAAAAAAAATTATATCAAAGTGATTCCCATTTCAATGCAAAGTTAAAAGGGTTCAGATATATTGGGTCAGGGATATTTGTACTATTTGAGTTATTTACTTCACACCAACATATATGAACAATTACAAAAAGGAGGTCTTTTTGTTTTTTGTGATAAATTTAGATTTCACCACATATTTGTAGGGCTTGAACTTCAGATTTGAGAGAACACCTAATTTCAAAGCCACAATTGACAAAATATTGAAAGGCACCAAGGTAAACTCATTGGGCATCAAGGCAATCGCTTTTGATGTCTTCAAATGCAGCACCACACGTTGTTATAAGAAGGTAAATGTTTCCAAAATTAATTGTTGCCTGATTGACCTTTGACACAAATGGTTACTATGATCTCATTACATGTGCTACACATCAAAAATCAATCATACTCATACTCATACATGATGTCACATGATTGTGTTATCAAAAATACTCATATCAATCAAATGTAAGGCATAGAAAATGCAATTATTTGGATAGTAGTTGTTGAACAAACAAAATAGCAATCAATGCATCATTCCTTAAGTATACTGCTCAATACAAAAATCAAGCTGAACTATGTAAAATTTTATGAGATTGCAAGTGGTGTAAATTTGACCAAATAGAATCCTTGTCATAAACCAGTCACCAGTAGAATAGTGGTTGTATCACAGACTCATGATCAGTGTACCAGGGTTTAAAACCTACCTTGAGATTGAACATTAAAAAGGGGTTAACCCCTAACCTGGGTGAGTGTGTCACAGACTGAAAGGGAAGGCTAAACCCACTAACGAATGCGACTTTGGGAGAACCCTGAATAAGGTCTGCAGGTGCTTGTGTTTGACCTAGCCTGCCTGGTCAATGCCAGGATAGCACATTAAATTGTCGTAATGCCATTATGATAAAAAGATGGTCACACAGCCCTGTAACAAAGTCTCAAACTAGAATATGATTTCTGTCATGGAAAGCACTATATGTCAGCACTCTAACATGCAAAATGCACATTAAAAAAAACACAGTTACATTAAATTAGACCAGCATGAAAAGCAGGGTGGTAATTGGATTTTTTTAACGTACACACTTTCTGTTGTCAATATAGTAGTGTGTTCAGAGCCTTATTGAAGAGCAGCTGAGTCTTCTACCCTAACCCATCTCATCTATTTCAAAGTGTCATTTGTCTCTAGAGGAATTCCATATTGGATCTTTTTGCTGACTGAATTCTGCATGTATCATTATGCCTACACCCACATATTATTTGCCTTCACTGCAGTAGACATACTACATGTCAAGACATAAAAGATTTACTTCGACAAATCATAACTTAAACTGCTACACTATATGAGGAAGTGAAATATCGAGCTGCTATAAAAGTTTGATATTTCAAGTCTCCAGACAACACTACACACCCACGCAAATTCTTAACAAGAATAATTATTAATAATGATCACTTAATAGTAGTTATGACATGACACAATATAAATTACTGCAAGATTTTCATAACTACTACTGATAGATACAGAAATTTGATATATTGATATATAGAAATGACTTACCTTACTTGGGTGGATAAAAGAACATGGACCATCCGCTACCTTACGAGGGACATGCACACCACGTTCCTAGAAATTACAGGAATAAAAATACATATGAGAATTTGGAAAATAAACACTTTCAAATAGTACCATTAAGATATATTAATTTTGATGTCATGTCACAAATAAAATTAGGTGTACCTAATAGAAGCGAACACCCATTAAAAATAAAAATCTTGAAAAGTTCCACACACATACTGTAACAAATTGATACTTTTCAGATAAAGCCCCTCCAATATAACCAAATTACACATTTTCTCAGTTCCATACATCCCTTAGATGTGCACATCTAATGGAGAAAGTACTATAGTCCTCAAATGACTACCCAGTATAGCGCCCTCTATGGCAATACGAGTACATTTCCTATCAAATAAAATAATTTATTTTCCACAAATTAACATGAAAAGAATAACTGTCATCAATATATTTGCAGTAAAAGAGTAAAACTAAATTTTGTACCAGGGTAATATAAAAATATACTTGGCAAGTATGACAAGCTGACGTGTTAAAATCAGCAGATTGCAGTTTGTCCTGAATGTGATGGTGTCAGAATCTAATTATAACACAGTAATAATGTGAGTGCAAAGACCAAATACCTAGTAACACATTTACAAGCCAATATTACTTTCCATAGCCAACATTAATATTGATGATCATCAAAGGCCTAATCTTATTATTATTTGTAATATTGATGTTCATGATAGACCAATCAAAGCAATAGTTATTCAAGCTGGATAATTAAATTGTTGCTATAATAGATGTATATTTAGATCAATCTTTGCATTTCATTCAAATATAACACAGCAAGCACTGAAAAACACAGTAATTCTGAAACAAATTTATGAACCAAGATGTGATCAGAATTAATAAACTTCAAATAAAGAAAGAAAACAAATATTTTTTCACGAGCTGTGCTTGATTGCGTATTATTATAAAAAATTATATGATCAAATTCTTATTTATGCTGGTATCAGAAAATAGTCTTAAACATACTTAAATATAATGAAAATGTAATGTTCACATGCAGCCATCGATAAGTTTATATCAGTAGTCAGGGTTCATACTGTAATTTACCCATTCAGTTTTAGCGGAAACCTGGCCCAATTTAACATTTATACTGAACCTATTCTAAAAAAAAAAAACTGATTTGTGCACATGTTTTGAACAATAGCTTTGTCTATTTTAAACAGATTAAACACACCCGGTTATTAATCAGATCCTCCATTGCAAAACATACAGATTCAACAATAGATACTATTTTCCAAATAGTGCAATCTTTTATTTAAATGATTATAGACACTTTTGGTAGGTCAGCCTGGATTGAAAGCGACTGTCACTTCCACACTGACAGAAGGAACAAGCATTCTACATTACAGTCAATAAGACATTAACAACCATAACGTCTGAATAGAAAAGTGCATTTCTTCATTGACATGTACCCACAATGCAATGCAAGTACTCTATGACAATGTGGGTTTCAACTTACAAATAGATATGTGTACACAAGCACACAATGCTACACAGTCACGTCTATTGGTTGACTAAATGCACTTCAAACATCCTAAGAGAAAAGGATCAAATGTACCACGTTTTATTTAATAAAAGATATGGTGTGAATACAGTGAGTATGATATTCATATTAACTGGTAAAAATCAGAACTTGTATCCAGGTGGCATCAAGGTCACATATATGCATTTTTAAATTATTCTTAACTTTCTGCAAAAGATTTCAAGCTGTTTCATTAAATTACAAATAAAAAGTAATTAAATAGTAAGTTTTAGACCTAGTAGGGTGTTCATGAGAACTAACTGATTTTGAAACACATTTCCAGTAAGCAGCGTTAAGAGGTCAATGTATCCAATAATTCTTGTATCAGTTGTGGACTGTTCAGCTTCATTTTTTTGCAAAATTTAACCTTTTGATTTGCATATTTTTCTACAATTTTTTTTGTTAATTTTAGACCAAATTTACCACTGACTATAAATACTGAATTAATATCTACTGATATTACCCTAAAACCTATCAGGTCTGTGCAGTGTCCTATGACATCTATGTACCAAGTGTCATTGAAATGTGATGATTACTACTTGAAATATCAAAAGCTGAAAATTAATTAATTATGCAAATTAGGTAATTAATATGTACTGATATTACCCTAAAAACTATCAGGTCTGTGCAGTGTCCTATGATATCTATGTACCAAGTTTTATTGAAATGTGATGATTACTACTTGAAATATCAAAAGCTGAAAATTAATTAATTATGCAAATTAGGTAATTAATATATACTGATATTACCCTAAAACCTATCAGGTCTGTGCAGTGTACTATGACATCTATGTACCAAATTTCATTGAAATGTGATGATTTTTACTTGAAATAGCAAAAGCTGAAAATTAATTAATTATGCAAATTAGGTAATTAATATCTACTGATATTACCCTAAAAACTATGTACCAAGTTTTATTGAAATGTGATGATTAGTACTTGAGACATCAGTGGAAAAGCCGAAAATTGATTAATCATTATGCAAATTAGGTAATTAATATTGCACAGATTTTTACCCAAAACTAATCAAATCTGCGCACTAGATCAGAGCATCTATGTGCCAAGTTTCATCAAAATCCAATGAACAGCTAAAAATCAGCTAATTATCATGCAAATTAGGTAATTAATATGCATGGATTTTTACCAAAACCTAATCATTGTATGGTTCTTGAGATATCAGTGGAACAGACACAGACACAGACACACACACACACACACACACAGACTTGTATTGCAATATGTTCCGAGGACTTCATTGGATTAACTTTTAATATAGTTGAATTAACTTTTATTAGAGTTGCGATATGAACTCGATTAAAACGCGTTCCTATATAGGGTTGCGTTTTAATTGGAGTTTAATTAAACTCAATTACAATGCAATACAATGGAGAATTGCATTTTAATTAGGTTTAATTAAACAAGAGTTGAATATCCCGTGACTGAACATAGAAATGTTTGCGAAGCTTAGGTTTAGTATCGGGGTAAGGTATGGTACAATTATATTAATATTAATTAACTATTAATATAAATTATGTTTTCCGAGGACTATGAAAAAGGTCCTCGGAAGGTGTGTATGTCCTCGGAAGTAGCTATATATATGTATTTTTGTCCTCGCAACATGTAGCAATCCAAGTACACGCACACACCCACACACACACACACACACACACACACACACACACACACACACACAGACAGACAGACACAGACACAGACACAGACACACTAACTGCAAAGACTCCCTTTTTGTGTTTCGCACACGGGAGTCAAAAAAAGATGGTAAAATTAACTTAAGGTCATCTACCTGCCTGAGATAGACAAAATATAAATCAACAAATTTTCTGTCACTGTGGAAAGGTGAAAAAGGATATCAAGTTTCAACTAAATGACAAAATAGTCACGAGTAGCATACAATTGTTTTCAGAGCTTTTAAGACTTAGGAAATGGTGCTGATGAGTCCAGAATAACAATTTTACTTCAAATATGTCATAAATTATATTGCTTTGGCAGGCTTTTACCTAGCCACCTGTCTGCCATGCACTAGACATTTTTAATAGCACAAAAGTTGATCTGACAGGCTAAATTACTACAAACTTGACAACTTAGATAGTTATCAATAAATAATCAGCAAAAATAGATTAAACGTCTATGGCTACAAACCAGAAAATATTGCATTTCAATACAGATTTAAGTCTGGCACTTTTCTGTCTATTTGACCTTGTTTCTAGGGGTAAGTACCATCATTGATTGGGTCAGACACTTTTATTCTCTATTCTGTCTAATGGATGTGGATTTTTAATAACATTGAACCTCTTAGCATATAAATCAGAGGCTAAAGTACATTGTTATTTATGAAGAGTCTAATGATAGTGTGAAACCTATAAAAACAGAGGACGAAACACAAGAATAATTGCACAAAGGATAACAGTAACCGTGATACAGCTGTTGTGGTATGCCCAGGGTTCTCCAGAAAAACCAATAACTTTGATATGCAAATTTATTATCGTACAATTCTATTTAGGTGGTTGCAAACCATGAACATATATTCAGAATAAAATATAACAGTCATTGAACTGATGGAAATCGTCCAATTACAATATGCTTGAAGTAGCCAACTTTAATCATGTTCAGACATTTTAATCTTAATCAACGAGTTCCTGTGTTTTACAAAACAAATTACTATACGATTGCTAAACCAGTGTGTACTCTAAGCAAATATGACATGTTACTGATGCACAGACAATTTTCGTGATGCTCATCAAGTGCACCAATGACGCAACAAAAAATCATACATTAATGATCTTTAATCCTTTTACCACCAGTTCCCTCTTTTCATCACAAATTCACAAAATAGTCCTGTTTATAGTCTGCACTTTTTATTCAGAAGATTAGGGGGAAAAATATCCAACTTTTTTGAATAAAAACTGAAAAATTTTTCTCTTGGCTCCAAAATTAGGGTTCATTTCCAGAAATATTGAAGAATATAAACAAAAAAGTGCAGACAAATTTGGGGAAGGAAAATCTGGTGGTGAAAAGGTTAAAAACATCCTTACTATAGTTATGGACTTTGTAATTTGGTAAATGTAAACATTCCTGTAGCCATATACAATCTTTAATATTTATTGAAGATGACTTAATTTATTTTAGAATTACATTTTGACTCAAAGATCCCTATAAAATACTTTTTTTCACTTGAAATTTATTTACGCTGAATAGATGAATCAGCAAAAATAAAATAAATTTTTTCTATTATTTACATTGAACTCATCAAAAATAAGTAAACATAAACTACCGATATACACCAAACAGCTAAAAATGCCTTTTTTAGCAAAAATGTTACAGTGCTGGTAGAGGGGGCACACTGTCTAGACATGGCATAAACTTTGTGAATATACAGTACATCATAGTCAAATGACAATAGTTTAAGCTTAGGCATTAGTATGCGAAAAAAATACATGTTAGATTGGATAATAAAAATAGATGCGTCTCACTTCATCAGTTTTTATTTCTTTTCAAAATGAGTTCTTTTGGAAAGATACGTAAGAGAATAACAAGTATATGGACTTGAGATGCATTTGCATCCAATACCTAGCTGCAAAATTGATTGCGTCAGAAATAGGAATATTAATTAAGAATGTAAATCTAAAACACTGAATTAAATGTATTCACTCCATTTATAATAAAAATAGTTTGATAGTTGTGTGAGACCTATAACAAATATGAGGACACACCTATTAAATACATTCATCCCGTCCTACAGTCTAAATCCACTATCACAGAGATCCCCCCACACATACAAAGTAAATGTGCCATCAATCAGATGAATTAATTACAAAATGCTGCCTCTGCAACAAATAGACAGCTTGATGAATCAGTTGCAATAATGATGCGGCACCACAAGGGATTTCCATCAAAGCCTTGCAGCATGACATAGTCAACGTGTCGACATGTGTAAATTACATATGTATGTATCTATAATTTATGTTTCCAAGATAAAAATAATATCAATTCAACTCCCACACAAAAGAACTCTATATATTTATTCTGCGGAGAATAAAATGCAATAGAAAACTTATCTCAATACTGATGCCACTTTATATTGTTTTTGAGTGTGTTTATCATGTACATGTAAACACCACCTTTTAAAGATTCAAGCAATTGAAAAGTTAATGTTATTTCCTTCAAATTTGATTCCATGCCATTGAGATGCAGAAATTGAAAACAAAATTACATGGTGTTAGATAATCTGTTGAGAAATAAATATTTTGGAAAATTGGAGAATTTGAGCATGAAACAATCAGTGCGAGATGATGTATGTGTAGAGTTTGAACATTATCGGACCATGCATGTCCTGATACGACTCAGGTAAAACATTCATTAAAACAAAACAATCAGAGGTGAAATTATTAGTCTTCATTTAAGACCAAAGTGACAGCAGAGAACTAAATGCTGATTTTCAATTCCAACCAATTTGATGTATTTGATGACATGATAAATGTTATTGAGATTTGTCTCCCTTTGTTTACACAACACACTCTAATATACTTGCTACATTACATGGTTTCCTACTATATGATGTACATAATACTCCCATGTTTGACAAATTAAATAAATGTAAATTTATTTGCTAAAATTCAGATGAAATATTATATTTAATTTTCAATATTCATTATGAAATCAGTGGGCAGGGAAAACAGTGGAAGTTGGATTATAGGTCAGTAAAACTTAGCTCACTAAATCTTATTAAGAATCCTTATAAATAGTGGGGGAAATATTTCCATGAAACAGATTTGAAATCAAAGGAGAATCTTTTTTAAAACAAGTGTATCTGGTACTGTTTGTTAGTCCCCGTTCGGACGCAGTCCGAAAAGGGGACTTATGTTTTGCCCTGTGTGCGTCCGTCCGTGCGTCCGTGCGTCCGTGATCACCTGTATCTCGAACATGCATGGACCGATTAAGTTCAAACTTCACTCATACATCACACATTATATGGGACATATGCACATGCATTTTTTTCATGATCCGATTAACGATAGTCGAATAGTGGCCATTTTAAGGCCGAAAATGCATCAAAATCGCACATTTTCACCATTCCGGACCCGGATCTCAGTTATGCATGGACGGATTTTGTTCAAATTTGGTACATACATTAAACATAATAGGACCTTGATGCACGTCATTTTTTTTTTTGGATCGGGTTCGAAATGGCCGACTGGCGGCCATTTTGTTTTAAAGAATTCAGTTCTGGATCCGTATCTGAGACATGCTTGGATTGATCGAGTTCAAACTTCACACACACAAGGTACATCATGTCACAAATATGTATGTGCATTTGTTTCATGATCTCATTAACGATAGCCAAATGGCGGCCACTTTAAGGCCGAAAATGCATTGAAATCGCACATTTTCACCATTCCGGACCCGGATCTCAGTTATGCATGGACGGATTTCATTCAAATTTGGTACATACATTAAACATAATAGGACCTTGATGCACGTCATTTTTTTTTCCGGATCAAGTTCGAAATAGCCGACTGGCGGCCATTTTGTTTTAAAGAATTCAGTTCTGGATCCGTATCCGAGACATGTCTGGATTGATCAAGTTCAAACTTCACACACACAAGGTACATCATGTCACAAATATGTATGTGCATTTGTTTCATGATCTCATTAACGATAGCCAAATGGGGGCCGCTTTAAGGCCGAAAATGCATTGAAATCGCACATTTTCAACATTCCGGACCCAGATCTCAGTTATGCATGGACGGATTTCATTCAAATTTGGTACATACATTAAACATAATAGGACCTTGATGCACGTCATTTTTTTTTCCGGATCAAGTTCGAAATAGCCGACTGGCGGCCATTTTGTTTTAAAGAATTCAGTTCTGGATCCGTATCCGAGACATGTCTGGATTGATCGAGTTCAAACTTCACACACACAAGGTACATCATGTCACAAATATGTATGTGCATTTGTTTCATGATCTCATTAACGATAGCCAAATGGGGGCCGCTTTAAGGCCGAAAATGCATTGAAATCGCACATTTTCACCATTCCGGACCCGTATCTCAGTTATGCATGGATGGATTTTGTTCAAATTTGGTACATACATTAAACATAATAGGACCTTGATGCACGTCTTTTTTTTTCGGATCAAGTTCGAAATGGCCGACTGGCGGCCATTTTGTTAAAGAATTCAGTTCTGGATCCGTATCCAAGACATGTCTGGATTGATCAAGTTCAAACTTCACACACACATGGTACATCATGTCACAAATAGATATGTGCATTTGTTTCACGATCTGCTTAACAATAGCGGAATGATGGCCATTTTAAGGCCAAAAATGCATCAAAATCACGTATTTTCACAATTCCAGAACCGGATCTCAGTCATGCATGGATGGATTTTGTTCAGATTTAGTACAATGTGTTGTACATATGCAGGTGCATTTCGGTCATGATCTGCTTTGAATGTATATGTCACTCAAATATGAACGGAACGGGGACGTGTCATTGACAATGACTTGTTTATACTGACTCTTCTAGCCACCCACCTTCATTTAGTTCAAATGGTATGCCTTTATCTGTTTCAAGGGAAAATTTTGCCCACCAAATTTCGTTCACCATTCACCTAACCTATCATTTCACTTATTTGAAGAACTACATGTACCATAACAAACCAACAGAAAAAAAACCTTCTTTTTGCCCTTTTCACCTACAGAAGGGCCCAGCAGCTTCCATCAACCACTCCCACAAACAAATTTTAGCATTATGTGAAGATAAGAATTCTAGCAAAGTAAAGGTTACATTCTAAGAGATCCCTAGGGAACTCATCTGTAACTCTATTCCTATTTCTGCTCCTACAATGATTCATTTGGATTGAACATAAAGGTTTACAGAATTCAATGTGAATAATCAGCACACAATACATTCAGTTACCTAGGAGTGGATATTATTATATTGTATGCACAGTACTAGACTATTGTTGCCTACATCAATCATATCGCTATAACCATCATAACAAAACTAGAATCAGCTTTTGTATAGTACATATGACTTGACTTGCAATGCGACAAGGTAACAGCTTGCATGGTTCACCGAATTTCTACTTGAAATATGGGTATATTCCTTGAAAAAAAACTTGTAAAAGTGACAAGTCATCTACAATTATTAGGATATTTACAGTTTATATAGAGTACATTTTACTTATTTTTTAATATTAGTATTTAAACAAAGAGAAGCATATATTAGTATCATTGCAGATTTGAATATACACACAGACACACACACACATACATACATCAAACTTTAGTTTCTAAGGCATGTTATCTTTTCACATTTCCAAATGAAGACCCAAAAGAGCTAATTACCACTCTCCTAATCTATATATTTTGAAAGATTTGAATACTATGATACCATAGGTCTACTAATGTTATTACTAATGCCATTTCCAAAAAGCAAGACCTTATACACTATTGGAATATGTACATGTATCTGGCAGGTGTATTTAGTACCCCCACATTGCATTTAAGCTCAGTAATATTTACATGATAATTATTCTCACTTAATCACTGTTTGAAAATCTCTGGTAGGAATGTGTATACATGTACCTACCTAGGCAGTCATTGAGTGAACATAAGACCTATTATTATTTTTTCCTGTGGTCGAGTTCAAAAATGGGTAAATAATACAGTTTATTGTGATTTTTTGAGAGACGGGGCCAGAAGATACAAGAATCACACATGTGGATTATATCTACTGTGAATGAATATGCTACACAATGGACGTGAGAAAACAGGAAACTAATACAGTGTCTACAGGATGTGAAATGAATAAAATTAAGGAAATGTGGGTTAAAGGTCAAAAGTTGTGGATTTAACGAGTTTCCCATTTTTTGTTAAGGGAAATTTGCCATGTTTCCACAATTCTTGCAAACATTGAAATATTGCTATTGTTACGTTGCATATTAATTCCACTAGAAGTATCACCGACATTTGGTGTTTGTGATGATTTTTATCACACCACAAACAGATTCTTATGTATATCAGCCATCGGAAATACTTATTTTGGTTAACTTACATTTTAAAAATTATTTCTCAGTACTTATTCACTGTTAAAATGCTGTACCGTTACTTTCACCATCCTACTACAGCCAGATCTGAAGGCCTTTGCCGCATTCTGGCCATGCTGTGTGGCGCGTATCGCGTGGACGGGTTTCACGTTCTCTGCACGTAATAAGCTCGGTTATTAAGCATCCTTTTTTGGGGATGCCCGGTGGCCGAGGGGAAGACGTGTAGTGGCGTGTAGCTAGGCGATTAGGTGCCGTACGCGAGCGCCGGTTCGAGTCACGCACGCAGTACGTATTTACTATAATTAGACATAGTCTTTACCTTGCCGTTTATTCGGTGTTATTTGCTTACTTTACTTCCTATGTCGACAGCAACTATGAGTTTAAAAATTATTTCTCAGTACTTATTCACTGTTAAAATGCTGTACCGTTACTTTCACCATCCTACTACAGCCAGATCTGAAGGCCTTTGCCGCATTCTGGCCATGCTGTGTGGCGCGTATCGCGTGGACGGGTTTCACGTTCTCTGCACGTAATAAGCTAGGTTATTAAGCATCCTTTTTTGGGGATGCCCGGTGGCCGAGGGGAAGACGTGTAGTGGCGTGTAGCTAGGCGATTAGGTGCCGTACGCGAGCGCCGGTTCGAGTCACGCACGCAGTACGTATTTACTATAATTAGACATAGTCTTTACCTTGCCGTTTATTCGGTGTTATTTGCTTACTTTACTTCCTATGTCGACAGCAACTATGAGTTTAAAAATTATTTCTCAGTACTTATTCACTGTTAAAATGCTGTACCGTTACTTTCACCATCCTACTACAGCCAGATCTGAAGGCCTTTGCCGCATTCTGGCCATGCTGTGTGGCGCGTATCGCGTGGACGGGTTTCACGTTCTCTGCACGTAATAAGCTCGGTTATTAAGCATCCTTTTTTGGGGATGCCCGGTGGCCGAGGGGAAGACGTGTAGTGGCGTGTAGCTAGGCGATTAGGTGCCGTACGCGAGCGCCGGTTCGAGTCACGCACGCAGTACGTATTTACTATAATTAGACATAGTCTTTACCTTGCCGTTTATTCGGTGTTATTTGCTTACTTTACTTCCTATGTCGACAGCAACTATGAGTTTAAAAATTATTTCTCAGTACTTATTCACTGTTAAAATGCTGTACCGTTACTTTCACCATCCTACTACAGCCAGATCTGAAGGCCTTTGCCGCATTCTGGCCATGCTGTGTGGCGCGTATCGCGTGGACGGGTTTCACGTTCTCTGCACGTAATAAGCTCGGTTATTAAGCATCCTTTTTTGGGGATGCCCGGTGGCCGAGGGGAAGACGTGTAGTGGCGTGTAGCTAGGCGATTAGGTGCCGTACGCGAGCGCCGGTTCGAGTCACGCACGCAGTACGTATTTACTATAATTAGACATAGTCTTTACCTTGCCGTTTATTCGGTGTTATTTGCTTACTTTACTTCCTATGTCGACAGCAACTACGAGTTTAAAAATTATTTCTCAGTACTTATTCACTGTTAAAATGCTGTACCGTTACTTTCACCATCCTACTACAGCCAGATCTGAAGGCCTTTGCCGCATTCTGGCCATGCTGTGTGGCGCGTATCGCGTGGACGGGTTTCACGTTCTCTGCACGTAATAAGCTCGGTTATTAAGCATCCTTTTTTGGGGATGCCCGGTGGCCGAGGGGAAGACGTGTAGTGGCGTGTAGCTAGGCGATTAGGTGCCGTACGCGAGCGCCGGTTCGAGTCACGCACGCAGTACGTATTTACTATAATTAGACATAGTCTTTACCTTGCCGTTTATTCGGTGTTATTTGCTTACTTTACTTCCTATGTCGACAGCAACTATGAGTTTAAAAATTATTTCTCAGTACTTATTCACTGTTAAAATGCTGTACCGTTACTTTCACCATCCTACTACAGCCAGATCTGAAGGCCTTTGCCGCATTCTGGCCATGCTGTGTGGCGCGTATCGCGTGGACGGGTTTCACGTTCTCTGCACGTAATAAGCTCGGTTATTAAGCATCCTTTTTTGGGGATGCCCGGTGGCCGAGGGGAAGACGTGTAGTGGCGTGTAGCTAGGCGATTAGGTGCCGTACGCGAGCGCCGGTTCGAGTCACGCACGCAGTACGTATTTACTATAATTAGACATAGTCTTTACCTTGCCGTTTATTCGGTGTTATTTGCTTACTTTACTTCCTATGTCGACAGCAACTACGAGTTTAAAAATTATTTCTCAGTACTTATTCACTGTTAAAATGCTGTACCGTTACTTTCACCATCCTACTACAGCCAGATCTGAAGGCCTTTGCCGCATTCTGGCCATGCTGTGTGGCGCGTATCGCGTGGACGGGTTTCACGTTCTCTGCACGTAATAAGCTCGGTTATTAAGCATCCTTTTTTGGGGATGCCCGGTGGCCGAGGGGAAGACGTGTAGTGGCGTGTAGCTAGGCGATTAGGTGCCGTACGCGAGCGCCGGTTCGAGTCACGCACGCAGTACGTATTTACTATAATTAGACATAGTCTTTACCTTGCCGTTTATTCGGTGTTATTTGCTTACTTTACTTCCTATGTCGACAGCAACTATGAGTTTAAAAATTATTTCTCAGTACTTATTCACTGTTAAAATGCTGTACCGTTACTTTCACCATCCTACTACAGCCAGATCTGAAGGCCTTTGCCGCATTCTGGCCATGCTGTGTGGCGCGTATCGCGTGGACGGGTTTCACGTTCTCTGCACGTAATAAGCTCGGTTATTAAGCATCCTTTTTTGGGGATGCCCGGTGGCCGAGGGGAAGACGTGTAGTGGCGTGTAGCTAGGCGATTAGGTGCCGTACGCGAGCGCCGGTTCGAGTCACGCACGCAGTACGTATTTACTATAATTAGACATAGTCTTTACCTTGCCGTTTATTCGGTGTTATTTGCTTACCTTACACTACTATCCATGCATACCCCTATACATGTATCATCTAAAAATATAATTAGGTCAAACTTTGTATTGTACCCTCCTGCGATTCAATGATCAAAGCATAATAGTCACACTTCACCTCCAGTTTCATACAAGTCCTATGCAACATTATGTAGAAGGCTTAATTATGAGCAAGGTTTCATTTTCGCTCTATGACAGCTCAATGACCTTTGAAATCATGGGAGATGGCTGGAAGAGTGTGACCAGTGTAATTGTTTTTTATAATGTTTTGACAAAGATTGTTCCCGACACTTTGCATGCAATCTTCCAGCCACCCCTCCTGATTTCAAATGGGTTAACCCCTAAAATAAAACTCTGTGCATATGCAAAGCTTAGAATAGTACATTGATCCTTTCATAAACCAGCGGATTAAAAACCTAATTATCCTGGCAATATCAAATCTGCTAAAATCAGACTTAGTGAACATTCCCTTCTTATGTACTGTAATTCAATTAATTTTGGATCCAAGGAACTTTTATAATTTGGTCATTTAAGGGTGTTTATGAAAAGAATTTGCTGTGACTCATTGTACTGCAGAGAAAAGTTGACTTCTAGAATAATTCTTTCATGAAATATATACTGTATACAAAATGTATAATTACAGTATACAAAACCAGGAAATAACAAATCTCCAAAAATGAGGAATACATCTTATCTATATAATGTAGGGCTACCCTGATCTTAGACGACACTTGACTGATGCATGATGGGTATAATTATGAAAACAAAAGGCATCTGGTGAAGACAGACTAAATTGAAATTTATTTTTAATGCAGAAATCCCAAGTGAAAAATTTTACGTGCCTGTGTAGTGCGACGTATCACTCATAATTACAAACTATATTTAGACAAAAGATTATTTCAGTACATGTATTGGTACTAGTAATAACCACTGAAATAATCTACTGAGATGGATTTTTAACAGGCAACTAAATCTGTCACATGGCTGATTATAAATAATAAATTTGTGAATTTTCCATCAAGAAGCATATGTGTAATTCTTTACTTGTTAACTACTGGCAGACACATTAGTTACAATCATAGCTTTAATGTTAATGATAATGTAGTATAAAATGATGTGAAGTACCGTAAAATCTGTATTAGAAGCTGTATCTCTAATAGAAGTCCCACCCAAACTTTTTGAATAATTGAGAATCAAAAATTAATCATTTCTCATAAGTGTGGATGCTCTAATAGAAGCCGCATCCCCTCTGTTGCATTGTACTATTTTAATAGAAGCCGCAGCTTCTAATACAGATTTTACAGTGTACTCAAAATTCATAATTTCATTTTTATTACCGGTATGTGTGGTCATTATTTATGTGTTTCCCTATTAGAAAACAGGATGTATAAAATATTATGAAATATAATGGAACAGCAATAATAAGTACAAATATCACTAACTGAATATTGTGGCATAAGAATATTTATACTTTGAACAAAAGCAGTCGCCAGTCGGTCAAAAGTGAATGAACAGATGAACAAATTGATGTGCATATATGGACTTGTAACACTTTTTAAGAAAAATGATACAGGCATATCCAAGAAACGATGATGTTGGACACACACACTTATACAGACAGGTGAATGAAACTCAAAACACAAGTCTCCATTTCAGACTACGTCAGACGTAGACTAACAGAGACTCTCAGGTGTCTTATATACTGTAAAATAATTTAATTTGGCTGGAATTAATTTTCGGTGAAAACGCTTTTTAGATGTTTTGTATGGAGTTTATTTTCACTGATTTTTGATGAGTTGAATGTAAAATATAGGAAAATAGTATATTTGCTAGATTTTATTTCTACTGAATCATCTCTTTTGCAAAAATATTAAAATCAAGTATTTTACAGTACCCTGGTCCAACCTTAGACTTAGACGTAGACAAGTCAAATATAACAGAAATATTTACAGAATTTGATTGAGTAAAAAAATTCCCCCAAAAAAATTGGCTCTACTGTAATAATGTTTACAGAAGAAATACTGTGCTGAAAGACTGATGTTGAAATGACTGTAGTTCTTTACCTGGTTCCGTACAATTTGTAGTGATCCCATTAAAATATTACATGCAGCCAAAGGACACGTACAACATTTCTAAACTTTGCGAGTATCTCAGATATAAATGATTTGTCTGGTTGTTTTAAAATTCTTGCAACATATAAGCAGAATATTGCATCAGCATAACATACGGTTCAATTATATTTCTCCATTATGTGAGTGGTTGACCTTTGACAACAGAAACCAATTTAACCTATGACCTTAATATTTCATTTTTCATCAAATTCTGATTATTATTAATTTTATATGTAGATAAACACAAGTTCTGAACAATAGCAGAATGTGTAATTCATTATTTAACAAGAGTCTTGTACATGTACATCATACACTTGATAGAAATACTGTAAATGCATTAATTAATCACTGTGTTTTAAATTGGAATTTTTCAGTTTACTGGAATTTACTAGATACATGTATGATTTATATCTATTACTGTAAAATCACAGTTGTACTTGAAAATTTGAAAATTAAGCACCCAGTGAATATGCTCAAAACTCAAAATAAAGAAATTGAAGTACCAATAAAAATTAAATCTCTCGCTAAAACTATATGCACATAGTTTATGCACATGCAATCCAATCACAGAAAGAATCCAATTGAACTTAGTTTTCTGCACAAATGAAATACCTTTTCCAGCTGATAACTTTTCATCTTAATCAATTTATATTGGTAGGCATTCTACATTTACAATAAATTGAATGAAAGTAATCAATCTATTGGCAGTCAGAGCAAGTAATGGTAGGTACAGATCAGCAATAGAACTATCACAATTTATATTGGTAGGCATTCTACATTTACAATAAATTGAATGAAAGTAATCAATCTATTGGCAGTCAGAGCAAGTAATGGTAGGTACAGATCAGCAATAGAACTATATATATCACAATTTATATTGGTAGGCATTCTACATTTACAATAAATTGAATGAAAGCAATCAATCTATTGGCAGTCAGAGCAAGTAATGGTAGGTACAGATCAGCAATAGAACTATCACAATTTATATTGGTAGGCATTCTACATTTACAATAAATTGAATGAAAGTAATCAATCTATTGGCAGTCAGAGCAAGTAATGGTAGGTACAGATCAGCAATAGAACTATCACAATTTATATTGGTAGGTATTCTACATTTACAATAAATTGAATGAAAGTAATCAATCTATTGGCAGTCAGAGCAAGTAATGGTAGGTACAGATCAGCAATAGAACTATCACAATTTATATTGGTAGGCATTCTACATTTACAATAAATTGAATGAAAGTAATCAATCTATTGGCAGTCAGAGCAAGTAATGGTAGGTACAGATCAGCAATAGAACTATCACAATTTATATTGGTAGGCATTCTACATTTACAATAAATTGAATGAAAGTAATCAATCTATTGGCAGTCAGAGCAAGTAATGGTAGGTACAGATCAGCAATAGAACTATATATATCACAATTTATATTGGTAGGCATTCTACATTTACAATAAATTGAATGAAAGTAATCAATCTATTGGCAGTCAGAGCAAGTAATGGTAGGTACAGATCAGCAATAGAACTATCACAATTTATATTGGTAGGCATTCTACATTTACAATAAATTGAATGAAAGTAATCAATCTATTGGCAGTCAGAGCAAGTAATGGTAGGTACAGATCAGCAATAGAACTATCACAATTTATATTGGTAGGTATTCTACATTTACAATAAATTGAATGAAAGTAATCAATCTATTGGCAGTCAGAGCAAGTAATGGTAGGTACAGATCAGCAATAGAACTATCACAATTTATATTGGTAGGCATTCTACATTTCCAATAAATTGAATGAAAGTAATCAATCTATTGGCAGTCAGAGCAAGTAATGGTAGGTACAGATCAGCAATAGAACTATCACAATTTATATTGGTAGGCATTCTACATTTACAATAAATTGAATGAAAGTAATCAATCTATTGGCAGTCAGAGCAAGTAATGGTAGGTACAGATCAGCAATAGAACTATCACAATTTATATTGGTAGGCATTCTACATTTACAATAAATTGAATGAAAGTAATCAATCTATTGGCAGTCAGAGCAAGTAATGGTAGGTACAGATCAGCAATAGAACTATCACAATTTATATTGGTAGGCATTCTACATTTACAATAAATTGAATGAAAGTAATCAATCTATTGGCAGTCAGAGCAAGTAATGGTAGGTACAGATCAGCAATAGAACTATCACAATTTATATTGGTAGGCATTCTACATTTACAATAAATTGAATGAAAGTAATCAATCTATTGGCAGTCAGAGCAAGTAATGGTAGGTACAGATCAGCAATAGAACTATCACAATTTATATTGGTAGGCATTCTACATTTACAATAAATTGAATGAAAGTAATCAATCTATTGGCAGTCAGAGCAAGTAATGGTAGGTACAGATCAGCAATAGAACTATCACAATTTATATTGGTAGGCATTCTACATTTACAATAAATTGAATGAAAGTAATCAATCTATTGGCAGTCAGAGCAAGTAATGGTAGGTACAGATCAGCAATAGAACTATCTCAATTTATATTGGTAGGCATTCTACATTTACAATAAATTGAATGAAAGTAATCAATCTATTGACAGTCAGAGCAAGTAATGGTAGGTACAGATCAGCAATAGAACTATCACAATTTATATTGGTAGGCATTCTACATTTACAATAAATTGAATGAAAGTAATCAATCAATTGGCAGTCAGAGCAAGTAATGGTAGGTACAGATCAGCAATAGAACTATCACAATTTATATTGGTAGGCATTCTACATTTACAATAAATTGAATGAAAGTAATCAATCTATTGGCAGTCAGAGCAAGTAATGGTAGGTACAGATCAGCAATAGAACTATCACAATTTATATTGGTAGGCATTCTACATTTACAATAAATTGAATGAAAGTAATCAATCTATTGGCAGTCAGAGCAAGTAATGGTAGGTACAGATCAGCAATAGAACTATCACAATTTATATTGGTAGGTATTCTACATTTACAATAAATTGAATGAAAGTAATCAATCTATTGGCAGTCAGAGCAAGTAATGGTAGGTACAGATCAGCAATAGAACTATCACAATTTATATTGGTAGGCATTCTACATTTACAATAAATTGAATGAAAGTAATCAATCTATTGGCAGTCAGAGCAAGTAATGGTAGGTACAGATCAGCAATAGAACTATCACAATTTATATTGGTAGGCATTCTACATTTACAATAAATTGAATGAAAGTAATCAATCTATTGGCAGTCAGAGCAAGTAATGGTAGGTACAGATCAGCAATAGAACTATCACAATTTATATTGGTAGGCATTCTACATTTACAATAAATTGAATGAAAGTAATCAATCTATTGGCAGTCAGAGCAAGTAATGGTAGGTACAGATCAGCAATAGAACTATCACAATTTATATTGGTAGGTATTCTACATTTACAATAAATTGAATGAAAGTAATCAATCTATTGGCAGTCAGAGCAAGTAATGGTAGGTACAGATCAGCAATAGAACTATCACAATTTATATTGGTAGGCATTCTACATTTACAATAAATTGAATGAAAGTAATCAATCTATTGGCAGTCAGAGCAAGTAATGGTAGGTACAGATCAGCAATAGAACTATCACAATTTATATTGGTAGGCATTCTACATTTACAATAAATTGAATGAAAGTAATCAATCTATTGGCAGTCAGAGCAAGTAATGGTAGGTACAGATCAGCAATAGAACTATCACAATTTATATTGGTAGGTATTCTACATTTACAATAAATTGAATGAAAGTAATCAATCTATTGGCAGTCAGAGCAAGTAATGGTACAGATCAGCAATAGAACTATATATATCACAATTTATATTGGTAGGCATTCTACATTTACAATAAATTGAATGAAAGTAATCAATCTATTGGCAGTCAGAGCAAGTAATGGTAGGTACAGATCAGCAATAGAACTATCACAATTTATATTGGTAGGCATTCTACATTTACAATAAATTGAATGAAAGTAATCAATCTATTGGCAGTCAGAGCAAGTAATGGTAGGTACAGATCAGCAATAGAACTATCACAATTTATATTGGTAGGTATTCTACATTTACAATAAATTGAATGAAAGTAATCAATCTATTGGCAGTCAGAGCAAGTAATGGTAGGTACAGATCAGCAATAGAACTATCACAATTTATATTGGTAGGCATTCTACATTTACAATAAATTGAATGAAAGTAATCAATCTATTGGCAGTCAGAGCAAGTAATGGTAGGTACAGATCAGCAATAGAACTATCACAATTTATATTGGTAGGCATTCTACATTTACAATAAATTGAATGAAAGTAATCAATCTATTGGCAGTCAGAGCAAGTAATGGTAGATACAGATCAGCAATAGAACTATCACAATTTATATTGGTAGGCATTCTACATTTACAATAAATTGAATGAAAGTAATCAATCTATTGGCAGTCAGAGCAAGTAATGGTAGGTACAGATCAGCAATAGAACTATCACAATTTATATTGGTAGGCATTCTACATTTACAATAAATTGAATGAAAGTAATCAATCTATTGGCAGTCAGAGCAAGTAATGGTAGGTACAGATCAGCAATAGAACTATCACAATTTATATTGGTAGGTATTCTACATTTACAATAAATTGAATGAAAGTAATCAATCTATTGGCAGTCAGAGCAAGTAATGGTAGGTACAGATCAGCAATAGAACTATCACAATTTATATTGGTAGGCATTCTACATTTACAATAAATTGAATGAAAGTAATCAATCTATTGGCAGTCAGAGCAAGTAATGGTAGGTACAGATCAGCAATAGAACTATCACAATTTAAATTGGTAGGCATTCTACATTTACAATAAATTGAATGAAAGTAATCAATCTATTGGCAGTCAGAGCAAGTAATGGTAGGTACAGATCAGCAATAGAACTATCACAATTTATATTGGTAGGCATTCTACATTTACAATAAATTGAATGAAAGTAATCAATCTATTGGCAGTCAGAGCAAGTAATGGTAGGTACAGATCAGCAATAGAACTATCTCAATTTATATTGGTAGGCATTCTACATTTACAATAAATTGAATGAAAGTAATCAATCTATTGGCAGTCAGAGCAAGTAATGGTAGGTACAGATCAGTAATAAAACTATCACAATTTATATTGGTAGGCATTCTACATTTACAATAAATTGAATGAAAGTAATCAATCTATTGGCAGTCAGAGCAAGTAATGGTAGGTACAGATCAGCAATAGAACTATCACAATTTATATTGGTAGGCATTCTACATTTACAATAAATTGAATGAAAGTAATCAATCTATTGGCAGTCAGAGCAAGTAATGGTAGGTACAGATCAGTAATAAAACTATCACAATTTATATTGGTAGGCATTCTACATTTACAATAAATTGAATGAAAGTAATCAATCTATTGGCAGTCAGAGCAAGTAATGGTAGGTACAGATCAGCAATAGAACTATCACAATTTATATTGGTAGGCATTCTACATTTACAATAAATTGAATGAAAGTAATCAATCTATTGGCAGTCAGAGCAAGTAATGGTAGGTACAGATCAGCAATAGAACTATCACAATTTATATTGGTAGGCATTCTACATTTACAATAAATTGAATGAAAGTAATCAATCTATTGGCAGTCAGAGCAAGTAATGGTAGGTACAGATCAGCAATAGAACTATCACAATTTATATTGGTAGGTATTCTACATTTACAATAAATTGAATGAAAGTAATCAATCTATTGGCAGTCAGAGCAAGTAATGGTAGGTACAGATCAGCAATAGAACTATCACAATTTATATTGGTAGGCATTCTACATTTACAATAAATTGAATGAAAGTAATCAATCTATTGGCAGTCAGAGCAAGTAATGGTAGGTACAGATCAGCAATAGAACTATCACAATTTATATTGGTAGGCATTCTACATTTACAATAAATTGAATGAAAGTAATCAATCTATTGGCAGTCAGAGCAAGTAATGGTAGATACAGATCAGCAATAGAACTATCACAATTTATATTGGTAGGCATTCTACATTTACAATAAATTGAATGAAAGTAATCAATCTATTGGCAGTCAGAGCAAGTAATGGTAGGTACAGATCAGCAATAGAACTATCACAATTTATATTGGTAGGCATTCTACATTTACAATAAATTGAATGAAAGTAATCAATCTATTGGCAGTCAGAGCAAGTAATGGTAGGTACAGATCAGCAATAGAACTATCACAATTTATATTGGTAGGTATTCTACATTTACAATAAATTGAATGAAAGTAATCAATCTATTGGCAGTCAGAGCAAGTAATGGTAGGTACAGATCAGCAATAGAACTATCACAATTTATATTGGTAGGCATTCTACATTTACAATAAATTGAATGAAAGTAATCAATCTATTGGCAGTCAGAGCAAGTAATGGTAGGTACAGATCAGCAATAGAACTATCACAATTTAAATTGGTAGGCATTCTACATTTACAATAAATTGAATGAAAGTAATCAATCTATTGGCAGTCAGAGCAAGTAATGGTAGGTACAGATCAGCAATAGAACTATCACAATTTATATTGGTAGGCATTCTACATTTACAATAAATTGAATGAAAGTAATCAATCTATTGGCAGTCAGAGCAAGTAATGGTAGGTACAGATCAGCAATAGAACTATCTCAATTTATATTGGTAGGCATTCTACATTTACAATAAATTGAATGAAAGTAATCAATCTATTGGCAGTCAGAGCAAGTAATGGTAGGTACAGATCAGTAATAAAACTATCACAATTTATATTGGTAGGCATTCTACATTTACAATAAATTGAATGAAAGTAATCAATCTATTGGCAGTCAGAGCAAGTAATGGTAGGTACAGATCAGCAATAGAACTATCACAATTTATATTGGTAGGCATTCTACATTTACAATAAATTGAATGAAAGTAATCAATCTATTGGCAGTCAGAGCAAGTAATGGTAGGTACAGATCAGTAATAAAACTATCACAATTTATATTGGTAGGCATTCTACATTTACAATAAATTGAATGAAAGTAATCAATCTATTGGCAGTCAGAGCAAGTAATGGTAGGTACAGATCAGCAATAGAACTATCACAATTTATATTGGTAGGCATTCTACATTTACAATAAATTGAATGAAAGTAATCAATCTATTGGCAGTCAGAGCAAGTAATGGTAGGTACAGATCAGCAATAGAACTATCACAATTTATATTGGTAGGCATTCTACATTTACAATAAATTGAATGAAAGTAATCAATCTATTGGCAGTCAGAGCAAGTAATGGTAGGTACAGATCAGCAATAGAACTATCACAATTTATATTGGTAGGCATTCTACATTTACAATAAATTGAATGAAAGTAATCAATCTATTGGCAGTCAGAGCAAGTAATGGTAGGTACAGATCAGCAATAGAACTATCTCAATTTATATTGGTAGGCATTCTACATTTACAATAAATTGAATGAAAGTAATCAATCTATTGGCAGTCAGAGCAAGTAATGGTAGGTACAGATCAGCAATAGAACTATCTCAATTTATATTGGTAGGCATTCTACATTTACAATAAATTGAATGAAAGTAATCAATCTATTGGCAGTCAGAGCAAGTAATGGTAGGTACAGATCAGCAATAGAACTATCTCAATTTATATTGGTAGGCATTCTACATTTACAATAAATTGAATGAAAGTAATCAATCTATTGGCAGTCAGAGCAAGTAATGGTAGGTACAGATCAGTAATAAAACTATCACAATTTATATTGGTAGGCATTCTACATTTACAATAAATTGAATGAAAGTAATCAATCTATTGGCAGTCAGAGCAAGTAATGGTAGGTACAGATCAGCAATAGAACTATCACAATTTATATTGGTAGGTATTCTACATTTACAATAAATTGAATGAAAGTAATCAATCTATTGGCAGTCAGAGCAAGTAATGGTAGGTACAGATCAGTAATAAAACTATCACAATTTATATTGGTAGGCATTCTACATTTACAATAAATTGAATGAAAGTAATCAATCTATTGGCAGTCAGAGCAAGTAATGGTAGGTACAGATCAGCAATAGAACTATCACAATTTATATTGGTAGGCATTCTACATTTACAATAAATTGAATGAAAGTAATCAATCTATTGGCAGTCAGAGCAAGTAATGGTAGGTACAGATCAGTAATAAAACTATCACAATTTATATTGGTAGGCATTCTACATTTACAATAAATTGAATGAAAGTAATCAATCTATTGGCAGTCAGAGCAAGTAATGGTAGGTACAGATCAGCAATAGAACTATCACAATTTATATTGGTAGGCATTCTACATTTACAATAAATTGAATGAAAGTAATCAATCTATTGGCAGTCAGAGCAAGTAATGGTAGGTACAGATCAGCAATAGAACTATCACAATTTATATTGGTAGGCATTCTACATTTACAATAAATTGAATGAAAGTAATCAATCTATTGGCAGTCAGAGCAAGTAATGGTAGGTACAGATCAGCAATAGAACTATCACAATTTATATTGGTAGGCATTCTACATTTACAATAAATTGAATGAAAGTAATCAATCTATTGGCAGTCAGAGCAAGTAATGGTAGGTACAGATCAGCAATAGAACTATCTCAATTTATATTGGTAGGCATTCTACATTTACAATAAATTGAATGAAAGTAATCAATCTATTGGCAGTCAGAGCAAGTAATGGTAGGTACAGATCAGCAATAGAACTATCTCAATTTATATTGGTAGGCATTCTACATTTACAATAAATTGAATGAAAGTAATCAATCTATTGGCAGTCAGAGCAAGTAATGGTAGGTACAGATCAGCAATAGAACTATCTCAATTTATATTGGTAGGCATTCTACATTTACAATAAATTGAATGAAAGTAATCAATCTATTGGCAGTCAGAGCAAGTAATGGTAGGTACAGATCAGCAATAGAACTATCTCAATTTAATGAGTGCAGTGCCATCAAATAACACACAGACTTTCTATTATTCTGAAACTTACATTTACTTAATAAAATCTATTTAATATCAAAAGAAACAAATTTTTGCAAATTTCATGAGTCTGAGAAAATCATGAAATATTGTATCAGTAAACATTTCATTGAAGGCAACAAAATCACTTTTGCAACATAATATCCTCATATAATATTTATGTAAATAAATACATCAACTTAATTACAAATTTTCCATCCTGCCACTCTACCCATCATTGCAAACAAATTAAATATTTGATAAAGCAATTTCACTCGCATTTCAAACAGTAAATATTCATAAAAGGCTATTTTTCAGTTTATATACAGACTGATTCATATTAGTTGTGTTCGCGCAAATGCTTAACAAGGGCTAAGAAACTATAAGTATAACCTAAAGCTGACCCATTTTTAAGATCGGATCTAGCCATTAGCACAGACTACCGAATTGTGCATGAATGCTTAGCTCCAACTAAGCACCATTGTATTCAATGACCATTTGGAAGATTTACTAATATATTCATTTTGATATGCTATTTGCAATATGTAAATCAACATTGATCTCAAGAAAAAAATTAATTAATCTGCAATTTGCACTTTCTGAATTTTCTTTGGTATTGTTTTATATTGCTGCTTATTGTACTGAGTACCGATAATCATAGTTAAAAGGACCAAAGATTTGTATATTCTTAACAAGTTTGGGAGCTCCTTAGCCTATGCTAACTGCTGTTTCCTTCTGTGCATGAACACAATTGGGTATAAAGATGTGCAAACAGATTAGATTAAATCTTAGCCCATACTTGGTGTAGCCTGAACATAACTATTACTTTCTCAAATACTATACAAATAAACACAAATTAACCTTTTTTTTTTTTTAAATACTACTGTATAACTTTTTTTTGATGAATAAAGTTATTATACATCTGTCAACGCCATACGTTACAGCGTCCCGTAATCTTGCGGTATTTTACGGGGTATTTTCATCCTACCATATTAGGAAATGCTAATTCCAAATATGGAATGATTACGCGCGTAAGCGTCTTCTAATAATAAAAACAAACATGGCTGCCACAAGGGTTTGACCGGATTCCATACAAAGAAGTTCGCTAATTTCGACATTCCCATGATGTACATTTGTATCCTTGGTAGGAAAAGATGTATAATAATAAGGTTATTATGAAGATACCTCAAAGTATGCACTCAGACAGTACGCGTCGGTCGATACTGCCGCTGCACTGTCTTCGTGCATACTTTGAGGTATCTTCGTAATAACCTTATATTACTGACAAATGCTGTCAAGAATGTCTGGGTAGCATGAGCAACAGTTCTACTTGGTCAAATAAAAACAAAACAAAAGAGATGTAAAGAAGGAAATTTCAATCAAAACTTGGAGGACTCTGATCAATCATATCATTGTAAGGATTGAGAGCAACTACTCGCTGGGGTCACTGACCATAGAATACACATTCTGATTGACTTTTCACAAAACTTCTTGGGTACAAACACCTTTACAATCATCAAAGTATCTTGTGAACGAGACATGAATTTTTGATGAAAACATGAAATCTTTTGATATCTCTAATTGAAAGTACAAGAATGGTCTTCTGTTGCAGCAGCATAGTATAGATTAATAGCAGTGATTCAGATGCTAACTGGTCATCAGCAAACTGTTGGTATGTCAAAATGTTCTAATGTTGTTCAGATAAAAGGTGGAAATGTTTTCTGTTAAATTTACTGTTTTAAACATAAAATATAGCAAATAATTAGAACAGTAGTACCATGACACTAGTTACCACTTCGGAAAAATTGTCCTGAGTTAATTTTGAGACAACTCAACCACTGATTAGCAACTTATAGATTTGGTATGGCCTATTTATATTTTCTGTAATCCATGCATGTTCTATGTGCAAATTCAAAAATTAAAACAATATTAGTACAGAAGGATAATATGCATATACAGTAGTGCTATAAGACATTTCTTTTTAAATTACACTTTAAAAGCAATACAATATTTACTGTGATCACAACTAGTCCACATTCTAAATGTTTGTTTAGAACATCATCAGTTGACGCAAAACCTTAGCGTCCACTCAACAGCAGACAATGTGTTGTTTGGTGCTTCAAATCAATATAACAGAACTATAATAAGAAATGAAAAGTAAATACAACTGTATATCAAGAATTAAAACTGAAATTCAAAATTATTATCATTACTGGTAGCCATGATCGATTACAATATTTTTTTTCTGGCCAGTGACAGCCAACCCCTTTTTCAGAAGTTGGCCATTATCACTACTTCAAAAGATGATTTAACTAGTAAGTGAACATTTTGGTTAGCTGAGATATGGCCAGTAAGAATAGATTAATGCTAAACATACCTTGAAGTGTATGCAACTGGCAGTTACTGAAGTTACTGTTAGGGAACCTGACAAACTAATAACAGAGATTCTAATAACCATTAATTCTGCTTCCTAAACTGCTCACCAATAGCAATAATATGAATTTCTGAGAGCAGTACATTAGCAGTACCTGTGTTCATTTAGTTGATATGAGTTAGTAGTCTACTGCATGGAGCACCTAATGTATTCTAACCATGTGCAGCAGCAGCAGACAGAAAAACACCTACTTTGTAACACTGATTGTCTGATATCCTATTAAGACTGATAGACACAAACCCTGCAAGCCATCTAGATGAATGAGATGACAATTTAGATCATCAATACACTCTTTACAATTTACAGGTGTTGGAGACTATATCCTTGGATGCCCTAAGGGACTGCAACTTTTCAGTTAACAGGGATTGAACTTCAGTATTCAGATTTAGTATCCAATTTCAAGGCCAAAACTGCCTTAGGCTATAGTTTGAAGCAGTGAAGGAAATATCAAGATTATTTTGCAGGATGAGTCACATCCAAGGCAAGTTCATGGTATAAGGAGGATTTCACAAGATATCAGTTTACTTGGCAGAGAGGTGCAAGTTATTGAATCTGAATATAGGCAATAACAATAGGACATCTATAGCATATATATGTAAGCTAGTTCAAAGAGAATAGACTGGTGGGAAAAAAATGTACCAGGTTCTTTATAAAAGGTTCACTGTACATCCTTTGATATTCCTATTACTCTGAGGTAATTGAATCAATCTTGAAGCGGAATGTTCATCCCCTTGGCTTTCAGGTTTAAAAAAAATTACAGCATCTTTCAAACTGTGCATTGTAATGTTACAGTAATAATCAACAATAAATGGAGTTTTTGTTCTGTCATGGAGCTAAAAAGAGAACTCTACATCCAGGAATAAGTAAATTATTTGCACCTTTTTTGGCACACATCCAACTTTAACTGGGACATGTTTAAATGACTTAACACTGCTGACTGCAGCATTACATATAAACACAATAACTCAAATCATTGTAAAAAGTCTATACATACATGAACATTGTGAAATATAAGTCGTGTTCAGACTACACCAGTACAGGCTAAAATTTAAGCTAATCTCAAACATTTGCATATCAGTCTGACCCAATTGCATTCACAAACTACGTAAGCATTTGTGCACACTTTGTTAACCCGTCCTAAGGATCTTGACCAGGTCTCAGAATAAACGGATCAAATTTAACCCATTTCTTAAACCGCACTAGACATTTACGCAAATATTTTGTTGTTTACCTTTTAGCCCGTCCTAAGGACCAGTGCATGAAAGCAACTAATATCAGAACATCTAATCAATAAAAATGTGTACAAGTGCAGTGTTTCCTTCAAGCCTTTTCTTGCACAATTTCTTTGAGAAACATTTCTTCTTCTTTTAATTTTGTGCACTTCGTATTCAATCGCACCTGATTCTAGTTGGATTTCAAAAAGTTCAACTAATATGTTTGTCATGCTTGAAAGAGTCTGGAAAGAACAGTAAGTTACTGTACTTTTTGATGAATGCAGTTCACAATAGTCTCAAATTGTTTGAACATCAGAATACTTACAATGAAATAAACAAAAGATATACTTCTATAACTGCTTTATAGCTTAATAAGTAGTTATTATATATTACGGTATGTTATATTAGTGATATTTATTTTAAAAAATTTTAATCTTTTCTCTTTGGTGTCAATAAAACACTATTCTACAATTTCTATTGTGAATTAGACACTGGAAGTGCCTAGATAACCTACTTTTCATTGCAATATAGAACAACCCAGTTACAGCATAACAATGATACCTGAAGGCTTAGGATATTAGATATACTTCAGCAGGTCTGTTCTTTGTATACTATGTTACAACTCCAATACAGAGTATGTAAGACAAACAAGTACTACAGTAACCTGGGAACGTAGTAATAAAATAACTAGATTCAAATTTATCATATCACATTTGTTCTATTAGTAAAAGCCCTGTTAAAGTTTACATTAACACAGTGTGAGTTCAGTGTAATTGTATTCTCACCAAAACAATATTTTTGTCTTGAATATGCTTGTATTTGAGATGAGCTATTCTATTAAATAAATAACTCAATAAAGAGGGTCAAAGTTGGTCATAAAAATCATTTTATACTGAATTATCCCACAAAAGTGCTGTTTTGACAACTCATGAAATCAAGGTTTAAGACCCTAACAATGAATATCCTTTGTATATGTTGATTGAAGCACAGCTTTAGTAGACAATAAACTCAGAGGTGGTTTTATCAGACACAAAACACCAAGCAAGAAAATCCTGTCAAAACCTCAAAACTCTTAAAATCCATTGAACCAATAAAATCATACTGTATTCTGTTATAGTTTTACAGTTGCTATGTAACAACCTGATAATTAGATGTCATTCACAAGGCAGACACCAGTGAAATTATCACTGCTAAAAAAGTTCACAATTTACAGAGAATCTTATGTTCAATTAAATTTGTTTATTCCATTTTAACAATTCCTAGGAGTCATTGAGTTCAGATAAAACGTTGTCATGTGAACAAGGCAAATTGAATGGATTATACAAACAAATATCAAAGTGTGTGCCTAAGCGGCAGAAATTCCTTAACATTATTTGCTGATATTCAGGCTATTATATTTTTGAATACTTGCTTCTCAGTCAATATACATGTACATGAATTTTCAAAAACAATTACATACATCAACAGGTAAAAAATTCAATAAAACTTTGGTGATAGCTGCCATGTTGAACATCCATTGAATACCTCCTAATAGACACCAAGCTTCATTCAATCATAGACCTTTTCTAAGTTCTATGATTGAACCACATAATGTTCCCATTGTACTGTAAACTCATTTATTATTCAATGGCTTTAATTCAAATAATTTTCACTGAAAAGTGAAATTAGCTAAATTAATTTAACATAAATACATCAAATTACAACTGAACTTGTTGTTGCTCAATTGTAAATTAAATTTTGAATAGGATTAAAAACTGAGCTTTAAGACTTAATTAATGCTTTTACAGTCTTGTATTTATGTAAAAGTGAAAATATTTAAAATTCTTGTATTTATGTAAAAATGAAAATATTTAAAAGATCCTCTGGGTTATATTAAGATTTTATTTTGGACTAATATGCAACAGTTGACGGTAGCTTGTGAACTAAGCAATTGTGAAACAAAACAATTCTAACCCAAGAGAGTCTAGCCAAACACCAAAAACAGACTAGCAGCTGCTGTTATTTGTTATAAACTTCTTAACCTTTCACAACAAAGTCCCAAACTAAACTCCCACAATGAGCACACACGACCTCAAACATTTCAATTCAATGAAAACGTTGACATTTTAAGCGTTCTAAAGCATTTAGCGTTTTTACCCTGTAAAAATAGCAACCAAATATATTGTATCGCAACTTAAAATAGATGACCAACTCTCTAGTTGTATTGAAGTTGCATTTGAGATAATTTCTAACATTTTATTTGGGCCTTGGTGGTGATCTGAATTAGTGCAAATTGAAAGTAATACGTAATAAAAATAGCAATTTCAGTGATTTTCACTGAGACAGAATGTAGGCAATCATTCCAAATTCCAATTATGTGTTCAAATTTTATTTATTTTTAACATTCTAGTCTTTCAATGTTTATGGATTCATAAGGATGTTTCTCTAATTCCCATTACTGAGAACCAGAGTGAACTTTTGTCTTTTCTTATTTTTTTTTTTTTAAATATTCATCAAGACCTGTAGCCAATAAAACTTATGTATGTCCATTACAGGCTTTTAGCTACCTATCATTTTCAACAGACACTCCACATTTCAGACATTCAAAATTACCTACAAATTACAAAATAATCAACAAAAAATTGATTGCATGTTTATGGCTACAGACTAGACAGGTACATCCTATTTTTTGGCTATAACCCTGGTCTATTTGCACCAACATTAACAAAAATATTATTACAAAGATGTATAACGTTCAAAATGTTTCATTAGAATGAAGGTGATCAAAAATATGGTTTCAATGGGTTAAAAAAAGCCCTGGAAACACATGCCAAATGAGGATTCAGTAGCAATGTTCAAACATGAGTGAACAGTTGAGTGTTTTTACTATCAGAGTCAATTTACAGTGACTGTTGATACAACCAATTATGACATTGACAATCAATATTTAGTCTACTATGATGAATTAAGCACTGAGATCAATATTTGAGGTATGTGTACAACATGGATTAAACTGTTTATACATGTTCTATAATCCTTTTGATAATTTCTAATTTGAAGCCCAATCAAAGCCAATAGGACAGCTTATTACTGGTGTTTTGAGATACCCTTACTTCATTAAAATTGACCATCATTAAATGTGTATATAAGTGTATGTGTATATAAGTGTGAAAATACCCAAAGAATAATTACACTTTTTCCCCACACAATGTTTGACATTACAATGCTATGACCTTCGATCATCCTGTTTTTACATTGAATTTCAGGCAGAACATGGGATCTCACACTGCTATTTGTTTAGATGCCAATTCTTTCATATCATCATGTAATACTGAACTAAAATTACCTAAATGTCATATTAAATATTAGCGTGATTAGTTATACGCATATGCAAACACCCTAGAATGGTTGAAAATGAATTTTTGGTCCAACAACGATTCTTTTTCTAGTTATTTACATACTATTATCAAATATATGTACCATTTGGCAAAATAACTGACATCATCTCCACTTTAACCTTTCCAATCAAGACCTATAGGCAACTGAAAACAATGTCTAATGGTTTTTAAAATTATCCAAGATAAGGAAATGAACTAGTTTAACAAAAATTAGCACTGTTTCCACAGTCCCCAAGAGATCCTATAAACTGAACACATCTATAATTCAAACAATTTGTTTAGTCTCTTGGTTGTTTGCTTTGGGTGAGTTTCACTGCATACCTCCAAGTGTATTTGCATGTAGTCCTTTACAACCAAACGCTTATCTATATTTTATGATATTTTAAATATTTTTTTTTCAAATGACACAGATAAAAAATTCCCTATGGTCCGAAGATAAAACACAAAATCCCTATCTTGTAAAAAAAATGGATGGTTCAACCACCACTCACTTTACATGGCAGGTACCTGATGAAACTACCGGTACATGACTTTTGCATTTGATATCACATACCTAGACGAGACTTTTGTCAAGTCTGGGTTTCATTTTCCAAAAGTAGATCTGGGACTGGAATCAACAGAACACCAATTCTTGTTTTGTATTTATTGATTTTTTCAGAAGTGCATCTCCAATAGAAATTCCTCTGAACCATTTTATCAACAATTTTGCTAATCAAGTGATTGAAAAGCATATAGATATATAAAATAAACTGTCATGAAGAAGAGTTCTAACAATGTTGCATATGCACTTCTAATAGAGCAAGTACGATATGAAAATTACATCACCAGAGAACTTTTCAAATTGTCTCCCCTCCCACACACACACACACAATTATTGACCTAATAATTCAAAGTCTACTCATTTAATTATTCAGTACAAACTAAATATTACAATTGTTTGACTGCAAAATTTAAAACTCAGTAAAAATGATCAAAAGTAAAACAAACACACCAATAAGTCAACAACAGCAAGGCAACAATGCTCAAAATACATATACATGTTTATGAAATCCAACAAATCTGAAAACTGACCAATATAACAAACTGTGTATGAATATACCATAAATCAACTGCTTAACACAGCTACAAAATGCAAAATCAAACACATAAAACATGGATATGGTGCAATTGATTACAGTGGGCACACTATTCAAATAGAGCCTGGTGGCTTCCACAGCACTGTAATACGCAGAATTTGGGTTATTTATACTATTGTGTTCTATGATGCATGTGAAAAAGACCAGTTTTTCGTTCAGCGGAAAAACCCATTATCTGGATCAGTGATTATGAGTAGTAATGCCACTATCAAATTTATCAATTGTCTGTATAATACAGTGCTTTCCTTATATGGGCATGCTATGACATCATACACCTATATAACATCAGGTGGTAGAGAACGACAGAATATAAAATTAAGGGGATAACCCAACTTATCTTTCATGATATTATATACAATTTAAGTTATATACAATTTGACTGTTCGTGGTGATAAAATTTAAGTGAACATGTATTATAACAAAGTCAATTTACAATACCAAAACAATGTTTAGAAATAGAATATCTACAGAAGGTATCGGATGTACTAAAACAGGAAAATAAATTGAATTCTGTCTTACATTGAGCTCTCACAAAATTACCCCCACCCCAATTCAAAAATTGATGCAGTAATGCAGTTATTTTTATTGGGGTAAGGGGGAGGGGAGGGGAGTAATACATACTGACAATTTACTGTACCTTTCAATACATTTGACAACTGTACGAATTGTAGTTCTTGTCAAGTATTTTAAAACAAAGCTCTCATTTTTGCTATAAAGGGGATAATGTTATGGAATTAAGAGTTGTTACACACTGTATTTTTTACAGATACAATATCAACTAAATGATCAGAGTAACAATTTTGCTTGGCCTTATTTTTCAATACAAGGATATGGAATATCTAAGCTCAATATTCAGAGGTGATATCCCCCCTGAAAGCATTGATACTCATCAGAACTGTCAAATATTTCCTTCACTATTTCAATCAGTCTAAGAATTTGTTGAGATTGTTGGTATTAAAACTGGATGCCCTTAAAGGTTCAAGCCCTGGCATATATACAAGTACAGGTACAAGTTGCCATGGTAATAAGTATAGTGAAGGTGCATTCCAATATTCCAATTCTGTTTTCTGTTTGAACATAACATTCTGTGTGCATCATGCCATCACCATAACCAACTTGTATAAATTGCAATATAAATAGCTTCCAGGTCAGTACATCCCATCAACACTAAGATAGTTAAAACTATAGTGCCATGTTAAGTTTGCAGTAAATTGCTACTGACAAAATTTACTGCCAAAGTGACACATTAAACAATGCAGTGCCTAGACAGACTCAGCATCAGTCAATCAAAAACACCACAGTCATGTTCAAGTATACTGGTAATCTACATTATAATCAGCAGTGTATTTTTCTAACAACCAAAGAATTGCTTCATTTCACAGCTGGAATCCCAGTGGATTAACACCCCTTTCATAAACAAATGAAACTGGAAGGATTGCAGTATATTGTTTTTTATATCAATTCTGCTGACTGCATTAGCAGTTTAGAGTATCTTGCTTGCAGTGAGGTATATTGCTATCTATACTCAACAATGCATGGAATACCATGTAGGGCAGAATTTAACACATGATAATCGTCTAACCAATAACAATCTAACCAGAACCATAAGAGGGCTCTGTATAGTAAAATATCAACAATCTAAGACATACAAAGACCATTACTCCACAAGTCATAGGTATTCTAGATTGCCTGGAATATGAATTAAAATTCTGAAACTTTTAAGAATAATAGACTCCACTTTAGAATAAAATACAATAGAATAGAATAATCTACTACAGGAATGGATGTGTAATTGTTACTTCAAAACAACAATGCAATTTAGACATGCCACAAAATGCATTAATTAATTTTGACTGAAGAGCAATTATGCAATCTGATTACACAAAACATCCCGTTTTCTTCTTGTGAAAGTGGGCAATAGTGTCCTCCATTTTCAGTTCATGCACAGGAAATACCAGACAAAGATGAGAGAGAGAAGACACATCATGAAATACTAATCAATAAAACACTCTTACCATGCACAGTTGTGTATCAGTACTGTCAGACAAACATAGCAAAGATGCCATAACTATACACTTTACAAACGCTAAAACGCTAGGTCTGAATGCACAGAATTTGTCACTTCTGACAGATATATCTCACTTCTATTTTTGGAGGCACTCTCGCAATGACATCACCAATGACTATAGCTCAGGCAAAGGTCGTTCTAAACAGTTTTGACACTGGTTGTATGCGTGATTTTAAAATGATAGATTATTGCGAATAGCAAAGGTTTACCAGTACTTTTATTTCAGCCTGATTTCCAAATAACATCACCAACAAATTAAGTAAAGAATGTTTTGCCCACAAAAATGTATACAGATAGGGAAAATACATAGGCTGATTATTTAGTACTACTATTATACTTTATATCAACACTTTATGGAGATGGTACTACTGAGCAAATTTTTTTCCTTTACTAAAGAGTTTAGAAATAGATTTTTTTACAATGTTGCTGTAGGTTTTTTTGCTTTTCTATATTTTTCTATTCTCGCGGGCGGACATCCGGGCATTTTCACCGCATGGCAACCATCACGGTGAAAACAAAGACCACAAACTCTCAGAAAACGGTACCCTGGGATGGTTGTTGAGACTCCCCTGAACAGTGTAACAAGATTACCCCTGCATGTGCAACGCATATAAAATTGATTGTTCAGGATTACTTCAAAGTTGAGTTCCTGTTTGTTTTTATTTTCCCCAGCTCTTCGCTTGGTGCTCCTCAGCAGCGCGCAGAGCCCATAGAAATACGTGCTACAGTGGTGCACGTCTTAGCAACGTGAAACGTCTTGTGACGTAGCTTCGCCCGAGGATATCTATTTATAAAGCACAAATTTTTTTTCAAATTTTTCTATATGCTGATCCCTTCCCCAAAGTTTTTAATGATCAACTTCTTGGATGTAAATTATTTTCATTGAATTATTCTTGAGTCTTCTGCAAATAATAGAAACTACAGTCCAGAGACACACATGACCATTAAGGTAGCAATCAGGGAAATATATCATTTTCTGGCCTTTTTTGTGATATTTTTCACGAAGTTTCATCTAACTAATACACATCGTCCCGATGTGTTAAAAAGTAAAAATCAGTCGTGGTTTCTGTAAATATCAACTTTTAAAAGCGAAAATAAACTAGCTGTGTCTAAAGTGTTTGTAAACATCCACTTGAGACATTTGTGTAACTAGTCGTGAGTGACAACCTAACGCCCATAAAAGCCGATTTAGGTTATGGTAATCAGTGTTCTCCACAAATAAAATTTAAAGAGGGGTGCTAATTTGCATATAATTAGCATATTTAATTTGCATATAATTAGTATACTAATCAAACATTTCAAAGGAAATTCTTAGCACTTTTATATTTACATCAATTAAATACTGTGTACAAGTACCATATTAATGTTCTTGAATTATTTTGATGAATAAGTTAAACCACTTGATGTGTAAAAAAATATAAACTTTGACAAATGAAGAATATCAATTTTATTCTCTGTAAAAGTGTAATGGAACAAGTTGTGAAATTCTAGCCTTTCATTTATTTCTTTTAAATTTTCTTTCAAATATTTCCATTTTCATAGATTTTATAAATGCACTGAGATATTGTAATAGTTGAAAACCCCAAGTAATAATAAGAAAAATATTTTCACATAACAAAATTACCATTTAAAAGAAAAAGAAAAAATCGAATCCGATGACTATAAATAAATTAATCATTATGTTGATTGCATTGTGGGTACTGAGGACAAAGGTCAAATCAGATACCGTGACGTTTTGTTTTGGTGATTTATTTGATGATTCTTTTTACTTTTCGCCAATAAAAGGCAAGTAACAAGCAATTGGACCAATAAATTGTTGCTGGTTCTCCTGTTTTTAAGTATCTCAGCTAATTCAGGAATGATGAGAAAACTTGTTTTGACTATCCCATTGCATGATTAACGCAATGCTTGTGACAATCACTTCCCGCATCCATTCATTGTTTTTTGTTTATTTATTCAGCCAGTGTTTCCCCAGACATCCAATCCATTGTACTAGTTATCACCTATGCCACTATCTATCTCTTAGTTCTTTGTTTTATCGCCTGCAGTTTTAAGAGGTCTCTCAATAACGTTGTCGGGACATCATCCGGGACTGTGAAACAGCCTGTCACCAAAAACAAAGGAGGGTGCTGAAGATAAATAGAGGGGCGCTACAAATAGAAGAGGGGTGCAAATAAATTAAAGAGAGGCGCTTCGCCCCTCTTAAACCCCTCGTGGAGAACACTGAATACTCAACTAACAATACAATGTATTTGATCGGGACGGGAAATGTGAATGCAGGGCGCTTGTTGACCGATGCAGGGCGCACGTTTACCTATGCAGGGCGCACGACTACCTATGCAGGGCGCACGACTTCCTATGCAGGGCGCAGCGCCCTACTAAAACCCCTTGTTGACAAATAATCTTATACCAGCATGTCCGTTAATCTGTAGCATTTATACTTTGGTAAAACAACAGTGCATTCATTCATTTACTAGTATTCAATTCGAAACTATATACGGGACACCATAATTATGACAAAACGAAAGAGATCTTTACCGATGAGCGAAGAAAAGAAACGTCTTTTAAAAGTAAGTGATAAGGGCTCCTATTTGAACCAACCGATAGAATGGTTTGATAGCGACTCGGAGCAGGACAACGAGGAAGTTGACAACGCCAACATCACCAATGTCTTCGAAATGTGTACCACTTCGTCTCAAATGTGTGAGACTGGTATTACTGGACGCTGTCTTTTGGGAAATCAATGCGGTGAAATTGTGATTTTGGCAGTGTCTACATGGGGAAAATAAACTGCGAATAGGCCTACGTCGCTTAAAAATACGCAAACCAGGAAGTCAAATAAGTGTTAAAGTTGGGAGCTTGCGAGCTTAGTTTCTTATTAATTTATTTATTTACTCAATCTTTGTTTTAAAAAATGCATGGAAGCTTGGCCGATGTAAAACGTACTCCGGGAAACAAAGGCACCCCCGTTCATTACAGCTCCCTGCGGGGTACTGTAATACCATGGACGTACTAGACTAGTACATGTACGTCCTTGGTAATACGTAAACCCAGACATTTGAGTAACTTCTGTACTCGTTCTAGTAATAATCATACTGTACTCGCCCCAGTCTGTAAATTTTGACTTATTTTGTTTTATTGTAGGCCTACTTGTCACACAGAAACACCTCACTGGGCTCCACGGTGACACAAGTCAAGCGTCTAAGCAATCACGGAACCGGATTCACGCAATGGGGGCTGTTCTTTGTTTTATATGCAAACTGTTTCTCTCAATGACCGGCAAAAATGTTGCGTCCGGTTTTATTCTGGATCGACCTTCCTAAAAGCAAACAAGTCATTGTCAATGACACGTCCCCGTTCCGTTCATATTTGAGTGACATATACATTCAAAGCAGATCATGACCGAAATGCACCTGCATATGTACAACACATTGTGCTAAATCTGAACAAAATCCATCCATGCATGACTGAGATCCGGTTCTGGAATTGTGAAAATACGTGATTTTGATGCATTTTCGGCCTTAAAATGGCCATCATTTCGCTATTGTTAAGCAGATCATGAAACAAAGGCACATATCTATTTGTGACATGATGTACCATGTGTGTGTGAAGTTTGAACTTGATCAATCCAGACATGTCTTGGATACGGATCCAGAACTGAATTCTTTAACAAAATGGCCGCCAGTCGGCCATTTCGAACTTGATCCGAAAAAAAAAAAGACGTGCATCAAGGTCCTATTATGTTTAATGTATGTACCAAATTTGAACAAAATCCATCCATGCATAACTGAGATACGGGTCCGGAATGGTGAAAATGTGCGATTTCAATGCATTTTCGGCCTTAAAGCGGCCGCCATTTGGCTATCGTTAATGAGATCATGATACAAATGCACATACATATTTGTGACATGATGTACCTTGTGTGTGTGAAGTTTGAAGTCGATCAATCCAAGCATGTCTCGGATACGGATCCAGAACTGAATTCTTTAAAACAAAATGGCCGCCAGTCGGCTATTTCGAACTTGATCCGAAAAAAAAAATGACGTGCATCAAGGTCCTATTATGTTTAATGTATGTACCAAGTTTGAATGAAATCCGTCCATGCATAACTGAGATCCGGGTCCGGAATGGTGAAAATGTGCGATTTCAATGCAGTTTCGGCCTTAAAGCGGCCGCCATTTGGCTATCGTTAATGAGATCATGAAACAAATACACATACATATTTGTGACATGATGTACCTTGTGTGTGTGAAGTTTGAACTTGATCAATCCAGACATGTCTCGGATACGGATCCAGAACTGAATTCTTTAAAACAAAATGGCCGCCAGTCGGCTATTTCGAACTTGATCCGAAAAAAAAAATGACGTGCATCAAGGTCCTATTATGTTTAATGTATGTACCAAATTTGAATGAAATCCGTCCATGCATAACTGAGATCCGGGTCCGGAATGGTGAAAATGTGCGATTTCAATGCATTTTCGGCCTTAAAGCGGCCGCCATTTGGCTATCGTTAATGAGATCATGAAACAAATGCACATACATATTTGTGACATGATGTACCTTGTGTGTGTGAAGTTTGAACTCGATCAATCCAAGCATGTCTCAGATACGGATCCAGAACTGAATTCTTTAAAACAAAATGGCCGCCAGTCGGCTATTTCGAACCCGATCCAAAAAAAAAAATGACGTGCATCAAGGTCCTATTATGTTTAATGTATGTACCAAATTTGAACAAAATCCGTCCATGCATAACTGAGATCCGGGTCCGGAATGGTGAAAATGTGCGATTTTGATGCATTTTCGGCCTTAAAATGGCCGCTATTCGGCTATCGTTAATCGGATCATGAAAAAAATGCATGTGCATATGTCCCATATAATGTGTGATGTATGAGTGAAGTTTGAACTCAATCGGTCCATGCATGTTCGAGATACAGGTGATCACGGACGCACGGACGCACGGAAGCACGGACGCACACAGGGCAAAACATAAGTCCCCGTTTTCGGACTGCGTCCGAACGGGGACTAATAAAACTGTGATGGTTATTCAAATCGACATTTTTTCAAAAGCAAATACAAACTCTGATGTTGTTTTATTAAATAATAAATTTCATAGAGATAACAATAAATACAAGTGACGTAAATGTTATTTTAGTTCATGCAAATTCCGTGGAAGCAAACCTGACCTCGCTCACACTCGACGAGTACAGGAGTACAGAAACCTGTAATCAGACAGGGTTGGTGCGAATCACCAAGATTTTTGGGATATGAAAGTTTGGTCGAGTTTTCGCGATTACCGTTGCATTTATTACATGTTATTAAATTTGTTATATTATTTAGTAAAATACGAGATATCGATCCCGTATTACCCAATCTTTCCTTTTATGACTGTTTCTTGGGCTTCGTCGAAAACTCTCGAGGTGATACTCTTGCATTTCTTTCTTTGTTGTTCAGATTCGTGGTTGTCTCCGGTTGCCAAACCTTTTCGTTTCCTAGTGTTCTTCATCATACTGCTCTTATCTCTCGGGTCTTATCTCAACCACTTCTAACTAAATTGTGGATAAATAAGCTCTCGGTATTAGCAGACCGCAATGTTTATTGATCTACATAACAACTAAGCCACGCCCTCGATACTTGACATCGATTATTCAACTATTGACACATGGAGTTTGTATAACGGGAGACCACGACAAATCGTTATATTTTATCGATTTTAGCCATTTTCACTTGATTGTCCTTGATGAGACTATATCGTCGACGAGGATATAGTAGTGGGCACCAAATTACCAATTTTTTAAATGGCTTGGAACCAAAATTTTGACTTTATTGGCGAAAAAGTGTCACAAACATGTTTTTGGCATTTTTCTCCACTTGGTAGTGCGACCTGGGACAACTCATTTGTCCAGCCCTCAAATCTTCTGCGTTCGCATCAGCGTCTTGAAATTTATACACCGGATGTTTGAGGCCATGATCTAACAAAGTATGTCTAGATTTAGTCACATCTTTTTTTTTGCATGAATAAGAACTCCTGAAAGGTGTCAGTCAAGATTCAATAATTGCACGGGAAATAGGATGGACACATGGTAAAGAGATAATACCCGATAAAAATGTCTAGACGCACTTTTAGAAAACAGTTCACACTTTGTTCATTCACACATTTTTGGACGAATATCTCACAGCGTTTTCAAGATAGCGCGGGATTATCAATAGTGTGTTTGTTACGGTAGTTCTTTTTTGGGAGTGTGTGGTGGCCCTGAAAAGGACCGTTTTGTTTGTGTTTTTACGCAAAAACTCATTGGAACTTAACGACGTAAGATGAACCACGCAGCATGTGGCGCACACGTTCTTCTTTCTCTTCATTCACGATGAATCCAATATTGCAATAATCCATACCTTGGTGAGTGGTTTGAAGCACTTAGCTTTGGTTTCAAAACTTCGCTGACTGTGAATCCATAACGGGAGCACAGTCAGCTGGCATCGGTGTCGCTGGGTGTATATGATAAAGGAAAGTTGTGCAACCAAATTTGCCGAGTTCGCAGTTTTTCGCCGATAAAAAAATAACATTCCGGAGGGGGTGAAACGAAAGAGCATCGCCAGGCGATGGGCGCAGGGCTTTATGGCAACGACCGCAAATGTATTAGTGTCCAGCCATTGGTTGGCCACGTAGAGGTCAAAATACGCGTTTTATTTTTACGCGTTAAGTTTGGCTCTTCCGTTTCACCCCTCCGGAATGTTCTATTTTCGCAGCCTAATCGCAGGTTTTTCAAAAAACGTTGAAAAAACACAAGAATTAGTAGAAATGTTCCTGTTTTGGGCGGATTATTGATAGAGAATAATTTGTCTTTATTAAAAAAATGCTGAAAAACCGTGAGTTTTCGCCTTAGTTATTTTTTTATTGGCGAAAAATTGCGAACTCGGCAAATTTGGTTGCACAACTTCCCTTTATCATATACACCCAGCGACACCGATGCCAGCTGACTGTGAACAGGAGGCTAGCACTTTTGAGACATCACGTCGTAAAGTAGCTAATTTCTTTCCATTCTTCATCACAGCTATGGCATTACGGTCATGTGGATTATTTTTCTGTCGTTGAAGAAAAAACATTTTGCCGACCTCAAGTCCATTACGATAACCATAATGAGGCATGCCGACAATGGGAACTTGTTGCATCATAATTTTGTCATGTGTGTGGGTACGTGAATAAATCATGTTAATGAGGTCGACCAGAGTTTATTTTCAGTCTGTTTTTTATGTATCGCCATTTGGATATGTTTATGTATTCACAAAAGTTTGTAAACAATTCGCATCAGTAATAAAAGGTTTATTTGTTTCATAACCCTGTCTGCTATTCTTCAGTAATTACGATGCGATGTATCAATACGTGCGTGAACAAAATGATGCTAATGAGATCATCGCCATCTTTGATTACAAGCGGTAGTTTTTCCCGGCCGTTTCGCCTTGCACTGATCACGGTTACTAAAAAAGGTAACCGTGCATTGATTACAATACTTACCATACTTTGTAGCCAATTTCAGCGAGTAATACAACTTCATTCGCTGACATAAAACAAGTTTTATTCTTGAAAATCTACCCTGTGTCTTAGTGTTCCCACAGTTATTGACCGAGTGCTCACGTTTATTGAAACCTCGCATAAATCAAGAAATAAGTATGTGTACAAAGTGTACGAAAGCATTCCTTTATTTGACCTTATCATACGATCACAAAAACAACTTTTTTAAATTTTTTTTGGGGTGGTCCTCGGGTAAGCGCCCACCCCCAATTTTTCTCGATTTTGTATGTTCAGGCCCCTGGGCGCGTGCCCGGGCTAATACAGTATATACTTTATGGGGGATAGCTTTATGCATGGCTCTCCAGGAATTCTTTATGTTCAACTCCGTATTTCCCTAGTAGCTACCTTAAGATTTTTTTTTTTTTATTTTCAATTGAAAACCTAGCACTACAGCTACTAGATGGATGGAACATCACATCACAAACACAAATGGTGAACCATAATAAACAAGTCATTGAAAATGACACAGTCCCCGTTAAGTTCTCTTTGTACTCGTCATATTAAAGCGGAGGGGTTGTCGCGAGCGTGTCCTTGAAATTTGAGTTCCAAGTGGCATATACAACAGATTGTTTATTTACATCAAAACACGTGTTTCGTGTCATAGTAATATGGCTAAAATAAAAACAGCCGTTATTCAGCCATCTTTGATCTGATTATGAAACACACTGATATGTATGATGTATGTGTATAAAGTACATGTATGTATCAAATTTGAATGAAAACTGACAGCACGTTCAAGATACCGCATAAAAAAGCAAAAACAAGATGCCTGCCAGTCGACCATCTTTGATCCAATTGCGAAATAAATCGTCATGGACATGTATCCTAACATGTATAATCTATGTACCAAGTTTGAATGACAACTGACAAAGCATGTCCAAAATACAACATTTTCAAAAAACAAGATGGCTGCCAGTCGGCCATTTTGAATCGAATCGCTAAACCACTGCATGTGCATATGTCCCACATAAAGTACTAGGCACATGCAAAGAATGAACGGAATCGGTCCACAGGATTCTGAAATATGAGGTTGGATAGACTGACGCACAGACACACGGACAGTCGGACGGACAGACTCAGGAACTCATGGACGGTCAGGGACATGTATCCTAATATGTATGATTTATGTACTAAATTTGAATGAAAACTGACAAAGCATGTCCAAAATACGACATTTTCAAAAAACAAGATGGCTGCCAGTCGGCCATCGTTGATCCAATTGTGAAATAAATCATCATGGACATGTATCCTAACATTTATAATCTATGTACCAAATTTGATGAAAACTGACAAAGCATGTCCAAAATACAACATTTTCAAAAAACAAGATGGCTGCCAGTCGGCCATTTTGAATCGAATCGCTAAACCACTGCATGTGCATATGTCCCACATAAAGTACTAGGCACATGCAAAGAATGAACAGAATCGGTCTAAGGGATTCTGAAATATGACGTTGGATAGACTGACGCACGGACAGACGGACGGTCGGACGGACAGACTCAGGAACTCATGGATGGTCGGGGACATGTATCCTAACATGTATGATCTATGTACTAAATTTGAATCAAAACTGACAAAGCATGTCCAAAATACGACATTTTCAAAAAACAAGATGGCTGCCAGTCGGCCATCTTTGATCCAATTGTGAAATAAATCATCATGGACATGTATCCTAACATGTATAATCTATGTACCAAGTTTGAATGAAAACTGACAAAGCATGTTCAAAATACAACATTTTCAAAAAACAAGATGGCTGCCAGTCGGCCATTTTGAATCGAATCGCTAAACCACTGCATGTGCATATGTCCCACATAAAGTACTAGGCACATGCAAAGAATGAACGGAATCGGTCCAAGAGAGTCTGAGATATGACTCCGGACGGACGCACAGACGCACAGATGCACGGAGACCGAATTATAAGTCCCCGTTTTCGGACTTCCTTTTTTCAAGTGAGGACACAATACTTTCAACTGATAATCATTATATCTAAGAAGTAATTTGACATTGACGACTAGGGAAGCTTATCATTGAATGTGCACCTTCAACAGAACAAGACAAATGTTGTTTCCTGTTATTACTGTAAAATACTGTATTTTAGCTGGAATTAATTTGTTTCTTATAGAGTTTATTTTCACTGATTTTTTATGAGTAAAATATAGGAAAAAATGTATTTTGGCTGGATTTTATTTTCACTGAATCATCCTTTTAGCAAAAATAGTGAAAATAAAATATTTTACAGCAAAACAGGATACTACAGTAACTATGATATCCAGATACATTCATGTACTGTCACTGTTAATAATATGTGCAAATGTCAACTGGTACAAAAAAAATGTCTCTTCTGAAATTTAAAGCTGCTTACAGTTGGTTATGGACACAAAACATAATAGAGGAAGCATCCATGCATGTGAAAAATGGGGTGAGCATCCAACTGTTAGCTATCAGTTTCTTCTTGTCAGCTATAAAATATTACCTTAGGTCACTACTCACAATACAGATTTTATTGACAATGCAGTTATAAGTTTAGCAACACTTTGTGTCGGCAATGTTTGCTAATTTTCTACAATTTGGTACAAACAGAGATATATTTTTATTTCCCAACCAGGGTATGCTGAATATAATCACCAATTCCTGTTCAGATTGTAAGAATTTTATGTGTGGGTGTGTGTGTGGGGGGGGGGTACTAGATTTTATTTTTCCATTGGGTTTATTTGTAAACAAATTTAATTTTGCTTTTGTAAATTTGTTTATGTTAAATGTATTAAAGCAGTATTGGGTTATTGGGCTTCATTCAGGTTTAGAATTTGGTGATTCATCCAGGTACACCCTCATTCTGAAAAATGGCGCCGTCGGCAGAAGTTATTTAGAACGAAAGTGAAGCTTTGAGAATCCATGTGCGTTGGAACAAAAGCATTAGCACAATCAACCGAAAAGTTTTTTAAAAAATCACCACTTTTTTGATGTATTGAAAACCATGAAAATTTAGTACACATTAACCATAAAGCAAGCAAATTCAGGCCATCAAATATATTTTACATAATAATCCCAAGACCCCAAAACCCCAATCACACAATTTATTTAATAATTGGATTAATAGTATATATAATTAGATTGGACAAAACAACAGTTACTGCATGGACATGCAAGGGTTAGAGTAGACAGCCAAATTTAGAAATTGTCGTTCAAGGCTGTCAATGTACAAATATGCCTTGTGAAGTATGTGAATAAAACAAGCAATTAATTGCTACCAACCATTAAACCAATTTAATTTATTAACTGAGACATAAAAGAAGACTGGACAAGACACAGGTTATTGCACAAACACATTTTAAAGCAGGGAGAGTCGTCATCTGCACATGCGGCAGACAGCGATGACGTGTTTTTGTTTACAAATGTTTACCCATGAGCCTTTGCATTTTTGTGTGCGCTGTTATCGTTGATTGGGACTCAACAACTCCATATGAAATATCATTGCCCAGAATTGCATTGTCATTGGAAAAAAATATTCAGGTCTTGCTTTTGAAAATGACCTAGGAGCTAAATACGACACTCCTGAACACAGTTATTCAATTTTTCATTAAAGAACGGTAGTCACCGTGCAGCGCGTCTTCAAATTTCACTTACTTAAACGAACAATGCATTTTACATGCATTGTATGTGTCTATCAAACATGATGCAGTGTGGCAACCAATGCCTTTAAAAGGAGCTACATTAAAATATATTAATAAAAATGTGTGTCAGTTTTCAGCTGGGAAATGTTATGAATAATGGTCATATTTTTGGAGATCACCGGAACAATGTTTTGGCACTTGCTATGTAGAGCAACAAACAGATAAGAAAGAACAAGATAGATCCAAGGAATCAATTTGATCATACTGCCAAGCACCAAAATTATGCAAGAGTACACCAACATTTTTGAATCAGAGGTCAAGACCCCCAACAGCAATAATATTATGCAAAACTGTCCAAGAATGTAACTAAGGAAAAAGCCAAGTATAATTATGATGTGCCTAGATTTCATTATCCTGCACTCCATTCATATACTATCAACACAGTAATAATAATTATATTTAGTCATTTTCATAAGCTTCCTATGATGATCCAGTAACCAAATACCAAGGACGTGACATGGCCTTGTTGTTCTTGATAACCAATGGGGTGGAATAGGCAGTGTTACAAGGTAAGGGTAAGGCCATGACAGAATGACTGAGAACAGAGATCGAGTTCAAACTGAGGTCACAGTTTGTGTATGTGTGGTACATAAACTCAGTCAACTCAAAGTTAGATTCAGAACTGTGAGTAGTAAGAGTTCACATCAGTCTTTGTGAGCGCATTGTCACCGCACTCAAGTTTTACTACTGTTCAAACAAACGCGTATAACAATGCATCGTACTATAAGAAATCAATCTGACACAGCACCACTACAGCTGAATCGACAGTTACATACATGTATATTACAACACTGAGCTGCTACAGGCTAACAGCCCTGTAACTCGAAACCTCCTGAACCGGGCCTCAGCAAGCAGTTCACCCACCAGCCCACAAAACAAATTAAAACTGTGTTAAATGCAAATCAATACTAACGATCCACACTGCAATAAAATATAGTGGTGGAACGAGTATGGGTGTTATAAAGACACCGGAAGTGGCACTAGCCACGTGAAAACACGTTATTACTCAATGAAGAAACTATTAGAACCGCTGCACAAAGTAAAATTGCTGTTATGCGCACTGCCAAATCACCTAAATGTTATCGATGTTACTAAATATACAGTAATTAAATCATTCCCTAATTCATTTATTGCATTTACTCCGAGAGACGACGGTCGACCGTAGATGTATGGACAGGGATTCAACCGTATAGAAATTAGAAGGGGGCACGCTTACCTTCAAATCGTTGATCACAGACGAGCACCGTGCACGCACATCCTCAAAAGGACATTGCACGGCAAGCCGTAATAATTGGGCTAAAGAGTAAACAATGTGTTTGTTAGCTTGACATGGAGAGTGGTTTTCTTCACAGGCTTCTGGAGGGGACGTCGGTTCCAATAAAGTCTCAATATACGAAAAGATTTGGTCCAAGGCTTGAGATCGGACGGCGGGTTCCCGACTCGATATGTTCGTCAATAATCGTGCTGTTTCCGTTTCGGGTGGCGTTGAATTTTCCTCGGCCATTAAACACTTAAACCAGTTCGAAATTAGAGTCTCACTGATATGTAACTGATAAATCCCCACGACAACAGTCTCACAGATCCGATTTGTCTGGGTTACCCAGTGACAAAATTCCTGGATACCGTGATAGACACACAAAGTAGCGACTAAGCTGACTCGGCGCACAAAAATATCGTCCGTTGACAAGAGTCCAAATGTTCGCTACTGAATGACTGAAAGTTTAATCTCGAATCACCAGGGATGAATACAGCAGGTCGAGTGAGCAGTTAGAAAACAGTGAACGATGAAACCAAACGCCGGGTCACTGAAATCTGCAATTTACAGGAATTTTTAACAGCGAATATCCATCGAGATACTTGAACATACGAAAGCGCCCGACATTATGGAAAATCCGGATTCATGAATAAATTAATAAAATTAGCATAAATTAACTTTAGGACTTACCTCCAGAAATTAGCCAATCACGATTCGGTTACACGGATCAGATGACATTAAATATTTGCATATGTATTGCTGAACCTCTTTGGAACTCTTGAACTCAGCTCTAAACACATATTAGATATGAATGTTTGCGAAACGTTGCGTTGTACAAGTTCGAGCATAGTGCTGTATACCAGTGTTGGTGTTTTACAATTCCATAAATAAAACTAAAATAAATTATACCCATTCCTTCTACAAAGAGACCATCAATTTTTTTTCTACAATATAAAGATTTTTTTCAATATCATGTAGTGATATCATTCTCGTGGAATGTGCACGCGTTTCCAGCGTGAATTGGAGGTTATAAAATACAGCAAATGCGTTTTGGACACGTACGTAGTAGTAATATGATGACAAAAAATACTTATTTTATTTTAAACTGCAGAAAGTGGCCTCGTACACTAAAATGGAAACATAAACTAACTAGGAATACCATACACGGAGCCGGACGCCGCGACAATAATTTCGTTCCTGCTTTCAATTAAATTATATTCGTGTGATATAGCTATTTAGAGGGTTACTCCATTTTTCCGATAGTTCTCCCAATTGTTTTATATATACATTCCATATGCAATATTTCCCCCCCCCAAATCCGTCTGTCGTTCCAAATTTCAAATGGATCCACGCGGCAGCGTCAGTACACAGTACTCGTGTTTGCTGCCCTCTGCGTTTGTATTTGCCACGTCTGTGTCTGAATTGGTATCGTGAAGCGGCGTTTTCAAGTTCTGGTATATTAGATTTTCGTTTTGTTTTGTTTTATTACGAGCATACATTTATTGTTCCCTTTCTGAAATAGGTTGTATAGCTGCATACTCGTATCATTTATCAAATTTAATTATGAGTTTTAATTAATGTTGATACAATTACATTCACACTTCACTTGGGGCTCAAGCACAATGGGTAGGGATGAGGGGCCCAATTCCTAATTTCCGAGTTACTATTTTTCTCACAAAATTCGATAGAGGGCGTTCTCAAAGTACCCGGATGACAGTCCGTTCAACGTTCGTGGTGGGGTTGAAAATTGAGCGGCGTCTGATGTAAGCAATATACTAGTAGTTACTGTTGCCGAAATCTTATTTTTTACAAACGTTTTGCAAGAATTGGTTAAAATGGTTAACTGGTATTGTAATGCCATAGGCTATTCCTGGGGTTCGATTAAAAAGAAAAAAACAGCGAAATATCCTGAGATGAAAGGCGTAACTTTTCATACATTTCTTTCGTCCAAGAAATCAACACTTCAACGCCAGTGGATTCGAATGCGTCGTCGGGAACCTGAGTGGACGCCAAACTATATTCCTGAGTTTGTTCACGGCATTTTCCATCCTGCGCCAGTATTTTTTTAGTTCAATAACTGGAGACAGCCGTCTTTCAACCGCAGTTATACATCGATTGAAAAACGAAGACTCTGTCAGCTTCCCGAGACGAGCGCAAACGAAAACATTGAATCGGATTTGATGAAAAATTCGCTCGTTACCGATTCCCTCATCGATCTTCTTGTTCAGAATCCTTATGATGGCATTTGTTGCGAAGTTGAAGTTAAAATAACTACGGAAGGAAAAAACGTGTGGTAACTGCATCTGCTGATCGCCTGGTTAATAAAATATTAAATCAAACTTACACTACACAGTTACAAACACCAGAAACTATTTTAGAGTTTGATTTAATAATAAACCATGGCTTGTAAGGATTTTCCTTCATGGATCATTGCCGAATACACTCTGCCATAATGAAAATAAATTCTGTATTCTGCACATGATGAAGCTTTACGGAAATTATGAAGTAAATAACCATTATCAAGTCGATATTCTTTCAGTCTGGCTGTTGTCCAGTCACTTCGATGCAACAAATATGCGAACATATCAGCTATTTCAAACAAAGGCAAAGTATGAAGGTTTTTTTTTTTTGCCAAGTGTTTACGTTACACGGATCTACCAGAGTTATCGTCGACTCACTGTGTTTTACAGTACGACGACGATTGTTTGAGTCTTGGCGAACATTTAACTCGTTTGCTAACTCAACAAGTTCAAAAAGTTTAGCTTTACGAACATTGCTGCAAGTTATACCACGATCCTGAAGAAATTTGCGGAGTTGTGGAACTTTTTTGCTTTTCCAATCTATTGATTTACGCATGTAAGAATACAGAACTTCAATAAAAACAACCACACTCAGTTTCGTTATCCGGGTATTTTGGATGCGCCCTCTAGCGGAATTCCGTAAAAAACTAACAACTCGAAAATTAGGAATTATTTTTGACCTCACCAACTTCATGACCACTGTTCCTCACTTCCAGATCAATATGTTAGTCTGATTTCAGTACTGCAAAACGCATGCGCACTGACATACGATGATGATGTACGGCACTATCTGCTGAGAAATAAGACGGTCAGAGACAACTCCCGAATAACAGACGTTTTTCCCAAAAAACGTGAGAGTGAGAATGGGTCAGCCAGAGGTTTTCCACATGTATACAAGTACCCTGATATATACATATGTAGTTATAAAACAGATGAGCAAATACTGGTCTAGAATAAACAACATGTCTCGGCTTAGAACTAGACAACTGTGGCATCTACAACTGGATGTCTGTTTTAAAACTTCGATATAGACCATTTGTGGCGTGAAGGAAAAATGCAAAAAACGATCAATGTAATTATAGATAATGTAATATCAGAAAAACTAAAACAAAATTAGGAAAAAAAATGGAAAACAGATTATAGATAATGAAAACGATAGAATAAATGACAAAAATAAATTGCGCACTTGAACTGAAAACAGACTTTGGCTTTGAAAACTACTTACACCGTGACGTACTCAAAACATCCATCACAGGTCATCAATGTAAACATTAAGGATTAGTGCTCAGACTACAAATAAAAACATGAAAATATAATAACACAGATATATCTGACAGAAAGTGTTTATTTTGTGAGAAGAGCGCCATAGAGGATGAAGAACATTTTATTTGTTAACGTGGGAACTTTTCGTAGGAGAAAGAAAAAAAAAACTTTATCAGCGGATATCACCTCCACATTTATTAAAAATATTTATAAATAATGAAGATGAGAAAACAATAATATAAATAGAAAAACCAGGGAGGAAAAATTAAAGCGACAAAGCTATATCATCATATACATGCATTTGTAAACTAAATATTTCACCGACACAATTATGAAAAACACTTTTTTTTATCTTTTGTTTTATTTTATTTGTTCCTTCTCATTTTGTTTGTTTGAACGAACGCAATAAACATTATTGTTACAAAATGGGAATGCTTACAGGGGTCAAAGGTCAGATGAGGTTTTCTACAGTCCACACAAACTGGGAGAGCAGCATATAAACTATAAAAAGAACGTACAACGGTAATGTGAGGTGGAATCCTGGTCTTTGTATGGTAGTTATTTATTGTCATATCTGTAATATTTGTCCTTATAGTAATAGTAATACATAACGTCTGCAAGGCCACTAGAGGGCATAGTTTAAAGTTGAAGAAAAGAACATGTAACACTGAACATAGACAACATTGCTTCAGCTTCAGAAATGTTAATAATTAAAACTTTTTACAGTATCTCGTCACCAACTTTAGATTCGTTCAAATCCAGGCTTGGTAAGCACTGCGTAGATGCTAAATATTTATTAGAATGCTAAACAATACCAATATTCTCACCATGAACGTATGCGTTGTACTATAATAGCATTGCATAGTTTAGGCATCAAACATCACTACCGATGGTTTCCTCTGCTAGACGTACTCAGTATGTTAAATGGAAAACAATTCAATGCAATGATTGCTTTATTGATTGACTGATCTATTGATTGATTGGACTTTCATGGTCGGCGAGTGGAGAAAACACTGCTTTGTAGATGCGACCACGCCCACACTCATGTATTGTCATTGTTTCAACCGGATTTGACATTGATTGTTGCCGTAACTAGGTCACATGTATGATATATCACGTGATATATGAGTATTCAGTCGTGTCAATGCCAACAATAATATTAGTGTACTGTGAAGTTAGGGGTGAATAATAGAATATGGGATCGGGGTGAAGAGAAAAGTCTGCACAGATCTAGCGAAAGTTTTGAAAAGCAAATATTCTACAGGAAAGTAGAAATTCTATAGGTTGCGATGGGTTAAAGCACAGTCCCTCTGTTTAGGGTGTAACTGTCATTGATTGGAACATGGACGTACTAACACATATCTAGCAGTACGAACATGATTGGAAAGTACGTTTCAAATGTATTGAACACGGCCTACTTATAAATAGTTCAGTTGCAACCAGAAACACTACAAATGGTGTCCTATCACGTTACCAAATACTCTCAGGCTGCAATCTGCCTTCATCAAAGCATGGAGCTGAAAAGACTGGATCAGGCTTAAGGTATCATGCAGTATACTAAAACAAAAATCTGCCAGGCTCAATATGGCAATTGAATTCTAAAACCTTCTACATGTCCTTAAACCGGTAATTTTGACCAGATGCTTAGAAATCGGATTATGTCTTTCTACACTAACTCGTCAAGTTGTGTTGTGAATCAGAATTTTAGTACAGGCTATCTTAATATTGACAGGGCATTGTGATTCCGTACCCCTGCTTCATTCTTTGTATTGAACTTCATTGCAATGTCAGTGATTGACTTATCTATTTACTTATTGGTCACAAAGTACAAGGAAAAAGGAAAAGAAATATATAAAAACAATATACTAAATAACAAATACAATCACTAAATTACTAAATAATACAAAATCTCTAAATTACTAACTAATATAAAATTACTAAATTGACAGCAGGCATTAAGATGTCAAGTAAGACCCTGCTTCCTGACTTCGAAGCTTTTACTTATGAACTGTGCTACTGGTATAATAATGTTTTCATCACAGTTGTTAACTGAATGATATTGTTGAATATTGTTTAATAACGATGTTACTTCTAGATACCATAATTTACTTTTAATATTTTTGTTAACCACAAAAACTTCCTTGAGTTTTATTAGAATTCATGGCCCGACTGTAATACTTAATTGTTATATATATATATATACATCTAGGGGGTATCTGCCTAACTCGCTATACATAGATACCGACAATAACGATAATAAGGTGATTTCGTGGAGAACTCATCACCCCAAACATCACAACCATAAACGAGGATAGGTCTGATGAGTTTGTCAAAAAGGGAAATTGAAACTTTTATACTTATGTTTTGAATTGAGCTTTTCTTTCATTGAAAACAGAGCTTTTTGAGCCTTACGTTTAAGGTTTTTTAGGCCATCCTTAAACCTACCATTGGCACTAATGACTAGTCCCAGATAGTTATAAGATTTAACTGTATCAAGTTCGATACCTCCAAGAAAAAATGTTTCATTATTCAAACGTCTGTTTGATTTATTGAAAATTAAAATTTTGGTTTTGTCAGTGTTGACAGAGAGCTTCCATGTTTTAGCATACAATGCCAAACTATCAAGACATGTCTGTAATCCCTGTTTAGTTTTAGAATATATCACAATATCATCGGCATAGAGTAGACAGCTGACATGCGAGTTTTCTAAATAAGGAGGATCACAGGTATTAGGATTGACAATAGTGGGCAGATCATTTAAAAAAAGATTGAAGAGAGTTGACTAAGATTACATCCCTGTTTAACACCAATATTGGACTGAAATTGTTTTGTTAAACCTTCTTTACATTTAACTTTATATTTTACTTTACTGTCCATGTTTTTCATAGTTTTATACATTTTCCCTGTTATACCATATTTGATTATTTTTTTGAATAGACCATCATGCCACACACTGTCAAAGGCTTTTCTAAGGTCAATAAAGCAGGCATATAATTTTAAAATTATTTGATTTTTTAATATTAGTGTTATTTTGTTTATTGGCGCTCTCAGACTTACCACTGTAGAGATATTTATTTATCAGGGATTTTAGTATGAAAAGATTGTCTGTAGTTCGACAATCATGCCTGAATCCGAACTGTTGACCGGAAAGAATGTATTGCATCTAATAAGTGATGTTCACCATACTTTAACAATTCATTGTTACTTTTAAGAAGTCTAATGGCTTTTGTGATTTCATTTTGAAAGATTTGTCTCTGTCTAAATAGGGGTTGCTACTTGCACTCTTTTCACTATTCTCCAGTTCATTCACAATCACGATCAATGGAACCCAATAAGCAGCCTAGTTTAACAACAAGACACCTTCTGTTTAGCAGAGCACTATCTCTGCACTTCTGTCATGAATTTGTTTTTGCGTATCTGTTGATTATTAGCTGAATTGCTGTGTTATGTCTGTCATCGTTTAGGCCTATTTGAAGTTTTGGACGGAACTTGGCTCAGTGATTTGGAACTAATTACGAGATAACTGTCGCTATTCAGACTACTCATTCTGACAGTTAGTATTCGTAGTTATTAATGTAGTGAACGATTAATCAAAAGTTATGACGTATTCAGTACTTAGTGTGATTGGCTTTATGATTGAAGGTTACGCCCTAGAGTCTTTTTACTGCATTGTAATTGGTTAGAGTTTTGAAAATGAATAAAGAGAGTTTGAGTTGGTCTTGGGAAGCACAGCACGATAGACGCAGTCAAGTGCAGTCCTGGAGAGCCTTGGGACGAGTGTTGACGCAGTCTAAGAGAGTCTTGGGTCAGCCTTGCGATAGTCTTGGGGACTTTTCCCCCAGGGCGCTGTGTCTTATAGAGTGCTCGATTGACCGACTAAGACGAGAGCTGAAACGTATTTCGTTGTGTGTGTCTTATTTGACTGTAAAGTATAAGTGACTTTCCCGATTCCATACCTCAAGGGGACGAGATATAGAGACGAGACGAGATTCCCCCCTGACAAGTGTGGAGAACCCCAGAGAGAAGAATTCCCCCCTGATACTTCCATGGAATGGATAGCCTGCTTATCCTATATAATACTGTTAGACCTGAGTCTGAGTAGTGATAGTAGCGATAGTGTGCTACGTCCATTACTATATGTGGGGTTATATCCAAAATAAGTAAGAAATGAAAAGATAGGCAAACATATCAATCACTAGAAACGTATACGTATGTAATAAACACGTAGAATAGTTTATTACGTCATATACTGTATATCCACTGATATACTGGAGACTTTACCAGAAATTTGCATAAACAGTATACTACTCTAAAACACAACAACACAACGCGGTAAGACTGGCGCTAAAATAGTTGCGCGTCCTATTTATATTCTCGGTAGAATAACCCTAGGTGAGAATGCCTCTAAGTCGGACAAAAGCTAACATTGTAGAAGTTACGTAATAAAGTGATGTTTTCTATCACGTTCACACTCACGTCAACATCATGTCTATTTATTGACGTGGTTTAAGAGCAAAAATTATGCGTACATTATATTAAATATGTAAAAATACTCAAACTACGATAATGCGACAATAAATGTTTCGAATGGTAACGAACTTAAATTAATTAAGTGATTTGAGCTGTATACAACACCCTTCCCTACCCTACCTTACGTGACAAGTTGGTCACGTTTTTAGTTTGTTTTGGTATACAACGTTTCTGTTATATATTTCTGCATTTTCATTTGCGAGTACAATGAATGGGGTTTTGGGTCGCCGAAAACTACATGCCCGTTGGCGAGGGCGCAGTTCATGTTTCGGCTGACCAACGAGGGAGACGAGTTGCCGAGTGGGCTGGTACGTCCATGGCTATATACACTCACCGTTGATACAATGTAGTTAACTATCTTGCATTGGCGTAAGTTGATCAATGTGACAACAAAAACAGAAATTTAAAGATATCTACAGCTACCCTTTCAATGTTCTGGAAGTAAAATCCCAATCCAGCGCCCGTGGTCAATTGCCACCAGGGGTGTTTGATGGTAAAAAAACGTTCTACTTTTGAAATTAAAAAAACAAGTACAAAGCTCCAAACTCATTTTAAAACAGACTAACTGTCTGCTGTCTTAAAGCGCGGTGGTCGGCGCGCAGCGCGTGTTCAAATTTCATGTAAATAAACAATGTATTTTACACGCGTTGTATACGTCGCTATGAGTCCCATATCAAACAGGACGCTTTAAATGAATTGAGCTGTAGCAAGTGATAAATACATTTATCATTCTCAATACTGTTTCCAAAATTATTGATATGAATTTCTCCTTTTTGTCACGTGTTCTAGAATTAACTACAATCTGTTTATCTTTGCCAGTTTTAAGACAATCATTACTAACTCTAAATCTAGCTACGCACATTAGTGATATCAAGAAGATTTTAGCTTCAATTTGCTTTCTATTGTCAATATGGATTTCATTTCCCACTGTTTTTTTTCAAATAATTTATTTAAATTCTTGTTAATTTTATTGGTGCATGAAAGAATCTCACTTGAATAGAATTGACTGCTGAATAGAATCTCACTTGAAGATACAAGTTGGTCATAGTCAATTCTATTCAGCAGTTTCTTAATTGTTAACTTACTTTGCTCTAAACCGCATTAGTAAAATTCGGACTCTATTGGATAAAGATAGTCCATGCATTTGTGCCAAGATTAGGCCACTGTAACATATTATATTTTATGGATGCCCTCAATTTCAGCTAGATAAACTCCAATCTGTTCAAAATGCAGCAGCCAGACTCGTCAATTGTAAAAAAAATCTGACCACATTACATCTACACTTTATGATTTGCATAAATTTTAAAGGTACAGTCGAGTCTATAAAATTTCAAATAATTATGCTCGTATTTATTTATTTATTTATTTATTTATTTGCTTTGATTGACCAATATGAACTGAATCATAGTGGCCTCAGGTCATCTAAAACTAATCTTGTTATTGAAACAATTACTTGCCATTATAATAAAAAATTGAGTATGACAACATCAAGCCTCAACCAATGAAAGACATTGATATTATATATTGCGACCCAGTGTACATACAAAGGTCGTGGATCACAAAAACCTAGGAGATGTCAGTAAAAATCATGGAGTTCCATAATACAACTACATCTGGCACACGAGTGATAATAAAACAAGCCATTGAAAATGACAGTCCCCGTTAAATTTTTGAAAGTTCTCTTTGTGCTAGTCATATTAAAGCAGAGGGGTTGTCGCAAGAGTGTCCTTGAAACTTGAGTTCCAAGTGGCGTATACAACAGATTGTTTATTTACATCAAAACACGTGTTCCGTGTAGTAGTAATATGGCCAAAAATAAAAACAGCCGTTATTCGGCCATCTTTGATCTGATTATGAAACACACTAATATGTATGATGTATGTGCCAAATACGAATGAAAATGGTACATAAATTGTGGAAATATAGTAGTAAGGCCAAAAAGTCAGATGGCTGTCAATCGGCCATCCTTGACCAGATTTTGAAACAAATTGTCATGGACATGCATCCTAACATGCATAAAGTACATGTATGTGCCAAATTTGAATGAAAACTGACAGAGCACGTCAAAGATACCTCATAAAAAAACAAAACAAGATGCCTGCCAGTCGACCATCTTTGATCCAATTGCGAAATAAAATAGTCATGAACATGCAAAGAATGAACGGAATCGGCCCACAGGATTCTGAAATATGACTTTGGACAGACTGACACACGGACGGACGGACAGACTCAGGAACTCACGAACGGTCTGGGACATGTATCCTAACATGTATGATCTATGTACTAAATTTTAATGACAACTGACAAAGCATGTCCAAAATACAACATTTTCAAAAAACAAGATGGCTGCCAGTCGGCCATTTTGAATCAATCGCTAAACCACTGCATGTGCATATGTCCCACATAAAGTACTAGACACATGCAAAGAATGAACGGAATCAGTCCACAGGATTCTGAAATTTGACTCTGGACGGGCACACGGACGGATGGAGACCGAATTATAAAGTCCCTGTTTTCGGACTTCGTTAAAATGATATTAAAATTTAGAGTGACTACTTTTCAACATGCACACAAAAACAAGTTTGTGTACTGAAAACAAATGCTTCAGCACATCTAGTAACCATGGCATATGATGCATGGTTCATATTGTAATGATTTTGACACTTTATAAACAAAATAAAGAAACTATGAAAACACCATCCAATATGTAATAATCACAACATTTTAATACACATTTCTATTGCCATGACAACACAAATTCTATACTGTACACAAATTCTTTCTACAATGTAATACATTTCATTCCAACCCATTTACATGATATGAACTAATAAACCATGCACACCTTGACTTGTTCTGAGCAGCTGATGTGTCTCTTAACACAGAGCAATGTAGATTTTTTTTTAAAATTTTTTAGATGTTTTTTTCCCCCAGAAAAAAAAAATAAAAAATTTATGATAGATGCTATGCTTTCTACATCCAGAAAATAATGAACTTGCCTCAGACATTCCATCACTACTATAGGATTACTGTAAAACCATTTATTTTCACTGACATTTAATATCACTATTTTGATGTTTTGAGCATATTGACTGTGTTTAAATTACGCAAATTTGTCAAGGAATGTTGAATGTTCACAGAAATTTAGATGAGCAGATTTTACTTATCAGCAAAAATAGTTAAATTAAAACCCAGTGAATAATTAATGCATTTACAGTACATACAGGCAACATTTCAGCTAGCTGTCCTATTCCTGCCAAAGATTGACCTATGACCCAGGTCACAGTCAAAGGTCAAGTGATGCATTATTCTTTAAAGTTATTCTAATCATTAAATTTAAAACCAATTTTATCAAAACATTAAAATTACAAGTATCAGGAATGTATTTTTATCCAGTTCTTAAGTTCAGGTCTTCACAAAAGTTGTTATGACTATACTACAATCTCCTTATCAAAATATGTATTCAAAAAACATTGTAGCAAACTGCAATCCAGTAATGAACGTAATAAATATACACAATATATTTCCTGCAATTTTTCATGGATAAAGGATTTGCAAATAAAATCATGAATACATTGCTATTGTAATCAAAAGAGGAATCTGCAGTAGAGGTCAATTTGTTAAAAACAAGTACCAGTACCATACACAATATTTTCAAATTAAATTAAGTTCAATCGTTTCAAATCGTGCAGACACTAATAACTAACCAACAGATAACACACTGGTTTGGTAATTCCTTTGTAGTTATTTCGAAATGTTTGTAGTTGTCTTACAATGAATAATCGTAAACAAAGTTAAATGAAACATCCACTTGTACTTAATATTCAATAAACTTTAGATATAATTATTGTTTCGCATAATTACAATTTATCGACCGTAATAGAGATACTGAATATTTTAATTATATTACTAAGTGCAGGAAAATAGAATTATAATTATTTCATCATAAATATACATACAGTTTACACACCTGTAAGGCTTTAAAAAACTAACTTCATAAAAATCACCAACACCAGAGGACGCTGTCTAGGGGTAACATGTTGCAACTATTTGGTATTTAAGGTAACTCTTATAGGCATAATGTATCACAATAAGTGGATTTGGGAACCCACTAAAAGCGCCATCTAGTGTTGTGCATTCATAATCATCCCACTCTCCAAATTGTTTACTAAACCAATAAAAAAACCTGATTTATCTACTAAGGCAAAAACCTATGAATATTTGTGAATCTTTCTCAAATTTGAATTGCGCACACCTCAGTGTTTCACTGGAACAAATAAAGGGTAAAAACAACTAACACAATAAATTGCTATTGAAAATTACAAAACAATTATGATTCAAATTTTAAGTAAACTTACTGACATAAAAGAGAAAACTAATAACCTATTTTCAAAAACGTTTTTTGATTGCACGCAAACATAAAGCAAGGACAGTGTTGATTTCTGGGCTCTTGATTTTAAACAAAATGTCAACATTATTATTTTTCAAATACAGGATTCAAGGATACAGTTTTTCTGTCATGTCATTATTATTATTATTTGGTTTCATAAAAAATTGAAATAATTTATATTGAACTGAAAAAAATAATGTTCAAGGTGAAATCAAATACCAGGACCTCTACACATCCTTAATGGTTACAACAGTTTGGTAGGTAGATACTGCAAATACTGCCAGTTACTGAGATAGTTAAGCTTAGTTAATCATGGTTGATGAGGTGATGATTGGTAACTGCCAGTTGAAATATAAGAGATTTCAGAGTACTAATACGAGTTAAGATTAATAACTCCCCATCAGCATTGTAAGTTATTACCGAAAAAAAAAAAAAAATCACTGTTAATGACATAGTTCCTGTTTGTATTATAGATTTGAGATATATATATATGACCTAATGTATGATGTATGTGTGAAGTTTAATATGGGTCTGTGGAACTGCATTTTTTTTACACAAGATGACTGCCAGTCAGCTATTTTGGATTCAATGGTGAAAAAAATGCATATTCATTTGTCCGATATGTCTGAAGTATGTGTGAAGCTTGGACTTGATCGGTCCAGGCATGTTGAATATGTAGATCAGGAACTATATTCCTTCAAACAAAATGGCTACCAGATAATAATTTTGAGCCAAATCTAAAATCCAGTAAAATTCAATGCTTAAACTAAACCTGTTTACTCACACACTGGTGAGATCTGATTCAGGAACAGCATTTCTGGCATTAAAATGGCTGCCATTTAGCCATCTTTAAACACATCATGAAACAAATGGATGTGTAAGTGATATGTCTGATATAATGTCTGATGTACGGTATGTGAAGTTTGAACTTGATTGGCCCATATACGAGTGAGAAATGCCTGGATACAGACAGACACATACACAATCCACAAGATCTTGTATTTCGGACCTCATTGAAACAGTACTAATAATTGTGTTTTCAAGAGTAGGAATTAATACCATACAAATAGAAATTCTTTGATTCTTTTCTTCTGTGCTATTAAAAGATTTTTTGTTATTGTTTTCACTAAAATAGCTTTTCATTTTTTTTGGGGGGGGGGATAAAAAAGATAATGACCATTTGCCATGATAGCGTTGACAGGCTGTGCCAAAAACTTACACACACACAGCACAATGAACATCGATAGATCTTTGCAGAAAGTACATGAACCTGTCAAAAAATAAACAGCCTGTTTTATTTTTTCATGATTCTCTTGATATGAAATATATTTGTGCCATGTTATGTATAACAAGTCATTGAAAATGACACAGTCCCCATTAAATTGTTGAAAGTTCTCTTTGTGCTTGTCATAGTAAAGCGGAGGGGTTGTTGCGAGCGTGTCCTTGAAACTTGAGTTCCAAGTGGCGTATACAACAGATTGTTTATTTACATCAAAACATGTGTTCCGTGTATTATATGGCCAAAAATAAAAACAGCCGTTATTCGGTCATCTTTGATCTGATTATGAAACACACTGACATGTATGATGTATGTGCCAAATACAAATGAAAATGGTACATAAATGCGGAAATATAGTAGTGAGGCCAAAATGTCAGATGGCTGTCAATCGGCCATCCTTGACCAGATTTTGAAACAAATTGTCATGGACATGCATCCTATCATGTATAAAGTACATGTATGTGCCAAATTTGAATTAAAACTGACAGAGCACGTTCAAGATACCGCATAAAAAATAAAGAACAAGATGCCTGCCAGTTGACCATCTATGATCCAATTGCGAAATAAATCGTCATGGACATGTATCCTAACATGTATAATCTATGTACCAAGTTTGAATGAAAACTGACAAAGCATGTCCAAAATACAACATTTTAGAAAAACAAAATGGCTGCCAGTCGGCCATTTTAAATTGAATCGCTAAACCACTGGGGCATATGTCCCACATAAAGTACTAGGCACATGCAAAGAATGAACGGAATCGGTCCAAGGGATTCTGAGATATGACTCCGGACGGACGGAGACCGAATTATAAGTCCCCGTTTTCGGACTTCGTCCAAACGGGGACTAAAAAGTAATAGTCTCGACTAAAAAAATACAATTTTAAAATTTTTTGAATCATTATGAATATTTGTTGATAATTAACTGGGTGCATGAATTGAGTTATCACAATAGCAATGCTTGATATGTTAGAGTTAATAACTTTTTTAACTAGCAGTAACCATTCAAACAACCTAAACTAACCATTGGTATTATATAAACTTTAGTAAAAATGGCAGGTAAATAAGATGACAGTGTAGGCTTCCTTAGTGTAATTTTTGAGTGGCGTATGTCTGCCTGGCTTGTTTGTTTTGCACCGCTAGAAGTAAATACTGTCGTCCACCATTCTTATCCCACTCTTGTTCAAACTCTCGCTCCAGTATCTCAGCACCACGTTTACGTGTCAGACCAGTCTCATCTAAACTCAGCTCACACATCTGCATGTCATCTTTACCTGGCAGGAGAAGGGACAATAATTATTCACATAAAATTTTGCTCATATTGCTCATGAAGGTAAAACATGGAATTAGAGCATGACCTCACCAAAGGTCACACATCCTGGCATTTTATTCATGACCCGTAAAAGTCATACATCCTGGTATTTTATGCATGACCCCCTAAAGGTCATACATCCTGGTATTTTATGCATGACCCCCTAAAGGTCACACATCCTGATATTTTATGCATGACCCCCAAAAGGTCACACATCCTGGTATTTCTGGTATTTTATGCCAGACATCCTAAATGTCATACATGCTGGTACTTCATGTACCCCCCCCCCCCCCAAAAAAAAAACACATTCTGGTATGTCTGGGTGTAGACTTTCTATAAACAAGAAGAAAGTACCAGGATGTACACACATGTCACACAGACTTTTTCACACGTCATACAAACAACTGTAAGGTATTCCTTTTTATTGTTGAGCGAAAGTGGAATAAAAAATAGTCTCAACAACTGCTGATAAAACTATAGTTGATGATGGATAATAAACTGTTTACTGTATTAATCTTCCAGGTACTGGTACCATCAGGAATCCATCAGTCAAATAAATATGCTGGCCCTGAACATGCATAACAAATAATAATTTACCTGCAACAAGCAATACTGGTTGTTTATCAGGATGTACTTCCATTTGTCTAGCAATCCAGGGTCCGTCAAAGTGAGCGTACCACCATCCTTTCTTTTTGAACTCAGGATCTTTATGCTGGTCACTGGGACGTACAAATGGCACACGGAAAAATCGTTGTTCATTGTTGACTGGCGCAACTGGCTTCTTGACAGGAGCAGCTTGTGTTGGTAATGGTATCGGGATGAGTGGACCCATTTCTTGCTGCTCTGTTGCTGTAAGGCGAAATGTGGGAAGGTGTAGAATTAACTTTCAATACAAACTATATTGACAATACACCCAAAGAAGGTTTCTTGGCTACAAAATTGCATAATTTTCACTGAAATTTTTGTTGCTTGCAAAATTAAAGTTACAGTTTTATCGGTACTCACATCTGATCAATTATATGGTGTGTGTATATCAGTTTATTCAGATAATACCACATTTGCTCTAATAGAAGCAAATCTCGCTGGCATTTAATTTTACTATTTTGAGTAATTTCATTGGGTTTTAAGTTCACAAATTTGGCATAGAAACAATGCGTTCTATTATTCTACATTATTTATTTTTTTAATGAAAATAGCAAAATTAAAAACCAATAAATAATGAATGAGTTTACAGTATAAACCAAAAATTGGGTTTGTATATCGACTCATCAAATTACCTATGACTTATTGGGTTTGTATATCGACTCATCAAATTACCTATGACTTATTGGGTTTGTATATCGACTCATCAAATTACCTATGACTTATTGGGTTTGTATATCGACTCATCAAATTACCTATGACTTATTGGGTTTGTATATCGACTCATCAAATTACCTATGACTTATTGGGTTTGTATATCGACTCATCAAATTACCTATGACTTATTGGGTTTGTATATCGACTCATCAAATTACCTATGACTTATTGGGTTTGTATATCGACTCATCAAATTACCTATGACTTATTGGGTTTGTATATCGACTCATCAAATTACCTATGACTTATTGGGTTTGTATATCGACTCATCAAATTACCTATGACTTATTGTGACCATACAAACAACAGTATGTTATATGGACTTGTACATCAGCACAAATATGGTATGGTTAATTTGACTATTGGGTACAATTATAATATGCAGAGACATAGTAGACATTATATTGTAGTTGGTAATAGGATTATTGTTGATTATCCAGAGTTTGTCCCATAACAAAACAGAACAGGGATTTACTGATAAAATTATACAGGTGAACATGAACTTTACAATTCTAAATTCAGAAAAAAACGTTCTATGTTAACACCAAACTCGTCCAAATTGGCGTCCATACTCTCGGAAAACTACATTGGTACAACACAGCATTCTGATTGGTTATAACAGACTTAACCTATCAAGTGCTATTGCAGGTCAAATCGTGCATGAAAACATGGCGGAAATTGTTTTGTATCGGGAAAACAAAGATAATGATGAACATCTTGATTTTTACTGTTTTCCCACAGCCCATTCATAATTTTTACATTGTAAATTCTGCAATTCTTGTACATAAATAATATTTTAATAAAATGTGCATCTTTATTGTGACTATTTCTGTTTCTTCATTGTAAACATGTTGTAGAATTCATTCCCTAAAGAAACTCTCTAATCTGGCACTTGGTGATGTAAAATTGTCATTTGCATGTTTTTTTGGGGAGAGGGGGGGATGCTTAGTCAAGATGCTTAATTTTGAAGCTAAGTATGCTGGAAGCAAAGTCAAACAAATATGGTAGATACTTTTCAATTAAATTTACTACGTACCAGTATCAATAATTGACTTAGGAGCCCTCTGATCGGCAGTTTCGTTCTTTACATTACGTTTTCTGTTCTTAGACTTCCATGCATGGTAAACTTTAAGACGACGATGGAACTCTTCTCGACAAGATTCAAGCATGTCAATCTCTGGAAAACAAACGTGAATATTTAACAGAATGTACCCCAACAGGGTCAAGTGATTGACCAATGAAAACAGTACAAGCTTATTGAAAATATCCACATATGGTACAGAAGACCTCAAGTAATATTACTTCTACACATTTTTAGTCAAGTTTATGTCATGGGTGAATTTACGATTTACACGTAAGACAAAATACACTGGGCTACAGCGACACAATTTTTTTAAGCAACTTGTTACTTACCACATGATGTATTTATAGCATCTCTAAGTTCAGCATACTTCCATTTACCAAGGTCATATCTCTTCAGTAAGTTGGTTTGCTTTTGAGCAACCACCTGTTCCGATCTAAGTAATGAAAATATAGACATGAATGTACATACATGTTATCAATATCACTCAAATGCTATTGAAATATCAATTCATTAAACCCTTATCTGGTCAATTCAATGTACATATAAAAATACATGGAAATAGCAGGACAAGGGTTAAAATTTGTACCACTGAAACTTCAACAGGTCAGACCCAATAAACAACTTGCTCCAGGGATTTGCCGTTTTAAAATTTCTATATGTATTTTTTTTAAAGTTTGTGACGTTTTGCTCGGTCATTGGAGGCCTGTTGCTTGATATGGAAATACAAGATTTGAGTTTATACAAACGACAAAGCTTTTTCAGACCATGATTTTCCAACCAGATTTAATTCTATATGTTTTTTTAGAAATAGTCTCTGATTTCATTTAGAAATAGTCTCTGATTTCATTTAGAAATAGTCTCTGATTTCATTTAGAAATAGTCTCTGATTTCATTTAGAGTGTCTTGCGCATTTCATGAGATAACAATTTTTATTCTTCATAAATTCAAAATTTGCTCACGGCTCTAGGATTTTCTCTTGAAAAATCCACGAAGCAAGTATTATTTTGGGGTCTGGTCGTACAGAAATATAATGAATTCTATGATAAGTATGATATTTATTATAACACAAGGTCTATCACCATAACTTCCAATGGTGTATACTACATTATGCTTCAATGATTCCTGAAATGATAACCGTTACAACTCATGATGAAATGTTCCACAGGTGACCTTTGACCTCAGGGATAACAATTTGACATAGAATGAAATTAGAATGAGAATGGATATGTTTGTTAGAAAGTGGTACATTGTATAACATCATTATGTTAAGTGATCATTGATTGTATGAAAAAGGCTGGCAGTATAAAATATTAGTTTTGTTTAGGAATCTAATGATAGTAGGTTATATTTCAGATTGCAAATTGCCGAAAAAAAATCAAAAATATAATCATGAGTTTTCTTGATGGAATGAATAGAAAAATAATGTAAACTGCATGATTTTCACTTGTCAGGAAATGAAAGCAGTTTACAGTAGTTATTTCCATGGAAATAATTATAATTGTTTTCCCACTTAAATTTATAGTTTGATATAAAATATTGAAAAAATATCAATTTTACTACTGCTTTTACTACTATGATGATTTTATAATATGCACAGTAAGAGCATTAATTTTCCCAATTAGTTAGTTTCAGCATATTTACAGATTTTTAACAGTAAAACAGCAAGTTCTATTGTATAATCAGTTAAGTATTTATACATAACACGTATGGCACAATGCTACATGTAACCACATGAAGTGAACACAATCATTATATCACCAACATTTTTTATATAATTTTGCACATTATATGTGTTTTTCTACAATTTAGTTACTTATAGACCAAATAAACCTAATTTCAAATTGTCAACTAGTTTTGATACAAATTTTTGAAAAAATATGGTTTATTTTGTAAGAAGTGATTAAAGTTGATTGTGGGGTTGAAAGGTCAATGTTGTTATGAATAATGAGTATTTAGTATGAAAGTTAATTTGTTTTAATTTGTTTGTTAGAATTGTTAGCACCTTGGGGAAGCCTGCATTGGTTGCATAGCTTGCATTGGAGATATCGGCTGCATGGGAGACACCGCTGGTGTAATGCTGGAGAAAAGTAAAGTGAAAACAAAGACAAAGAAAAAAAAATATTCATAGATTTGTTAAATCAGATATAAATAACAGATGCTGGTAGACACATGCAATACCAAGAACAGGTTAGTACAAGTACACATAGGCATAGGAAAAAATGAAAAAATAAAAATAAATAAATAACAAAAAAATATCAAAGAGACAGGTGTTGTTGAAATTGTTAACATTGTTGACCAATTCTGTTAGTTGCCGTAGGTTACGCGAGTTGTTAGACAACAATGAAGGGTAAAAACAAAATTATTTAACAATATGCTATAATCATAAGCTAGAGGGCGCTATACAAGTAGTGAAAGTAAACATAACTTAGAGGGCGCTGTACGCACAGAGGAGGGATGTTACAGTGGTATTAAAGTTGTTACTAATACAATATTTGGTTTGTTGTTTTCTTAATTCTATCTTTGCACTACAACAAAAAAAAACAAGTTTCTTGCAGAGTAGTTGATTAGCATATTGCCTACCTTTGCAGGGGCTCTTCTTGTACCACTTCGGCCTCATTTTCCTGTGCAAGACGCAATGCAAGCTCATAATCACGTCGCTCCTGTTCCAACTGAGTTTGTCTGAAGCGAAAGAAATGTGAACATTATAGAGATACATGAAGAGAATTTGATGACAAGATCCAGTTATGATTTTAAATTATTAGTATACATTTTATTAAATTTATCAGTAACAAATCTACATTAGACATCCAGATATCTTCGTCATATTAATGAGATTCATTGTACCGGATTCTGCCGTAAATTCGCCCAGGGCAGTTAAACGGCAGTTCGGGTTTTTAAAAAAAATAGAATGGGACCAAGAAACCACCCAAGGCGATTTTTCGGCAGTGTTTTAAGGTATTATTTTAATCTTTTCTGATGCCTAAAAGTTTCGCCCTAGTCATTGACGCTTATTCAAGAGTATTGATGTTTATTGCAACTAGCGTGAATGGGTTAGCTTCGTTTCGACAATAAGCTGTTATCGCTGTAAACAATGTTAAATTATTCTTCAAATGCTCAGTTTATCTTTTGAAAACAACTAATATTTGTTATTTAAAAACAAATCATGCCGCTTTCCCATCAAAATCCAAGCAAAAGATCGTACAACAACATCGCCAAATCTCTTCCGTGCTGCATTCAATAAATTAACATATTTAAATGAGCTATGGTAATTTTAACATGTTGGCATCATCCATCCTTTTTCATTGATTAATTATCGATTTGACCTATCAGGTCAAAGAACACCATTTCAGGTCAAAACATTGCGGATATTCATTTCTACAGCATCAAGTGTTGAAAATGCGATCGGAATCAGTCACTTACGATGGAATAAGTTGAAATTTATTTGCATTTCATAACAATTCAACGAATTTATTTTTTGTACGTTATTATAATCATCACTAGATAATAATCAACATTTGTAAAACGCAGCTCGACCGGATTATGCTACTGCGATCATTTGCTACTAAGCAATGCAGTTGTGTTCGTTGTTATTTGAAACTTTTTAATTAAACTTTTTAATCCAGCTAGAAAAAAATGTATTTTAGATTAGCTTCTGCAATAGTTTCTTTCGTTTTGGGTGGTTCAACTGCTGGTGTTGAAAATCGGCGTAGGTGGATTTTTCAATGAAAATATAAGCCCTCCTAAAATTTGTTGGAAAATTTGAACTCCAAATAAGGGCCCACCAGCCGTGAAAGCGCCCAGGGCGATTTTTCAGATGGACGAATTTACAACAGAATCCGGTAATATTTATGTAAAGTCCCAGGATGTGTGACTTTTGGGGTCAACGAAGAGTCACGACAAGTTTTAGGATTTGTTTAATTACCTCTTCTTTTCTTCTTCCATCTGTCGTTTTTTCTCCGCCTGCAATTTACGGTCAGCGTCAAGTTTTTTCTTCTCCTCTTCCTTTCTCTTACGTTCTTCTTCTGCGCGTCTTTTTGCTTCCTCCTCTTCTCGTTTTCTCTTGGCCTCCATCTCCGCTTTGCTGTACACACAAAAACATTTATTTACTACCCATACCCATAAACTCAACCTTGCTTTAAAAATTGAGAATCTTTTATTTGAAAGTTTTAACAGAATATTCACCGCAAAGTAGAATCTATAATGCTTTTTTTCTAATAAGATAAAAATCAGATAATTCAAGGTAGGATGTCTTCAGAGTTGTGGGCATGTTGCACGAGTATCAGCATAAATCACAGAATAGCGGTCTCACGACCCTAAAACGTTTTGGAAGAAGACTGGTGTCAACAATTTTAAATTACTGAATATAAAATAAATAAATAAATAATGAAGTAGTCACTTTTTACCTTTACTGAATAGAGAACTTGAATTCACAAGTTTGAAAAAACACAAATTTGATTTAGTACCAATTAAGAACTGTGTTTTTCATGAAAAAAAAGGTTGAAAAGTCAAATCTAAATCAGAGGTCAATTTAAGAATAGTCAAAAGAAAATCCAATATGGCTGACACAAACTATATATTCACTGAACTCACATTCTTCTCTCCTCTTCCTCTTTTTTTCTGATGCGTTCCTCTTCTTCCCTTTTCTTACGTTCCAATTCCATCTGTTCCTGGATTTTGCGGAGTCTTTCTCTTTCTTCCACCTCAGCTTTTCGCTTTGACAGTGTTTCCAACTCTTTGTTCATCTTGCTTGCCAGATCAAAATAGGCAGAGTCTATCTGCTGTCTGGTCATATAAGTTGTCTGAAAAAGGAATTTTGCGAAAAAACAATTAAATATAACTCATTTTTAACAAGCACATTTTTGAAATGACAGAGCAGAAAAAATCACAAATAAATCACAAAAATATTAGTAAAAAATTGATTATTGCAGATATTGCAAATACACACTATTCAAGCAATCTGAATACCATATTAGCTGTATTAGGAATATGGGTATTTATGTAAATGATAGGAGTGTCTATAGTCATACTATCAGTAAGTTATATTTTGAGGGTCAAATAAAATTAAGAGTGTGTTTCTGGTAACATTGAAAACAAAAGCAGGGTACGTAGGTCAGGTTTATTTTATCATAATTGTTGTATTCTGTGAAAATTAATTATTCTCAATTTATTATTCTGCAATGCTGCTTGGACTATACTTAGTATTTTTAATAATACACCACATCTTGCATGAACAGGTTGGCATTTTAGTTAAAACAATGAAGAATTTCAAGTACAGCTGAAAGGTGTACCTATTTTCAATTTTGGTCATAAAAGGTTGGCATTATTTTTTTTATTTGGTCTAATGATCCAGTACATTAAATGGCATCTGTGTGCTTCTAATGGAACAAATAAAGTACATGTAGTGGTTTTCAAGAAAAGTTGACACCAGACAAAATAAAAGTTATCCTGGAATATGGAAATAAAGGAACGATATTTTCAATATTTAATGCATGCTAAAAATGAACAGTATTCCTAATTTATCCCAAACTACATGTTTTGTTTTTTTCACTGTAGAGATATTGAAAATGAACATTCAAGATTGGGTAAAAGTGAAATGAGACGAGTAATTGCAAAGCTCACCTTAATCTTCTTAACCAGGGAGTCCATACTCAGTTGTACACTGTTCACGTCTTTCGTTAATTTCTCTTTCGTTTTCTTATCTCCCTTAATACCATCCACTGAAAAGTAGAATTTAAAAATAATGAGTAGATGACCAAGAAATATTCACCATCTTTAATGTTGCAAAGAATATTCACTTAGTTTTAATTCACTAATTATCAAGAAACAATAAATTCAAATGTTAACTTTACACAGTATGTATGATTTTTTTTTGAAAAAAGTTTTTGTGCAAGGCAACATTCCAGACATGTATATCATTGTATATTGTGTTTGACATATAGTTCATGTTGTCATATACTCTAAATACTTTATTTTCGCTATTTTTGCTGAACGAATGATTCAGTGAAAATACAATCCAGTGAATATACTTTTTTTCCTATATTTTATATTCAACTTGTCAAAAATCAGTGAAAATAAATTCCATACAAAACCCCCAGAATGTCTAATCAGCGAAAATTAATTCCAGCTAGGAGTATTTTACAGTAAACAATATTCCATATGATAGGGATGTGTCACTATTTTACTATTATAATGGCATTACCTAGATCATTTAGGCATCAGTAAAACAAGTGATCATAAAACTTGGTAAGGTAAAGAGTTCCTTTTGCACCCCAATCCGTAATCCTAATTCCAAGCCCACTAATTCAATTGTAAATACCCCCTTTAGATAACTATAAATGTCCTTAGGAGAGGTATATATAATTAAACATGGTGAATGCCGGAGGGTAAGGAGGGTGAATGTCGGAGGGTAGGGCTAGGGTTAGTATGTTAAAGAAATTCTTTCCCCAAAGAAAATAGCAGGAAAATGTTTTTTACAAAGTTCAAACATGACAGAAAGATTTTTGTTCTTGTGAGTAATGTAGCTTTAAAGCATCACGTCCCAATGATCAGAGGTGTGAGTTGATACTTAGTTACAACACCATATAATTCAACTAACTGTATGTAGAATACTGACTTTCTGTAATATTGTGCAGAGAGCACACTGTTTTTTTTACAGCACTGGACCTATAAGTTCATATTCATCCCCTCCCATAATATCACATGTTTGAGCCTTTACCAATTTTTCTATGTTGTTCAACTGTGGTCAGAGTAGTGAATTGGTTCTATTAGTGGGGCATGTACTTAAATTACAGAGGTGTGTCTATGGTCAAAATAAGTCATATTTTAATATTTGAGTATACAACAAATGTAATTTTTGGTTTACATGCACTTCTATTGGAGATGCCCTTCTAATAGAGCAAATAGGGTACTGATATTGTGCAACTCTTTACATTGACAACTGGTGTTTTTTTACAGACCCCTTTTCTAAATCAAATTGTTTAACCCTCACCTATTTTCCTCATGCTATCCAACTGTGTACGTAGAGTACCGACTTTTCGTAATCCCTTGTAGCGAGGGCGGTGTTTCTTCACCGCATTGTACATACGTATACAGCTCTGTATCTTGATCAAAGCCGCTCTACGGTACAATAACTTGTTCTTCACTGTGAAATAAAACAGGAAATATGAAAAATACACTCAATGTACCCAGTATTATTATCAAGCAACTATTGCAAGGATGTGAATGAAAACTAATATATTATAAACTGCTTCAATTCCACACCAGACAAATTTTTGTAGCAGTAAAAATTTTACTGGCGCCCACAGCGTAATGAAAATTCCAAGAATCAAAAACGGTTTACAGTATGAACCTAAGCCAGTGTTAACTGACTAATTTTACTAGTAGAACTACTGGCAATTTAAAAATACTCGACTGAGCGGAATCCTGGGTAATGTTAATTTCAGGTCACAATGCTGCAATGTAAACAAGTGTTTGTATCCATGTTCTTAAATTTGAATATACAACATTACTACAAGGTAAACTAAATTAGCTACTCATGTTTTACAAGCAGGTTTCAATGTGCTTTCTTCAGCATGTGAATGCCCTATAGAATTCCACGGTGAAGTGTGACGTTAGTCTGTGGCAGAGAATAGGAAGTATTGCAAAATAAATCGTGCATTAGTACTGTAAAATCTGTATTAAAAGCTGCACCTTTAATATAAGTCACACCCATTATTTTTGGACAATTGAGAACCAAACATTTGTACACATGTGTACATATGTGTAGATGCTCTAATAGAAGCCACATCCCCTTTGTTGCATTGTACCATTTTAATAGAAGCAGCAACTTTTAATGCAGATTTGACAGTATATTTATTTTTTTCTATTCTATGCCCATCCAAGAAGGTAAAGGTAATGAAGAGACTGTTTCCACCATGATGACTAAGGAAGACCATGGAGGAATGATGGGGATGGCGGTGGGATAGCGAAATGTGTATAAGCTTCCAGTATGAAGTCTTAACAATGACTGAGCGGGAATGAAGGAATTTCAAGGAAAGGACGCTTACGCTCCGTGTGCAACATTCTATACAGAGATAGGTGATTGGTTAGGAAAGGGGGGCCCTGTAGGTCAAACATTCCGGAGGGGGGCTTGATGATGGTATGTATTTACACACTAAGATTTGTGTCAAACACAAATCCACAATCATTGTCCAATGTGTAGTTTGACTGGTGACAATTTTAAATTCAAACGTCTAATGTATTTCGTTAATTTAGACCATTTTTCGACACAATAAACTTTCACCCCCCCCCAAATCAAACGACTTACAATTTCTGTGTATCAGTTTTAACGATAGCCCCTAAAAGACTATATACAACTCTAACAAGTATATCATTCACAATTACTTACATTTAATAACCATCAGAGTACCAAACTGTGCATACTTCCACCGTGTACATATCAACCATCTTTTGACTTTCTTGACTAAGTAGGCCAAGTGATCGGGGTCTGACTTCATCAGCTGATCAAATTCCGCAAATTTACCAGGTCTAAAGAACACCTTGGTTAAACCAAACTTGTAATCATTGTCATCAAGACCAAGAGCTTTAAAAAGAGCCTAGAAGAGACACAAATAGATTAGTTTTTTTGTGTACATTATAATAATAATAATATTTTTTAATTACATCATAATGAAAAAAAAAAAAAAATTAAATATGGTATAACCCATTAAAACTGCTCAATGATAGGTCAGTATATGTGTGAGTGTTGTAGATGGTTAAACAGATAGGAAATGTACTTATCTAGCAATCAAACTGCTCAATGATAGGTCAGTATATGTGTGAGTGTTGTAGATGGTTAAACAGATAGGAAATGTACTTATTTAGCAATCAGTAAGAATAAACTGTGGCTTAATTACCTTTAAAATGAAGTGAGTAAGTGAGTGAGCGAGCGAGTGAGTGAGTGAGCGAGCGACTAGTAACAGAGTCAGTCAGTAGGGTAGTGAGCGAGTAGGTTAGTGAGCAAGTGACCAAGTCAGTTGAGTGACTAATTCAGTTAGTGAACGAGGTCACTGAGGGAGCAAGGTAGTGAGTGAGTGAGTGAGTGAGTGAGTGAGTGAGTGAGTGAATGAATCAGTGCTGTAGTGAGGTAGTGAATGAGGTAGAGTAAGTGACCAGTGAATAGACTTACCTTACAGAATAATCTTGGATCAAGTCGTACCAATTCAGGTGGCATATATCTTTTGTAGAGACTATAGAGTTCGGCGAAAACTGTACGTGATGGATAACCACCTTGCATGAGATCCAGCACTGACACCATTCCTGAAAGTGAACAAAACAAAATAGTGTACTGGAAACTATTCTAAATAAGGCGAAAATTCATGCATTAAAAAAAACATGGTAGATATTGTTTTACATAGTGTTTTCTAACAAAGACTAGTTTTACCAGAATTTTGTAACAAACTAACATTTTACTGTTAGTATAGTCATGAATGTGTAATATAAATTTTTTTTGTTTTTGAATTGCAAATGTCAACTATTTGAAGTGCCTATTTTTGAACCAAATTTTTATTTAATATTTCGATCTTGCCTCATGAAAAAATTAGAGTCATCAACACTTAAATTAGCAGAAATATGGTACCTTGTATTGTAGTTTTCTCACAATAGAAAAAGAAGTTTTCTGATATGACTGCTCAACAGATAAAAATGAGCTCAGGCCAATTATTTTTTTTTAGTACTTGTCACTTTGACATTTGCATGATTGGCAGTAAATGATTAAACATAAAATTTAAACAAACAAGCCATGCATGGCACAGTCACCGTTAGTTTAAAATTTAAGATATATAGTTTTGTTTATAGTATTATTATAGCTGGAATATAACCATGTCACGAATGGGATTACTTGACCATTCTGAGTGATATTGCTCCGGAACAGCATTCAAAATCAGACATTTTGAATACATGTATATATATAACATGATATAACGAATATATAAAATTTGAATATAATCAGTCAAAGCATTTAAGAGATATGGCTCTAGAAGCCCATTCATTAAAACAAAATGGCCGTCAGACAGCCATTTTGAATTTGATCTGAAAAATAAACGATTTAAAATAAAAGTTTAAACAAAATCCATCCATAAATGCCAGAAATGCTTGATATTTGATTTTTTTTAGCTTGGTCATTTTGAATAGGATAGTCAAACCAATATATCTGTTTATCTATGACATGATGTATAATGAATATTTAAAATTTGAACATAATCAGTGAAAGCAAGTCAGAGATATGGCACGAGAACCACATTCATTAAAACAAAATGGCCGCCAGTCAGCCATTTTGAATCTTATCTAAAAAACAAAATTATTTGCATCAAGGTCCCATAATGTCCAATGTATATACCAAGTTTGAACAAAATTCATCTGTAAACAGCCAAGAAATGCTTGATTTTTAGGATTTTTTAGCACAAAAATGGCCACCATTCGGCCATCTTGAATCAGATCGTAAAACAAAATGATGTGCATCAAAATCCTATAATGTCTAATGTATATACCAAGTTTGAACAAAATCCATCTGTAAACAGCTGAGAAATGCTTGATTTTGATGATTTTTAGCACAAAAATGGCCGCCATTCGGCCATCTTGAATCAGATCGTGAAACAAATTGACGTGCATATGTATAATATCATGTATGATGTATGTGTGAAGTTTGATTGTGATTGGTCCAGGCATTTCTAAGATACAGGTCCGGACGCACTCACACACGCACGGACACACGAAGGTCAAAACATAAGTCCCCGTTTTCGGACTGCGTCCGAACGGGGACTAAAAATCTTACCTGCACACTGTAACTGGTTGAGAATCTGGCCACCTTCAAACAATTTACCAACCATCTTTAGATTTGGCTTAATACAACGAATGAAGTTAGAACCATTCCCCTCAAGTTTTTCCATTAACAGACTCAGCTGTGTCTTGAATTTGTTGCCAACGCTGATGAAGGATAGTTTCTGTATTGATTTTGAACCTTGCGTTTCCGGGAACAACCTTTGGACGAATCCATCTTTACTCTCCTGCATAAGGCACGCTAATGAGGCGTGTAAAGCGTCATTGTTTTTATCAATAAACTGAGACTGTAAATAAAAAATAAATATTCACAATAATATTCATCTTTAAGATTACCAAATCAGTGGAGTGGAGTGGATGGGAAGCAAACCTTCTATTTTATTACAAATAGTAATACTTTTGTTTTGACTTGACGCCAGCAGACACTTACAATAACCACCAGAGCAACAAAACCCTCACTGTAGAAATTAATTACAGATATATATAAAATATGCAAGTTTTTATCTAGTGTAATACAGCCCTCAGTTCTGTTACACAGGGTAGACGTCAACACTGCCCTCTATGGGTAGGTAGGTAGGTAGGTAGGTAGATCATATACTATCAATTTTTAAGAATATCTACATATTGGAATTCAAAGTCTATATGAATTGTTCACATACTTAATCAATGCTTTGATTGCAATTTCAATAGATTAACTTTGAAACATAACTGTCCACATTAAATTGTAGCTGCACAGTGAACATGTCATGTAACTAGCACATAAAAAACAGTGACATTCAATGTCCAGAACTGTCACCTGGCAGAATAACATTTAAAATGTGTGCATTCTATTTTTCTGGATAGTCTATGCTATTCTGTGCACATTACATACCATACATAGTTACGTAACTGTAGTCCTTTATCATTACATACAACCTTAATTATGGCACATAATTTTGAAAATTTTTAGAATTGTCTAGCTTGGCTGTGAATGTGCAAAGTGACTTAGCAGAACTCTAAAAACTTGTCTCTATCAATATTGTAAACAATTAATGTTGTGTGAGCCTTTCCTACTCACATATGCAGTAATGACAGGGTTGCTCAAATGTCAAGAAGTCACTAGAACACTTTGAATGTCACTATTTTTTCTACCAAAATTTTAATCTATAAATTTAATCAAATAGCAACTCACAGTTTGGTAGCAGACAGCACCGGCAAAATGACGGATCAAAAATCCCTCGTCTTCTCTCAGGTTTCGGTGAGCAGTTAGTTTTGATTTACGGGGAATCTGAAATAAAATTAGATAAAAGTTTACACTTGAACCTGTATTTGTCAAGTCAGAGAATTTGTAACATGATTGGAACAGTAACTCTGTAACCAATGATAAATTATATGTATTTGGTTAAATAGACATAAAATTGTCATCATTTAATTATGACCCCAAGTATTTAGGTGCAGTCTTCAATTAAACAGGGGAAGATACTAATCACATGTATCAACAAATGCAATGTTTATTAGCAGCTGGTTATTATTATTTTAAAATTCAAAAAATGTTACAAATTAAACAGCAAAATTTGAAAATAGTGAGCTCCGACAATTAATTGGGCATGTATTTATGTTATGGCTGTTTATTAGAATACCTCCATGATTAAAAGCATGTATGCACGTTGTAAATTCAGTTGTTTTCCTAATATAGTATTGAATAGATGTAAAGTACGTTTTGTAGACAAGTACTTGTATCAACGCTGCGAGAGGGTTTGCTGATGACATCAAATCGGCAAATGAAATGTTTCTTTTTCAGAGACAATGAGTTAATTCACTCATTACTGAGATGAAATTAAATTATCTCTGTTTCAGAGCTACTGCACTCCCACATTTATTTTGTGGTTTGTTTACACAAAAAGTTGGATTAATCTGGTCTATGCTGCATATTATTACGCTCTTAGAATTTAGCTTAAACCTGACCATGAGTGGAATGTGTTTAACTGCAAAAGTACTGCAGATTTAAAGTGAGAATCAATTGATTTTGTCTGAACACTGATACCATCAAATCTTTGTTAAAAATAAAGATGAGATCATGTAGTATGACACTTACATCAATTCTGTAGTTGTTATCATGCTTTTTATGAACCACTGCCGTAAAGTTATTAGGATTTGCTTTGGGTAGTTTACTCTCTTCATCCAGCTGGTCCAATATACCACCTGGTTTTAATTCTATCATGTCTATAGATAAATGAAAAAAGAAAATATGATAATTAATAAAAGATAAGAAATTGAAATTAAAGGAACACATTGAACAAACAAACAATAACAAAAATATTATAATTGATTAATTCATTAGGATTCTCACAATAATAACAGTGCCATAAAATTCAGAAACTTATATGTGGGGTGACTACATACCTATAACATCTTGGTTGTCCACGTAACTTACATGCGCCACACCCAGACCTTCTCGCTTGTATAATTCTTGTTCCTGAGAATACATAGGTAAGGAGTGGACCATTAGAATACATAGGTAAGGAGTGGACCATTAGAATACATAGGTAAGGAGTGGACCATTAGAATACATAGGTAAGGAGTGGACCATTAGAATACATAGGTAAGGAGTGGACCATTAGAATACATAGGTAAGGAGTGGACCATTAGAATACATAGGTAAGGAGTGGACCATTAGAATACATAGGTAAGGAGTGGACCATTAATTAGAATACATAGGTAAGGAGTGGACCATTAGAATACATAGGTAAGGAGTGGACCATTAGAATACATAGGTAAGGAGTGGACCATTAATTAGAATACATAGGTAAGGAGTGGACCATTAGAATACATAGGTAAGCAGTGGACCATTAGAATACATAGGTAAGGAGTGGACCATTAGAATACATAGGTGAGGAGTGGACCATTAGAATACATAGGTAAGGAGTGGACCATTAGAATACATAGGTAAGGAGTGGACCATTAGAATACATAGGTAAGGAGTGGACCATTAGAATACATAGGTAAGGAGTGGACCATTAGAATACATAGGTAAGGAGTGGACCATTAGAATACATAGGTAAGGAGTGGACCATTAGAATACATAGGTAAGGAGTGGACCATTAGAATACATAGGTAAGGAGTGGACCATTAGAATACATAGGTAAGGAGTGGACCATTAGAATACATAGGTAAGGAGTGGACCATTAGAATACATAGGTAAGGAGTGGACCATTAGAATACATAGGTAAGGAGTGGACCATTAGAATACATAGGTAAGGAGTGGACCATTAGAATACATAGGTAAGGAGTGGACCATTAGAATACATAGGTAAGGAGTGGACCATTAGAATACATAGGTAAGGAGTGGACCATTAGAATACATAGGTAAGGAGTGGACCATTAGAATACATAGGTAAGGAGTGGACCATTAGAATACATAGGTAAGGAGTGGACCATTAATTAGAATACATAGGTAAGGAGTGGACCATTAGAATACATAGGTAAGGAGTGGACCATTAGAATACATAGGTAAGGAGTGGACCATTAGAATACATAGGTAAGGAGTGGACCATTAGAATACATAGGTAAGGAGTGGACCATTAGAATACATAGGTAAGGAGTGGACCATTAGAATACATAGGTAAGGAGTGGACCATTAGAATACATAGGTAAGGAGTGGACCATTAGAATACATAGGTAAGGAGTGGACCATTAGAATACATAGGTAAGGAGTGGACCATTAGAATACATAGGTAAGGAGTGGACCATTAGAATACATAGGTAAGGAGTGGACCATTAAATAGAATACATAGGTAAGGAGTGGACCATTAAATAGAATACATAGGTAAGGAGTGGACCATTAGAATACATAGGTAAGGAGTGGACCATTAGAATACATAGGTAAGGAGTGGACCATTAGAATACATAGGTAAGGAGTGGACCATTAGAATACATAGGTAAGGAGTGGACCATTAGAATACATAGGTAAGGAGTGGACCATTAGAAGTAAGGAGTGGACCATTAGAATACATAGGTAAGGAGTGGACCATTAGAATACATAGGTAAGGAGTGGACCATTAGAAACTCAAGAGGTAAAAGCAGGATTGAAAAAAAAATTGTGCAGAAAGAAATCATTGAAGAAATATCCTGCCTGTTTTCCATTTCTAAAAGTCTACTCAAGTGCAGTGTATGTTCTAATTTGACATAAACAATATATTTCACATGTGCAGTATATATCACATGTGACCAATCTAAAATCTTATATATTGAAAAAAGGAAATTGGCACATTATAATATGAAATATAAATTGTACATGCATTACCAACCATCTTGTCAAATAGTTATGGTACGGTTATTCACAAAATACAGGAATTTACATCCAAGTGAATCGTATAGTGAAGGTATAGATATAAGGTGTCTGGGACGTGACAAACATTCAGGTATTTTGAGCATGACATTAATATTATACTCTTTTTGTGGGCTAAAACGATAAAACTATCAAAACAACACAATCTAAAGTTGTGTTTATACAGTATTGGGTTTGCGCCCGAGATACACTAGTTTGTATATTAACATTTAAATGAAACTTTGGATTCACCATCACCCACACCGCTTGTTGTCTGCCACTTCAATCTCAGTCTGAGTTTCAAGGTACTGGGACATGATGGTCAGGATTAACAGGCATTCAGAACTTTCACTGATTATATACAAGTAAAAGTCGGCAGTTGTTATCTACAAGTTCTGTCAGTTCGTTAATATCCCAGCTGCTGATCACATCTTCTTGTCAATACTACATGTTATAATACTTTCTGAAAATATTCCTAACATGACTACACAAATACATTTGCTAGAGAGTTTTGATAGCTTTTATGAATGCATAGGAAAGTTTTGTGTCAGTGAAGTTTAATTATTATGTCACCGACAGTGCCTAGAGGCAAATCAGTTCTGAAAGCGAAAGTTTTAGTTTAACCAACCTTTTCTTTTGCAGAGTCTTTGAAACATAATGTTAAATAATAAGGTTAACAAAAGACCGGAATTTAAGTTCATGTATATTGTATATACTCTGATTATTTGCTTTGTATTTTCATTGATCAGGTGGATAGGTCAAGCAGTTTAAAATAACAAAACTTATTGTAGCACTCAGTGACATAGGTTACTAGGCATATAATAATGTGCAATATTTGCCAAGGATCACATGGCAGACACAATTTTTAATACACACCCACCTCTTTGAGGACTCGTTTGTTAAAAAACTGCTGGAGTTTCTCATTACAGTAATTGATGCAGAATTGTTCAAAGCTGTTGAGCTGAAAGTATTCAAATCCAGCAATGTCGAGGACGCCAATAAAACAATTCGACTGTTTATAAGGAAAACACTGGTTAACACGTTCTACGATGTGATCAAATAAATGCGAGTAGATGGCCTTAGCCAAGGCGTCACGAGCATGAGAGGCTTGGTCTTTTCGTAGTGGTACTCTGTAATCATAGAAAAAAAAACCCTGAATTTTCTGCTCGTTAGGAAAAGTACAAAAATGATATCATAGGTAGGCGATTAAACAAATAAGTTTTTATATTAGTATTATCAGCTTATTTATTCATTTCAATAGTCAAAGTTTTATAATATCATTGTTATGCTTGATTCTAGTCAAAAATATCCAAGGCAATACTGGTAATGACCAAGCCTGTTCATTTTTAAGAAACCCCAGTTATAAATTCTGTTCTGAAACAAGTTAAACTTACTTGATAAGTGTGCCTCTACCGCCACCTTTAGCTGTCTGCATAATACGAGTGGTTAAGCTCTCACGCAGATCATCAGCTGCTACCATCAGTAGTGATGCAGTTGTCTTGAGAGATTCCTCAGCTGTGGGGCACACCATACTACCACCTAGGGTGCACAGATACATAAAGTGTTAGTACACAATGTAACTTTATTAAGGAGTGGAACATTAAAAACTCTGGGGCAAAGGCAAAATTGAAAAACAAAAGCTGTACAAGAAAAAAATCATAAAAAAAAATCCTGCAGAAATCAATAAAAAAAAATAAAAAATCGGCACACCTATTTCTCAGAGAAAAATATCACTCAGAGGAAAAAAAAAATACAGCAAATTCATCAATGAAAGCAAAAATTAGCAAAAACTAAGTGAAGGAAAAAAATATTTCACGTAGTTCTTTTGCCATTGTGCAGAATGTGCATTTTCTGAGTTTTTTTGTATATTTTCAAGAGATATTTTCTGAAAGCAAATTATACACAAGAATACTGATCAGCTTTGATTTGGAGATTATAAATTTAAAGAAAAAAAAATTTAAATCAGGAATTCAGCATTATCCATCTTGTCTATAGAGAAAAAAGAAATAAAAATTGAATAAACCTCATACAAGTTGCTATATTAAAATAAAATATATTAATTAATTTTAAATAAATCATTTAAAATTTAAATAATTTAAATAATTTTATTAATATAAAATATACAAAAACAAACTTCATTTTTAGATTGAAATTGAATTAAATTTGTTTGTGCTCTCATTATTTTTACATACAAGTGGTAAAGCATGCCAATCACATTTTACTTTATGTTTACTAAACTAAAAACTACTTCTTTGTGATTAATTTCCACGAATAATATTTTTTAATAAACTGACATGAATGAACACATCGTTTACTTTCTTGTTTCTCGCAACTTAGAAAATGACAGATTTTTCCACAAATAAACAATGAAAATAATATTGATAGACCACATACAAATGATTAAAATTAATAACAAATATTGAATGAAATTAAAAATAAATTGAGACCTTGGAAGGCAGAGATAGTTGAGGATGCAGCTATGATGAAAAGAATATGAAAACAATAATTGCAATGAATAAATAAAGCAGGATATAAAAATTATGCACAAATAGGTTGGTAAATATCATTTGAATGCAGAGAGATCGACACCCCCCCCCCCATGAGTCTACTCAGGGGGTCTCGGGTCTCTCAGATATACCATTTTTCTGGGTGTCACTAGAAATTATGTTGTAAACCAATACAAATCACCAATAAGTTATTAGTCATTGTAAATGTTTATAACTGAGAAAAAAAAAGAAACCTTTTGTATCTTCAGAACTTTCTTCCATTTTAATATTGCCAAGATGCAGAACGCCGGCGACAATACGGTATATGTCCATTTTTTCTTCCTTAGATATTCCCAGCTTATCCATAGCACGGTCAACTTTAAGGAAATCTTTAGGGTCATCCAGTATGATGTCTCCCAAACCACCCTGCTTTTTGTGCTGTAAAGAGTGATAAGATAAAATTAGAGAGTAATATATACTGATAATGACCTGATACAGTGTAACATGCATTGATATAGACCTATACATTGAGTGCATAATGAATTGATCTTGACCTGTGTATAAACATTTACATAGAATATTGACTTATTACACTGCTGAACCTAAAGATGAAATGTACAGATTACTGAAAGTCCATATTGACAGACACAGCTTGATACATGTATGTGCATATAACAATATTTATTTCATGCTTAATATCTCAGGAATGTTTAATTCTAAATTTAAACAGATTCTCTGTGTCTCTCTGAATCTGTTGTTTTGAGATAATTCCAGACTGCGTTTCACATGTAAAGTTAAAAAAGTTAAGTTTCATGAGTAACAAGTTCAACTGAGTTACATTCATCATTCTTCACAGTCAAATAAACCTATATACTGTAAAATATTTTATTTTTAATTGGAATTTATTTTTGCTTTAGAGATGATTCAGTGAAAATTAAATCCACCTTTTTTCCTATATTTTTCATTCCACTCAACAATCAGTGTAAATAAACTTTACTTCAAACACCCAAAAAGTCTTTTCAGCAAAAACTCCAGCTAAAATAAAGTATTTTACACTAGGGTACATACAATTTTAAGCACCGATCACAAAATTATTTTGAAAAAAAAAAATTGGCAAGTTCCTAGACATCAAGGAAATAGCCTTCCAAGATGGCTGCTTGTATCTAGGCAACCACTTACAAGACTATGGGACCATGTTCAGTTACCACAAATACAGATATGTAAAAAGACAACATTTAGTTTTCACATCACAATAAAATCAACATGCAAGTTTTTGTTACTGCAAATACAACATTAATGACATACTGTTCTGTGGGATTGAAACAAATATGATGTTTGTAATAAAAGTCTACAGTACCAGAGGTACATTACTTGGGGTTTGCAACTACGGTGACATGATACCAAGATCCCGTTTCAATCTCGCTCTCGCAGAAGCGTTCCAACTCAAAATGTGAATGCGCATGCCCGAGGTAACTAGGATACTGGGATGTCCAGGTGGATCAAAATAGCTGCTCACGATATGACGGATTACGATAACTATATTTTCTGTAAATTTTCGATGTATCACATTTTTTCACTATGAATGTGGTAATACATTTTTTTATTGATTATTACAAACTGCCTATTTCATGTCAGCAGGTCGTAGCATCAGTCTCGCTATCTACGAGATGAGACTTGAATGGGATCTTGACATGATGTCACCATACAGTACTATGCGCGTTGCAAACCCCAAGTAATGTACCTCTGACAGTACTTAATTACTTACGTGATGGAAATAAAAAGAAAAGTAAGTACTCATGGTAAAGAAAAGAAATGTTATGAAGAAATGAAAATAATAATCAGATAATGAAAAAATGACAAAATTGGTAAATTATGAATCAAAGCAAGAATGGTATGAAAGATGAACAAATCAAAAGTAAGCAAAATAGACTCAAATGCAAATTAAAACATAGTTAAACCATGAAAACCTTGCACTCAAAGATTGAGTACATCCATTATTACTCAAATCAGCAAATAATCTGACATCATCCAATATTATTTAACATGGCATGTATATCAAAGCAAATACTGAACATGTGTATGTATAAAATAGTTGACATTACCTGGGCACTTGTACGATTTCCACTCAACTTGCCAGAGCTCTCTTTAGTTGTGAAATACTGTGTACAGCCATGTTTTAAATACTGACAACAAAAAAGACAATTAAATTTAGTCAAAAGCAAAGCAGTGAAACATAATCAGTTCCTCTATTTTGCCAGATGACAGTTCTTGACATTTGAGGTTACTTTAGCATTGATGGCACTATCAAAAGATAATTGAACCTACATGGTAGTCATCAGGAGTGGTGATCTTTAGCTTCTTTCGTAGTTCGTCAGGAGCACCAGAACACATTCTGTAGAAAATATGGTAGTTTCTTTCTTCCTGACTTTGCATCACAATACGAGATTTTTCAAGAAGATAATGGGATACGTATCCACCAACTACTACATTCTATATGTGCAAGAAAAGTCATTTATAAAGTTAATTCCTATTGGTTGCTCAGGCATACAAACTGAACCAATCAGCTGATGTCTTTTGTAACTAGCTTAAAAGCCAGTCGCTATAACATACCATTTAAGGTTATAGTGAAGTATGTCGTAAGGGCAGTTATAGTTTAGTTAATACGGAATGTGACTATTTTTCATCAGTGTGGGTCTTAGCATATACAGTTTATGAACTCAAATAATTACTCACCTTGTCACTAAAATGCATTTCTACAAATTTACCAAATCTACTACTGTTATTATTTCGCATCGTCTTGGCATTACCGAACGCTTCTAACAGTGGATTGGCCTCTACTATTCGTTGTTCTATCACACCAGCACCCGAACCGTGAGATTCCGTCAAATACCTGATGAACAGACAATGAATTTCAGTATATAGATTATTTCATTGCTAATAACAGAAATTCACTTCATCTAAAAACGAGCATGCTGGAAGAAATGCAGGACAGACAATAAATGTTGAAATCAGTACCTTAGAATATACTTAGTAGATTCTGTTTTGCCAGCACCACTCTCTCCACTCACTATAATGGCCTGACTTTGTTTAAACACTTTCATATCACGGAATGCTTTGTCAGCTGTAAAGATGAAAACAAGATGAATTATGGGATACAAAATGCATCACTGTTACAGCCGTTCTGAGAATCATTCGGACAGTCAGTTAGCAATATATGTTGGAACTTTGCAAAACACTTGGGTCTTTTCCAATCTAGACTTGATGACGCCATTGTATTGGCATGCCCACAATTGGAATCATTCCATTATCTTGCAAGATGTGGGTAAAACACTGTTTTCAAAACGACACGTGTTGGTTACCATATATTAACAGGTTATATGTTGTATATGCATTCAAAGTGTTATTTTAAATTGTTATAACCATTTGAGTCCACCTGACATAGCGTAATTTACAAAACAACTCCTGAGTGTTGAGTAACCCCAGGTATTAATGAACTCGTCGTTGGCGGGAAGGCTCAAAGTAAAGTTTCTTAGCGGGACGCGCTGCAGTTTCGCGACAGTTTTGGGCCAAACTAAAAGTTGTTTTTACATTACTGGTGCTGTGAGTACGTCAGGGATACACAGACGGAAAACTCTATTATAATGGTTTGATGGAGTTTGTCAAATCAAAAGTGCCTTCCTTGATCGAATCACTTTTTCAACAGTTTGAAAATGACGGGGTATAACTGAACGACAGTTATTATGTCTAGTCCATTTTTGTAACAGGTCCAACTGACTAAAATGAGCGAGGGGTTGACATTTTTCGACAGATTTAAGCAACATCCAACTTGTGATTTTCAAAATTGCTGAAAATAATTACAATATAATTATAAATCAAAGAAAGCTTAGAAAGAACTCCCGTGTGCTGAGAGTTTTGGAGACACATTAAAAATTAATTCAAAATTACTTATACTTGAGATATTGATGGAATAGCTGAAAACTAATTATACAAATAAGGTAACTAATATGAACAGATTTAAGTGTAAAACTAATAAGGTCTGCACAATGTACCAAGTTTCATTGAAATGTGATAAGAACCAAAATAATATTAGTTATTATGCTAATTAGAGAATTAATATGAACAGATTTTAACCCAAAATTAATCAGGCTGTCTATTGTCCTAGAGCATTTATGGACCAAGTTTTATTCAAATGTGATGATCAATACTTGAGATATCAGTATTAATTAAATATGTTAATTAGGTGATTAAGAAGCATAAATATTTACCAAAAACTAATATGGTGCATAGTCTTAGGTTCATTGAATGTGATGGGTACTCTTTAAAAGTTTCATTGAAATCCAATGAGTGGTTTTCAGACATCAGTGCAACAGCCATAGAACAGCAAAAAATTAACTAATTATGCAAATTAGGTAATTAATAGGCACAATTATTTATCCCAAAATTAATCAGGTCTCTGCATAGTCCTAGAATATCTATATCGCAAGTCTCATTGAAATGTGATGATTAGTACTTGAGATATCAGGTGAAAAGCTGAAAATTAACTAATTATGCTAATAAGATGATTAATATGCACAAATATTTACCCAAAAACTAATTACGTCTCTGCACAGTCCTCAAGTAACTATGTACCAAGTTTCATTGAAACATGATCATTACTACTCGAAATATCAAAAGCTGAAAATTTATTAATTATGCAAATTAGGTAATTAATATGTACTGATATTACCCTAAAAACTATCAGGTCTGTGCAGTGTCATATGACACCTATGTACCAAGTTTTATTGAAATGTTATGATTAGTACTTGAGATATCAGTGGAAAAGCCGAAAATTGATTAATCATTATGTAAATAATAATATTAACAGATTTTTACCCAAAACTAATCAAATCTGTGCATTAGTTTCATTGAAATCCAATGAGTGGTTCTTCAAAAAATCAGTGGAACAGTCATAGAACAGCTTAAAATCAGTTAATTATTATGCAAATTAGGTAATTAATATTCATAGATTTTTACCCAAAACTAATCAAATCTGCGCACTAGTTCAGAGCATCCATGTGCCACATTTCATCAAAATCCAATGAGTGGTTCTTTAGACATAAGTGGAACAGTCTTGGAACAGCTAAAAATCAGCTAAGTATCATGCAAATTAGGTAATTAATATTCATACATTTTTACCAAAACCTAATCAACTCTGGGCATTATCCCAGAGCATCTATGTACCAAGTTTCACCAAAATTTGATTAGTGGTTCTTGAGATAACGGTGGAACAAAAAAAGTGACATACATACATACATACATACAGACAGGGTAACTGCAAAGACTCCCTTTTGTGCTTCGCACACGAGAGTCAAAAATAAAGAATGGTTGCTGTGAACGCACGCTAGATAATACTTACAATTAACCAAGTCGACAACCCCTATGAAATAGTAATCCCAAACCACGCGCCCGTCACTCAAATAGCACCGACAAGTCTATTTTGGGCAAAGACCAAAATGTTTTGCAAAGTTGCAAGTCATTTTGCTAACTGACTGTCCGAATAATTCTCAGAACAGCTGTAATAGCCATGAACAAATTGATGAAGAATGATAGCAGTGTATACAAAATAGAACTTCTTCTGATAATAAGTGAAAACATAGATATGAATGAAGTCATACATCAAAGAGTTGAAACTAACTTACCTATTGCGAATACATGAGGGGGTAAAACTCCTAGTGATTTGCCTTGGTATTTTTTAATTGTTTCTTTTGAATATAATTGTGGCATCTCACAGTATGGGTTGACGGCAATCAGAATATTGGCAACATAAGTCTGAAAAGAAATGTCAATTAATCAACTTTGACTATTAAGCTATAAATATAGGCAAATTTAAGACAAGGACAACAGGGAACTACTCTATGTAGTAACATACTTTGTAATATTGTTTTGTGATTTCATTTGATTCTATCCACATAAATTAATTTATTTCATCATAAGCAAAAACAAAAAATATTTTTTTTTTTCATAAAGTTGAATAAATAAGTAAATCTGAAATGACCTGATTATGGTGAGTATCACTGAAATAGTTCTCTTTAACTAGTCTAGTACATGATCTTTCAAATAATAAATATAATAAATATTATGATGATAATAATAAATACTAAAAATAAATAGATAATGAATTTATTCAAAACCAATATAGAGGAAGTTGAATATTGCATTCGGCTGTCAGGAAAAGCTAATAAAGGTGTTTTCTTTTATAACATCTTAAGAATAGAACAGAAATTTAGCAAAATATGAGCCTAATTAAAATTTGATTGTGTTTTCAAATTGTCAACTTCCCATTGTTTTGTCAAGTGAATGAGGAATGACAATATTGACTACAAAACTGTTTGCTGCTGCTTTTTAGTCTACTCACATTTACAGTTTTATTCAGAATTTGACATTTCCCATCACCCTAAAACAATATTGGCCTCCATATTCTGAATACAAGTCGTTGTTTTTTTTCAATGATAGCTTGGTCATATAACTGTTTTCTTGTGTTAACCAATTTTCATTCATTGTTAATCTTTATTTTAACTTGTTATTGTCAGCTAAGTTAAAAACATCTTTTATCGAGAGAGTTTGGCACTTCAGAAAAGATCAGTTTACTCATGTAAACTTCATATCGCATTGTTTAGGGATAACATCATTTTCAGCTTGCAGAGCAGATGATAAAAACATTTATCAGACATTTCTTGTTTAAAGATACATACTGTGTTCACATGCATGCCAAAAAGCCAGTTTGGAGACCAGCTTTATAGATAAGCCGTTGTTGAAACATGCATGAACAAGATAAGGTGGTGCATGCCGATTTAGTTTAAGATGTCCTTAAATGAAAATTCTCAACCAGCACCCTGTACTGACAGAAACGGTTTTAGCTTGTGTTAGCTGCCTTAAAAGCATGCCCTCATTGTCAGCCTCACTCTGGAGTTCCATTCATTGCTAGTATTTTAAAAAAACATAGCAGCCAATGATAATGCCGGCTCAGTTTAGTCTTTATACATGTATGAACACAGGACCAATTAAAACCAATGATAACGATTGTTTACAAAGTTAGTCAAGCATACCCACAAAGAAATTTGTGAAGGAATTCTCATAAATTGGTGTAAGTCACTGCATCTATATTCATCTTTATCATATTCATATCATATTAATACTCACATATATTTCTTGTTTTTTGTATCTTAATTTGACATTATTGAGTAGTGTAGCTTCATTCAGGTACATTAAGGCACCTGTAAAAAACAAAATAGTCACACGTCTCATAAACAAGGGTAACCTGTCGCTTTTATTAGCTAAAAACAAAAGACAATAAAAATTCAACACAAGAGGGCACTATTACATTCCCCTTCAACATATTAAAGCAATCCAGGTCATTACACATGTCATGGTTTCCTTATTAATGCACATAAAATCTGCCAGGATGACTAATGGTATGTATTTGTGGTACAGACAATACTGTTTAGATTCCAGTCAGTCTAGCATAACATTATTTGATGAGAGCAGTCTAGTAAAAACTTGAGAACATGTATATATATTTCAATCATGAAGATTATTACATATATCATACATATACATATATGCATGCATGGTAGTGTTCTTTTATGTGTTCATTTAATAATGCAAAAACTAATGACCATAATTTCTTTTGGAAAATCTGAGATTCCCAGAGTCTTGAAGTTCTTCGCAAAGCACTGACAAAAGAATTAAAAAGGTTTGGGTACTCAAATTTTGGGTGCTAACTGGCTGTCAAAGTAATAAGACAGTACGTACTAAGTAAATACAAAAAGCCTGATATAAACAGACTGACATGAATTTATTAACAGGGAACTTTTACTTTTTCTTCCTGTCCTTGAATCTAACTAGATTTTTACGAAAATCTTGACCAATGTTACCGTGATTACGAATTTGGCCTAAAATCAGTACTTTGATATTCATAGCTGTAAATTACTGAAAATGAACAGGGGTTTTATCTTGTAACAGTGAAATATGAGGATTTATTAAATCACTCATCAAAGTTATATAATCAGAAAAGGGGTTTAAAAGGAAAATCACTAAATCCTTTTTTACATTTTGGCATTCATTGAAGTAAATTTTCTCTCAAAGTGCCTCCTCTGAAAACTGTGTACATTTTTAGCCACACCGATAGTTAACACATACATGTATAGGCTATAGAATCAAGGGATGTACAATCAGAGTGCCACTCAAGGTACAAGTTCATGATTTCATTGAACTTCATATGTTTAGTAATCAATACCACTTAAGTGATGAGGGATGAAAAAAATAGAGCGATTCACAAATGGTTTGAGAATTCAATTTTAACCACTTTCAATGCAGCTAAGATACAAAAGAACAACCTATTCGTCAGCTTGCCAGGCTGCCAACGACAAATCACAGGAAGCTGTATATGGCTTTATATTTATACAAAAGTAGATTCAATGTCAAGGCAGCTATTGTCTGCATCATTAGAGTGTCACCATGGAAACAGAATCTTCTCTGCATCATCTAGGATACTTGTATATTTTCATGCAAATTACGATAAAAGAACCTTTTTAGTTGATTGCACATGTGACTGACAGAAAACACACAAGGTACAAACCTAAGTAGACAATTTTAAAGGATTGTGCAGGAGGATGATAAAAAACTGAAGAAGCAAGGATTTTATTTATGAAGTATAGATACAAAAGAAATCGTGACTCTCATGAAGATTCTTTAATTATATGCCTAATATAAGCATTGAATTGCATAATCTTTCAATTCAAAATGGCCACTAGAGAATGTGAGGATTATTGGTTACTATGGGAACAAGCACAATACCTTTATGAAGTATACTATTAATATAGTAGACTTGGATTGATTAAAAGATAGAAAAAGAATATTTATGTTTATAGAAAATAGGGAAATTTATTTAAAAACATCAAATTTGTTGAGCGGAATGATTTCAGAATTTAAATATATTTGCATAAATAAAAATATTTAGTAATATTTAGTGTGCCTTTACTTTGTCACCTTTCATGAATCATAACTGTTTCCAGATATTTTTAAATTCTCACTGCTATAACATTTTCCAATTTTCCTTTCATACATGTGTAGTTTAGTGTTCTGATTCACATGAATAACAGATCTTTATAAATATAAAAAAATCAAAGTCCCCCCCCCAAAAAAAAAACTGTTGTCCTACATTAATGCAACCTGATTGTCATACAATTTATGCAAAAATACAATGTTGTGCTGGGACATAATCTTGTTTAAAAAAATGCTTATCGATAAAAATCTACTAATTCTACAGGTTCACATTATTAAGCTTTTAGTACCTTATTGTCAATATATTTCAACACCAATAAAAAATTTGCTTCGAATTTGTTTTTTTTTTTAGAGAAAATATACTATTATTAAATATAGATTCCAGTGAAAATCACAAAAAGGAACACTTCACAGGCTGCTGGGTCTTGCTCAAACAGTGAGTTAAAAGACAATTCAACATGTACTCATTTAAGTAAGAAAAAAAAAAGTAGTCTTTCAAAAAAGAAATCATGGAGCGCAAATAAATTGGGTGTGGTCGGTTTAGTAATGACATGCCTAAAGGCAACTTACAATAAAGATGGGAATATAAGAAGGTATCTCAACAGATTGTTGATACATATCATGTTTGTTTGCCACAAAGCTGAATTATTGATTTCAAATTTTTTATTTCCCATCTGGAAAATTCAGGGAAGTAATAATTTTTTAACAATATTATATTATTATATTTTACGCATTTTATTTTTTTTGAATTTTTTCATTATTTTTTTAGACAAATTTATTTTTCAGTTTAAAAAAAAAAATTTCCCAGTAGGAGAATAGGATTACAATATAACCAGAAATATCATAATTCAGACAGAATCTTGGAATAATATATTTTTGTTATACATTTGATTTAAACCACATAATCTTTTTTTCAAGTCACATCATATACATTGAAAATGAAAAGATCCCCAAACTCATTTGCATAGTGAAAATGACACTGATTTTTAAAGGAAACTTTACTTTGACTGCTATTTGAATTCATAATTGATCTTAGAGTATAAATATAGATCATAAATTCTGTTCAGACTTTCAAACAGTCAGTAAGGGGGATTAACTTCATAACATTTGTGTCAAAACCAAAGAGGGTGGGTGATGAATCTATTTTAGTGGCTCTAGTTACAATATTTTTCAAAAATAATTGATCAAGACGGACATCAATTATGTCAATTTGGTACAAAAAGAAATTTAGAAAAATAGTAAAAAATTACCAAAAAAAAATATTGCAAATATTGTTGGTTGACTTTCCCCTCAAAAAAGGATCAAAATAAAAGTAATATTTTTGTAAAATTACATGTATGACATAATAGCATAAAAATAAATAAAAATTTATGGTTTGAGGCTTTATTTTACAATGGAAGGAGAACCCTGATTGATTAAAGAATTTACCAGTACATGTACCTGATGTACAGAAAAAAAAAAGATTTATTGCCTGTAGAAAGTTTATCAATAATAGCTTTTCCACTAAAATTAATTGTGATATGATGCCTATTCACACTAGCAGCTCATCCTCCAGGTTGATGACAGTGAAGCTAAACATAGATTAAAACAGTCAGCACAGAGTAATCACAACATGTCTATTCACACTAGCAGCTCATCCTCCAGGTTGATGACAGTGAAGCTAGACATAGATTAAAACAGTCAGCACAGAGTAATCACAACATGCCCTCAAGACAGAATGTAAATCATGTATGCCATTTACCATTACTGTAAGTCTTTTATTGATTAAACCACAAATAAATGATTATTTTTGGAGATGGCATTTTATAAATGGTTGAAGTATAGACAGTGATAACATGATTGTAGACAATTGGTGGTTGATTTCTAGCATGCAATATTTATTCACTGGTTTCCTTGATTCTCTGTGTTCTGATAAGCTAGCAAACGTTACCATAGCAAAATCAATTCTCCATGCAGATTAAATTTTTTGCATCAGAGTGCTCAAGTTTCTAAGGTAATGATGGAACTAAAAATTAGTCTATTAAGTATGGAATGATCTGAATGTGTGCATTTTCTGCCATGAATGAAAATAAAAAATATCATTTTAGCACAAATCAGGTGGTTAACTAAATGGTGGTTACCTTCTGCACAGAAGAGGAATAATAAAGTATCACTGTATAATTTGAATCACTGATGTGCAAATTATTATTAGATTTCTCATGATAGTTTACATAAAGTAATCCAATCGTTTCCACAAAATGTAACAATGTAATTTATAACATTATTTTTAAAAGGTATGCTAAACACCAAACAATTTCAGGTCATTTTAGAATTTTCTGAGCCAAAATAAGGGATTATATATGTCAATGTATGAACACAGTTGGAACTTGTCTTTGATTAATGATTCACCACAGACTCTGGTATCAATAGACATTTGCCAAGAATTGAAGTTTTGAAATCACTATCTTGGCAATTGTTGGATTGAATGAGAAAGCTGAAATATTGGCTTATTTTTGTGGTAAATAAACAGAATCAACAGACAATGTGTCATCAATTGCAATGTATTGTGGGAAAGCTAATTTGAAATGCAAGACATACTCACAGTTGTCGGCCACTGATTTGTTCTCATCTTCCTCAGCAGGAAACACTCTGTCATAAAGAGCAGTTACTTGCTACAAATTAAGTAGAATTATTTTTATTATAGCTTCCTCCAACCTTTTCCAAAATAGGGAAATTATATCCAATTTGGTCCAAAATTATCAGAAAATATTTACAAAAATATGTGAAAATGGTGCAAAGTAGGAGGGAAACAAATTCGAAGTGTCAATTATGATAAGTTCACTCTCGTACTGAACACTTAAATCATTTTATTTTTACTGCTATCAATGTTCAAGATTCAATAATTATTCAATGATGACATTCAGTCAGTGACTCCCTAGGGTTGACTCTGTAAGATTTCAGTGAAAGCCACTGTGAGTCCCTAAGACATTGAGACTCTCAAGGACCCCAGTGAAAGCCACTGTGAGTCCCTAAGACATTGAGACTCTCAAGGACCCCAGTGAAGGTCACTGGGACTAACTAGGACACCAGTGAATTACACTATGACACATTAGGACATTAGTAAAAGTCACAATAACTCCCTAGAATCAAGTGAAAATCACTGTGACTCCCTAAGACTCCAGTGAAAATTACCATGACTCCCTAGAACACTGACTAGGAGCCTGGTGAAAGTCACTGTGGCTCCCTAGGACACCAATGAAAGTCACTGTGGCTCCCTAGGACACCAGTGAAAGTCACTACGGCTCCCTAGGATACCAGTGAAAGTCACTGTGGCTCCCTGGGACCCCAGAAAAAGTCATTGACTGACAAATGCCATGAAAGATAACAGCTAAATTTTTAACTGCACATTTTTTCTTAATACCATATATTTGTTCTATCAGGAACGCATCTGCAACAGCAGTGCATGTACATGTAAGGTCAACAGTTGCATTAATTGTATACTTATTCATTAATATACAACTTATTTTGACCATAGACACATTTACGATAACCTTTTCATTACCAGTTCCTTCTATTTATCACAAAATAGTTTTGTTTATAGTCAGCACTTTCCTTCAGAAGCAGTGTTCTCCCCAGGAATTTAAACCACTGTGGCGGCAAAATTTGCATATAATTTGCATACATTTACATAATAATAGAAATTCACCAAAGCACATTTACACCCACACAATAAACATCATATATTTTCAAAAACAAAGTGGCAGATATTTATTTGCTTCACAGTGTTATAAACACTTTTTTTGGGCACTTTTGTAATATTAATGAGCTCCGTCACAGTGCAAATATTTTTTTTTGCATTCAAAAAATTACGTTTCACAACTTGAAGAGTTTGAATTTAAAAATGAAACATTCTTGAAATGCAAATGCTGCAGACTAAAAAGAAACAAATAAATTGTAAAAGGTTAAATGAAACTCATCTGAAACGTTCCAGCCAGGATTATGTTCAAGACTTTCATGATCTTATTTGCTACAAAATTCTCCTTCAAAAAACCGACCACGTAATTATTTGGCAGATTGCTGGTTATTATTTCGACTATCAGCTTCTACAACGTTCACATTTACAGTAAATGAACAAACAAATAACACTTCCAAACGATCATCAAAGTTACGACGTGACATACCGGTAACTTACTTCGCGATGTTATACACCAGTTATACCAATAATTCCTCTTACCCAGTTATGATGCCATGCACTTCTTTTTTTTATAAGAAAAAAACGTAAAATTTGAACTAGTTTTATCGGGAGAAATTATTTTTGATCACTTGATCACTTCGGTGAAAAACACAGACCCGCCATGATAGCTGTAACGCGTTAGTTGACCGCATGTGTCCTTTGACCCGGTGGGTCAAAAACGCCATTAACCAATCAGAATGCCGCATGGTAATGTCGGTAGAACCCAAAGTTTTCTGAATGATCGTGATCATAAAAATTACATTGCGGAAGTAAAGCGATGTTGTAGCACGATGTGTTGGTATGGATTTCAGATGAAAATTGCATGATGGTTTTCGAAAGAGGTGATTAGCATGTAAAATAAGTCTTGAAAGAAGAGTTTTAACATGATTCACGATGATAACAATTCAAATGTATTTTACCCAATCACGCAATAAACACGTCGTTTTTTCTTGAGTAGCGTAAACTGATCGTGAACTCCGCTTTGCCCATGTTACATCGGGGTGGAATTGATTTTGAAAGAATTTTAGCTTTCAATCTAAAGACTGCGTCTATCGTCAGAAAATATTTACTTACAAACAAAGAGGTGCTAATTTTACAAAATTGACTTGTATTGTTTAAAGCCGCTACCACATCGCACGACTATGTCTATTGTTTACAAATTATTATTCACGACTGGCAGGATGCTTGTCGGTCGGTATAATAACAAAAAGACAATAGTCCTGGTCAGAAGCGTTTCCGTGGTGGTCGCTAATTTTGAGTGCCGGTCGGGCCGACCAGCGTGACGAGATCCCCAATGAAAAAAAGCACTGTGGCGGTCTTGCTAATCACCGTGGCGGTGTCAGACCGGTGTGGCGGCAAATCGAAGCACTGTGGCGGCACTGCCACGCTGTTTACATCCTGGGGAGAACACTGAGAAGGTTGGGACAAAAATAACAAAATTTTGTTGACTCAAATTAGGCGTCATTTACAGAACATTGCAGAATACATAGAACATTTATTGTAGAATAGAAGAAAAAAGTGCAGAAAAATTTGGCAAGGAAGTCTGGTGGCAAAAAGATTAAGCACATTTCTAGGGTCTATGTACAAACTTGATACAAACAAAACAATTAACCTTACCTTCTTATTTTCAAATAATTCCACAGTGACAGTTTCACTTCCAATGTCAACAATTGTTCCCATCTTGAACCCATCCATGGGGTCTGGGGCCCACACTTTCTGATTCTCATCCATCTTTAACTCAATATTTCAATTCAGACCTAGCCTGTAAAGAGAGAATTGTGATCAAACATTTAACGAATGCTAACAAACATCTATTTGTAATGAATTAAAATTTAAGCATTTCACAAATTCACAAAATAGTTCCGTTTATAGTTTGCACGTAAGAAGGTTGGGAAAAAATAGCCAAATTATTTGAGTAAAAACTGAAAATTGACTCAAATTTTGTCTGTTAGCCTTAAAATTGGGGTTCATTTCCAGAAATATAAGAAAAAAGTACAGACAAATTTGGATGAGAAAGTCTGGTGGTGAAAAGGTTAAACTCTAGAATGGCTTGACATGTAAATTATAAGACAGCAGAATAATAAGGAAGGCAGAAACATGTATATATATTGTTTTGTGTTGACCTGCCAATTACATGTATAGGCATTCTACTGTGATGTTGACAACATGGACAGACCTTTATTCTAAAATACATATGCTAAAAGACCCATCACAAAGACAAGTGCATCTACATCTATCTGTCCTATACTGTATCACTGACCCCCCCTGCCAACACCCCCCCATAAAAGAATACATGTATCTGTCCTATACTGTATCACTGACCCCCCTGCCAACACCCCCCCCCCCCATAAAAGAATACATGTATCTGTCCTTTCCAGTATCACTAACGCCCAAGAAAGACAAAACATCCATCTGTTGTTTTCAGTATCACTGACACCCTGCCAACTCCCACATGGACTAGAGCACCCATTTGTTCTTTCCAGTATCACTGACACCCTGCCAACTCTCACGTAAACCAGAGCACCCATTTGTCCTTTCCAGTATCACTAACGCCCAAGAAAGACAAAAGCATCCATCTGTTCTTTTCAGTATCACTGACACCCCTGCCAACTCCCACATAGACTAGAGCACCCATTTGTTCTTTCTAGTATCACTGACACCCTGCCTACTCCCACATGGACTAGAGCACCCATTTGTTCTTTCCAGTATCACTAACACCCCTGCCAACGCCCACATAGACTAGAGCTCCCATTTGTCCTTTCCAGTATCACTAACACCCCTGCCAACTCCCACATAGACTAGAGCACCCATTTGTTCTTTCCAGTATCACTTACACCCCTGCCAACTCCCACATAGACTAGAGCACCCATTTGTCTTTTCCAGTATCACTAACACCCCTGCCAACTCCCACATAGACTAGAGCACCAATTTGTTCTTTCCAGTATCACTAACACCCCTGCCAACTCCCACATAGACTAGAGCACCCATTTGTTCTTTCCAGTATCACTGACACCCTGCCAACTCCCACATAGACTAGAGCTTCCATTTGTCCTTTCCAGTATCACTTACACCCCTGCCAACTCCCACATAGACTAGAGCACCCATTTGTCTTTTCCAGTATCACTGACACCCCTGCCAACTCCCACATGGACTAGAGCACCCATTTGTTCTTTCCAGTATCACTAACACCCCTGCCAACTCTCACATAGACTAGAGCACCCATTTGTCCTTTCCAGTATCACTAACACCCCTGCCAACTCCCACATTGACTAGAGCACCCATTTGTTCTTTCCAGTATCAGACACCCCTGCCAACTCCCACATAGACTAGAGCTCCCATTTGTCCTTTCCAGTATCACTAACACCCCTGCCAACTCCCACATAGACTAGAGCACCCATTTGTTCTTTCCAGTATCACTAACACCCCTGCCAACTCCCACATAGACTAGAGCTCCCATTTGTCCTTTCCAGCATCACTTACACCCCTGCCAACTCCCACATAGACTAGAGCACCCATTTGTCTTTTCCAGTATCACTGACACCCCTGCCAACTCCCACATAGACTAGAGCACCCATTTGTCCTTTCCAGTCACGTAAACTAGAGCACCCATGTGTCTTTTCCAGTATCACCAACACCCATGCCAACCCCCACGTAGACTAGAGCACCCATTTGTGCTTTCCAATATCACTGACAACCCTGCCAACTACCACATAGACAAGAGCACCCACTTGTCATTTCCAGTATCCCTGACACCCCTGCCAACTCCCACATAGACTAGAGCACCCATTTGTCTTTTCCAGTATCACTGACACCCCTGCCAACTCCCACATAGACTAGAGCACCAATTTGTTCTTTCCAGTATCACTGACACCCCTGCCAACTCCCACATAGACTAGAGCACCCATTTGTCCTTTCCAGTATCACTGACACCCCTGCCAACTCCCACATAGACTAGAGCACCCATTTGTCCTTTTGCCATAAGGAAGCATAATGCTTTCTACATTTATGTATTTTTTAACTGGTCATCAAACGTTTTCTCACTTGCCCAAACAGTTGCTTTCATAGTTCAACTATGTACAGTAGACAAATCAATACCAATCACTTAAACCTATACAGCACTTAAATAGTTAAATTTACTAGTGAAATTTAATGAAAACACCATATAAGTAATTTAAATTATTGTTTCCACAATAAGTTGTAGTTGCTGCATATTCTATACACAGACACGTATACATATAATAGCCATAATGTACATGTCTGTTTTTTTGTTTGTTTTGAACTGATTTCATGACCATTGATTTATTGGATGTTGTCCTTAATATTAAATCATGCCAAATAAAATATCTATCTATATCTATGTTCTTGTCAGATTTGATGAGATTATGTACACTGTTCAGAGCATATTTGATTAAATCACATAAACTAATAATGTTCTATGTACAAATGTTCCTGTGAGTGAGTGAGTCAGTGAGTAAGTGAGTGAGGTAAGTAATATCGTTATTTTAATCGAATCCAGTTTTGGATATTAATATGAAGGAACACTAAAAGGAATATCAAAAGTAAACATTGAAATGACATTTATAAAACTATACATAAAATGTGTGTCTAATGCATGTAATACTGTATGTTGTATTATTATTTTGTGGTTTTAACTGAGGCAGCTGTTAGAGTGTAAGTAGAACTAAAGGAAATTGAATTATAGAACCTTTTCAAAATATTCATGCCGTAATTTTGATGAAGTAATATTATAATATTTAAGGGATAAATATGCAATTCACTCCAATTCTATTGACATTTTGAGTCTTGATAAATGTTCTTTTTTTCTCATCAGGAGATAAACGCATGCAACAGATTTCCCCGTGGCATGATTTTCTTTCAAATACAAGTAATCTCAAGCTTCATACAGACACAGATAAATTCACTTTACTAAAAAAAATTGAATTACTCAAAGAAGTCTTCTCTCACATTGGTGGCCACTAAATTCTCATTGTTATTTTTTGCAAATGTTTCCAGCATGCTTTCACTGCTATAAAATGCTCACATTTTTTGGTTTCTCGTAAAATTAAAAGACGATGATCATCACGATGCATCAAGTTTAATATGAGTTCCATACAATATACATTGTATACAACACATACATGGTTTGTTTACACAAACTGTACCATGACAACCATTGCATTTTTTAAGCATTTTACATTATTTTGATGAATAACTTTATGACGACAAAGACAGTTTTTGTCACTTTTCATAAAATAAACCCACATTATTATTGTATTATTATTTTTAATATTTATGTATTTATTCTTTCATAAAATGTTATAGGTACATACTGATAGAAACTTGCATTTCTAAAGATGCAACTATATTATTATTATTTGAATTATTTATTCATTTAAAACCTTTGGCTAATTAGACATTACATGTATTTCCATTTGAGCCAATAATGAAGAAATTATAGACAAAAATATGAAATAGGAAAAATAATAGTTACTTAAATATCTACCAACAGCCAGTCAGGACAGATTCCTTAAAAATGAGTTCAAATCACATATGCATAAGAAATAATGGAATGTATTTTAATGCATATTCAAATAAATAAATTGCCTTATTCCTTTTTCATTGATGCTGTGTACATAAATTGTATGTGGTTACTTTGTTGACTAGTGGTTGGAATGCTTACAATCACCAAGATATCAATGACCTCTTTGTAGTGTACAACTGAATCTAAACATGTATAAATAGCACATTGCCTGCTGACTGCTTTCTTTCCAATTAATGTCTGTGGAGGAGTTACAATTAAATAAATCATACAGTTACAAACAAAATAAATGTAAATATATCATGGAGACATGCATGGCAATTATGAATTAATTAAGTGTTCATTATACCACGCCATCAAACGTTTCTTGCTAAAAAAAAAAAAGCGAACAAAACACAATGTACTAGAATATTAATTAACTATGCATATTACCGATATTTTCTTCAACCGTGAAAATAATTATTGTAGTTCAAACACAGTTTTGCAGTCATACATACATGTTAATCAGTGTAAATTCAAGTCATAACAAGTCTTATTGACAAACTGATAATTTAATATTTAACGCATACATGCATGTACTGCATGATGCAGGATGACCTATTGATTCAAATTTTTTAAGCTGGATAATTATTCATAGATAACACTGTACATTAATATCATATTCTGTCTTTATTATTATTATATTTGCATTTATTTTCACATTTATTTTCTGTGTTTCACACTTGATACGAGACACAATGTAGATCTCACATGAATGGAAATACGTATACTGATTTGATTATCATTATTATTGATGTCTGTACAACTCCACTAGAGGAAGTTGGAGCTATTTTTGTCGTTACTTTTAAGTGAGTGTCATCATGATTAAATACATGTGCAATGCCCTCCTATAATGCATAAACCGAAATAAAAATTGAACACCATAATTTCATTTTTAATATTTTGTAACAGAATACAAAACGACTTTTTTTCAGGCTTCTCTAATATGTACATCTAATTTTTTATTTACCGTACTTATCCGGGTAAGAGCCCATGCCTGGACAAACGCCCACCCCCCACTTTTGACACAATAAAGAAGTTGAGGTCATATCCGGGCACACGCCCAGGGGGTCTTTTTCTACACAAAACAAAAAAACTATTTTCTATTCGTTGACTGTGGTTGTATTAATTAACTTATTTGACTTTCTTGAAGTCTGTCGTAATACTTAATTGCGTAAAACAAGGGGTGAACGCAAACTAGCTGTGACAGCTTTCTGCCTTCAGGGCAGCTCGTTCACCGCTGATTTTTTTCAGAATCATAACAGTCACCAAGTCTATAAAAAATATTAAAGCAGAAACGGTAGTTCTCTTTTTTAAAATGTGTCATGGCCCTAAAAAGGGACGACCGTTTGGTTTGTGCTTCCTTAGAAACGATTCAAGCAAATTGTATAAAGAGAACCGCTAAGCAAGTGTCGCACTCGTTTGGCTTTAGCGTCGTTGACAATGAAAACAATGTTGCAATATTGTAGCAACCCGTACCTTGGAGAGTGGTTGAAATCACGTTATTTTGGCTTTATAAATATTTTGTAGCAGCTTGCGAATCCATAACTGGGGACAGCAATTTTGCAATGTCACGCCGAAAACTGACAACTTTTCAACAAGAATTCAAAAATATAACTTTTCACCAAAAATGACAAAAATAATCATCAAAATTAGATAATTGAAGATATCACCACGGAATTAACAAATCTGAAAGAGGTCCACATGTGGTACCTATATACGTAATATAAAAACAATCGGACTTGCGGTTTTCAACAAGAAGTCGAAAATATCACTTTTTACCAAAAATGACAAAAATATTAAGCAAAATTAGTGAATTGAAGATATCATCATGAAATGAACAAATCTGTAAGTGGTCCACATGTAGTACCTATATATGTAATATTAAAGCAATTGGACTTATGGTTTTTAACACGAGGTCGAAAATATCACTTTTTACCAAAAATGACAAAAATATTCACCAAATTTAGAGAATTAAAGATATCATTACAAAATGAACAAATCTGGGAGAGGTCCACATTTAGTACCTATATATGTAATATCAAAGTAATTGGACTTACGGTTTTTAACACGAGGTCAAAAATATCACTTTTTACCAAAAATGACAAAAATATTCACCAAAATTAGAGCATAGAAGATATCATCATGAAATGAACAAATCTACCCAAGGTACATATACACCAAGTATCAAAGCATTCAGGCTTGTAGTTTTCAAGAAGAAGTCGAAAAAGTAAAACATTGACACGAACGGCGACGATGACTGACAATCACTCATATGATAAGCTCCGCTCGACAAAGTCGACAGTGGAGCTAAAAATGTATACATACTGAATGTATCCTTTCAATTTGACACACTCCACAAAAGATATAAAATTGTCTCATGCTCTAAATTTGTATGCATTATACATGGCAGAGAAAACAGTACCATCAAGACAATTATGAGTAAACAAGTCATTGAAAATGACACAGTCCCCGTAAAATTTTGGAAAGTTCTCTTTGTGCTCGTCATATTAAAGCAGAGGGGTTGTCGTGAGCCTGTCTTTGAAACTTTAGTTCCAAGTGGCGTATACAACAGATTGTTTATTTACATCAAAACACGTGTTATTCGTCCATCTTTGATCTGATTATGAACACACTGATATGTATGATGTATGTGCCAATACGAATGAAAATGGTACATAAATTGTGGAAATATAGTAGTAAGACGAAAAAGTCAGATGGCTGTCAATCGGCCATCCTTGACCAGATTTTGAAACAAATTGTCATGGACATGCATCCTAACATGTATAAAGTACATGCATGTGCCAAATTTAAATGAAAACTGACAGAGCACGCATAAAGAGATACCGCATTAAAAAAACAAAAAACAAGATGCCTGCCATTTGACCATCTTTGATCCAATTGCGAAATAAATCGTCATGAACATGTATCCTAACATGTATAATCTATGTACCAAATTTGAATGACAACTGACAAAGCATGTCCAAAATACAACATTTTCAAAAAACAAGATGGCTGCTAGTCGACCATTTTGAATCGAATCGCTAAACCACTGCATGTGCATATGTCCCACATAAGGTACTAGGCACATGCAAAGAATAAACAGAATCGGTCCACAGGATTCTGAAATATGACTCTGGACAGACTGACGCACGGCCAGACGGACACACGGACGGACACACGGACGGACACACGGACGGACAGACAGACTCAGGAACTCACGTACAGCCGGGGACATGTATCCTAACATGTATGATCTATGTACTAAATTTGAATGAAAACTGACAAAGCATGTCCAAAATACAACATTTTCAAAAAAACAAGATGACTGCCAGTCAGCCATCTTTAATCTAATTATGAAATAAATCGTCATGAACATGTATCCTAACATGTATAATCTATGTACCAAGTTTGAAAGAAAACTGCCAAAGCATGTCCAAAATACACTATTTTCAAAAAACAAGATGGCTGCCAGTCGGCCATTTTGAATCGAATCGCTAAACCACTGCATGTGCATATGTCCCACATAAAGTACTAGGCACATGCAAAGAATGAACGGAATCGGTCCAAGGGATTTTGAGATACGACTCCGGACAGACGCACAGATGCATGGACAGAGAGACCAAATTATAAGAAAGCTTAGAAAGAACTCTCGTGCGCTGAGAGTAATGGAGGCATATTTAAGATTAATTTAAGATTAATTTAAGATTAATTTAAGATTAACCTAAGAAAAAGCTTCATGGTCTGCTAATTTGAGATACACAACATGAAAACAACATGATCCGCAGTATTAATCTTTTAGTAGTCATATCCAAGGATTTCAACCCAAAACTACAACATGTACCAAGTTTCATTAGAATGTGATGATTAACTCTAAAAGAAAAGCCAAAAATTAAATTATTATGCAAATTAGGTAATTATTATTGATAAATTTAAACCAAAAACAGCATTTATTAAGTAGTAAAGATTCATTGAAATATAACGATTATTACTTGAGATATCAATGGGAAAGCTGAAACTAATTATTATGCAAATTAGGTAATTAATTAGCGCAGATTTTAATGTAAAATTTATCAGGTCTGTGCAATGTCACATAGGATCTTTGTACCAAGTTTCATTGAAATGTGCAAAGCTGTACTAAAGTTTGTAAGAAATCAATTCATGTTGTCTGCACTGACTTTGAATGGATGAACAGAAGCCAAAGTAACTAACAGACAATATTTGAATTACTTGCAACTATGGATATACACATGTAAATGTATCTTTTTCAAGATTACATTATTAATGAATTTTTTTCTGGATGGTGAATTTTATGCTGTGATGTGATATTACACCTGCTGCTTCAAGTTAGAAAACATGTATAACTTTGCGAAAAATCACAAATGTTTTTAGATTCATTTGAGGAAACAAAAAATCACAAATCTTTTTAGATTCATTTGAGGAAACAATATTATTTAACATTGATTAACAGCAATTTTTTGAAACAGCACAAGATAAATAATAACACAGATGTGCATAAACGAATAAAAGATTTCATCTGAAAATAGCATGTACAGAGTATTAAAGCCTGCGGGAACACACAATGCATTAGTAGATCTTCTCTCCATCTGTCTGACAAAATTGAACACCGTCTGTAAAATACAGATTTCAAGGATATGTAAGAGTTGTTAGATTTGACTGTCATACTAAACTACTAACAGACTATGATGTTTGATTAAGCATGTAATTATTATGACAGTTAATTAAAAATGGTCGCGTTCTTCAAAAAATAAACTTTATAAATTGGGTTGGACATTTTTGGGTTGATCATCATTTTTGAGAATTTGAAAACAAAAAAATTAGACAAAAATTGCAATATGTGAGTGTCACAAATTACAGATTAAGGTTTATAGTATTTAGCAATAAGCGAAAACACATTTATTTATATAAAAAGTGCAAAGCCTGTTGCTAAAGTCAGATATTACATGTAATTAAAATTGACTAAAATTTAACCTTCCCTCTTGGAGGGAAAAGGAATCATTTACCATATTGATCAACTTGCATGTACATAAGACTATATTTCAAGATACATCCTAATTAGGAAACCCTGAATTTGACATTTACCCCCCCCCCCCCTCAAAATACAAGATATTTTATTTTATTTTAATATATATTCTCCAAACGGATTTTTCCAGAAGTAGGAGGCAATTGGGTAAGCCACCATGTTGAATATCGGTGAAATCGTTATTAATATTTTACTGAAAACAAGCACCTAAATCCGAAATTTTTTTGGGGAACACTCTTATAGGAAGTCAATTGACCTTTTTATTTTACATTTTGATTTGTTAAAATGCTTGCTAACAATGTGCATGGAAATGAACATACATGTATGTAAATGTAGCTATGTCGTGACAAATTTGCGTGTCAGTGTCACTGACCATCTGTAATATTATTTTGACATGTTTACTGAAAAAAAAAAAAATATTTTCTTTGGCCTTGAACTTCTTTAATATGCACCTAGGTCCCACCCCTTTCAAGATGACATTGGAGAGCAATGCTAACAGATACATGTCTGTACTGAGTGTTGACTGCATTTCATTACATCTTTTGATTTACAGTTCTTCAATCAGATTATCATCAATCCCAAATTCCATGAATTTATTCTTGTAAACACAATCCAAAACAAATAGAGAAGACAGTATCGTATATCATTACACTTTTAAATAACTTGACCATAACGTTTAAATTTTGACTGAAATATACTTTGGTAGTTGATAAGCGTCTCTAGATGCCATCAGAATATTTACATTATAAGGTAAGAAACGAATCATTGATAAAATTTACCATTCATTGATTTCACCAGTGATGTATTTAACATTTTTTTTTTTAGTTCAGTAAAAAGTGATAATAAATTGGGTAATAATGAATAGTACTGATCAATTTATTTGTATTTTCAATCCTGAAGTGACTGCGAATTAATTAAATATCAGTTTGTGACAACTATGAACAGCAATACTACATGTAAATATTTGATGACTGTCTTTATACATAGTGCCATGTTGTTTACTTATTTAATATTTAACTGTACTTAGGTTATAGTGTTAAGTTTTCAATTAGTGAACTGCATTTCTCCATACTACTTGAATTTCCAATACAATTTTTACATGTTTTTCTATGTTAATTTTAGACCAGACTAAACTTGTAATTATTAGACATTCTGTCTAAATATATCAGAAAACTTGAGAGACTATAATATCTACCAGTTTATTTAGTACAATGACATATATTTAGTTTGCCCAGGAATGCCATGCGCATCTCCAACTGTAATAACCATCCTATTGCATAACTTTCAATAATCAAAATTCCTTGCTTCAAGATTGCACATTATATTTATATATGTACATGTATGTACCGGTAGAACCATGGGATATCATAGGACACATGTTCGACTACACAGAAAAACAATGTAAATATAATTATTCATTTTAATTTTGGACAAAGTGGATAGAGTAGACAAATAATATTTATAAAATTCACATAAAAAAAAATTAAATCAAAATTAGGTACAAAGGTTATGCGCTACCCAAGGTACATATACACCAAGTATTAAAGCATTCAGGCTTGTAGTTTTCAAGAAAAAGTTGAAAATGTAAAACATTGACGTGGACGACGACGGACACAGACGACGGACACAGACGACGGACAATCACTCGTATGATAAGCTCCGCTCGACAAAGTCGACTTATCATAAAATGAATAAGAAAACAGTAATGTCCGTTTTCATAAATGTATATTGTATTAATTTTAGCAGATTTCATATGTTCAGCTATATTCACTAGGTTCTTAATCTTGCATATTCATTCAGTTTTTATTCAACACATTTAGCGATCAGCAAAATGGGTAAAAACAAGTCACACAAGATAATATACATGTATATACAAGCTGATGTGTGATGTGTGATGTATGTGATTAAATTTGAGAGGTGGCTCTGTGTTCATTTAAACAAGATGACCACCATGCAGTCAGCCATTGCATGTGCATTTGTCCGATATGTCTGATGTATGTGTTTGGATTTGATCGGTCCAGGCATGTTGAATATATGGATCAGGAACAGCATTCTTTCAAGCAAAATCAGCCATTTTGAAACCAATCGGAAAAATATAATAAGGTACCATATACATACATGTATGTACAAAGTTTTAACAGAATGTGCCTAAGCACGACTGAGATCTGGTTCCGGAATGGTAAAAATGTGATGCTATCATATTGAATCAGATCATGAATAAAATACTTATGCATATCTCTAATATAATGTCCGATGTATATGTGAAGTTTGAATTTGATCGGCCCAAGCACGTGTGAGATATGTTGGATACAAACAGATGAACACAAACACAAACGAATGCATGGAGGTCAATCCACAAGTCTTTGTTTTCATCTGAACAGGGACTAATACAATCTAGATGACAGTACAGAGCAAATTTTGCATTTCATGTTTAAAGGGTGGTGTTCATTCCACCACACATGAGCAAGATATGGATCTCATATAAACAAAAATAGCGACTTTGACTGTTGTGTAGACCAACAAGTACAAACTGAGACATTACCAAGCTTTAATTAGGTAATTTCTTTGGCGATTGGAAGATATCAAGCCGCACCCTTATCAAAATTTGTAACTGTTATTTCATTAGAAGAGTGCACTGGATTATGGGAAAATCAACATACATCAACACAAATGTAACACATGTGCGGCCCGCTGACGGACGCCCTTTAATGTCTGGCACAAAGAAGAAGTGTACGAGTATGATTTTAGATAAGGAAGTAAGTAAGGAAATATCCATGCATAAATACATAGTTGATAGAATGAACAAGCTTTCAAGTCATCACACCATAAAATACACTAAGAAATATATTTTGAAATTAAACAATTAATCATGCAAATTAGCATGTCAAGAAGAATTTACATTAGGATCACGCATATGGCTTGATTATTATATGGAAGCGAAAATAATTTAAATATGTTAATTATCATTTATGCTATTAGGTAAGAATTTTAAAATAGAAATTATATTATTCAATTATCAGGTCATATAAAGTACCTGTTTGGTTACCTGTGACAATACAGTAAAATTATTTATTTTAGCTGGAATTAATTTTCGCAGAAAAGACTTTTTGGATGTTTTGACGAGTTAAATGTAAAATGTAAGTTTGCTGGATTTTATTTTCACAGAATCATCCCATCAGGGAAAATCAATTCCAGTATTTACACTTGCATCCCAGATTTTTCACTTATTCTAGTCAACAATAAATGGAGCTACATAACATTTGACCCGGATAATATTAATTTTAATGATTGTTTGTACAAGCCACGGCATATTGACATGTGTCAACAATTACGCATTTTTTCTACGAAAATTGAACAGAAATATTATAACTCTACAGACATTGTACCATATCTCTTAGGTTCCCTGTCTTAACATCATGAGTATTACAACCTGGATGATATGAAATCACCAGGGCAACCAGAGAATTTCAACAACTTCAAAACATGCACTGTACGTGGCATATGGAATTCCAGGCAAGCTATTGAGTTTGTTTTTCTGCTAAATCTACTCTATTAGAAGCAGACTTCTCATAGAGGTGGATCACTTTGTACTAAATGTAAAGCACAAAGCACAAAGTTAATACAATAAACGTAAAAAATGCAATGTTTTGGAAGTTTAAAAATGAATAATTTTCCAAAATGGACTTTTAAATTACATCAGACTAAGTCCATCTATCTGTTGCATTAACATTTGCATATCGATACTACCGGTAGTATTTAGAAGCACACACAATTACATCAGACTAAGTCCATCTATCTGTTGCCTTAACATTTGCATATCGATACTACCGGTAGTATTTAGAAGCACACACAATTACATCAGACTAAGTCCATCTATCTGTTGTATTAACATTTGCATATCGATACTAGTATTTAGAAGCACACACAATTACATCAGACTAAGTCCATCTATCTGTTGCCTTAACATTTGCATATCGATACTAGTATTTAGAAGCACACACAATTACATCAGACTAAGTCCATCTATCTGTTGCATTAACATTTGCATATCGATACTACCGGTAGTATTTAGAAGCACACACAATTACATCAGACTAAGTCCATCTATCTGTTGTATTAACATTTGCATATCGATACTAGTATTTAGAAGCACACACAATTACATCAGACTAAGTCCATCTATCTGTTGTATTAACATTTGCATATCGATACTAGTATTTAGAAGCACACACAATTACATCAGACTAAGTCCATCTATCTGTTGCATTAACATTTGCATATCGATACTAGTATTTAGAAGCACACACAAATTCAAACAAATTTTAAACTTTTATAAAATAGTTACAAATCTTAATCTGCTTAACAACTTTAACTAAGAACCCTGGTTACACTGCTGTAACCAAGACCATCACTTGAAAGACTCAAAAGAAGATTAATGTTTAATTAAATAAAGTTCCTAAGCATCTTACGTCATATAAATGGTAAAAAGATGCCATCTGTTCAGTATTATTCATACTAATTTAAAGAAATTAAACTGCTAGGTGAAAATTTTACAGTTTGTGTTGAATACAACCAAGTCTTACAGAGGTTAGAAAATGTACCCTTCATTCCCATTATTGTACATGTACATGATGTACTCATTCACTAAGTTCAAGATGCAAAATTGTGTGATTCTGCTCAAAATTTGACTAGTTTTTCAAGAAAATAAACTCAAAATTTATGATGACCAACACCATTTGTTCTCAAATTTAGGTGTAAAGTTAGTTAGAAGGCAAACTAATCTATACATTGTTGGTATGGAAAGAAAGCCATCACTGACATCTGGTAGCAATAATTAGCATTACCATGGCAATCCATGGTCCGATGACATGACTGGAGGTGAAGTCAATGATTCATTTAAGTCATATTTTGTACCAGACTACACAGATAATTAATCAGAAGATTTTGACAGTAACATGAAGCATTATTCTCAGATTTTCAGAAATGTTAATATACTGGATAATTGGAAGAATTACAAAAAAATAGATACAAATTGATATTAACCTATGTTTGTAGCATTGTTCCCAGCTGTGTCAATGCAATTATTGTCGTACTAAATCTAACAACCTGTCATTTTCACAAATAATGTTGATATTATGCAAATGAGAACAAGAAGCATTTAGATATTCCATATTTACTTGTCAATAAATAAACTTTTGAGATTTATTTTAAAATTTACCAAAAATCTAAAAATGATTATAGTGATAAACTCAAATCGTTTAGTCAAAAATCTTAAAATATTTAGTTTACGTAAATTACAGAGATGTGTCTGGTCAAAATACCAGAATAAGGTATGGGTTTACGTAAATTACAGAGATGTGTCTGGTCAAAATACCAGAATAAGGTATGGGTTTACGTAAGTTACAGAGATGTGTCTGGTCAAAATACCAGAATAAGGTATGGGTTTACGTAAGTTACAGAGATGTGTCTGGTCAAAATACCAGAATAAGGTATGGGTTTACGTAAATTAGAGATGTGTCTGGTCAAAATACCAGAATAAGGTATGGGTTTACGTAAGTTACAGAGATGTGTCTGGTCAAAATACCAGAATAAGGTATGGGTTTACGTAAGTTACAGAGATGTGTCTGGTCAAAATACCAGAATAAGGTATGGGTTTACGTAAGTTACAGAGATGTGTCTGGTCAAAATACCAGAATAAGGTATGGGTTTACGTAAATTACAGAGATGTGTCTGGTCAAAATACCAGAATAAGGTATGGGTTTACGCAAGTTACAGAGATGTGTCTGGTCAAAATACCAGAATAAGGTATGGGTTTACGTAAATTACAGAGATGTGTCTGGTCAAAATACATGCAAGTCATATTTTAATGATCAAGTATACAATAAATTCAGCTTTTAGTTGGCAAGCTGTCATCTACAGATGTATTTCTTATAAAGCAAATAAGGTATTTTTGTTTATACATGTACAACATACATACATGTAAAAACTAGATGTATACAAAATACGGAAAGTCCTGATCATTAAAACGAACAAGGTAAACTAAAAATGAACTCAGGATATCTAAAAATCTAGCAGAGTACGTGTACATGTACATACATATGCGGTAAAGAGTACGTGTACATGTACATACATATGCAGTAAAGAGTACGTGTACAGTGTACATACATATGCAGTAAAGAGTACGTGTACATGTACATACATATGCAGTAAAGAGTACGTGTACAGTGTACATACATATGCAGTAAAGAGTACGTGTACAGTGTACATACATATGCAGTAAAGAGTACGTGTACAGTGTACATACATATGCAGTAAAGAGTACGTGTACAGTGTACATACATATGCAGTAAAGAGTACGTGTACAGTGTACATACATATGCAGTAAAGAGTACGTGTACAGTGTACATACATATGCAGTAAAGAGTACGTGTACAGTGTACATACATATGCAGTAAAGAGTACGTGTACATGTACATGTACATACATATGCAGTAAAGAGTACGTGTACAGTGTACATACATATGCAGTAAAGAGTACGTGTACAGTGTACATACATATGCAGTAAAGAGTACGTGTACATGTACATGTACATACATATGCAGTAAAGAGTACGTGTACAGTGTACATACATATGCAGTAAAGAGTACGTGTACAGTGTACATACATATGCAGTAAAGAGTACGTGTACAGTGTACATACATATGCAGTAAAGTCAACTCATAAACATCTGTTCAGCTTGCGTACTTAGTGTTTACTATCAATATATTACAACGATTTACATGATACAGTGAACAATTCGCATAATTAATAATTAATTTCAATTTTAAGGTCGAGAAATCTCCAAAAGTTGTAACAGATCAGTCAGATTAAACAGCCCTCAAGGTAAATTTTTTCTGCCAGTGGCCATTGGCCAACAAGTTCAAATTGTGGCTGTTTGACTACAGACGTACTACATAGAAAACGGCAATTATATTGAAATTCAGATGTGATGTCCTTTGTTTTATTATTGGCCAATACTGATTCACTGACAGAATGATATCCAATTTCAATCGCATCATTCTGCTGCAAACTGCACAGTTTATCACTTGGACTGGCACAATATGCAGTGATAGTTATACATTATTTAACAACAATAATTAAATATGGCAGGTGTTGAATCGCAAATGTGCAAAGTGTTAAATTGTGTGCTGTATATTCTGTTTTATGTTACAGAAATGGCCATTGATTATATTTAAATGTCATACCGAACAAAATGGTCGGAATCTAGAGGCCTGTGATAAAGACAACCTTGTCTTTGCCTTTAAAGAGTGCCTTAGTAACTATGGTAACAATGGTCCCTATTAAGATGGCAAAAAATTAGCTCCTTATGTGTTAATGAAGCAATTATCAACTAATATATGTATTCCAAATAAGATGTGATATATTGTTACAGGAAATCAATTATTGAAATACAAGTCCTCGATTAGATAATGCTAAATCATTGAAATGCATATTGTCATGGCAACACTTAGATTATTAAAATCCTAATCAACTATAGAATTATTGGAAAAAAACAAAAACATTTTATGTTGCTTTTATACAAAAATTGAGGTTGATCAATTATGTAGCATCCATAAAGATTTTATTCAGCACTGAGGCATTTTTCAGAAAAATGCATTTCAGGTTTGCAGATAATTATTTCCACAGCACACACTGTTGACTGAGACAGTGATATTTTATGATCATATAGTATAGTATAGTATAGTATAGTATAGTATAGTATAGTATAGTATAGTATAGTATAGTATAGTATAGTATAGTATAGTATAGTATAGTATAGTATAGTATAGGGTGGGGGTGATAGGGAACATAGATTTGAACTCAAAGAAACAAAAATTAGAATGTAGACAATAATGAGCGATCAAATAAAGAAAAGGGTGTGTATTTCATGTGTATGGCCCATTGTATATATGCATGTATCTTTTGTGACAAACGAAGTTGACCTTTGCCAGGTCGGCTTATCAGGTCGACTGTGGCAGCTATCAATGAATTGAACACCCTCTAAAGCGTATAAGTTTCGAGTGTTAAAATTAATGGTTTGAAAATCCGCCGATGTAAATTTGTAATGAATTATTTAGCCACACATTGGGAGTCCAATTTTTGAATACGTGACGGCATCATTCGTAGTATTCGTTTGCCATCTTCCAAGGGAGTGATACTAGTTATTAATATTCGGTGTCTGTCACGCAACAACATAGATCTGCTAAAACAACACCGATATTTTGACACACATGCAGTCATATTTTTTTTTATTCAAAACAAAACGCTCAACCCTCACTTGGTGCGATCATCAACAGCACACCAGTGCAGACTATTGATCGATGGGGGCACACCCCCCATCGCACTCACCGCTGACTCGTTATATAAACACGGGTCACGGCATAAGAGCCACCTACCGTGGAATTACCCGCTGTAATATCAATGGAATAGCAAGCTAATATTGGAATATGATTTGAACCAGGAAGTGAGACAGTGTAACTGTACGACTGAACCGGCGTGTATGTGAATAGGACATTTCAATCGAATACTCGACATCATGCTGATCAAGTTTCCGCCTCTGTCGACAGAAGTTAAAAGTTGCGAGTAAACAAACACCGCGTACGATATTATGAAAGATATATAAATTGTACTCTTACCGGCAAAATTTGTAGAAAACATACAACCTTGGGGAATATCAGCAACTAACTAGGTTGACGGGTCTCCCCAACCGGATGACACTTGCCGGTATCGCCTAACAACAGCATTTCTTCATAGTAATCATTCCGCGATGAAACATAGTGCAATAAACGATTACTTTTTTAAATGCATTTACTAACAACAATTTTAATACATTTGTTCAAGTTTATTCTGATGACTTTAGTGGTTGCAATTTTGTTGTTTTTTGGGGGGAAATAAAGCTTTTTCTTTCTCTTGCGTATGGATATGGGGCGTGCCGTGTGCCGGCCAGGTGTCACGGCGGCCATACTGGACCACTTCACATCCTTTTTATACACCTGGTGACGTCACGACAGTCTGAACGATGGCGTGGCGAGGACAGGTTAACACAACATTGACATTGACATGAAGCTTTCGCCAATATGATTGTATTTGTGTTGTTGTTAATGATTTTTTATACTCTAGTAACTTAACTCAAATTCAAATAAAAGGCCTTGCAAAGAAAAAAACTAAAAAAAAAAAAATGGAAGGGTTAGGGTTCTAGTCAAATTGTTTTTTTTTCAAAAATTGGGCGGTGAGACAGTGAAACCTTGCTAAACATATACTAGTAAGCTAAAACATTTGACGGCGCACACATTTTGCAGGTTTAATTAATTCATCAATTGAGGGCGCTATGCAGTGGCGGAAAAAATCTAAGAAAACTCCCATGTGCTGATGTGGCGAGGAGGCATGAAGTTCAGTTCAAATAAAAACACTGTATGTATTATATTAGAAGCACAGTACCAATACAGGCATATGGCATTTAACAAGTCATTGTTAATGACATAGTTCCCATTGCAATTAGTAACAAAAAAAAAGCAAGATGGCTGCAAGTCTGTAGTCTTTTATCCGATCACAAATAGAATTATGGACATATAGAGCTACATGCATATTATATGCAATCAAATTAAATATACAAATCACTAATCATGTGACCAGGTAAATTAATTATGAATGAATTTATAGTGTATGGTCAGTAATTAAGAGTGAATAATAGACTAATCTTGTATCAGATTTAAACAAATTGTCATGCCATATGGATTACATAGTGAACCTGTGTGCTACTTTGAAGTTCCTAGCTATTCTTCCTTGTAGTCTAATACTGAACACACATATACACAAACTGAACCATGGCCTTGGAATGTTTGTACCCAAAATGCAGCTAGCTGTTGCGAGTCACACACGGAACATGTCTGCCAAGTCTTAAGACCCTGGCAATTTCCCCACTGTAGTTATATAACGAAATGTAGGTATTGTGAATCAAGTAGGAAATATGTGTACCAATTACGAAGTACAAAATACGAATACACAAACTCTCTTGATCCTTTGTCTCTGAAATTTGCTGTGTCCTGTGAGTTATATGAGAACATGTGTTCCAAGTTTAAAGTTCCTAGCTATTCTCCTGTTATCTTGAACTTTGACATTTCGTCCGCCAAAAGCTCCCAACTGTTGCAAGTCGAATGGGGCGCAGGTTTGTTTATAGATAACATGTGTATATATAAGAGTATGGAAGATATATGTATACCATAAGAGTGTGAAAATAGTGCAGTGGCCGCCGCCATTTTTGTTATTGTTTCACAAAATATGGGAAGCGAAAACAGCTGATTCATGATAAAACATCGTCATTTCTGGCAATAAGCTGAAAATAGTTCAAATTAAGTAATTTAATAATAATAATAATAGTATAATAACGTTTTATTGCATCTTTAGAAATAACATTTGTATCAGTGTACAGCTATAAAGTGTAATATAAAAAAATATAAAAAATAGTTTAAAATGAAAAACGATTACGAGTCAGTGCAGTCTCTCTTATAAAAAAAAAAGGGTTATATAAATACATGTATTCTCCAATCTGTCTGACCACGCTGTCTTCAGTTGTACTCATTAGATATTCATTTTGATCCACGGCAAAACACAAATCGTGCGTGAGGCCATCTTGAATCCCGCTCAGCTCTATGGTTACGCGAGTTGATTTTTTTAATAAATCAATAAACTTGCTCGGCTTCGCCCGCTCGCCAGACATTGCCTGCTAAGAAATATATACATGTATACCTAAAAAAAAGTGCACTTCCGGTCATTTTGATTTTAATTTTCCATGGTTACGTCAGTTATATTTTTTATTAAACCGGTAAACCAATAACATACGGTCTTATATTTAAATGACGGTTTCGATTTCAATTCAAAGTGTTTGTATGCAAAATATTTTCCATACAAAAATATCAAATTCTGCTAAATTTTGTTTGCAATGCCCAACATTATAATACCATGAACAAACAATTCACTACTGAACCTTTGATCAGTGCACAGCCCCCTACAAATTCTCATCAACTTGACTTTCCATCACAATATGTTATACACGTACTGAAAAGGTGGTATGGGTATGTAGTAGGCGAACAAGTCACATAAAACAGCGAGTTACTCCAAAAAAACAGCAAAATGTGAAAATGTGGTTTCCTGTCTATCCTCGGTCACACATTAACACAACTCCCATTTTAATAGGGAAAATAAACTAAAATTCAATCTTTAAACACAATCAAATTATAACTTTTTGCATTGAAATTCTTAATCAGAATTGTGAATGAAGTTACATGTATATACTTTGTGTTATGTGTGTTAAAAATTGTCGAATTTTATGTTGAATGGTCGATGGAAGGAGATTTTTAAGTGGCTTAGCCATTCACCATCCGCACTCGCTCTGACCGGACACTTCGTTGGGTATCGACGACGCCCCTGAAGTGCCCGGACAAACAGACCACAGCATATCATTTCTTATTATTTGAAAACTGGTGGCCACCTTTCCTATTATACACCCGGAACCTCGGTTTAATTAGAGAATAAATTAGCCATTATGCTCTGCTTCATTCTATATTTTGCCATTTTCTACGTTATAAACGCTATAGTACGACTACTTTTCAATGTACAATATGTGAACATATTATCAGAGGGAAAACCTCTCTTTCTCTCGGGTTCTCCACACTTGCCAGGGGGGAAACTCGTCTCGTCTCTCTATCTCGTCCCCTTGAGGTACGGGATCGGGAAAGTCACTTATACTTTACAGTCAAATAAGACACACACAACGAAATACGTTTCAGCTCTCGTCTTAGTCGATCAATCGAGCACTCTATAAGACACAGCGCCCTGGGGAAAAATCCCCAAGACTGTCACAAGGCTGACCCAAGACTCGCCCAAGACTGCGTCAAGGCTCGCCCCAAGTCTCTCCAGGACCGCGTCTGTCGTGGAGTATTCGCCAAGACCAACTCAAACTCTCTTTATTCATTTTCAAAACTCTGACCAATTACAATGCAGTAAAAAGACTCTAGGGCGTAACCTTCAATCATAAAGCCAATCAAACTAAGCACTGAATACGTCATATCTTTTGATTAATCGTTCACTACATTAATAACTACGGATGTCAGAATAGCGACGGTATCTTGTAATTAGTTCCAAACCACTGAGCCAAGTTCCGTCCAAAACTTCAAATAGACCTAAACGATGACAGACATAACACAGCAATTCGCTAATAATCAGCTAATTAAGTCGGTCAACAGATACGCGAAAACAAATTCATGACACATCCCTTCACCCAAACTGAGATATGCCTCTTGGCATAACACGTTCATAAATCAAAGATACCGTTCTCTACTCATCGTCATACGGGTTAAATACAATACTAATAAAAGGAATAAATCAAAAAGAGTAAAACACACTAATTAAGTACAATGATTATAAAGTCTAAATACAATGGTTATAAAGTCGCAAATATCAACGGTTATGAATCAAAACACAAGGGAAAGGCTAGCAATCGACTCACTTTTCTCAAACAGTTCGCCGAGGTAACCCTTCGCTGCACTGTCTCCGTTACTAAGGTTACAAACTCTATTTCAAAAGGTCAAAAAAAAACTAAGGCGTGGCGGTGTAACCAAGCGATCAGCCAATCGCTGCAGTCGACAGCATGATCACGTGATTACCAGGGATGCGTCTCTCGGTTAAAGCATTGCAAAGCGGCAACTAATAAACAATGAATAAAAAGCTATTAATCAAACTCCTGTCATATACGCTTATAAACTTCAACTGAACTCACAAGTCGTTAATCTAAACAAAAGTCAAACGGCGTGGTAACGGAATGCAAAGACAATGCCGCTTTCATAACACATTACTCCTCTGGCAAAAAGACGGAAAAGGCAAAACGATAGAAACTACTAAGTTACATATAATCCTGTCAATCATGAACAAAAGCTTGCATTATCAAACAATACGTATATAAGCGCACCAAACTCTCATCCCAAAAAGACATTAAAAAACGTTACAAAGGTGCTATCAACTCAAAAAGCGTCAGAAGTATTCCGGAAAACAACACATAAACAAAAACAACTCTTAAAACGTCGGTATCTCTGTACATCGACAAATCGCAAAACTCTGAAAAACTCGTGGGGGCATCACTCCTCCCATCATAATCCGTACTCATAAACTCATTAAAACACCATAAAACTTCACAAAACTCAAAACACTGTGTTGCAAATACTTGTCCACTGAAACGCGCTTAAATCGTTATAAAGGACCTCGCACGTCACTAAATATCACTTCGAAACAAAGATCTGGGCGCCTACATACATACAATTCAACATCACAAAAAAACGGTAAGAAAAAACGATAGGAAAAGCAAGCAATACATTACATTACATTACTGAGCAATAGGGTTAGGGTTCTGGAAAAGGGTTCAACGTCCTGAGTTACACAGTGTCAGTTACAGTGTCCAACGAGCGGTTCTCTAAGCAACACACAGATAGCTAAAGTCAAAGTCTATAAGCGTCTCTTCTCTTGTCGCGTTATTCCGGGTCGTTCTTTGTCATCTTCTTGTCTTTAATGTCGCTCAATTCTTAATTATACAGTCCTATCCGGTACTGGTCCTTCCGAAGGGGTTCTGAAATCTTCATCTCTTCAGCGTTGTACATCGGTGCCATACTGGTAAAGTCATCGAGCGCGGTTTCGTCTCTGCCATCGAGCCAGTTAGTTCGGTTCACAAGAAAGACACATCTTCGCCAATTCACTTTTCTTCACAGGATGTCAATGTGTGTAAAACACAATGCCCGGGTTCTCCACCACGTATCAGAGGGAAAACCTCTCTTTCTCTCGGGTTCTCCACACTTGCCAGGGGGGAAACTCGTCTCGTCTCTCTATCTCGTCCCCTTGAGGTACGGGATCGGGAAAGTCACTTATACTTTACAGTCAAATAAGACACACACAACGAAATACGTTTCAGCTCTCGTCTTAGTCGATCAATCGAGCACTCTATAAGACACAGCGCCCTGGGGAAAAATCCCCAAGACTGTCACAAGGCTGACCCAAGACTCGCCCAAGACTGCGTCAAGGCTCGCCCCAAGTCTCTCCAGGACCGCGTCTGTCGTGGAGTATTCGCCAAGACCAACTCAAACTCTCTTTATTCATTTTCAAAACTCTGACCAATTACAATGCAGTAAAAAGACTCTAGGGCGTAACCTTCAATCATAAAGCCAATCAAACTAAGCACTGAATACGTCATATCTTTTGATTAATCGTTCACTACATTAATAACTACGGATGTCAGAATAGCGACGGTATCTTGTAATTAGTTCCAAACCACTGAGCCAAGTTCCGTCCAAAACTTCAAATAGACCTAAACGATGACAGACATAACACAGCAATTCGCTAATAATCAGCTAATTAAGTCGGTCAACAGATACGCGAAAACAAATTCATGACACATCCCTTCACCCAAACTGAGATATGCCTCTTGGCATAACACGTTCATAAATCAAAGATACCGTTCTCTACTCATCGTCATACGGGTTAAATACAATACTAATAAAAGGAATAAATCAAAAAGAGTAAAACACACTAATTAAGTACAATGATTATAAAGTCTAAATACAATGGTTATAAAGTCGCAAATATCAACGGTTATGAATCAAAACACAAGGGAAAGGCTAGCAATCGACTCACTTTTCTCAAACAGTTCGCCGAGGTAACCCTTCGCTGCACTGTCTCCGTTACTAAGGTTACAAACTCTATTTCAAAAGGTCAAAAAAAACTAAGGCGTGGCGGTGTAACCAAGCGATCAGCCAATCGCTGCAGTCGACAGCATGATCACGTGATTACCAGGGATGCGTCTCTCGGTTAAAGCATTGCAAAGCGGCAACTAATAAACAATGAATAAAAAGCTATTAATCAAACTCCTGTCATATACGCTTATAAACTTCAACTGAACTCACAAGTCGTTAATCTAAACAAAAGTCAAACGGCGTGGTAACGGAATGCAAAGACAATGCCGCTTTCATAACACATTACTCCTCTGGCAAAAAGACGGAAAAGGCAAAACGATAGAAACTACTAAGTTACATATAATCCTGTCAATCATGAACAAAAGCTTGCATTATCAAACAATACGTATATAAGCGCACCAAACTCTCATCCCAAAAAGACATTAAAAAACGTTACAAAGGTGCTATCAACTCAAAAAGCGTCAGAAGTATTCCGGAAAACAACACATAAACAAAAACAACTCTTAAAACGTCGGTATCTCTGTACATCGACAAATCGCAAAACTCTGAAAAACTCGTGGGGGCATCACTCCTCCCATCATAATCCGTACTCATAAACTCATTAAAACACCATAAAACTTCACAAAACTCAAAACACTGTGTTGCAAATACTTGTCCACTGAAACGCGCTTAAATCGTTATAAAGGACCTCGCACGTCACTAAATATCACTTCGAAACAAAGATCTGGGCGCCTACATACATACAATTCAACATCACAAAAAAACGGTAAGAAAAAACGATAGGAAAAGCAAGCAATACATTACATTACATTACTGAGCAATAGGGTTAGGGTTCTGGAAAAGGGTTCAACGTCCTGAGTTACACAGTGTCAGTTACAGTGTCCAACGAGCGGTTCTCTAAGCAACACACAGATAGCTAAAGTCAAAGTCTATAAGCGTCTCTTCTCTTGTCGCGTTATTCCGGGTCGTTCTTTGTCATCTTCTTGTCTTTAATGTCGCTCAATTCTTAATTATACAGTCCTATCCGGTACTGGTCCTTCCGAAGGGGTTCTGAAATCTTCATCTCTTCAGCGTTGTACATCGGTGCCATACTGGTAAAGTCGTCGAGCGCGGTTTCGTCTCTGCCATCGAGCCAGTTAGTTCGGTTCACAAGAAAGACACATCTTCGCCAATTCACTTTTCTTCACAGGATGTCAATGTGTGTAAAACACAATGCCCGGGTTCTCCACCACGTATCAGAGGGAAAACCTCTCTTTCTCTCGGGTTCTCCACACTTGCCAGGGGGGAAACTCGTCTCGTCTCTCTATCTCGTCCCCTTGAGGTACGGGATCGGGAAAGTCACTTATACTTTACAGTCAAATAAGACACACACAACGAAATACGTTTCAGCTCTCGTCTTAGTCGATCAATCGAGCACTCTATAAGACACAGCGCCCTGGGGAAAAATCCCCAAGACTGTCACAAGGCTGACCCAAGACTCGCCCAAGACTGCGTCAAGGCTCGCCCCAAGTCTCTCCAGGACCGCGTCTGTCGTGGAGTATTCGCCAAGACCAACTCAAACTCTCTTTATTCATTTTCAAAACTCTGACCAATTACAATGCAGTAAAAAGACTCTAGGGCGTAACCTTCAATCATAAAGCCAATCAAACTAAGCACTGAATACGTCATATCTTTTGATTAATCGTTCACTACATTAATAACTACGGATGTCAGAATAGCGACGGTATCTTGTAATTAGTTCCAAACCACTGAGCCAAGTTCCGTCCAAAACTTCAAATAGACCTAAACGATGACAGACATAACACAGCAATTCGCTAATAATCAGCTAATTAAGTCGGTCAACAGATACGCGAAAACAAATTCATGACAATATTACCACACTACTGCGTGCGTACAGAACGGTGTTAGTTGGTTCAGTAGTATTTTTAGGGGTTGTGTGCAGCATGAAGCTTCATGTGTGAATTCTTTCGATTTTTCACCAGTTTTTCCGAACTATTATGACAAACGCAGACAAAATGGCTGATGTCGCTAACTTCAACAAAAAAAACTTTATTTGCTAAGGTTACGACTGAATTTAGTTATGATAATCGCAATTTCACATTAAAATACCCAAACATTAACGTATTAACGAATACTAACATTTTTAAACATTCACAGACAGAGTTTTTGGGTACAAAATGCCATGGTCAATTTCGATTCACAGACGGCAAAGCTGTCAACAAAATAAACTATCGGTATTTTCGGAACCTCGAGTATCACACAACATTCGCACAAAAGTCGGCGATGCTTCGACGTTTTATTTTACGGCTTAATGAGCTCCATTTCTTCAATTTAGTGGACACACATGGTAAACTACAGCTCTTCTAGTAACCGTGTTGCGACCGTGAACAGCATCAAGATCGTATTGGCTACTTTCTGTTCAAGGGGCGTTGTGTCGTCACAGGAAGCGCTGTCCCAGCACACATCGGTGTAGAAGACGCCGACCTGCAGCGTCAATGGTTCATGGGGTACTATAAATGTCGTCGCTTGGTGGCGCACCGTGCTAGCAAAGAGCCCCACCAAGTGAAAAATTATGACATGATTTCCGCCTTCTACCCTAAATTATACCACGGTGTCACAACGCTTTATATAACGCAATTTCTTGTACGTAAGTGTGTTCACTTGCTATGATAACTCGATACTTATTACTTTGGGATAGTTGCGAGATTCCTCGCCATGAATTTAACTTCAGGTAAACTGGTGGCCGACTGGACGTTCAGGACATTCTTTACAACCGACCTCTGCCACCCTTTGACACTGTTATTGTGATATAACTTTTGTTTGGTACCGTGTACGCTGCGATTTTCGTCAATTTCGAGAGAGTGTGAATTATGTTGTTCGGGATGTGACGCTCGAGGACAAACTTTAAATAACTCACCAACACCATGACCCAAAATATTTTACAATTCTTCTAAATTATGGCAGTTCGAGCCGAATACTATTCCGCATGTCACTACACATATATGCAATGCCGATGTGTATCATGGGAAACAATTATCACCTTCGAATCTCACGAATTCTGTAATTTTTTGAAATGTTAATGACATCTTTGACTCACGAAAGACCCGTTTTTTTTTTAATTTTCGGTATCCCGATGGAATAAACCCATAACAATGAAAGTGGCAAATATGACAGATACTCTTCAATTAAACTCGAACTTCCTTGATCTTGGAATTCCTTGTCGTAGTTCAGAGAATGAACACTGACCTCCTAACCGATTTTTGAAATATTTTTCAGAAAACAAAAATAAATTCTGTAAAAATAAATTTCTAGTACTTAAACATAAATACAGCCCGGCGCACAACTATCGATTTTCTTGCGATTATTCTATGACCTGATTCTTTAGTTGGAACGCTTGCAGCCACAAAGCTAAACTTTGTTTTTTAGCTAGTGGTTGTTTTATTTCACAAAACTTTCAAATCCAAATGTTCTTCTCACTAACCAAAACTTGCCTCATTATGAGGTCACTAACACTGTAACGATTTCGGGCATATATATTCAATTTTTTATCAATAACTTATCATTCTCCAACGGCAATATTGTTTCTGTCACGATTTTCAGAAAGAAATTCTATATCACGTGACAAATAAGAACACTTATAATTGGCTAGTTATTGATAGTCGGTGACTGATCGAGCACCGCACACTACACGATTCCAATCGTTTTTATGTTTTAATTGAAATCCATTCATGTACCCTGAACTTGATCGTAATACAACCTACTAACTACAGGATTCTTTTAAACTACCAACAACGCATCGTTTTGTAGTAACATGTATCCATTTATTACTGGATCAATATGAAATAACATTTGTCAAGTAGGTAAACACGGGATTACATACGATTACATACGGTCGAGCTTAAAATAAAATGTTCAATGTAGCCATTTATATACAGCATAATCATGTGTAAGTTACTGTGATATTTAATTTGTAGATCAAAATACCATGTAGTTTGCACGTTGGTGAGATACTAGTATATGAGAAGACATCTCAACACAGACAGTCCACATTGGCAGAATTGGTGGAGTATTATTATTGCTGAATTTATGTGTAAGTACTGTATCGTCGATGATTATGATTATGTACTTACCACTCCCATTTATATACTGCAATTCACGTCTATTATACAATTATATTACCCAGGACAGTGTAAGTACTGCATCTTTAATTTGACTGTGTTTGTATTAGCTTTACCACTGCCAAATTATATACTACTTCACACCCATAACACAATTTTATTACCCATGACAGTCTAAGTACATCATTACTTGGATTGTGTTTATATTAGCTTTACTACAACCAATAAATACACTACACCACATCAACAACATAATTATATTTGCTTGTAATTACCGACTAGCGTCTTTTACATCGGTTGTCTACAAGGTTATCGACTTAGGCTTCACAGATCATCTGCAACAGTACACAGTGACCACATATGATAGTCATATTCACGTGTTGGAAACTCATCCTATCCTGGAAGACCGAGTAGGCGCAAACTTCCAACTTGGAATTATGGTCGCCAGCGTGCTGACTTAATTAAAACCTACAAAAAATATCCACGGACATGAACATATTCCCGTTGTCTTGTTTGTCCAGATACGACAATGTTTATTCAGTCGTGTGGTAAAACATGGCCACAGTCTAGAACTGCAGATAGAGTTATTTATTTTGTTTAACCAATATTTTTTTTATTTATCTAAGTCAGAGCTATTAACAACTGAAATCATTTGAATTACGAAACTATATATGCCAGTGGTCTTAATAGGTTCAAAGCTGATCTCAAACGCGACTGGCCTAAAATGAAACTAAATGGCACTTTATTGTGTTATTGTTTCTCTGTTTGCCAAGACAAATTATTACTCGAGCTTCATTCCATGTGACATAATTGAGAATCTGCACCAGTTTCAGCACTATTATAGGGTGATTACTGTCTTTATTGTTTGACATTTGTTCATGTTCAATTAATGATGTCGGTCAGATGGAAAGATCAATGCAAAGTACCTAAAGTCGTATATTTCATGTAAGTGAAATCAAAACTGATTCTTAGAAAACTATATTCTTCGTAGGTGCCGTTGGTTAATTCACATACTTACAATGGCTTCTGGTGCTGAAAATATCCCAGAGCCTCATCATATGAAAACGACTTTGAATCCTTTGAGGAAGCTTTTTTATAAAATAAGTGATGAACTTAACGATCACGACGTTTCTACAATGAAGCAACTTCTGGGAGACCAAATCGCCAAATATAAAGATAAGAAGTTAACATCTGGAATGGATATTTTTATTCACTTAGAGGAAAAGGGGGACATTTCTGGAACGAATATGGGCCTACTTTATGATATTCTAGAGTGTATGGGAAAGAATAAATTGAAGAAAAAAATACGACAATACCAGGAAAGTGTGGGTATTGTTCAGTCACCCCAACCTAGTAAGTGATTAAGTTCTATGCGTTTTTCTGATTTATTTATATTGAGAAAATATAAATTTGTAACAGTTTCCTATGAATGCTTCTGCTCCAATCGTGTATTTCTTACTCAGTAAATTATGATTTTTGTTCTCATCCCCCTGATTACTTTAATGTTTGTGGTTACCTCCAAGGAGAATAAGTTCATCTAGCATGTGTGTTGGTTTGTTTATGTGTGCCTGACCGACGAAGTACTAATTAGCAATACTAAACAGGGAATTGTATCATTTTCATGGTATTTTTTACTATTTAAATGGAAATACAAAAACCTAAGTTTGATTCATTTCTATATATAACTAAAATCAATGTCAAATTGAACATGAACAGCAATACGGCAACATTATACAAATCATACAAGAAATGGGATATGGAAACTAAATATTCATTATATTCATCGTGTTAATATGGATCGATGTCAATGTGGTATGTACTAAACCAATAAGAACACTATATATATGCCATTGTCATTGGGTGAATCTATATCTGTATTTTCTTATTTCAGAACAAATAGTAATGTCCGTGACAGCAAAGCCAGCACACTCTGCTAAAGAAGAAGCGATGTTGCACGTAATCAAATCTATTTATCCTCTGATAAAATCATGGGACGATGCCAAAGAAGCGAAGAAACACGTTGAAAGTATTGCCGGGCTTTTTCCCGACCGTGTTGAGCGTAGTTCACTGGAATTTATCATAGAATGTCGAACTATAGCAGGACTGGAAAAACTGTGGTCGGACTATGACAACACAATATTACAAGATGTTTTCCAAAGAAGTCTTGTGAACGAGGAATTATTACGAAAGTCAAGGCTGAAAGAGATAATCATAGAAGTGTACATTTCAGAAGATGATTATAAAGCAAAAAAAATAGCACTGGCAACAGGTGAGTGGCACATATCATAAGTTATCACATGCACAAAATAACGTAATGCAAATGTTTTCTACGATAATATTGATAATATATCACTAGCTAACATAGGTATGTGTCACTAGATACTGGTTGAATAGATTTAAATAAAACGTGAAACACTGGATAACTATTCCAAATGTGCAAACATTGATGATAAGACTGCATCTCAACGGCAACTTCCCGCCCCACAACACTAATTTCCACCTTCAGTTTCATAGTATTGCTTTAAAATTATAACATTATACGAATACAAACTCAACAAAAAATATTTAGCTGATTTTCGAATTGCTAAAATGACAATCCTTTAAATTTTTTAGATTCTCATGTTGTAACTTGACGGTCATTGCATACCAGATTTGTAATTTGTTGGGATATTGCTAGTGTCGTATGGTTTGGTTTTGATTAAAAATGTGAGCCAATACAACTAAGACCAAGTTCCCAACAGAAGCCGTATCTCCTACCAATTGTTCGATTTGGTCTTAAACATGACACAGTTCTTCACGGCCATTGGTCAGCCAATACCCCAAGACATTGTTACATTTCTCCAATTACAGCACCAGCTTTTCCTCCAGATTATCAACATCGTTTGTAACCATTTATTTGTTTTCCAGAGAGATACAATAAATGTACAATGATCTTTTTCCAATATGAGAGCTCAATAAAGTAAGGCATGCAGTCAGAAAGCAAATGTCTTGGCAATAAAATTTATCCTAAAATCCAAACAATGTTAGAAAAATGGAAATAACATATTCCCACACGAAATAATCTACATGAACAAGAAAACTGACAACACTACATTACATAATCAAACCAGTAAGAGAAAGATACACAAGTTCATTTGTCTGCTATAACAAATTCAAGTTATTATTCAACAATGGCCGATCTGTAGATCAGTACTTTTACTCTGATTATTCAGTACAGTAACGGGAAAGATATACATGATAGTTATATGTGTATATAATAATAGCAATGCAAATTCAAAAAAGTACAGATTGCAGAAAAACAAGAAGTAGTACAACGTCTCATCGTAAGATTTTTCATGGGAATAACGTCTTTGGATGTACGCGTTGATTGTCATGTCGGAAATGGCATACTATAATTAATAGTTCTGAATATAACAGTAAAACTTATTTATCAACATACTAAAATATTGTTAATACACAGCAGCATCAACAGGTAATGTTATCGGACATGACGTGACAGATCCAGAGTCAAGTACAGCAGTAGATACTGAAGTAACCGTAGAAGACAAACCCACAACAAAGGTAACATTTAAACATTTTATTATTTAAAAACATTTAGAGATTTGTTGCACCACTGCAGATACCACATTTTCTATACAGTAGTCACCGAAAATGGTATCAATGTATACAAGGCGATTATTTCTTTGAGTTAGATATGGAATTGTTCGAATTCAAGAATAACAATGTGCGTGTAACATTCAGTTAGTTTAGTTTATCACAATTATTTATGCTGACTATATTATAGTATGACAACTAGATTGAATGCCTCTTGTCAATTCAACATTTCTGAAAATCTGATAGTAAATGATATGATAGTAAATAATTGAGGGCGGTATTCAAATTCGGCAATGACAATACTGTTGGTTGTGTTCGTAGGTTTGTATGCATTAACAATAATTCGTCGACAACATCTGTTCAATATCAAAGGTCATATAACAATGCGACCTTTTAAATGTCGGCACAATACACATATAACATTAATCACTGTCAAAAATGTGTTCTAGTTTCTTCACATAGAAGGAACAACAAATGTTCACTTTCAATGATGACTTTTGTTAAATAATAACCTTTTGTGAAGAAAGTCGTTTTTAAAATCGAGAAAGTGCACACTCATTGTAAAGGTAATAACTCCTAAGTTGACTCCATATTGCATGAAACCTTGCATTACATAATCTACAAAACATTTCCTAAAATTGTAATAATTTTATTAGAGCACTGTAACAGAGAGAGTTAATGAAGACAATGCAGTTGTTAGTGAGGTAAATATATTGATATATTGATTCAAATTGTTCAGCAATTTGATTACACATTTTAAAATAATATCTTTATTGTTTACTGGTTCATATATGTGTGTGTCTGTAGAGCCAATCTGACATATTACGAGCTGTCTTGTTAAATGACATCGTTCTATATTCTTATAGTTCAACCCCTCAAACCAAATGTATACAAACTCATATTTAGTAACTAAACGATTTCTTGTTCAAACAACCAAATTTGATTTAATTAAAACAATCCCTAGTACATTGGTTAAAATTTTATCGAATGTAGGTGTAGACAATAATGCACAAACAACGCTACCACGTATTCTACCATATTTATTCATGAGTGTATTGAATACAAGAATACTACATCATGTGTATTACTGTAATCATTTTATATTCTAGGATGGTTTCACAGCTCTTATCAGAGCAAGTCAGAATGGACATGTTGGTGTGGTTAAAATTTTGCTGGATGCAGGTATAGACAAGAATGCACAAACGAAGATACTACATATTCTACCATATTTATTCAAAAATGTACAATGAATAGTGCATCATTTGTGTATTACTGTAATCATTTTATTTTGTAGGACGGTTTCACAGCTCTTCATTCAGCAAGTCACAATGGACATGTTGGTGTAGTCCAAATGTTACTGGATGCAGATGTAGACAAGAATGCACAAACGAAGGTACTACATATTCTACCAAATTTGTTAAATACCAAGTCGTATCATTATGTGCTTATATTATGCATTTGTATTACGGTTTGAATTACGTCTAATGCGAGTCCATCATATTAAAAGACGTCTTGTTACAATTATACTAAATCATACTGAAAAAAACTGTAACGTCATTCTACTGATGTAATCGACCACCAATCATACTATCTAGCCATACTACCAACTTTCTTTGATACATATAAATAGATCACTACATTCTTGCCATACCATCACGGTTAATAAATGTTCAGTTGTAGTCTATTTTTCTGTATAAAATTAGTTTTGTGTGACAATGTGTCATAACTTTTATAATTATTAGAATGGTGATACTGCTCTACATTTTGCAGCTGTAGAAGATTGTACAGAAATTGGCAGAATTCTTCTACAAGCCGGATCGACAAGATACATTGCTAATAAAGTATGTAAATATTGGTACATTATTTTATACATTGGTTAACTGTGTATATGTGTGTTATATTACATTTTTTGTATAGTTATTAATAGTAATTTTATTTAAATGAAAGATACACTGTTATGTTGGTTTCAGGATAAGAATACTCCACTTGATTTGGCTACGGAAGCTGGTTACTTAGATTTTATTGATCTTCTCCAGGATTTTGGAAAGGATACTAGACAAACGAAAGTACATAAGGTGACAAAACAATAGTATAGTAACGATGTTATAGACAAATTGCAGGCCGTATCTCGGCTTTCCCTTCGCATATCATACAAATATCCTAGTGGGATAACTAATTTACGAAATTTTATAAATGCAATAGTGCATGTACACCTCTATATAGATTGGGGTTATAAGAAAAGAATGGTACACATTATATAACTATAAGTACCTATTCTAAAATCTTAAACAATGATTAAAATGAAAAAAAATAAGGTCGTCACTTCAGATGACTTTAATTAAAAGTAGTTACATGTTGACTCCTCGCACCAATTGTGGGATGTGTAATCGAAGATAATCTTCCTAACAGTAGCCTTATTTTTTCCCAGGATAATTCAACATTTGCTGCTTTGAAAGACTGGGGCTGTAGTAGGAAAAGGAATGAAGCAGCCATCCCGTAGATTTCAATTACGAGAGAGTACATTTTCCGTCTCTTTGAATCATATATTAGCGCAATCGTGAACTATACAACGTTAACATACCAAAGAAGATTAATTGATAGTAACATGGTAGATGTATGTGCACTACTACAAGTCAATTTGTTATACTAAACGTTTTCGTTTGCACTCTTCCATGTGATGGAATTTGACACTGATAATTAATAAGCGTTAATTTATATTTTTTTTCACAATATTTGATTCTACATCATTAATTTTTCAAAAACATATTTTGTAAATAGCCATGACTTGTTTGTTTTAAATGTACATGATATTATGACTGTGGTTGTATAACTGCCCTCGAAGCAATACTTCATCAAAAGAACTTGATTGCTGATATCGAATAAACTATGCTTCAGATTACAGTAAACATTAATTATAGAAGTAGATTTTTTAATATTGAACTAAAATTTACTTGCGTCCAAGTAGTCAATGACGAAGCAAATTGCAAAAAAAAACCTCTTACTGACAGTGGGACAGATTACAACAATTTTGCAGAGAAATCGTGCAAAAGGTGATAAAAGTACTAAATTTTGCATGGTGACTCCCAAGTGTATATTTAGTAAATCTACTCGATTGGCCACCTGAAAATGGCGGCCATTTTTCATTTTTTTTTTAAATGGCCGCCAAATAACCAAGAAAATGGGATTTTCTCATAGAGAGGCATGTACTTGGTCGATTTGAGTGATTTTGGTGACAATTTCCATGTTTTCTGATATACCGAATCTATTTTTGTTACTATTAGCACTATCAAGTGTCAATTCCTTTCAATTTTTGGTGAATTGATTATGATGTAAATGTTCAGGTTCCATATTTCTGCTTGTGTATGGTTTTATTGATAGAGGTGGTACCATTGTTTCAGCAGCCAGCTAGCTCCTAAATTGTAATGTGCATAAAGATCACGAACGAGACCTTTGTGCAAATGGAATATATATCTGAGGGGCAATGGAGACAATGAACAACACATTGTACATTTATTTGGAGAGTGGACCTTGAGGACTTTTTTTGGAGAGTGGAGATTGCGGCTTTATTTCTCAGGAGTGATTGTCAGGCACTACCAGATCACACTGGTGACAATTACTGCTACAAGAAGAGCTGCTGCAAGAACATGAAGCCTACCCAATGGCAATTAGATGAAAACTGCAATTGAGAGATAAGACCCACCCATTTTCAGACTTAGTGACCTACGTATGCTCTACACAGAGACACTGGGACAGCTTGACATTGAATCACCACAGGTGCATGTTACTCGACTGAAGGACCAGCTGCTTTTTCACATCCCCAAGTTAACAAGCTCATCACCAGGGGCGTGATGTATTGCTAGCCTTTAAGAAGGACGTCGGGTCAATCCTTTCACATGCAAGCAGATATGGAGAAGCTATCCATCTTGCAAAAGCTGCTGAGGTGATACAACATGCTTCAACTAAAATCACGGTTCAACAGTACTTTCCATGATGGATGCCTTAAAGCTATTCCAATATCACTGCTTCAATTTGTCTGCATGATCGAACATTAAGTCACAACTGCAGCTCGGCACCTCGAAATCAAACATTGCAATGTCACATAGGGTGAACAAGTACCGTTTGCCTATAGAGAAGCTCAGGAGAGTTCAGGATTTTCACCCTTCTATCTTATTTATGGTAGAACATGAGGGGCCCAATGATGATTTTAAGAGCGTTGTGGACAAAGGAGGCCACTACTCCAGACGTTAAAACTATATACCAATATGTCCTTGATTTGCGAAATTGCCTTGAAGAGAAATTGGCTCAAGCTAAGGCAAAGGTTAGATACAAAAAGTATTACGATTGGAAGGCCAGGGATAGGAAGATCCAAACTAGCGACAAAGAGTTAGTGTTACTTCCCACTGACCACAATGAGTTGTTGATACAATGACAGGGGCCATATGTAATTAAGGAGATAGTGGGTATGATGGATTACAGAATGGATGTGAAAAGGCAAGGTAAAAATTTATCATGCTAACTTGTTGAAAGCATATTATGAAAGGGACAAACTAAATGACAAGGAAGTGGTTACAGGCGTGTGTCTACTGCAGTTGTTGAATATAATACTTCTGACAGTGACACAGTGATGTGGGATAGTGGTGAATTGGAGTCTGTGCCAATTCAGTGTAAGAAAACCATTGTTTATTGTCATGTTTGCCATGAACTGAATGTCGACCAACATAGAAAGTTTGATGGAGTTATGAGAGAATTGTCTGATGTTCTCACCGTTTATCCTCGAATGTCTAAAATTGGTGAGCATGATATTAAATTGGTAACATCTGAACCAGTCAGGTCAAAACCATAACCTTTACCATTCGCTATGATAGATATAGTGAGGTCAGAGGTTAAGAGAATATTAGAGATGGGTGTAATTGAACCATCAAATTCACCTTATGCCTCACCTATTGTTTTGGTAAATATAAAAGAGGGGCTGTTTCGTAAACTTATTTGCACTACAGTGTTCGATGCAGAATCAATGCCATTTGGTTTTAAGGGGAGATTGTTGTTTGTAAATTGTAAAATTGCTGGAACGCCATTATCAAATATTAATGTCTATGCACCGAATATTACTAAATGTATGTATCTAAATAAGATCATCGACCTCGTAGGTGATGTTGACACATCTAACATTATACTTGGTGGGGACCTGTCTAGTAAAGCCGGTTTTTGACAAACGTGGAGGTAACCCAAACCCATCCTCTATAAAACTATAAAAAACACTTTGTAGATTATTTGATGTCAATGACATTTGGCGGGTAAAACCCCCAAATGATCGTGAATTTACCTTCTGCAAAAAAACTCCACTTATTTTAACGCGTATTGACTACTTTTTTTATATCAAAACATTTTAACGGTTATGTCAACAAGTGTGCCATCATTCTAGCTATTTAACGAATCATCGTGTAATATGCTTAAATTTCAATTTCACGGGAATGAATAGAGGGCGAAGTGTTTGGCGTCTTAATACTATCATTTTACAGGAACAATCTTACAAAAACGAAATTGAAAATATTATTGAAAATATGAAAGTTCAATTCGATGGCATTTCACCACAGCTGATCTTCGAAATCTGTATAATAAGAATCAAAGAATCTTCTATCTTTTATACGCAAACAAGAGCAAAAAAAGAAGGAAGGACAGAGAAATGCTTGAGAGAGAATTACTTCGTCTTGATAAGCTAATTGATGATAGTTTAGAGGTTGACCTGTTGAATGACTACGAGAGAATTAAGTATCAATTAGAGGATTTTTATAAATACGAAGCTAGGGGCGCTCAAATACGTGCGAGGGCAATGTACTTTAAGGAAGGTGAGAAGGCAGAAGTTTTTCCTAAACCTTGAACGTAAACGACGTTGTAATGACGTCATTACTAAGCTGAATATATCAGGAAATGACATCACGGATAATGGTCCAATTTTGCAGCACTCTGTTTACACAAAATTGTACACTTCAAACAATGAAAACATACAAACTATATAAGAATACCTTGATGACATTCCGGTAAATTGTACACTTCAAACAATCAAAACATACAAACTATATGAGAATACCTTGATGACATTCAGGTAAATTGTACACTTCAAACAATCCAAACATACAAACTATATGAGAATACCTTGATGACATTCAGGTAAATTGTACACGTCAAACAATCAAAACATACAAACTATATGAGAATACCTTGATGACATTCAGGTAAATTGTACACTTCAAACAATCAAAACATACAAACTATATGAGAATACCTTGATGACATTCAGGTAAATTGTACACTTCAAACAATCCAAACATACAAACTATATGAGAATACCTTGATGACATTCAGGTAAATTGTACACTTCAAACAATTAAAACATACAAACTATATGAGAATACCTTGATGACATTCAGGTAAATTGTACACTCCAAACAATCAAAACATACAAACTATATGAGAATACCTTGATGACATTCAGGTAAATTGTACACTTCAAACAATCCAAACATACAAAGTATATGAGAATACCTTGATGACATTCAGGTAAATTGGACACTTCAAACAATCCAAACATACAAACTATATGAGAATACCTTGATGACATTCAGGTAAATTGTACACTTCAAACAATCAAAACATACAAACTATATGAGAATACCTTGATGACATTCAGGTAAATTGTACACTTCAAACAATCCAAATATACAAAGTATATGAGAATACCTTGATGACATTCAGGTAAATTGTACACTTCAAACAATCCAAACATACAAACTATATGAGAATACCTTGATGACATTCAGGTAAATTGTACACTTCAAACAATCCAAACATACAAAGTATATGAGAATACCTTGATGACATTCAGGTAAATTGTACACTTCAAACAATCCAAACAGACAAACTATATGAGAATGCCTTGATGACATTCAGGTAAATTGTACACTTCAAACAATCAAAACATACAAACTATATGAGAATACTTTGATGACATTCAGGTAAATTGTACACTTCAAACAATCAAAACATACAAACTATATAAGAATACCTTGATGACATTCAGGTAAATTGTACACTTCAAACAATCAAAACATACAAACTATATGAGAATACCTTGATGACATTCAGGTAAATTGTACACTTCAAACAATCCAAACATACAAAGTATATGAGAATACCTTGATGACATTCAGGTAAATTGTACACGTCAAACAATCCAAACATACAAACTATATGAGAATACCTTGATGACATTCAGGTAAATTGTACACTTCAAACAATCCAAACATACAAACTATATGAGAATACCTTGATGACATTCAGGTAAATTGTACACTTCAAACAATCCAAACATACAAACTATATGAGAATACCTTGATGACATTCAGGTAAATTGTACACTTCAAACAATCAAAACATACAAACTATATGAGAATACCTTGATGACATTCAGGTAAATTGTACACTTCAAACAATCAAAACATACAAACTATATGAGAATACCTTGATGACATTCAGGTAAATTGTACACTTCAAACAATCCAAACATACAAAGTATATGAGAATACCTTGATGACATTCAGGTAAATTGGACACTTCAAACAATCCAAACATACAAACTATATGAGAATACCTTGATGACATTCAGGTAAATTGTACACTTCAAACAATCAAAACATACAAACTATATGAGAATACCTTGATGACATTCAGGTAAATTGTACACTTCAAACAATCCAAATATACAAAGTATATGAGAATACCTTGATGACATTCAGGTAAATTGTACACTTCAAACAATCCAAACATACAAACTATATGAGAATACCTTGATGACATTCAGGTAAATTGTACACTTCAAACAATCCAAACATACAAAGTATATGAGAATACCTTGATGACATTCAGGTAAATTGTACACTTCAAACAATCCAAACAGACAAACTATATGAGAATACCTTGATAACATTCAGGTAAATTGTACACTTCAAACAATCAAAACATACAAACTATATGAGAATACTTTGATGACATTCAGGTAAATTGTACACTTCAAACAATCAAAACATACAAACTATATGAGAATACCTTGATGACATTCAGGTAAATTGTACACTTCAAACAATCCAAACATACAAACTATATGAGAATACCTTGATGACATTCAGGTAAATTGTACACTTCAAACAATCCAAACATACAAAGTATATGAGAATACCTTGATGACATTCAGGTAAATTGTACACTTCAAACAATCCAAACATACAAAGTATATGAGAATACCTTGATGACATTCAGGTAAATTGTACACTTCAAACAATCCAAACATACAAACTATATGAGAATACCTTGATGACATTCAGGTAAATTGTACACTTCAAACAATCCAAACATACAAACTATATGAGAATACCTTGATGACATTCAGGTAAATTGTACACTTCAAACAATCCAAACATACAAACTATATGAGAATACCTTGATGACATTCAGGTAAATTGTACACTTCAAACAATCAAAACATACAAACTATATGAGAATACCTTGATGACATTCAGGTAAATTGTACACTTCAAACAATCCAAACATACAAAGTATATGAGAATACCTTGACGACATTCAGGTAAATTGTACACTTCAAACAATCCAAACATACAAAGTATATGAGAATACCTTGATGACATTCAGGTAAATTGTACACTTCAAACAATCCAAACATACAAACTATATGAGAATACCTTGATGACATTCATGTAAATTGTACACTTCAAACAATCCAAACATACAAAGTATATGAGAATACCTTGATGACATTCAGGTAAATTGTACACTTCAAACAATCCAAACATACAAACTATATGAGAATACCTTGATGACATTCAGGTAAATTGTACACTTCAAACAATCAAAACATACAAACTATATGAGAATACCTTGATGACATTCAGGTAAATTGTACACTTCAAACAATCCAAACATACAAACTATATGAGAATACCTTGATGACATTCATGTAAATTGTACACTTCAAACAATCCAAACATACAAAGTATATGAGAATGCCTTGATGACATTCAGGTAAATTGTACACTTCAAACAATCAAAACATACAAACTATATGAGAATACCTTGATGACATTCAGGTAAATTGTACACTTCAAACAATCAAAACATACAAACTATATGAGAATACCTTGATGACATTCAGCAAACAATGAAAACATACAAACTATATGAGAATACCTTGATGACATTCAGGTAAATTGTACACTTCAAACAATCAAAACATACAAACTATATGAGAATACCTTGATGACATTCAGGTAAATTGTACACTTCAAACAATCCAAACATACAAAGTATATGAGAATACCTTGACGACATTCAGGTAAATTGTACACTTCAAACAATCCAAACATACAAAGTATATGAGAAAACCTTGATGACATTCAGGTAAATTGTACACTTCAAACAATCAAAACATACAAACTATATGAGAATACCTTGATGACATTCAGGTAAATTGTACACTTCAAACAATCCAAACATACAAACTATATGAGAATACCTTGATGACATTCATGTAAATTGTACACTTCAAACAATCCAAACATACAAAGTATATGAGAATACCTTGATGACATTCAGGTAAATTGTACACTTCAAACAATCCAAACATACAAACTATATGAGAATACCTTGATGACATTCAGGTAAATTGTACACTTCAAACAATCAAAACATACAAACTATATGAGAATACCTTGATGACATTCAGGTAAATTGTACACTTCAAACAATCAAAACATACAAACTATATGAGAATACTTTGATGACATTCAGGTAAATTGTACACTTCAAACAATCAAAACATACAAACTATATGAGAATACCTTGATGACATTCAGGTAAATTGTACACTTCAAACAATCCAAACATACAAACTATATGAGAATACCTTGATGACATTCAGGTAAATTGTACACTTCAAACAATCCAAACATACAAAGTATATGAGAATACCTTGATGACATTCAGGTAAATTGTACACTTCAAACAATCAAAACATACAAACTATATGAGAATACCTTGATGACATTCAGGTAAATTGTACACTTCAAACAATCCAAACATACAAACTATATGAGAATACCTTGATGACATTCAGGTAAATTGTACACTTCAAACAATCCAAACATACAAACTATATGAGAATACCTTGATGACATTCAGGTAAATTGTACACTTCAAACAATCCAAACATACAAACTATATGAGAATACCTTGATGACATTCAGGTAAATTGTACACTTCAAACAATCAAAACATACAAACTATATGAGAATACCTTGATGACATTCAGGTAAATTGTACACTTCAAACAATCAAAACACACAAACTATATGAGAATACCTTGATGACATTCAGGTAAATTGTACACTTCAAACAATCAAAACATACAAACTATATGAGAATACCTTGATGACATTCAGGTAAATTGTACACTTCAAACAATCAAAACATACAAACTATATGAGAATACCTTGATGACATTCAGGTAAATTGTACACTTCAAACAATCAAAACATACAAACTATATGAGAATACCTTGATGACATTCAGGTAAATTGTACACTTCAAACAATCAAAACATACAAACTATATGAGAATACCTTGATGACATTCAGGTAAATTGTACACTTCAAACAATCAAAACATACAAACTATATGAGAATACCTTGATGACATTCAGGTAAATTGTACACTGCAAACAATCAAAACATACAAACTATATGAGAATACCTTGATGACATTCAGGTAAATTGTACACTCCAAACAATCCAAACATACAAACTATATGAGAATACCTTGATGACATTCAGGTAAATTGTACACTTCAAACAATCCAAACATACAAACTATATGAGAATACCTTGATGACATTCAGGTAAATTGTACACTTCAAACAATCCAAACATACAAACTATATGAGAATACCTTGATGACATTCAGGTAAATTGTACACTTCAAACAATCAAAACATACAAACTACATGAGAGTACCTTGATGACATTCAGGTAAATTGTACACTTCAAACAATCCAAACATACAAACTATATGAGAATACCTTGATGACATTCAGGTAAATTGTACACTTCAAACAATCAAAACATACAAACTATATGAGAATACCTTGATGACATTCAGGTAAATTGTACACTTCAAACAATCCAAACATACAAACTATATGAGAATACCTTGATGACATTCAGGTAAATTGTACACTTCAAACAATCAAAACATACAAAGTATATGAGAATACCTTGATGACATTCAGGTAAATTGTACACTTCAAACAATCCAAACATACAAACTATATGAGAATACCTTGATGACATTCAGGTAAATTGTACACTTCAAACAATCAAAACATACAAACTATATGAGAATACCTTGATGACATTCAGGTAAATTGTACACTTCAAACAATCCAAACATACAAACTATATGAGAATACCTTGATGACATTCAGGTAAATTGTACACGTCAAACAATCAAAACATACAAACTATATGAGAATACCTTGATGACATTCAGGTAAATTGTACACTTCAAACAATCAAAACATACAAACTATATGAGAATACCTTGATGACATTCAGGTAAATTGTACACTTCAAACAATCCAAACATACAAACTATATGAGAATACCTTGATGACATTCAGGTAAATTGTACACTTCAAACAATTAAAACATACAAACTATATGAGAATACCTTGATGACATTCAGGTAAATTGTACACTCCAAACAATCAAAACATACAAACTATATGAGAATACCTTGATGACATTCAGGTAAATTGTACACTTCAAACAATCCAAACATACAAAGTATATGAGAATACCTTGATGACATTCAGGTAAATTGGACACTTCAAACAATCCAAACATACAAACTATATGAGAATACCTTGATGACATTCAGGTAAATTGTACACTTCAAACAATCCAAACATACAAACTATATGAGAATACCTTGATGACATTCAGGTAAATTGTACACGTCAAACAATCAAAACATACAAACTATATGAGAATACCTTGATGACATTCAGGTAAATTGTACACTTCAAACAATCAAAACATACAAACTATATGAGAATACCTTGATGACATTCAGGTAAATTGTACACTTCAAACAATCCAAACATACAAACTATATGAGAATACCTTGATGACATTCAGGTAAATTGTACACTTCAAACAATTAAAACATACAAACTATATGAGAATACCTTGATGACATTCAGGTAAATTGTACACTCCAAACAATCAAAACATACAAACTATATGAGAATACCTTGATGACATTCAGGTAAATTGTACACTTCAAACAATCCAAACATACAAAGTATATGAGAATACCTTGATGACATTCAGGTAAATTGGACACTTCAAACAATCCAAACATACAAACTATATGAGAATACCTTGATGACATTCAGGTAAATTGTACACTTCAAACAATCAAAACATACAAACTATATGAGAATACCTTGATGACATTCAGGTAAATTGTACACTTCAAACAATCCAAATATACAAAGTATATGAGAATACCTTGATGACATTCAGGTAAATTGTACACTTCAAACAATCCAAACATACAAACTATATGAGAATACCTTGATGACATTCAGGTAAATTGTACACTTCAAACAATCCAAACATACAAAGTATATGAGAATACCTTGATGACATTCAGGTAAATTGTACACTTCAAACAATCCAAACAGACAAACTATATGAGAATACCTTGATGACATTCAGGTAAATTGTACACTTCAAACAATCAAAACATACAAACTATATGAGAATACTTTGATGACATTCAGGTAAATTGTACACTTCAAACAATCAAAACATACAAACTATATAAGAATACCTTGATGACATTCAGGTAAATTGTACACTTCAAACAATCAAAACATACAAACTATATGAGAATACCTTGATGACATTCAGGTAAATTGTACACTTCAAACAATCCAAACATACAAAGTATATGAGAATACCTTGATGACATTCAGGTAAATTGTACACGTCAAACAATCCAAACATACAAACTATATGAGAATACCTTGATGACATTCAGGTAAATTGTACACTTCAAACAATCCAAACATACAAACTATATGAGAATACCTTGATGACATTCAGGTAAATTGTACACTTCAAACAATCCAAACATACAAACTATATGAGAATACCTTGATGACATTCAGGTAAATTGTACACTTCAAACAATCAAAACATACAAACTATATGAGAATACCTTGATGACATTCAGGTAAATTGTACACTTCAAACAATCAAAACATACAAACTATATGAGAATACCTTGATGACATTCAGGTAAATTGTACACTTCAAACAATCCAAACATACAAAGTATATGAGAATACCTTGATGACATTCAGGTAAATTGGACACTTCAAACAATCCAAACATACAAACTATATGAGAATACCTTGATGACATTCAGGTAAATTGTACACTTCAAACAATCAAAACATACAAACTATATGAGAATACCTTGATGACATTCAGGTAAATTGTACACTTCAAACAATCCAAATATACAAAGTATATGAGAATACCTTGATGACATTCAGGTAAATTGTACACTTCAAACAATCCAAACATACAAACTATATGAGAATACCTTGATGACATTCAGGTAAATTGTACACTTCAAACAATCCAAACATACAAAGTATATGAGAATACCTTGATGACATTCAGGTAAATTGTACACTTCAAACAATCCAAACAGACAAACTATATGAGAATACCTTGATGACATTCAGGTAAATTGTACACTTCAAACAATCAAAACATACAAACTATATGAGAATACTTTGATGACATTCAGGTAAATTGTACACTTCCAACAATCAAAACATACAAACTATATGAGAATACCTTGATGACATTCAGGTAAATTGTACACTTCAAACAATCCAAACATACAAACTATATGAGAATACCTTGATGACATTCAGGTAAATTGTACACTTCAAACAATCCAAACATACAAAGTATATGAGAATACCTTGATGACATTCAGGTAAATTGTACACTTCAAACAATCCAAACATACAAAGTATATGAGAATACCTTGATGACATTCAGGTAAATTGTACACTTCAAACAATCCAAACATACAAACTATATGAGAATACCTTGATGACATTCAGGTAAATTGTACACTTCAAACAATCCAAACATACAAAGTATATGAGAATACCTTGATGACATTCAGGTAAATTGGACACTTCAAACAATCCAAACATACAAACTATATGAGAATACCTTGATGACATTCAGGTAAATTGTACACTTCAAACAATCCAAACATACAAACTATATGAGAATTCCTTGATGACATTCAGGTAAATTGTACACGTCAAACAATCAAAACATACAAACTATATGAGAATACCTTGATGACATTCAGGTAAATTGTACACTTCAAACAATCAAAACATACAAACTATATGAGAATACCTTGATGACATTCAGGTAAATTGTACACTTCAAACAATCCAAACATACAAACTATATGAGAATACCTTGATGACATTCAGGTAAATTGTACACTTCAAACAATTAAAACATACAAACTATATGAGAATACCTTGATGACATTCAGGTAAATTGTACACTCCAAACAATCAAAACATACAAACTATATGAGAATACCTTGATGACATTCAGGTAAATTGTACACTTCAAACAATCCAAACATACAAAGTATATGAGAATACCTTGATGACATTCAGGTAAATTGGACACTTCAAACAATCCAAACATACAAACTATATGAGAATACCTTGATGACATTCAGGTAAATTGTACACTTCAAACAATCAAAACATACAAACTATATGAGAATACCTTGATGACATTCAGGTAAATTGTACACTTCAAACAATCCAAATATACAAAGTATATGAGAATACCTTGATGACATTCAGGTAAATTGTACACTTCAAACAATCCAAACATACAAACTATATGAGAATACCTTGATGACATTCAGGTAAATTGTACACTTCAAACAATCCAAACATACAAAGTATATGAGAATACCTTGATGACATTCAGGTAAATTGTACACTTCAAACAATCCAAACAGACAAACTATATGAGAATACCTTGATGACATTCAGGTAAATTGTACACTTCAAACAATCAAAACATACAAACTATATGAGAATACTTTGATGACATTCAGGTAAATTGTACACTTCAAACAATCAAAACATACAAACTATATAAGAATACCTTGATGACATTCAGGTAAATTGTACACTTCAAACAATCCAAACATACAAACTATATGAGAATACCTTGATGACATTCAGGTAAATTGTACACTTCAAACAATCCAAACATACAAAGTATATGAGAATACCTTGATGACATTCAGGTAAATTGTACACGTCAAACAATCCAAACATACAAACTATATGAGAATACCTTGATGACATTCAGGTAAATTGTACACTTCAAACAATCCAAACATACAAACTATATGAGAATACCTTGATGACATTCAGGTAAATTGTACACTTCAAACAATCCAAACATACAAACTATATGAGAATACCTTGATGACATTCAGGTAAATTGTACACTTCAAACAATCAAAACATACAAACTATATGAGAATACCTTGATGACATTCAGGTAAATTGTACACTTCAAACAATCAAAACATACAAACTATATGAGAATACCTTGATGACATTCAGGTAAATTGTACACTTCAAACAATCCAAACATACAAACTATATGAGAATACCTTGATGACATTCAGGTAAATTGGACACTTCAAACAATCCAAACATACAAACTATATGAGAATACCTTGATGACATTCAGGTAAATTGTACACTTCAAACAATCCAAACATACAAAGTATATGAGAATACCTTGATGACATTCAGGTAAATTGTACACTTCAAACAATCCAAATATACAAAGTATATGAGAATACCTTGATGACATTCAGGTAAATTGTACACTTCAAACAATCCAAACATACAAACTATATGAGAATACCTTGATGACATTCAGGTAAATTGTACACTTCAAACAATCCAAACATACAAAGTATATGAGAATACCTTGATGACATTCAGGTAAATTGTACACTTCAAACAATCCAAACAGACAAACTATATGAGAATACATTGATGACATTCAGGTAAATTGTACACTTCAAACAATCAAAACATACAAACTATATGAGAATACTTTGATGACATTCAGGTAAATTGTACACTTCAAACAATCAAAACATACAAACTATATGAGAATACCTTGATGACATTCAGGTAAATTGTACACTTCAAACAATCCAAACATACAAACTATATGAGAATACCTTGATGACATTCAGGTAAATTGTACACTTCAAACAATCCAAACATACAAAGTATATGAGAATACCTTGATGACATTCAGGTAAATTGTACACTTCAAACAATCAAAACATACAAACTATATGAGAATACTTTGATGACATTCAGGTAAATTGTACACTTCCAACAATCAAAACATACAAACTATATGAGAATACCTTGATGACATTCAGGTAAATTGTACACTTCAAACAATCCAAACATACAAACTATATGAGAATACCTTGATGACATCCAGGTAAATTGTACACTTCAAACAATCCAAACATACAAAGTATATGAGAATACCTTGATGACATTCAGGTAAATTGTACACTTCAAACAATCCAAACATACAAAGTATATGAGAATACCTTGATGACATTCAGGTAAATTGTACACTTCAAACAATCCAAACATACAAACTATATGAGAATACCTTGATGACATTCAGGTAAATTGTACACTTCAAACAATCCAAACATATAAAGTATATGAGAATACCTTGATGACATTCAGGTAAATTGGACACTTCAAACAATCCAAACATACAAACTATATGAGAATACCTTGATGACATTCAGGTAAATTGTACACTTCAAACAATCCAAACATACAAACTATATGAGAATACCTTGATGACATTCAGGTAAATTGTACACGTCAAACAATCAAAACATACAAACTATATGAGAATACCTTGATGACATTCAGGTAAATTGTACACTTCAAACAATCCAAACATACAAACTATATGAGAATACCTTGATGACATTCAGGTAAATTGTACACTTCAAACAATTAAAACATACAAACTATATGAGAATACCTTGATGACATTCAGGTAAATTGTACACTCCAAACAATCAAAACATACAAACTATATGAGAATACCTTGATGACATTCAGGTAAATTGTACACTTCAAACAATCCAAACATACAAAGTATATGAGAATACCTTGATGACATTCAGGTAAATTGGACACTTCAAACAATCCAAACATACAAACTATATGAGAATACCTTGATGACATTCAGGTAAATTGTACACTTCAAACAATCAAAACATACAAACTATATGAGAATACCTTGATGACATTCAGGTAAATTGTACACTTCAAACAATCCAAATATACAAAGTATATGAGAATACCTTGATGACATTCAGGTAAATTGTACACTTCAAACAATCCAAACATACAAACTATATGAGAATACCTTGATGACATTCAGGTAAATTGTACACTTCAAACAATCCAAACATACAAAGTATATGAGAATACCTTGATGACATTCAGGTAAATTGTACACTTCAAACAATCCAAACATACAAAGTATATGAGAATACCTTGATGACATTCAGGTAAATTGTACACTTCAAACAATCCAAACAGACAAACTATATGAGAATACCTTGATGACATTCAGGTAAATTGTACACTTCAAACAATCAAAACATACAAACTATATGAGAATACTTTGATGACATTCAGGTAAATTGTACACTTCAAACAATCAAAACATACAAACTATATAAGAATACCTTGATGACATTCAGGTAAATTGTACACTTCAAACAATCCAAACATACAAACTATATGAGAATACCTTGATGACATTCAGGTAAATTGTACACTTCAAACAATCCAAACATACAAAGTATATGAGAATACCTTGATGACATTCAGGTAAATTGTACACGTCAAACAATCCAAACATACAAACTATATGAGAATACCTTGATGACATTCAGGTAAATTGTACACTTCAAACAATCCAAATATACAAACTATATGAGAATACCTTGATGACATTCAGGTAAATTGTACACTTCAAACAATCCAAACATACAAACTATATGAGAATACCTTGATGACATTCAGGTAAATTGTACACTTCAAACAATCAAAACATACAAACTATATGAGAATACCTTGATGACATTCAGGTAAATTGTACACTTCAAACAATCAAAACATACAAACTATATGAGAATACCTTGATGACATTCAGGTAAATTGTACACTTCAAACAATCCAAACATACAAAGTATATGAGAATACCTTGATGACATTCAGGTAAATTGGACACTTCAAACAATCCAAACATACAAACTATATGAGAATACCTTGATGACATTCAGGTAAATTGTACACTTCAAACAATCCAAACATACAAAGTATATGAGAATACCTTGATGACATTCAGGTAAATTGTACACTTCAAACAATCCAAATATACAAAGTATATGAGAATACCTTGATGACATTCAGGTAAATTGTACACTTCAAACAATCAAAACATACAAACTATATGAGAATACCTTGATGACATTCAGGTAAATTGTACACTTCAAACAATCAAAACATACAAACTATATGAGAATACCTTGATGACATTCAGGTAAATTGTACACTTCAAACAACCCAAACATACAAACTATATGAGAATACCTTGATGACATTCAGGTAAATTGGACACTTCAAACAATCCAAACATACAAACTATATGAGAATACCTTGATGACATTCAGGTAAATTGTACACTTCAAACAATCCAAACATACAAAGTATATGAGAATACCTTGATGACATTCAGGTAAATTGTACACTTCAAACAATCCAAATATACAAAGTATATGAGAATACCTTGATGACATTCAGGTAAATTGTACACTTCAAACAATCCAAACAGACAAACTATATGAGAATACATTGATGACATTCAGGTAAATTGTACACTTCAAACAATCAAAACATACAAACTATATGAGAATACTTTGATGACATTCAGGTAAATTGTACACTTCAAACAATCAAAACATACAAACTATATGAGAATACCTTGATGACATTCAGGTAAATTGTACACTTCAAACAATCCAAACATACAAACTATATGAGAATACCTTGATGACATTCAGGTAAATTGTACACTTCAAACAATCCAAACATACAAAGTATATGAGAATACCTTGATGACATTCAGGTAAATTGTACACTTCAAACAATCAAAACATACAAACTATATGAGAATACTTTGATGACATTCAGGTAAATTGTACACTTCCAACAATCAAAACATACAAACTATATGAGAATACCTTGATGACATTCAGGTAAATTGTACACTTCAAACAATCCAAACATACAAACTATATGAGAATACCTTGATGACATTCAGGTAAATTGTACACTTCAAACAATCCAAACATACAAAGTATATGAGAATACCTTGATGACATTCAGGTAAATTGTACACTTCAAACAATCCAAACATACAAAGTATATGAGAATACCTTGATGACATTCAGGTAAATTGTACACTTCAAACAATCCAAACATACAAAGTATATGAGAATACCTTGATGACATTCAGGTAAATTGTACACTTCAAACAATCCAAACATACAAAGTATATGAGAATACCTTGATGACATTCAGGTAAATTGGACACTTCAAACAATCCAAACATACAAACTATATGAGAATACCTTGATGACATTCAGGTAAATTGTACACTTCAAACAATCCAAACATACAAACTATATGAGAATACCTTGATGACATTCAGGTAAATTGTACACGTCAAACAATCAAAACATACAAACTATATGAGAATACCTTGATGACATTCAGGTAAATTGTACACTTCAAACAATCCAAACATACAAACTATATGAGAATACCTTGATGACATTCAGGTAAATTGTACACTTCAAACAATCAAAACATACAAAGTATATGAGAATACCTTGATGACATTCAGGTAAATTGTACACTTCAAACAATCCAAACATACAAACTATATGAGAATACCTTGATGACATTCAGGTAAATTGTACACTTCAAACAATCAAAACATACAAACTATATGAGAATACCTTGATGACATTCAGGTAAATTGTACACTTCAAACAATCCAAACATACAAACTATATGAGAATACCTTGATGACATTCAGGTAAATTGTACACGTCAAACAATCAAAACATACAAACTATATGAGAATACCTTGATGACATTCAGGTAAATTGTACACTTCAAACAATCCAAACATACAAACTATATGAGAATACCTTGATGACATTCAGGTAAATTGTACACTTCAAACAATCCAAACATACAAACTATATGAGAATACCTTGATGACATTCAGGTAAATTGTACACTTCAAACAATTAAAACATACAAACTATATGAGAATACCTTGATGACATTCAGGTAAATTGTACACTCCAAACAATCAAAACATACAAACTATATGAGAATACCTTGATGACATTCAGGTAAATTGTACACTTCAAACAATCCAAACATACAAAGTATATGAGAATACCTTGATGACATTCAGGTAAATTGGACACTTCAAACAATCCAAACATACAAAGTATATGAGAATACCTTGATGACATTCAGGTAAATTGTACACTTCAAACAATCCAAACATACAAACTATATGAGAATACCTTGATGACATTCAGGTAAATTGTACACGTCAAACAATCAAAACATACAAACTATATGAGAATACCTTGATGACATTCAGGTAAATTGTACACTTCAAACAATCAAAACATACAAACTATATGAGAATACCTTGATGACATTCAGGTAAATTGTACACTTCAAACAATCCAAACATACAAACTATATGAGAATACCTTGATGACATTCAGGTAAATTGTACACTTCAAACAATTAAAACATACAAACTATATGAGAATACCTTGATGACATTCAGGTAAATTGTACACTCCAAACAATCAAAACATACAAACTATATGAGAATACCTTGATGACATTCAGGTAAATTGTACACTTCAAACAATCCAAACATACAAAGTATATGAGAATACCTTGATGACATTCAGGTAAATTGGACACTTCAAACAATCCAAACATACAAACTATATGAGAATACCTTGATGACATTCAGGTAAATTGTACACTTCAAACAATCAAAACATACAAACTATATGAGAATACCTTGATGACATTCAGGTAAATTGTACACTTCAAACAATCCAAATATACAAAGTATATGAGAATACCTTGATGACATTCAGGTAAATTGTACACTTCAAACAATCCAAACATACAAACTATATGAGAATACCTTGATGACATTCAGGTAAATTGTACACTTCAAACAATCCAAACATACAAAGTATATGAGAATACCTTGATGACATTCAGGTAAATTGTACACTTCAAACAATCCAAACAGACAAACTATATGAGAATACCTTGATGACATTCAGGTAAATTGTACACTTCAAACAATCAAAACATACAAACTATATGAGAATACTTTGATGACATTCAGGTAAATTGTACACTTCAAACAATCAAAACATACAAACTATATAAGAATACCTTGATGACATTCAGGTAAATTGTACACTTCAAACAATCAAAACATACAAACTATATGAGAATACCTTGATGACATTCAGGTAAATTGTACACTTCAAACAATCCAAACATACAAAGTATATGAGAATACCTTGATGACATTCAGGTAAATTGTACACGTCAAACAATCCAAACATACAAACTATATGAGAATACCTTGATGACATTCAGGTAAATTGTACACTTCAAACAATCCAAACATACAAACTATATGAGAATACCTTGATGACATTCAGGTAAATTGTACACTTCAAACAATCCAAACATACAAACTATATGAGAATACCTTGATGACATTCAGGTAAATTGTACACTTCAAACAATCAAAACATACAAACTATATGAGAATACCTTGATGACATTCAGGTAAATTGTACACTTCAAACAATCAAAACATACAAACTATATGAGAATACCTTGATGACATTCAGGTAAATTGTACACTTCAAACAATCCAAACATACAAAGTATATGAGAATACCTTGATGACATTCAGGTAAATTGGACACTTCAAACAATCCAAACATACAAACTATATGAGAATACCTTGATGACATTCAGGTAAATTGTACACTTCAAACAATCAAAACATACAAACTATATGAGAATACCTTGATGACATTCAGGTAAATTGTACACTTCAAACAATCCAAATATACAAAGTATATGAGAATACCTTGATGACATTCAGGTAAATTGTACACTTCAAACAATCCAAACATACAAACTATATGAGAATACCTTGATGACATTCAGGTAAATTGTACACTTCAAACAATCCAAACATACAAAGTATATGAGAATACCTTGATGACATTCAGGTAAATTGTACACTTCAAACAATCCAAACAGACAAACTATATGAGAATACCTTGATGACATTCAGGTAAATTGTACACTTCAAACAATCAAAACATACAAACTATATGAGAATACTTTGATGACATTCAGGTAAATTGTACACTTCCAACAATCAAAACATACAAACTATATGAGAATACCTTGATGACATTCAGGTAAATTGTACACTCCAAACAATCAAAACATACAAACTATATGAGAATACCTTGATGACATTCAGGTAAATTGTACACTTCAAACAATCCAAACATACAAAGTATATGAGAATACCTTGATGACATTCAGGTAAATTGGACACTTCAAACAATCCAAACATACAAACTATATGAGAATACCTTGATGACATTCAGGTAAATTGTACACTTCAAACAATCCAAACATACAAACTATATGAGAATACCTTGATGACATTCAGGTAAATTGTACACGTCAAACAATCAAAACATACAAACTATATGAGAATACCTTGATGACATTCAGGTAAATTGTACACTTCAAACAATCAAAACATACAAACTATATGAGAATACCTTGATGACATTCAGGTAAATTGTACACTTCAAACAATCCAAACATACAAACTATATGAGAATACCTTGATGACATTCAGGTAAATTGTACACTTCAAACAATTAAAACATACAAACTATATGAGAATACCTTGATGACATTCAGGTAAATTGTACACTCCAAACAATCAAAACATACAAACTATATGAGAATACCTTGATGACATTCAGGTAAATTGTACACTTCAAACAATCCAAACATACAAAGTATATGAGAATACCTTGATGACATTCAGGTAAATTGGACACTTCAAACAATCCAAACATACAAACTATATGAGAATACCTTGATGACATTCAGGTAAATTGTACACTTCAAACAATCAAAACATACAAACTATATGAGAATACCTTGATGACATTCAGGTAAATTGTACACTTCAAACAATCCAAATATACAAAGTATATGAGAATACCTTGATGACATTCAGGTAAATTGTACACTTCAAACAATCCAAACATACAAACTATATGAGAATACCTTGATGACATTCAGGTAAATTGTACACTTCAAACAATCCAAACATACAAAGTATATGAGAATACCTTGATGACATTCAGGTAAATTGTACACTTCAAACAATCCAAACAGACAAACTATATGAGAATACCTTGATGACATTCAGGTAAATTGTACACTTCAAACAATCAAAACATACAAACTATATGAGAATACTTTGATGACATTCAGGTAAATTGTACACTTCAAACAATCAAAACATACAAACTATATAAGAATACCTTGATGACATTCAGGTAAATTGTACACTTCAAACAATCAAAACATACAAACTATATGAGAATACCTTGATGACATTCAGGTAAATTGTACACTTCAAACAATCCAAACATACAAAGTATATGAGAATACCTTGATGACATTCAGGTAAATTGTACACGTCAAACAATCCAAACATACAAACTATATGAGAATACCTTGATGACATTCAGGTAAATTGTACACTTCAAACAATCCAAACATACAAACTATATGAGAATACCTTGATGACATTCAGGTAAATTGTACACTTCAAACAATCCAAACATACAAACTATATGAGAATACCTTGATGACATTCAGGTAAATTGTACACTTCAAACAATCAAAACATACAAACTATATGAGAATACCTTGATGACATTCAGGTAAATTGTACACTTCAAACAATCAAAACATACAAACTATATGAGAATACCTTGATGACATTCAGGTAAATTGTACACTTCAAACAATCCAAACATACAAAGTATATGAGAATACCTTGATGACATTCAGGTAAATTGGACACTTCAAACAATCCAAACATACAAACTATATGAGAATACCTTGATGACATTCAGGTAAATTGTACACTTCAAACAATCAAAACATACAAACTATATGAGAATACCTTGATGACATTCAGGTAAATTGTACACTTCAAACAATCCAAATATACAAAGTATATGAGAATACCTTGATGACATTCAGGTAAATTGTACACTTCAAACAATCCAAACATACAAACTATATGAGAATACCTTGATGACATTCAGGTAAATTGTACACTTCAAACAATCCAAACATACAAAGTATATGAGAATACCTTGATGACATTCAGGTAAATTGTACACTTCAAACAATCCAAACAGACAAACTATATGAGAATACCTTGATGACATTCAGGTAAATTGTACACTTCAAACAATCAAAACATACAAACTATATGAGAATACTTTGATGACATTCAGGTAAATTGTACACTTCCAACAATCAAAACATACAAACTATATGAGAATACCTTGATGACATTCAGGTAAATTGTACACTTCAAACAATCCAAACATACAAACTATATGAGAATACCTTGATGACATTCAGGTAAATTGTACACTTCAAACAATCCAAACATACAAAGTATATGAGAATACCTTGATGACATTCAGGTAAATTGTACACTTCAAACAATCCAAACATACAAAGTATATGAGAATACCTTGATGACATTCAGGTAAATTGTACACTTCAAACAATCCAAACATACAAACTATATGAGAATACCTTGATGACATTCAGGTAAATTGTACACTTCAAACAATCCAAACATACAAAGTATATGAGAATACCTTGATGACATTCAGGTAAATTGGACACTTCAAACAATCCAAACATACAAACTATATGAGAATACCTTGATGACATTCAGGTAAATTGTACACTTCAAACAATCCAAACATACAAACTATATGAGAATTCCTTGATGACATTCAGGTAAATTGTACACGTCAAACAATCAAAACATACAAACTATATGAGAATACCTTGATGACATTCAGGTAAATTGTACACTTCAAACAATCAAAACATACAAACTATATGAGAATACCTTGATGACATTCAGGTAAATTGTACACTTCAAACAATCCAAACATACAAACTATATGAGAATACCTTGATGACATTCAGGTAAATTGTACACTTCAAACAATTAAAACATACAAACTATATGAGAATACCTTGATGACATTCAGGTAAATTGTACACTCCAAACAATCAAAACATACAAACTATATGAGAATACCTTGATGACATTCAGGTAAATTGTACACTTCAAACAATCCAAACATACAAAGTATATGAGAATACCTTGATGACATTCAGGTAAATTGGACACTTCAAACAATCCAAACATACAAACTATATGAGAATACCTTGATGACATTCAGGTAAATTGTACACTTCAAACAATCAAAACATACAAACTATATGAGAATACCTTGATGACATTCAGGTAAATTGTACACTTCAAACAATCCAAATATACAAAGTATATGAGAATACCTTGATGACATTCAGGTAAATTGTACACTTCAAACAATCCAAACATACAAACTATATGAGAATACCTTGATGACATTCAGGTAAATTGTACACTTCAAACAATCCAAACATACAAAGTATATGAGAATACCTTGATGACATTCAGGTAAATTGTACACTTCAAACAATCCAAACAGACAAACTATATGAGAATACCTTGATGACATTCAGGTAAATTGTACACTTCAAACAATCAAAACATACAAACTATATGAGAATACTTTGATGACATTCAGGTAAATTGTACACTTCAAACAATCAAAACATACAAACTATATAAGAATACCTTGATGACATTCAGGTAAATTGTACACTTCAAACAATCCAAACATACAAACTATATGAGAATACCTTGATGACATTCAGGTAAATTGTACACTTCAAACAATCCAAACATACAAAGTATATGAGAATACCTTGATGACATTCAGGTAAATTGTACACGTCAAACAATCCAAACATACAAACTATATGAGAATACCTTGATGACATTCAGGTAAATTGTACACTTCAAACAATCCAAACATACAAACTATATGAGAATACCTTGATGACATTCAGGTAAATTGTACACTTCAAACAATCCAAACATACAAACTATATGAGAATACCTTGATGACATTCAGGTAAATTGTACACTTCAAACAATCAAAACATACAAACTATATGAGAATACCTTGATGACATTCAGGTAAATTGTACACTTCAAACAATCAAAACATACAAACTATATGAGAATACCTTGATGACATTCAGGTAAATTGTACACTTCAAACAATCCAAACATACAAACTATATGAGAATACCTTGATGACATTCAGGTAAATTGGACACTTCAAACAATCCAAACATACAAACTATATGAGAATACCTTGATGACATTCAGGTAAATTGTACACTTCAAACAATCCAAACATACAAAGTATATGAGAATACCTTGATGACATTCAGGTAAATTGTACACTTCAAACAATCCAAATATACAAAGTATATGAGAATACCTTGATGACATTCAGGTAAATTGTACACTTCAAACAATCCAAACATACAAACTATATGAGAATACCTTGATGACATTCAGGTAAATTGTACACTTCAAACAATCCAAACATACAAAGTATATGAGAATACCTTGATGACATTCAGGTAAATTGTACACTTCAAACAATCCAAACAGACAAACTATATGAGAATACATTGATGACATTCAGGTAAATTGTACACTTCAAACAATCAAAACATACAAACTATATGAGAATACTTTGATGACATTCAGGTAAATTGTACACTTCAAACAATCAAAACATACAAACTATATGAGAATACCTTGATGACATTCAGGTAAATTGTACACTTCAAACAATCCAAACATACAAACTATATGAGAATACCTTGATGACATTCAGGTAAATTGTACACTTCAAACAATCCAAACATACAAAGTATATGAGAATACCTTGATGACATTCAGGTAAATTGTACACTTCAAACAATCAAAACATACAAACTATATGAGAATACTTTGATGACATTCAGGTAAATTGTACACTTCCAACAATCAAAACATACAAACTATATGAGAATACCTTGATGACATTCAGGTAAATTGTACACTTCAAACAATCCAAACATACAAACTATATGAGAATACCTTGATGACATCCAGGTAAATTGTACACTTCAAACAATCCAAACATACAAAGTATATGAGAATACCTTGATGACATTCAGGTAAATTGTACACTTCAAACAATCCAAACATACAAAGTATATGAGAATACCTTGATGACATTCAGGTAAATTGTACACTTCAAACAATCCAAACATACAAACTATATGAGAATACCTTGATGACATTCAGGTAAATTGTACACTTCAAACAATCCAAACATATAAAGTATATGAGAATACCTTGATGACATTCAGGTAAATTGGACACTTCAAACAATCCAAACATACAAACTATATGAGAATACCTTGATGACATTCAGGTAAATTGTACACTTCAAACAATCCAAACATACAAACTATATGAGAATACCTTGATGACATTCAGGTAAATTGTACACGTCAAACAATCAAAACATACAAACTATATGAGAATACCTTGATGACATTCAGGTAAATTGTACACTTCAAACAATCAAAACATACAAACTATATGAGAATACCTTGATGACATTCAGGTAAATTGTACACTTCAAACAATCCAAACATACAAACTATATGAGAATACCTTGATGACATTCAGGTAAATTGTACACTTCAAACAATTAAAACATACAAACTATATGAGAATACCTTGATGACATTCAGGTAAATTGTACACTCCAAACAATCAAAACATACAAACTATATGAGAATACCTTGATGACATTCAGGTAAATTGTACACTTCAAACAATCCAAACATACAAAGTATATGAGAATACCTTGATGACATTCAGGTAAATTGGACACTTCAAACAATCCAAACATACAAACTATATGAGAATACCTTGATGACATTCAGGTAAATTGTACACTTCAAACAATCAAAACATACAAACTATATGAGAATACCTTGATGACATTCAGGTAAATTGTACACTTCAAACAATCCAAATATACAAAGTATATGAGAATACCTTGATGACATTCAGGTAAATTGTACACTTCAAACAATCCAAACATACAAACTATATGAGAATACCTTGATGACATTCAGGTAAATTGTACACTTCAAACAATCCAAACATACAAAGTATATGAGAATACCTTGATGACATTCAGGTAAATTGTACACTTCAAACAATCCAAACAGACAAACTATATGAGAATACCTTGATGACATTCAGGTAAATTGTACACTTCAAACAATCAAAACATACAAACTATATGAGAATACTTTGATGACATTCAGGTAAATTGTACACTTCAAACAATCAAAACATACAAACTATATAAGAATACCTTGATGACATTCAGGTAAATTGTACACTTCAAACAATCCAAACATACAAACTATATGAGAATACCTTGATGACATTCAGGTAAATTGTACACTTCAAACAATCCAAACATACAAAGTATATGAGAATACCTTGATGACATTCAGGTAAATTGTACACGTCAAACAATCCAAACATACAAACTATATGAGAATACCTTGATGACATTCAGGTAAATTGTACACTTCAAACAATCCAAATATACAAACTATATGAGAATACCTTGATGACATTCAGGTAAATTGTACACTTCAAACAATCCAAACATACAAACTATATGAGAATACCTTGATGACATTCAGGTAAATTGTACACTTCAAACAATCAAAACATACAAACTATATGAGAATACCTTGATGACATTCAGGTAAATTGTACACTTCAAACAATCAAAACATACAAACTATATGAGAATACCTTGATGACATTCAGGTAAATTGTACACTTCAAACAATCCAAACATACAAAGTATATGAGAATACCTTGATGACATTCAGGTAAATTGGACACTTCAAACAATCCAAACATACAAACTATATGAGAATACCTTGATGACATTCAGGTAAATTGTACACTTCAAACAATCCAAACATACAAAGTATATGAGAATACCTTGATGACATTCAGGTAAATTGTACACTTCAAACAATCCAAATATACAAAGTATATGAGAATACCTTGATGACATTCAGGTAAATTGTACACTTCAAACAATCAAAACATACAAACTATATGAGAATACCTTGATGACATTCAGGTAAATTGTACACTTCAAACAATCAAAACATACAAACTATATGAGAATACCTTGATGACATTCAGGTAAATTGTACACTTCAAACAACCCAAACATACAAACTATATGAGAATACCTTGATGACATTCAGGTAAATTGGACACTTCAAACAATCCAAACATACAAACTATATGAGAATACCTTGATGACATTCAGGTAAATTGTACACTTCAAACAATCCAAACATACAAAGTATATGAGAATACCTTGATGACATTCAGGTAAATTGTACACTTCAAACAATCCAAATATACAAAGTATATGAGAATACCTTGATGACATTCAGGTAAATTGTACACTTCAAACAATCCAAACATACAAACTATATGAGAATACCTTGATGACATTCAGGTAAATTGTACACTTCAAACAATCCAAACATACAAAGTATATGAGAATACCTTGATGACATTCAGGTAAATTGTACACTTCAAACAATCCAAACAGACAAACTATATGAGAATACATTGATGACATTCAGGTAAATTGTACACTTCAAACAATCAAAACATACAAACTATATGAGAATACTTTGATGACATTCAGGTAAATTGTACACTTCAAACAATCAAAACATACAAACTATATGAGAATACCTTGATGACATTCAGGTAAATTGTACACTTCAAACAATCCAAACATACAAACTATATGAGAATACCTTGATGACATTCAGGTAAATTGTACACTTCAAACAATCCAAACATACAAAGTATATGAGAATACCTTGATGACATTCAGGTAAATTGTACACTTCAAACAATCAAAACATACAAACTATATGAGAATACTTTGATGACATTCAGGTAAATTGTACACTTCCAACAATCAAAACATACAAACTATATGAGAATACCTTGATGACATTCAGGTAAATTGTACACTTCAAACAATCCAAACATACAAACTATATGAGAATACCTTGATGACATTCAGGTAAATTGTACACTTCAAACAATCCAAACATACAAAGTATATGAGAATACCTTGATGACATTCAGGTAAATTGTACACTTCAAACAATCCAAACATACAAAGTATATGAGAATACCTTGATGACATTCAGGTAAATTGTACACTTCAAACAATCCAAACATACAAACTATATGAGAATACCTTGATGACATTCAGGTAAATTGTACACTTCAAACAATCCAAACATACAAAGTATATGAGAATACCTTGATGACATTCAGGTAAATTGGACACTTCAAACAATCCAAACATACAAACTATATGAGAATACCTTGATGACATTCAGGTAAATTGTACACTTCAAACAATCCAAACATACAAACTATATGAGAATACCTTGATGACATTCAGGTAAATTGTACACGTCAAACAATCAAAACATACAAACTATATGAGAATACCTTGATGACATTCAGGTAAATTGTACACTTCAAACAATCAAAACATACAAACTATATGAGAATACCTTGATGACATTCAGGTAAATTGTACACTTCAAACAATCCAAACATACAAACTATATGAGAATACCTTGATGACATTCAGGTAAATTGTACACTTCAAACAATTAAAACATACAAACTATATGAGAATACCTTGATGATATTTCAGGTAAATTGTACACTCCAAACAATCAAAACATACAAACTATATGAGAATACCTTGATGACATTCAGGTAAATTGTACACTTCAAACAATCCAAACATACAAAGTATATGAGAATACCTTGATGACATTCAGGTAAATTGGACACTTCAAACAATCCAAACATACAAACTATATGAGAATACCTTGATGACATTCAGGTAAATTGTACACTTCAAACAATCAAAACATACAAACTATATGAGAATACCTTGATGACATTCAGGTAAATTGTACACTTCAAACAATCCAAATATACAAAGTATATGAGAATACCTTGATGACATTCAGGTAAATTGTACACTTCAAACAATCCAAACATACAAACTATATGAGAATGCCTTGATGACATTCAGGTAAATTGTACACTTCAAACAATCAAAACATACAAACTATATGAGAATACTTTGATGACATTCAGGTAAATTGTACACTTCAAACAATCAAAACATACAAACTATATAAGAATACCTTGATGACATTCAGGTAAATTGTACACTTCAAACAATCAAAACATACAAACTATATGAGAATACCTTGATGACATTCAGGTAAATTGTACACGTCAAACAATCAAAACATACAAACTATATGAGAATACCTTGATGACATTCAGGTAAATTGTACACTTCAAACAATCAAAACATACAAACTATATGAGAATACCTTGATGACATTCAGGTAAATTGTACACTTCAAACAATCCAAACATACAAACTATATGAGAATACCTTGATGACATTCAGGTAAATTGTACACTTCAAACAATTAAAACATACAAACTATATGAGAATACCTTGATGACATTCAGGTAAATTGTACACTCCAAACAATCAAAACATACAAACTATATGAGAATACCTTGATGACATTCAGGTAAATTGTACACTTCAAACAATCCAAACATACAAAGTATATGAGAATACCTTGATGACATTCAGGTAAATTGGACACTTCAAACAATCCAAACATACAAACTATATGAGAATACCTTGATGACATTCAGGTAAATTGTACACTTCAAACAATCAAAACATACAAACTATATGAGAATACCTTGATGACATTCAGGTAAATTGTACACTTCAAACAATCCAAATATACAAAGTATATGAGAATACCTTGATGACATTCAGGTAAATTGTACACTTCAAACAATCCAAACATACAAACTATATGAGAATACCTTGATGACATTCAGGTAAATTGTACACTTCAAACAATCCAAACATACAAAGTATATGAGAATACCTTGATGACATTCAGGTAAATTGTACACTTCAAACAATCCAAACAGACAAACTATATGAGAATACCTTGATGACATTCAGGTAAATTGTACACTTCAAACAATCAAAACATACAAACTATATGAGAATACTTTGATGACATTCAGGTAAATTGTACACTTCAAACAATCAAAACATACAAACTATATAAGAATACCTTGATGACATTCAGGTAAATTGTACACTTCAAACAATCCAAACATACAAACTATATGAGAATACCTTGATGACATTCAGGTAAATTGTACACTTCAAACAATCCAAACATACAAAGTATATGAGAATACCTTGATGACATTCAGGTAAATTGTACACGTCAAACAATCCAAACATACAAACTATATGAGAATACCTTGATGACATTCAGGTAAATTGTACACTTCAAACAATCCAAACATACAAACTATATGAGAATACCTTGATGACATTCAGGTAAATTGTACACTTCAAACAATCCAAACATACAAACTATATGAGAATACCTTGATGACATTCAGGTAAATTGTACACTTCAAACAATCAAAACATACAAACTATATGAGAATACCTTGATGACATTCAGGTAAATTGTACACTTCAAACAATCAAAACATACAAACTATATGAGAATACCTTGATGACATTCAGGTAAATTGTACACTTCAAACAATCCAAACATACAAAGTATATGAGAATACCTTGATGACATTCAGGTAAATTGGACACTTCAAACAATCCAAACATACAAACTATATGAGAATACCTTGATGACATTCAGGTAAATTGTACACTTCAAACAATCCAAACATACAAAGTATATGAGAATACCTTGATGACATTCAGGTAAATTGTACACTTCAAACAATCCAAATATACAAAGTATATGAGAATACCTTGATGACATTCAGGTAAATTGTACACTTCAAACAATCCAAACATACAAACTATATGAGAATACCTTGATGACATTCAGGTAAATTGTACACTTCAAACAATCCAAACATACAAAGTATATGAGAATACCTTGATGACATTCAGGTAAATTGTACACTTCAAACAATCCAAACAGACAAACTATATGAGAATACCTTGATGACATTCAGGTAAATTGTACACTTCAAACAATCAAAACATACAAACTATATGAGAATACTTTGATGACATTCAGGTAAATTGTACACTTCAAACAATCAAAACATACAAACTATATGAGAATACCTTGATGACATTCAGGTAAATTGTACACTTCAAACAATCCAAACATACAAACTATATGAGAATACCTTGATGACATTCAGGTAAATTGTACACTTCAAACAATCCAAACATACAAAGTATATGAGAATACCTTGATGACATTCAGGTAAATTGTACACTTCAAACAATCCAAACATACAAAGTATATGAGAATACCTTGATGACATTCAGGTAAATTGTACACTTCAAACAATCCAAACATACAAACTATATGAGAATACCTTGATGACATTCAGGTAAATTGTACACTTCAAACAATCCAAACATACAAACTATATGAGAATACCTTGATGACATTCAGGTAAATTGTACACTTCAAACAATCAAAACATACAAACTATATGAGAATACCTTGATGACATTCAGGTAAATTGTACACTTCAAACAATCAAAACATACAAACTATATGAGAATACCTTGATGACATTCAGGTAAATTGTACACTTCAAACAATCCAAACATACAAAGTATATGAGAATACCTTGACGACATTCAGGTAAATTGTACACTTCAAACAATCCAAACATACAAAGTATATGAGAAAACCTTGATGACATTCAGGTAAATTGTACACTTCAAACAATCCAAACATACAAACTATATGAGAATACCTTGATGACATTCAGGTAAATTGTACACTTCAAACAATCCAAACATACAAAGTATATGAGAATACCTTGATGACATTCAGGTAAATTGTACACTTCAAACAATCCAAACATACAAAGTATATGAGAATACCTTGATGACATTCAGGTAAATTGTACACTTCAAACAATCCAAACATACAAACTATATGAGAATACCTTGATGACATTCATGTAAATTGTACACTTCAAACAATCCAAACATACAAAGTATATGAGAATACCTTGATGACATTCAGGTAAATTGTACACTTCAAACAATCCAAACATACAAACTATATGAGAATACCTTGATGACATTCAGGTAAATTGTACACTTCAAACAATCAAAATATACAAACTATATGAGAATACCTTGATGACATTCAGGTAAATTGTACACTTCAAACAATCCAAACATACAAACTATATGAGAATACCTTGATGACATTCATGTAAATTGTACACTTCAAACAATCCAAACATACAAAGTATATGAGAATGCCTTGATGACATTCAGGTAAATTGTACACTTCAAACAATCAAAACATACAAACTATATGAGAATACCTTGATGACATTCAGGTAAATTGTACACTTCAAACAATCAAAACATACAAACTATATGAGAATACCTTCATGACATTCAGCAAACAATGAAAACATACAAACTATATGAGAATACCTTGATGACATTCAGGTAAATTGTACACTTCAAACAATGAAAACATACAAACTATATGAGAATACCTTCATGACATTCAGGTAAATTGTACACTTCAAACAATCCAAACATACAAAGTATATGAGAATACCTTGACGACATTCAGGTAAATTGTACACTTCAAACAATCCAAACATACAAAGTATATGAGAAAACCTTGATGACATTCAGGTAAATTGTACACTTCAAACAATCCAAACATACAAACTATATGAGAATACCTTGATGACATTCAGGTAAATTGTACACTTCAAACAATCCAAACATACAAAGTATATGAGAATACCTTGATGACATTCAGGTAAATTGTACACTTCAAACAATCCAAACATACAAAGTATATGAGAATACCTTGATGACATTCAGGTAAATTGTACACTTCAAACAATCCAAACATACAAACTATATGAGAATACCTTGATGACATTCATGTAAATTGTACACTTCAAACAATCCAAACATACAAAGTATATGAGAATACCTTGATGACATTCAGGTAAATTGTACACTTCAAACAATCCAAACATACAAACTATATGAGAATACCTTGATGACATTCAGGTAAATTGTACACTTCAAACAATCAAAACATACAAAGTATATGAGAATACCTTGATGACATTCAGGTAAATTGTACACTTCAAACAATCCAAACAGACAAACTATATGAGAATACCTTGATGACATTCAGGTAAATTGTACACTTCAAACAATCAAAACATACAAACTATATGAGAATACTTTGATGACATTCAGGTAAATTGTACACTTCAAACAATCAAAACATACAAACTATATAAGAATACCTTGATGACATTCAGGTAAATTGTACACTTCAAACAATCCAAACATACAAACTATATGAGAATACCTTGATGACATTCAGGTAAATTGTACACTTCAAACAATCCAAACATACAAAGTATATGAGAATACCTTGATGACATTCAGGTAAATTGTACACGTCAAACAATCCAAACATACAAACTATATGAGAATACCTTGATGACATTCAGGTAAATTGTACACTTCAAACAATCCAAACATACAAACTATATGAGAATACCTTGATGACATTCAGGTAAATTGTACACTTCAAACAATCCAAACATACAAACTATATGAGAATACCTTGATGACATTCAGGTAAATTGTACACTTCAAACAATCAAAACATACAAACTATATGAGAATACCTTGATGACATTCAGGTAAATTGTACACTTCAAACAATCAAAACATACAAACTATATGAGAATACCTTGATGACATTCAGGTAAATTGTACACTTCAAACAATCCAAACATACAAAGTATATGAGAATACCTTGATGACATTCAGGTAAATTGGACACTTCAAACAATCCAAACATACAAACTATATGAGAATACCTTGATGACATTCAGGTAAATTGTACACTTCAAACAATCCAAACATACAAAGTATATGAGAATACCTTGATGACATTCAGGTAAATTGTACACTTCAAACAATCCAAATATACAAAGTATATGAGAATACCTTGATGACATTCAGGTAAATTGTACACTTCAAACAATCCAAACATACAAAGTATATGAGAATACCTTGACGACATTCAGGTAAATTGTACACTTCAAACAATCCAAACATACAAAGTATATGAGAAAACCTTGATGACATTCAGGTAAATTGTACACTTCAAACAATCCAAACATACAAACTATATGAGAATACCTTGATGACATTCAGGTAAATTGTACACTTCAAACAATCCAAACATACAAAGTATATGAGAATACCTTGATGACATTCAGGTAAATTGTACACTTCAAACAATCCAAACATACAAAGTATATGAGAATACCTTGATGACATTCAGGTAAATTGTACACTTCAAACAATCCAAACATACAAACTATATGAGAATACCTTGATGACATTCATGTAAATTGTACACTTCAAACAATCCAAACATACAAAGTATATGAGAATACCTTGATGACATTCAGGTAAATTGTACACTTCAAACAATCCAAACATACAAACTATATGAGAATACCTTGATGACATTCAGGTAAATTGTACACTTCAAACAATCAAAATATACAAACTATATGAGAATACCTTGATGACATTCAGGTAAATTGTACACTTCAAACAATCCAAACATACAAACTATATGAGAATACCTTGATGACATTCATGTAAATTGTACACTTCAAACAATCCAAACATACAAAGTATATGAGAATGCCTTGATGACATTCAGGTAAATTGTACACTTCAAACAATCAAAACATACAAACTATATGAGAATACCTTGATGACATTCAGGTAAATTGTACACTTCAAACAATCAAAACATACAAACTATATGAGAATACCTTCATGACATTCAGCAAACAATCAAAACATACAAACTATATGAGAATACCTTGATGACATTCAGGTAAATTGTACACTTCAAACAATGAAAACATACAAACTATATGAGAATACCTTCATGACATTCAGGTAAATTGTACACTTCAAACAATCCAAACATACAAAGTATATGAGAATACCTTGACGACATTCAGGTAAATTGTACACTTCAAACAATCCAAACATACAAAGTATATGAGAAAACCTTGATGACATTCAGGTAAATTGTACACTTCAAACAATCCAAACATACAAACTATATGAGAATACCTTGATGACATTCAGGTAAATTGTACACTTCAAACAATCCAAACATACAAAGTATATGAGAATACCTTGATGACATTCAGGTAAATTGTACACTTCAAACAATCCAAACATACAAAGTATATGAGAATACCTTGATGACATTCAGGTAAATTGTACACTTCAAACAATCCAAACATACAAACTATATGAGAATACCTTGATGACATTCATGTAAATTGTACACTTCAAACAATCCAAACATACAAAGTATATGAGAATACCTTGATGACATTCAGGTAAATTGTACACTTCAAACAATCCAAACATACAAACTATATGAGAATACCTTGATGACATTCAGGTAAATTGTACACTTCAAACAATCAAAACATACAAACTATATGAGAATACCTTGATGACATTCAGGTAAATTGTACACTTCAAACAATCAAAACATACAAACTATATGAGAATACTTTGATGACATTCAGGTAAATTGTACACTTCAAACAATCAAAACATACAAACTATATGAGAATACCTTGATGACATTCAGGTAAATTGTACACTTCAAACAATCCAAACATACAAACTATATGAGAATACCTTGATGACATTCAGGTAAATTGTACACTTCAAACAATCCAAACATACAAAGTATATGAGAATACCTTGATGACATTCAGGTAAATTGTACACTTCAAACAATCCAAACATACAAACTATATGAGAATACCTTGATGACATTCAGGTAAATTGTACACTTCAAACAATCCAAACATACAAACTATATGAGAATACCTTGATGACATTCAGGTAAATTGTACACTTCAAACAATCCAAACATACAAAGTATATGAGAATACCTTGATGACATTCAGGTAAATTGTACACTTCAAACAATCCAAACATACAAACTATATGAGAATACCTTGATGACATTCAGGTAAATTGTACACTTCAAACAATCAAAACATACAAACTATATGAGAATACCTTGATGACATTCAGGTAAATTGTACACTTCAAACAATCAAAACATACAAACTATATGAGAATACCTTGATGACATTCAGGTAAATTGTACACTTCAAACAATCAAAACATACAAACTATATGAGAATACCTTGATGACATTCAGGTAAATTGTACACTTCAAACAATCCAAACATACAAACTATATGAGAATACCTTGATGACATTCAGGTAAATTGTACACTTCAAACAATCAAAACATACAAACTATATGAGAATACCTTGATGACATTCAGGTAAATTGTACACTTCAAACAATCAAAACATACAAACTATATGAGAATACCTTGATGACATTCAGGTAAATTGTACACTTCAAACAATCAAAACATACAAACTATATGAGAATACCTTGATGACATTCAGGTAAATTGTACACTGCAAACAATCAAAACATACAAACTATATGAGAATACCTTGATGACATTCAGGTAAATTGTACACTCCAAACAATCAAAACATACAAACTATATGAGAATACCTTGATGACATTCAGGTAAATTGTACACTTCAAACAATCCAAACATACAAACTATATGAGAATACCTTGATGACATTCAGGTAAATTGTACACTTCAAACAATCCAAACATACAAACTATATGAGAATACCTTGATGACATTCAGGTAAATTGTACACTTCAAACAATCAAAACATACAAACTACATGAGAATACCTTGATGACATTCAGGTAAATTGTACACTTCAAACAATCCAAACATACAAACTATATGAGAATACCTTGATGACATTCAGGTAAATTGTACACTTCAAACAATCAAAACATACAAACTATATGAGAATACCTTGATGACATTCAGGTAAATTGTACACTTCAAACAATCCAAACATACAAACTATATGAGAATACCTTGATGATATTCAGGTAAATTGTACACTTCAAACAATCAAAACATACAAAGTATATGAGAATACCTTGATGACATTCAGGTAAATTGTACACTTCAAACAATCCAAACATACAAACTATATGAGAATACCTTGATGACATTCAGGTAAATTGTACACTTCAAACAATCCAAACATACAAACTATATGAGAATACCTTGATGACATTCAGGTAAATTGTACACTTCAAACAATCAAAACATACAAACTATATGAGAATACCTTGATGACATTCAGGTAAATTGTACACTTCAAACAATCCAAACATACAAACTATATGAGAATACCTTGATGACATTCAGGTAAATTGTACACTTCAAACAATCCAAACATACAAACTATATGAGAATACCTTGATGACATTCAGGTAAATTGTACACTTCAAACAATCCAAACATACAAAGTATATGAGAATGCCTTGATGACATTCAGGTAAATTGTACACTTCAAACAATCAAAACATACAAACTATATGAGAATACCTTGATGACATTCAGGTAAATTGTACACTTCAAACAATCAAAACATACAAACTATATGAGAATACCTTGATGACATTCAGCAAACAATGAAAACATACAAACTATATGAGAATACCTTGATGACATTCAGGTAAATTGTACACTTCAAACAATCAAAACATATAAACTATATGAGAATACCTTGATGACATTCAGGTAAATTGTACACTTCAAACAATCAAAACATACAAACTATATGAGAATACCTTGATGACATTCAGGTAAATTGTACACTTCAAACAATCCAAACATACAAAGTATATGAGAATACCTTGATGACATTCAGGTAAATTGTACACTTCAAACAATCCAAACAGACAAACTATATGAGAATACCTTGATGACATTCAGGTAAATTGTACACTTCAAACAATCAAAACATACAAACTATATGAGAATACTTTGATGACATTCAGGTAAATTGTACACTTCAAACAATCAAAACATACAAACTATATGAGAATACCTTGATGACATTCAGGTAAATTGTACACTTCAAACAATCCAAACATACAAACTATATGAGAATACCTTGATGACATTCAGGTAAATTGTACACTTCAAACAATCCAAACATACAAAGTATATGAGAATACCTTGATGACATTCAGGTAAATTGTACACTTCAAACAATCCAAACATACAAAGTATATGAGAATACCTTGATGACATTCAGGTAAATTGTACACTTCAAACAATCCAAACATACAAACTATATGAGAATACCTTGATGACATTCAGGTAAATTGTACACTTCAAACAATCCAAACATACAAACTATATGAGAATACCTTGATGACATTCAGGTAAATTGTACACTTCAAACAATCAAAACATACAAACTATATGAGAATACCTTGATGACATTCAGGTAAATTGTACACTTCAAACAATCAAAACATACAAACTATATGAGAATACCTTGATGACATTCAGGTAAATTGTACACTTCAAACAATCCAAACATACAAAGTATATGAGAATACCTTGACGACATTCAGGTAAATTGTACACTTCAAACAATCCAAACATACAAAGTATATGAGAAAACCTTGATGACATTCAGGTAAATTGTACACTTCAAACAATCCAAACATACAAACTATATGAGAATACCTTGATGACATTCAGGTAAATTGTACACTTCAAACAATCCAAACATACAAAGTATATGAGAATACCTTGATGACATTCAGGTAAATTGTACACTTCAAACAATCCAAACATACAAAGTATATGAGAATACCTTGATGACATTCAAGTAAATTGTACACTTCAAACAATCCAAACATACAAACTATATGAGAATACCTTGATGACATTCATGTAAATTGTACACTTCAAACAATCCAAACATACAAAGTATATGAGAATACCTCGATGACATTCAGGTAAATTGTACACTTCAAACAATCCAAACATACAAAGTATATGAGAATACCTTGATGACATTCAGGTAAATTGTACACTTCAAACAATCCAAACATACAAACTATATGAGAATACCTTGATGACATTCATGTAAATTGTACACTTCAAACAATCCAAACATACAAAGTATATGAGAATACCTTGATGACATTCAGGTAAATTGTACACTTCAAACAATCCAAACATACAAACTATATGAGAATACCTTGATGACATTCAGGTAAATTGTACACTTCAAACAATCAAAACATACAAACTATATGAGAATACCTTGATGACATTCAGGTAAATTGTACACTTCAAACAATCAAAACATACAAACTATATGAGAATACTTTGATGACATTCAGGTAAATTGTACACTTCAAACAATCAAAACATACAAACTATATGAGAATACCTTGATGACATTCAGGTAAATTGTACACTTCAAACAATCCAAACATACAAACTATATGAGAATACCTTGATGACATTCAGGTAAATTGTACACTTCAAACAATCCAAACATACAAAGTATATGAGAATACCTTGATGACATTCAGGTAAATTGTACACTTCAAACAATCCAAACATACAAACTATATGAGAATACCTTGATGACATTCAGGTAAATTGTACACTTCAAACAATCCAAACATACAAACTATATGAGAATACCTTGATGACATTCAGGTAAATTGTACACTTCAAACAATCCAAACATACAAAGTATATGAGAATACCTTGATGACATTCAGGTAAATTGTACACTTCAAACAATCCAAACATACAAACTATATGAGAATACCTTGATGACATTCAGGTAAATTGTACACTTCAAACAATCAAAACATACAAACTATATGAGAATACCTTGATGACATTCAGGTAATTTGTACACTTCAAACAATCAAAACATACAAACTATATGAGAATACCTTGATGACATTCAGGTAAATTGTACACTTCAAACAATCAAAACATACAAACTATATGAGAATACCTTGATGACATTCAGGTAAATTGTACACTTCAAACAATCCAAACATACAAACTATATGAGAATACCTTGATGACATTCAGGTAAATTGTACACTTCAAACAATCAAAACATACAAACTATATGAGAATACCTTGATGACATTCAGGTAAATTGTACACTTCAAACAATCAAAACATACAAACTATATGAGAATACCTTGATGACATTCAGGTAAATTGTACACTTCAAACAATCAAAACATACAAACTATATGAGAATACCTTGATGACATTCAGGTAAATTGTACACTGCAAACAATCAAAACATACAAACTATATGAGAATACCTTGATGACATTCAGGTAAATTGTACACTCCAAACAATCAAAACATACAAACTATATGAGAATACCTTGATGACATTCAGGTAAATTGTACACTTCAAACAATCCAAACATACAAACTATATGAGAATACCTTGATGACATTCAGGTAAATTGTACACTTCAAACAATCCAAACATACAAACTATATGAGAATACCTTGATGACATTCAGGTAAATTGTACACTTCAAACAATCAAAACATACAAACTACATGAGAATACCTTGATGACATTCAGGTAAATTGTACACTTCAAACAATCCAAACATACAAACTATATGAGAATACCTTGATGACATTCAGGTAAATTGTACACTTCAAACAATCAAAACATACAAACTATATGAGAATACCTTGATGACATTCAGGTAAATTGTACACTTCAAACAATCAAAACATACAAACTATATGAGAATACCTTGATGACATTCAGGTAAATTGTACACTTCAAACAATCAAAACATGCAAAGTATATGAGAATACCTTGATGACATTCAGGTAAATTGTACACTTCAAACAATCCAAACATACAAACTATATGAGAATACCTTGATGACATTCAGGTAAATTGTACACTTCAAACAATCAAAACATACAAACTATATGAGAATACCTTGATGACATTCAGGTAAATTGTACACTTCAAACAATCAAAACATACAAACTATATGAGAATACCTTGATGACATTCAGGTAAATTGTACACTTCAAACAATCCAAACATACAAACTATATGAGAATACCTTGATGACATTCAGGTAAATTGTACACTTCAAACAATCCAAACATACAAACTATATGAGAATACCTTGATGACATTCAGGTAAATTGTACACTTCAAACAATCCAAACATACAAAGTATATGAGAATGCCTTGATGACATTCAGGTAAATTGTACACTTCAAACAATCAAAACATACAAACTATATGAGAATACCTTGATGACATTCAGGTAAATTGTACACTTCAAACAATCAAAACATACAAACTATATGAGAATACCTTGATGACATTCAGCAAACAATGAAAACATACAAACTATATGAGAATACCTTGATGACATTCAGGTAAATTGTACACTTCAAACAATCAAAACATACAAACTATATGAGAATACCTTGATGACATTCAGGTAAATTGTACACTTCAAACAATCAAAACATACAAACTATATGAGAATACCTTGATGACATTCAGGTAAATTGTACACTTCAAACAATCCAAACATACAAAGTATATGAGAATACCTTGATGACATTCAGGTAAATTGTACACTTCAAACAATCCAAACAGACAAACTATATGAGAATACCTTGATGACATTCAGGTAAATTGTACACTTCAAACAATCAAAACATACAAACTATATGAGAATACTTTGATGACATTCAGGTAAATTGTACACTTCAAACAATCAAAACATACAAACTATATGAGAATACCTTGATGACATTCAGGTAAATTGTACACTTCAAACAATCCAAACATACAAACTATATGAGAATACCTTGATGACATTCAGGTAAATAGTACACTTCAAACAATCCAAACATACAAAGTATATGAGAATACCTTGATGACATTCAGGTAAATTGTACACTTCAAACAATCCAAACATACAAAGTATATGAGAATACCTTGATGACATTCAGGTAAATTGTACACTTCAAACAATCCAAACATACAAAGTATATGAGAATACCTTGATGACATTCAGGTAAATTGTACACTTCAAACAATCCAAACATACAAACTATATGAGAATACCTTGATGACATTCAGGTAAATTGTACACTTCAAACAATCCAAACATACAAACTATATGAGAATACCTTGATGACATTCAGGTAAATTGTACACTTCAAACAATCAAAACATACAAACTATATGAGAATACCTTGATGACATTCAGGTAAATTGTACACTTCAAACAATCCAAACATACAAAGTATATGAGAATACCTTGACGACATTCAGGTAAATTGTACACTTCAAACAATCCAAACATACAAAGTATATGAGAAAACCTTGATGACATTCAGGTAAATTGTACACTTCAAACAATCCAAACATACAAACTATATGAGAATACCTTGATGACATTCAGGTAAATTGTACACTTCAAACAATCCAAACATACAAAGTATATGAGAATACCTTGATGACATTCAGGTAAATTGTACACTTCAAACAATCCAAACATACAAAGTATATGAGAATACCTTGATGACATTCAAGTAAATTGTACACTTCAAACAATCCAAACATACAAACTATATGAGAATACCTTGATGACATTCATGTAAATTGTACACTTCAAACAATCCAAACATACAAAGTATATGAGAATACCTCGATGACATTCAGGTAAATTGTACACTTCAAACAATCCAAACATACAAACTATATGAGAATACCTTGATGACATTCAGGTAAATTGTACACTTCAAACAATCAAAACATACAAACTATATGAGAATACCTTGATGACATTCAGGTAAATTGTACACTTCAAACAATCCAAACATACAAACTATATGAGAATACCTTGATGACATTCATGTAAATTGTACACTTCAAACAATCCAAACATACAAAGTATATGAGAATGCCTTGATGACATTCAGGTAAATTGTACACTTCAAACAATCAAAACATACAAACTATATGAGAATACCTTGATGACATTCAGGTAAATTGTACACTTCAAACAATCAAAACATACAAACTATATGAGAATACCTTGATGACATTCAGCAAACAATGAAAACATACAAACTATATGAGAATACCTTGATGACATTCAGGTAAATTGTACACTTCAAACAATCACAACATACAAACTATATGAGAATACCTTGATGACATTCAGGTAAATTGTACACTTCAAACAATCCAAACATACAAAGTATATGAGAATACCTTGACGACATTCAGGTAAATTGTACACTTCAAACAATCCAAACATACAAAGTATATGAGAAAACCTTGATGACATTCAGGTAAATTGTACACTTCAAACAATCCAAACATACAAACTATATGAGAATACCTTGATGACATTCAGGTAAATTGTACACTTCAAACAATCCAAACATACAAAGTATATGAGAATACCTTGATGACATTCAGGTAAATTGTACACTTCAAACAATCCAAACATACAAAGTATATGAGAATGCCTTGATGACATTCAGGTAAATTGTACACTTCAAACAATCAAAACATACAAACTATATGAGAATACCTTGATGACATTCAGGTAAATTGTACACTTCAAACAATCAAAACATACAAACTATATGAGAATACCTTGATGACATTCAGCAAACAATGAAAACATACAAACTATATGAGAATACCTTGATGACATTCAGGTAAATTGTACACTTCAAACAATGAAAACATACAAACTATATGAGAATACCTTGATGACATTCAGGTAAATTGTACACTTCAAACAATCAAAACATACAAACTATATGAGAATACCTTGATGACATTCAGGTAAATTGTACACTTCAAACAATCCAAACATACAAAGTATATGAGAATACCTTGATGACATTCAGGTAAATTGTACACTTCAAACAATCAAAACATACAAACTATATGAGAATACCTTGATGACATTCAGGTAAATTGTACACTTCAAACAATCCAAACATACAAACTATATGGGAATACCTTGATGACATTCAGCAAACAATGAAAACATACAAACTTAATGAGAATACCTTGATGACATTCAGGTAAATTGTACACTTCAAACAATCCAAACATACAAACTATATGAGAATACCTTGATGACATTCAGGTAAATTGTACACTTCAAACAATCCAAACATACAAACTATATGAGAATACCTTGATGACATTCAGGTAAATTGTACACTTCAAACAATCCAAACATACAAAGTATATGAGAATGCCTTGATGACATTCAGGTAAATTGTACACTTCAAACAATCAAAACATACAAACTATATGAGAATACCTTGATGACATTCAGGTAAATTGTACACTTCAAACAATCCAAACATACAAACTATATGAGAATACCTTGATGACATTCAGCAAACAATGAAAACATACAAACTATATGAGAATACCTTGATGACATTCAGGTAAATTGTACACTTCAAACAATCAAAACATACAAACTATATGAGAATACCTTGATGACATTCAGGTAAATTGTACACTTCAAACAATCCAAACATACAAAGTATATGAGAATACCTTGATGACATTCAGGTAAATTGTACACTTCAAACAATCCAAACATACAAACTATATGAGAATACCTTGATGACATTCAGCAAACAATGAAAACATACAAACTTAATGAGAATACCTTGATGACATTCAGGTAAATTGTACACTTCAAACAATCCAAACATACAAACTATATGAGAATACCTTGATGACATTCAGGTAAATTGTACACTTCAAACAATCCAAACATACAAACTATATGAGAATACCTTGATGACATTCAGGTAAATTGTACACTTCAAACAATCCAAACATACAAAGTATATGAGAATACCTTGATGACATTCAGGTAAATTGTACACTTCAAACAATCCAAACATACAAACTATATGAGAATACCTTGATGACATTCAGGTAAATTGTACACTTCAAACAATCCAAACATACAAAGTATATGAGAATACCTTGATGACATTCAGGTAAATTGTACACTTCAAACAATCCAAACATACAAACTATATGAGAATACCTTGATGACATTCAGGTAAATTGTACACTTCAAACAATCCAAACATACAAACTATATGAGAATACCTTGATGACATTCAGGTAAATTGTACACTTCAAACAATCCAAACATACAAAGTATATGAGAATACCTTGATGACATTCAGGTAAATTGTACACTTCAAACAATCAAAACATACAAACTATATGAGAATACCTTGATGACATTCAGGTAAATTGTACACTTCAAACAATCCAAACATACAAACTATATGAGAATACCTTGATGACATTCAGCAAACAATGAAAACATACAAACTATATGAGAATACCTTGATGACATTCAGGTAAATTGTACACTTCAAACAATCCAAACATACAAACTATATGAGAATACCTTGATGACATTCAGGTAAATTGTACACTTCAAACAATCCAAACATACAAACTATATGAGAATACCTTGATGACATTCAGGTAAATTGTACACTTCAAACAATCAAAACATACAAACTATATGAGAATACCTTGATGACATTCAGGTAAATTGTACACTTCAAACAATCAAAGCATACAAACTATATGAGAATACCTTGATGACATTCAGGTAAATTGTACACTTCAAACAATCCAAACATACAAATTATATGAGAATACCTTGATGACATTCAGGTAAATTGTACACTTCAAACAATCCAAACATACAAACTATATGAGAATACCTTGATGACATTCAGGTAAATTGTACACTTCAAACAATCCAAACATACAAACTATATGAGAATACCTTGATGACATTCAGGTAAATTGTACACTTCAAACAATCCAAACATACAAACTATATGAGAATACCTTGATGACATTCAGGTAAATTGTACACTTCAAACAATCCAAACATACAAACTATATGAGAATACCTTGATGACATTCAGGTAAATTGTACACTTCAAACAATCCAAACATACAAACTATATGAGAATACCTTGATGACATTCAGGTAAATTGTACACTTCAAACAATCAAAACATACAAAGTATATGAGAATACCTTGATGACATTCAGGTAAATAGCAGTTTATTAGACGAGGAAGAAGCTTAACTTGATTTACCAATTTCGTTAGACGAGTGTAAACAGGATATTTTTAAAATGAAGAAAAGACAAATCGCCTGGCTTGGACGGGCTCCCAGTTGAGTTTTATCAAACCTTTTGGGAATCTATTGGTGCATGGTTCAATTAAGAATGGCTTTCAAAACGGGGAACTGGCACAGTCTCAGCGTATAGCAGTAAAAATGTATCCATAATATTATTAATCCGGACCAAAGTGCATATATTCCCATTGTGGCAAGTCAAATTAAAACAAGTCATTGTCAATGACACGTCCCCGTTCCGTTCATATTTGAGTGACATATACATTCAAAGCAGATCATGACCGAAATCTCAGACCACTTTCAGTGGTCTGATCCGAATGTATGATGTGTGTGAAGTGTGGTCTTGATCTGTCCAGGCATGTCCGAGATATGGATGCTGAACTGTATTCAGTTAAAACCCGATTTGGAAAACAAAACAACGTGATTCAAGGTACTATAATATACAATGTATGCATGAAGTGTGAACTAAATTCACCCATGGTGAATATGTGCAATTTTGACCTTAAAAGGACTGGCCCAAATGCACAGGCATATGTATGATATAATGTATGATGTGTATGTGAGGTTTGAACTTGATCTGTCCAGGCATGTCCGAGATATGGATCGAAAACTAAATTCTTTAAAACAAAATGGCCGCCAGTTGGCCATTTTGAACTTGATCCGAAGAAAAATTGGTGTGCATCAAGCTTATATTATGTTTAATATATGCACTAAATGTGAACAAAATCCATCCATGCATGACTGAGATTCAGTTCCGGAATTGTGAAAATACGTGATTTTGATGCATTTTCGGCCTTAAAATGGCCATCATTCAGCTATTGTTAAGCGGATCATGAAACAAATGCACATATCTATTTGTGACATGATGTACCATGTGTGTGTGAAGTTTGAACTTGATCAATCCAGACATGTCTCGGATACGGATCCAGAACTGAATTCTTCAAAACAAAATGGCCGACAGTCGACCATTTCGAACTTGATCCGAAGAAAAAATGACGTGCATCAAGGTCCTATTATGTTTAATATATGTACCAAATTTGAACAAAATCCGTCCATACATAACTGAGATCCGGGTCCGGAATAGTGAAAATGTGCGATTTCAATGCATTTTCGGCCTTATACGGCCGCCATTTGGCTATCGTTAATGAGATCATGAAACAAATGCACATACATATTTGTGACATGATGTACCTTGTGTGTGTGAAGTTTGAACTCGATCAATCCAGACATGTCTCGGATACGGATCCAGAACTGAATTCTTTAAAACAAAATGGCCGCAAGTCGGTCATTTCAAACCCGATCCAAAAAAAAAATGACGTGGATCAAGGTCATATTATTTTTAATGTATGTACAAAATTTGACCAAAATCCGTCCATGCATAACTGAGATCCGGGTCCGGAATGGTGAAAATGTGCGATTTTGATGCATTTTCGGCCTTAAAATGGCCGCTATTCGACTATCGTTAATCGGATCATGAAAAAAATGCATGTGCATATGTCCCATATAATGTGTGATGTGTGAATGAAGTTTGAACTTAATCGGTCCATGCATGTTCGAGATACAGGTGATCACGGACGCACGGACACACGGACGCACGGCTCACACAAGGCAAACCATAAGTTCCCGTTTTCGGACTACGTCTGAACGGGGACTAATTAGCCAAGCAGCTGATGACACCACCCTATTTTTAGCAAATGATAATAGTTTTTATGAAGCCATTGAAACAGTAAAACGATTTAGCAATGTGGTTGGGACACGTTTAAATAACATTAAAACAGATGGGACGTGGATCGGGAAATGGAAAAACAGGAAAACGTGTCTAGGAAATATTAACTGGCCTAACAAGCCGATTAAATCTTTGGGGTGTACTTCCATACAGACTTAACACTTTGCAAAAATAGAATTCGGGAAGTTAAATAGAAAAGAATCTTACGCCATGGAGAAAACGAAATATTACCCTGTATGTTAAAATGACAATTCTGAAGACTTTCGCTCTGTCACAATTAACATATATTTTATCCATTCTGGATTATAGCTATAATTCCCTGAAAGAGATTGATGTTATGTTTTTCAAATTTTTATGGGGGAGTAAAAAACATAACATATCAAGAAAGGCTGTGATAACAGATTATGATCAAGAGGTTATCAAAATGATAGATATTTTATTTTTGCTCATAACAAAGCGTTAAAGGCAGCGTGGGTAAAAAGACTGCTGACAAAAAATCCAGATAAAGAAACGGAATTCAGTTAGAAGTTAATACATCTTTTCTATCTCAGGAAAAATAACATGCACAAAATAATTTTCCATTGTAATTTTTCAAATTCCCAACACTGTTCTGATCTTGGATCTCTGCCAGCATTTTATAAAGAAATGATTCATTACACCAATCAAATATTATACCTTCTAAACAAATTTGTACCAAATCTACATTAAAACAAATTATTTGGGGTAATAGATTTATTGTTTACCAAGGAAAACCCACAATCTTTTCTAACTGGATTAAGTCTAATATTATCTATATCCAAGACATAGTAACTGCTAACAAAATAGACCTGGACAAGATTCTACGTCATTTATGTAACAAGACTAACTGGGTAAATGAATAAAACATGCTTTTGAATATAACTTCAAAGTTGGTGTAAACAACAAATTGAAAAGTCTTATGTTGAATATATGTGGTTTAACAAGTATGACATACCAGCTGAATATTGGAAACATATTTGGGGGAAAAGATGTATGTACACTACTTATGACAGAAAACTTGCCAAATGGATATAACCTGTATAAATGGAAAATACGAAACACACCATTCAGTGATAAGTGTTTTGTCGTTGAAGACAGTCTCCATATATTCTATAATTGTATTAATGTACGGAATTTTTTGGCACTGACGTAATGTTAAACATAAGAACACTCATTACCGGAACAAACATATTAATTATCGACCAAATTCTATGCACTCTCTCTTTAAGAGATGGTGCCAAAATAAATGCCAATGTCATCACCTGAAGACCTATTATAAAATTAAAATAGGGTCGGTACTTCACCAAAAGGGGTACTGGCAGATGCCCATTAGTGAGATGGTTAAAGAAAAGCCTGTCTCACACCTGATGGTTTATTTCATTTTTGGCGAATGCCTTTTGGGCTTGTAAATGCACCACCCTCTTTTTCCCGTATGATGCGTATACATTTTAATTTATTCAACAACTTGGGAGGAGCATGTACAGATTTTACAGGACGTTTTGGCTCATTTAAGAAAGGCAGGATTAGCCACAATACTTTCAAATTGTTTCTTTGATTTTTCTAATTTAGAATTTATTGGTCACCAGGTAGGTGACGGTATTGCCAGACATAATATAAGCTATACAGCATGCATTTTTAGGCATGGCTAGATACTATCGCAAATTTGTACAACATTTTGCTACAATTGTAGCTCCTCTCAGTGTTTTGACCAGAAAAGGTCAGCCTAAAAAGGTAGTCTGGGGAGATTCCTAAGAACGTGTCTTGAAGGTTGTATTGGGTAGGCAACCAATTTTAAGGTTGCCTAATTTTACTGAGAGTTTTGTTTTGAAATGCGATGCATCATAATTTGGGCTTCGTGCAGTCATATTGCAACAATACAAGTTATGTGGGTATCCCTCGCAATAGCAGTAAGCGGCCCTCATACTTTTGTTTTGTTGATATTGGCCTTGCAGATGCCTAAAACAGAATTGGACAGATTCATAGATCATTGCTGTTCAAATAAAAACTGAGTGACATAATAATGATGACATTTTCGTTTATTCAGAAATTGAGAAAGATGCAAGCATTGTTGCGGGCTAGTGAAATGTGGTCACTATTAGGAGGAAATATGCAAAGCAGCTGGGTGTAATGCATAGTAAACAAATCTGGGGATTTATGACTGAGAATTACGGAGTTAAAGGTGGATAATCAGTGAGTCTCAGTAAACCTAGAAGGACCAAAAATTCATGAAAAAGAAATGGTTCTTCTGATCAGGATATCATTTTATCATGGGTGAAGATGCCAGTTTTTGAGCATGGAAGTTGAGAGGCTGGCACAGTCAGATACACAACTAAAAGCTCATATAGTAGGCTGTGAAGAAAGCCTTAAATAGTAAGACCAGTGAAATGCTATTGTGCACTGGAGATCAGAGAATGGAAAAAAAATATTGAAAAACTCTAATTGGTGGTTCTACTAAAATGTCATAATAAGAACTTTAAAAACCATTTTTAGTCCCCGTTCGGACGTAGTCCGAAAACGGGGACTTATGTTTTGCCCTGTGTGCGTCCGTGCGTGCGTCCGTGCGTACGTGATCACCTGTATCTCGAACATGCATGGACCGATTAAGTTCAAACTTCACTCATACATCACACATTATATGGGACATATGCACATGCATTTTCTTCATGATCCAATTAACGATAGCCGAATAGCGGCCATTTTAAGGCCGAAAATGCATCAAAATCACCCATTTTCACCATTCCGGACCCGGATCTCAGTTATGCATGGACGGATGTCGTTCAGATTTGGTACATACATTAAACATAATAGGACCTTGATGCACGTCATTTTTTTTTTGGATCGGGTTTGAAATGGCCGACTGGCGGCCATTTTCTTTTAAAGAATTCAGTTCTGGATCCGTATCTGAGACATGCTTGGATTTATCGAGTTCAAACTTCACACACACAAGGTACATCATGTCACAAATATGTATGTGCATTTGTTTCATGATCTCATTAACGATAGCCAAATGGCGGCCGCTTTAAGGCCGAAAATGCATTGAAATCGCACATTTTCACCATTCCGGACCCGGATCTCAGTTATGCATGGACGGATTTCAGTTAAATTTGGTACATACATTAAACATAATAGGACCTTGATGCACGTTATTTTTTTTCGGATCAAGTTCGAAATGGCCGACTGGCGGCCATTTTGTTTTAAAGAATTCAGTTCTGGATCTGTATCTGAGACATGTCTGGTTTAATCAAGTTCAAACTTCACTCATACATGTCACATTATATGGGACATATGCACATGCATTTTTTTCATGATCCGATTAACGATAGCCGAATAGCGGCCATTTTAAGGCCGAAAATGCATCAAAATCACACATTTTCACCATTCCGGACCCGGATCTCAGTTATGCATGGACGGATTTCGTTCAAATTTGGTACATACATTAAACATAATAGGACCTTGATGCACGTTATTTTTTTTCGGATCAAGTTCGAAATGGCCGACTGGCGGCCATTTTGTTTTAATAAATTCAGTTCTGGATCCGTATCCAAGACATGTCTGGATTGATCAAGTTCGAACTTCACACACACATGGTACATCATGTCACAAATAGATATGTGCATTTGTTTCATGATCCGCTTAACAATAGCTGAATGATGGCCATTTTAAGGCCGAAAATGCAGCAAAATCACGTATTTTCACAATTCCGGAATCTGATCTCAGTCATGCATGGATGGATTTTGTTCAGATTTAGAACAATGTGTTGTACATATGCAGGTGCATTTCGGTCATGATCTGCTTTGAATGTATATGTCACTCAAATATGAACGGAACGGGGACGTGTCATTGACAATGACTTGTTAAATCTGGGCATTTCAAATGGTGAGTTGATGGAAGCAGCCAAGCAGTGGAATATATTGTAAGTAATATAAAAATTCAAAAACGTGAGGAGACTTGCAACCAAAGGAGATAATCCTGCATGTCCATGCAAGGATAATACCCCAGTACAAGCTAATGAGCAATTGGTATTAGGTGCAGTAAGTATGTGAACAAACATGAAACAGGAACTGAGTGGTATGTAAAGATAGGTACATGGTTTAAATAGTAAGTAAGAAAGTCTGGCGGTGATCGCACAGTGCCACCCTTTGAGACCAAACCACAATACTTAATATGCATTAAGTGTGAATCATGCACTTATATGTCACATAATTGCCCGAAACAACAACAGGAAAAAGCTAGAATTATACCAGGAGAAAATCCATATAACAACAAAGCGAAATCAGTGAAATATTTGCTTAATGGACCATCTATGCCACTGTCAATGGGATCAGGGGTTTAGCAGGCTATGAAGATATTGAATGTGTTTATATCAAACATCTTTCACATGTACCCTTTCCTTAGATTCCTTATTGGAGGTGAAATTTAATACATTTGTCAAGATACTAGTAACAATAATGTCATACCTACAATTGATAGTTGAGTTTTACTGTCATGCCTGTGTTGACGGGTAATTTAAATCGAATTGAAGATTACATGTCACGCTTACCATACTTTTATTTTTATTGGGGTCCTCAATGATGATTATATAAGATCACTTATAATTTGTCATATATTATAAGAGACCAATCATGTTTATTAGTGATCTAACTCTTTTGCACCTACAATTGTACTTGTCTTTTCTGATTGGACAAATGTTTAATCTGAACTATAAATATACAATACTCACAGACGTAGCACACACAACCTGATGATATCATGTAGATATTGAAATGACCATCACTATAAATAAACAATACTCACAGACGTAGCATACACAACCTGATGATATCAAGTAGATATTGAAATGACCATCGCTATAAATAAACAATACTCACAGACGTAGCACACACAACCTGATGATATCATGTAGATATTGAAATGACCATCACTATAAATATACAATACTCACAGACATAACATACACAACCTGATGATATCAAGTAGATATTGAAATGACCATCACTATAAATAAACAATACTCACAGACAAAGCATACACAACCTGATGATATCATGTAGATATTGAAATGACCATCACTATAAATAAACAATACTCACAGACATAGCATACACAACCTGATGATATCAAGTAGATATTGAAATGACCATCACTATAAATATACAATACTCACAGACATAGCACACACAACCTGATGATATCAAGTAGATATTGAAATGACCATCGCTATAAACAATACTCACAGACATAGCACACACAACCTGATGATATCATGTAGATATTGAAATGACCATCACTATAAATATACAATACTCACAGACGTAGCACACACAACCTGATGATATCAAGTAGATATTGAAATGACCATCGCTATAAATATACAATACTCACAGACGTAGCATACACAACCTGATGATATCAAGTAGATATTGAAATGACCATCGCTATAAATATACAATACTCACAGACGTAGCATACACAACCTGATGATATCAAGTAGATATTGAAATGACCATCGCTATAAATATACAATACTCACAGACATAGCATACACAACCTGATGATATCAAGTAGATATTGAAATGACCATCGCTATAAATATACAATACTCACAGACATAGCATACACAACCTGATGATATCAAGTAGATATTGAAATGACCATCGCTATAAATATACAATACTCACAGACAAAGCACACACAACCTGATGATATCATGTAGATATTGAAATGACCATCGCTATAAATATACAATACTCACAGACATAGCACACACAACCTGATGATATCAAGTAGATATTGAAATGACCATCGCTATAAATATACAATACTCACAGACAAAGCACACACAACCTGATGATATCATGTAGATATTGAAATGACCATCGCTATAAATATACAATACTCACAGACGTAGCACACACAACCTGATGATATCATGTAAATATTGAAATGACCATCACTATAAATAAACAATACTCACAGACATAGCATACACAACCTGATGATATCAAGTAGATATTGAAATGACCATCGCTATAAATATACAATACTCACAGACATAGCATACACAACCTGATGATATCAAGTAGATATTGAAATGACCATCGCTATAAATATACAATACTCACAAAGCACACACAACCTGATGATATCATGTAGATATTGAAATGACCATCGCTATAAATATACAATACTCACAGACATAGCACACACAACCTGATGATATCAAGTAGATATTGAAATGACCATCGCTATAAATATACAATACTCACAGACAAAGCACACACAACCTGATGATATCATGTAGATATTGAAATGACCATCGCTATAAATATACAATACTCACAGACGTAGCACACACAACCTGATGATATCATGTAAATATTGAAATGACCATCACTATAAATAAACAATACTCACAGACATAGCATACACAACCTGATGATATCAAGTAGATATTGAAATGACCATCACTATAAATATACAATACTCACAGACGTAGCATACACAACCATGAGATAACATGTAGATATTGAAATGACCATCACTATAAATATACAAATGACCCTCTCTATAAATAAGGCCAAAATATTGGATATGTTTCTTGTCAGTGTGCACATCCGGACTCAGAATTTTTTTTATTTGATTTGGAAAATCAAAGAACACTTAGAAAGAACTCCTGTGTGCTGAGAGTATTGAAAATTCAAAATTGCTTGTACCTGAGATATTGATGGAAAAGCTGAAAACTAATTATGTAAATCAGGTAACTAATATCAATAGAATTGTGCATATTAATTACCTTATTAGCATAATTAGTTAATTTTCAGCTTTTTGCCTGATATCTCAAGTACTAATCATCATATTTCAATGATCTTCTAGGACTATGCAGAGACCTGATTAGTTTTAGGGTAAATAATTGTGGATATTAATTACCTAATTTGCATAATCAGTTAATATTTTCCATGAATGTTCCACTGATATATAAAGAACCTCGAATTGGATTTTAATGAAACTTTTAAAGAGTACTCATCATCACATTTTAATGAATCTAGAACTATTCAGTGACACAATTAGTTTTTGGTAAATATTTATGCATATTACTCATCTAATTAACATAATTAATTAACACTGATATCTCAATTACTGATCATCACATTTAAATAAAATTTGGTACATAAATGCTCTAGGACAATAGATTTAATTTTAATTTTGGGTTACAATTTGTTCATATTAATTCTCTAATTAGCATAATAAACAAAAATACGGTCCGTTTGAGTTATATTAAGCCAACCGATAACATAATTCGGCCTAATTCGTCATTTTTGTGTGGAAAAATCCCTTGCATACGAACACCTAATTACGCCAAGAACATAGAACACTAAGCCGGGGTATTTGAAACTAAAAATTGGCATTCCAGCTCAGCAGCCAATCAGCGACGGCCTAACGCTTAGATGACAATTTCGGTTTCAAATACCCCGGCTTAGTGTTCTAGGTTCTTGGCGTAATTAGGTGTTCGTATGCAAGGGATTTTTCCACACAAAAACGACGAATTCGACCAAATTTTGTTATCGGTTGGCTTAATATAACTCAAACGGACCGTATTTTTGTGAAAGATTGGTATTTTTGTCTTGATTTGTAGGAATCTGAAAAACGCGTTTCACAACTTGTCTCTTATTTAGTTTTATGCGTCATTCAAGATGGCGGCCCCCATTTAGTAAATATCGTATTTATTTTATTATCACGTGTGCGCCAGCTGACTGTGCAAGAATCATATTTGGATTAAATCTCACATGTGATTTGTCAGCTGCCAATCGAGTGAGATCTTTCACCCCAGAAGAAACAAGAACCATGATTGGCTTACATCTCGCATGTGATTTGTTAGCTGCCAATCAGGAGAGATCTTTTAAATAAAAACTGACATGCAATGTAAATGAAAACAATTTATTCGTTGTTGAATGTTGGGTTTATTTTTTATTATTATTTAATAGCAAAATTAATATAAAATCCATCTATATTATGTTTATAATGAAAATTACTTCTAACACAGTTTACTGAATCCCATCAAGACTGCCCTCGTTTCTAAGTAACAAGGCTAAACATGCAGTCATAATTACAAAACATTAAAACAAATTTACATTCCTGAAATTAATTTATAAATTAGACAAGCTAGAAGTTACATAATTTACAAACAAAAACAATGTTTATTATACACACAAAAAAATTAATAATGCACAACCAGAAAAGATAAATAGGCATTGGTGTAGAGTTCAGGGGTGAGTGATATTTTTGTCACAGGGCAGCCACTAGTTTTAGGTTTTAGGGAAGGATAAGGATAGGTTATATCTGTCGAGAATTTTGGTTTTTGCATGGTTTGGGGTTTGAAAAATGGTTGAAACAATTATTTACCAGTGTAATATTTAAAATATAACATAACTCGACACCTACATCTGCACCAATGTAGATAAAACAAAAATGTGTCGTCAAACTTTTTTTTCAGTACTCAAGTATACACATATTTTGAATATTACACCGTCCATATTGTATAGTCAATGTTTCTCATACTTTGTCCCTTTGTACCCATAGGGATCACAAGATAACATGTATCACGCACTGTGAAATGATACTATCACCATGAACTGTGAAATCCTTGCTTCCTGTACTGGTCTCACTCCAAACTAAGGGATAGGAAGGCAGTGCACAGTAACATTATTTATGTTACTGAATTATTACTGGCTCAGTGCCTGAGTTTGCACACTGACAGACAGCAACTACTTTACATGAAAAGCGTCAAAAGAATCATGGACGTTATGTTTGTACATACAATATTGTATACGTATACGTAGTTGTAGAGCAAATATGTCAAAAAAATTATATATATACATTTTTAGTTGTAAGAAAAGCAACCAATCATGGCTTGGCCCCTAACGCTCAATAAAACGATGGAATGACTTGTGATATTATAGTACATAATTTAAAGAGAGCAGAATGTATCATTTTACAGAATAGGAGTTGAGTATAAAAAGAATTGTGACACCAACTTTTAAATGATATAAAACTATCAGACATTTTGGTGATAATATTTTGTAAAAATGTACAATAATTCTATCTATAAAAACATTCACCCCTAAAACATTACTTTGGCATTATGACTCATCTAAATCTATGGGGAGTCAATGGATTTATGGAGAACATAAACACCACAAAGAAGTAATTTTTTTCAAAAAATTCCAAATATAGAAGAAAATACAAATTTATTTTTTTGTACAGAGAAGTTTTTTATAAAACTGTACAATTTATTTTCATTATTGTCAATATGTACAATCACACCCTGTTATTATTACCACAAATTCTTTATAAAATTTGTAATTTTAATTATTTTACAAAATCAATTCATTCACAGTTAATAATATAAAGAATATTACACCAATATATCAGTTAATATATTTAGTAAAAATTTGGCATTTTTCATCAAAGACAGATTTCTTTGTGTTGGGTTATCATAATAAAAATAAAGTATGCACACATTTTCCACATTACAAATGTATTTGGCATTAAAATAAGCATATAGTGAAGCCATTTTGAATGAGGAATTAAGGGTCACTTCAAAAGTTCAAATATTTATTGCCATGGCAACACCATGGCATCACCATGGCATCACTATTGTCTTGTATCTGTCTGTCTTAATGACTCCAGACCATGATGACCTTTCTAAAACTGACGAACACTCCCTTGTTTGGTCGACACCGGAAGAATCTTTGCTCATTGAACACACCATCATGTTTACCGTCTAAAAATGGGAAAAATAAGAGACAAGCAATTAAAATGGATATTTTTTATATTTTTATGGGTTTTATATCATAAGACAACACAATATGGTCGGCAGACAATGTTTTGAGAAAAAGAACTGTTTGTCATGGAAAATGATAAAATTGTTATTTCATTTTTGATTTGGTTTTTATGGTGACATCATTTTATAATACAAATGTTGCTAAGTGATTTGGTTTTTATGGTGACATCATTTTATAATACAAATGTTGCTAAGTGATTTGGTTTTTATGGTGACATCATTTTATAATACAAATGTTGCTAAGTGATTTGGTTTTTATGGTGACATCATTTTATAATACAAATGTTGCTAAGTGATTTGGTTTTTATGGTGACATCATTTTATAATACAAATGTTGCTAAGTGAAAAGAGTTGAAAAACACATATGATATCAATGAATCCTAATATTGTTAAAGAAATTCATTAATAATAATTAATTTCATTAGGTTTTAGTGATATAAGATTATTTATAAATTCAATGGAAGTTCTCTCCTATAATGCAACATAATGCTCAAACAAAATACTCCACTACTTGAGTACTATGCTATATAACATACCTTCATACTCTAATTCAACACCGAGGTAAGTGTCATTGCGTCCTGGTAAGTAACCATTATACTTAACAACTCCTTTACTAATTTTACCACCCGGTCTTGAAAATTTCACCATGTCACCAATGTTAACATCTACAGGAGTTCGAGGAACATATGGACGGGCTGGAAAATTGAAGTTGATTCTTTCGCTACAAACAACAAAAATATAAAATATAAAATCATTTGATTGCTAATAGTACAATTCTTTTAGATTAAAATTCATAGAAGTTTCTAATTAAGAAAAGTTTCTTCCGCTATTTTCGTCAACTAATTTGGAAAGTATTCTAATTAGAATATTTCATATATTTAATAAAGTTATAATCTCTTCGAAAAATGTCTGAAGACTGAAAACAATGACAAGAAAACAAACTTACCCAACAGTGTGACCGAGAAGATCTCTATTATGCTGTGTAATTACTGGAGATGGTGATATGCTGCGGAAGCCAACGGGTTGTGGTACTCTGGTTTCTGTGGGTGGTGGAGGTGATAGAGTTCGATGACGGTTATGCCGTGAGTGAGATTTACCAATGTTGTCATAACCAGAATCCAAACCACGACTATATGTATTTAAAGTCTGCACTGAAGAGGCTTTACTGATTGTGTTGTATTCTGCAAAGAGAGTAACAATGAAGATCTTCTTATTTTTATTTTCTACCAGTAGCATAGTGGTTGTAATCCGAATTAGGATTGGTAGACCCAAGTTCAAATCCTAGCTTGGGTTGAACATTAAAAAAAGTTGACCTCCTAACCTGGGTGGGGATGCAACAGACAAATGGGAAGGTTAAATCCACTGACCAAGTGATCACTAATGAATGCGACTTTGGGAGAACCCTGATTAAATTCTGCAGGTGCTTGTGTTTGACCTAGCCTGGACAATGCCAGGATAGCACATTAAATTGGTCATTATGATAGTTTTTAGATAGATAGATATTTAGAGAGAATTTTTTTTATAATTATGCAGAGAATTAAAATCCTTACCTGTCTTTTTACTGGAATGTCTGTCTTTCTTTTCAATAGCCTGTGGTCGTCTTTTAATGTTCCCTGTACCGAATGATCCAATATCCTCAAAATCGTCTAATAGTGATGACATTGAACTACTGCTGCTCAATTGGCCACTTGAATATCGATGGTGAGACGCAGATCGTCCTTTTCGGCTGTGTATGTTATTAGTTATGGGAGGATCATCAAAACCACTATATGTAGTTGAAGTATCATCTGTTTCTGTGTAGTGCAAAGTTTTTCGTGTCGCTGAAAATTAAAAAAAAACATTGTTTATAAAATTGTAGAACTACATACTGAGTATTTGAGAGTTTGTTTTAAAGATTTGTATTTTGGGTGAGTATGCTACAATCTCAATTAGTGTTGAAACCAAAACCATTAGACAAGATACACTAAAAAATGCATCTTAGGTGGAATCTTGTTTAAAGTCTGTTTATGTGATTCAGAATGTTCATTGAATTTCTTGACATTGCCATTCTAGTAGTCCAGGTCTGCACAATTCATTATATATACATTGTCAAATAATTGGATTAATATGAATTGAAGACTGAGTGTGTCCAGTCTACTAACATTCATACAAAATTTTTGTAATTTGTAATTGAGGATGAAATCCTAGCAAAACAAGAACTGGAAATTCATCTACTTACCTCGTAAATTATCCTTCTTTCTGCTTCGCTCTAATTCTTTATCGATTTGTGCAGTCAATGCATCCACAGCACCAAATCCTTCATGCACTCTGTCCTCGTGCCATCCTGCAGTCAAGACAGCGGTTGAATCACTGGCATCTGAAGCGGGAGATAGTTTGTCTCCTGATGAAGTAAAAATTTATTCTTAGATAAATTGCATGTATTACATTTTGGCATTGCCATTTTATGTATTAATTACATTGTTTTTATTTGTGTGTTTCATGCCACAAGAAAACAAGCAGCCAGTCGGCTGAGATAGTTCCGCTGCTAACAATGCACATTTCAATAAAAGAAAAGAAGATATCATTAGAAAATGAACAATATGTATAGTATCAAAGCAATGGGACTTGCTGTTTTCATCAAGAATTCAAAACTATCACTTTTCACCAAAAATGACAAAAATTGAAGATATCACCACGGAATTAACAAATCTGAAAGTGGTCCACATGTAGTACCTATATAAATATATGTAATATAAAAACAATCGGACTTGCGTTTTTTAATTAGAAGTCGAAAATATCACTTTTTACCAAAAATGACAAAAATATTCACCAAAATTAGAGAATTGAAGATATCATCATGAAATGAACAAATCTGAGAGAGGTCCACATTTAGAACCTATATATGTAATATCAAAGCAATTGGACTTGCAGTTTTTAACAAGAAGTTGAAAATATCACTTTTTACCAAAAATTACAAAAATATTCACCAAAATTAGAGAATTGAAGATATCATCATGAAATGAACAAATCTGAGAAAGGTCTACCCAAGGTACATATACACCAAGTATCAAAGCATTCAGGCTTTTAGTTTTCAATAAGCAGTTGAAAAAGTAAAACATTGACATGGACGATGACGGACAATTACTCATATGATAAGCTCCGCTCGACAAAGTCAACAGCGGAGCTAAAAAAGAAAATAATCATTTGCAGTGCTACAACAATGAATATGAATATGCCACAATAAGTTTCTCAAAAAAAAATCTTTTTACTTTTCACAACAAACAGATTATTACATACCCTCCCAGGCTGGGTAGCCCCTGTGCGGTGGTGAAACAGATGCAGGAGAACTCTTGTTTAACTTTGGTGGTGTGGGAGTATACTTAGAATGTGATGTTCCACTATGTGATTGCCTTCCCTCTGGAGAAGTGTAATATTTGCTTGTATTCATGTGTGAAGTGGACATTGATGAGTAACTCTTGGAGGGAGTGCTTTCTCTAGTGGTAATGATCTGAAGTTGGTCTTTCAATGCTCGGATTTCGTCCAAGGCTTCTTGTTTTTCTGTTCGATATCGATCAAGTCTTGTGTATAATTCTTCTCGTTCTCCTGTAAATAAATCAATATTTAAAATTATTTGCTGCCAATATCCAATATTCATGAGAATATAGAACATAAAAAAAATATAACATGGTAATTTCTTGTTGGTAGGAAATAACCACTTTATCAAAAATGCAACAACTTATATAAAGAGTTTAAACTAAAATAAGCTTGAATTCAGACAGCAGACTTTAAATGACTCGCAGCGTCAATTTTGACGTACAGATTGATATACCAAAAACTTGTGACATGAGTGCTGTTGTCATTGTAAACACGTCTTGGATTTTAATATATTTTCAAATTCATATGTGGCAAGCAGGTATTTATGAATCGGGCACAATCAAGATATTAAATGTTGTTCATGCATACTTGAATGAGAAGTTAAATTGTAAAAATATTCATTATTGCGACAATATTGTATCTAAGCCCACAGGTGACCTGACCTGAAGTCAGTGCTACTTTTTATGTTGCACTGCCTTTCCTGCTTTACTGTGTACAAGGAATTACACTTAGACGTGATGTAAACATTGAAAATCAAACTTTCTATTAATATTTTTACAGTGGTATGTATACATTTTAAAAATTTAGTGTTCACATAATATTCTGTGAATATAAACAATTTTAATGTTTCATCCTGAACAAATTATGTTTTTTTACACAGCCCAGCTGTTATATTTTTATGATAATTGTAGTAGAGCTTGTCAGAAGGTGAAAATAAAATAACACTAATCCATGACTGCAGCAACCTGTGATAATTTTACCCCTATACATTTGCTTGTATGATAAATGCAATAATTTTTTTCTTGATGTGAAATGTGATTCAAATAACACTTTATTAACATTAAAGACCTCCTTTAGCATATTTAAAACTACCCAAAACATCAGTTAATTCATACTTACTTGGTCCAACCTCCGAAAGCCGTGTATTTTCCTTGTTCAGTGTGGTAGCTTCATGTTCTATGTGCGAATAATTTTTTTTCAGATTAGATATGTCGGTGCGAAGAGCTGTGTTTTCATCATTTAAACAATGATGTTGTTCTCGTAAGGATCGTAAATCATCTCTCAGTTGTTGCATTTCCTCTTCAAGATGCGAGTTATTTCCACCATATCTTGAGTGTCGACTGTCTTGATGTCGGCTGTCTCTGCTTCTTAGTCTGTCCAGCTTAAAGGAGAGAAGTAAAATTCATAAATCCTGCATTTGTTGAACTTGTATTCTACTTGGATGGAAATCTCAACAAGAATAATGACTTTGTATCTCACATGCTCCAAAAAAAATATATATATATAGATTATGGTATCGCAACCCAGAATTTCGGAAACATCAGTTAAATTATATTTATTTTTATTTGAAATTGAAAACTAACAGCCTGTTGGTTGATTACATGCGTTATGTGAAAAATAAGCAAATAGTTTGTTGATTATACGATAACAATATAGTTAACTAAAATTGAATTTATCAACACTGAATGAACAAATTGGTTATATAAAATCACAAAAAAAAGAATCATTTTATCATTTACTAATTTGCATCAGTATTTTTCAAGTTACTGTAGAATACTTTATTTTCGCTTGGAACTTATTTTCGCTATTTTCGCTGAAGGAATGATTCAGTGAAAATAAAATCCAGCGAATATACTTTTTTTCCTATCTTTCACATTAAACTCATCAACAATCAGTGAAAATAAATTCCATAAAAAACGCCCAAAAAGCCTTTTCAGCGAAAATTAATTCCAGCGAAAATAAAGTATTCTACAGTATAGATGACATCATATTTTACCCATGATTCTCTGCTAGAAAATCAAAATGGTGGACAACATGTAAACTAAACAGTTATGTATGTATAGAATGTATGATATATAATATAGAAGCTGTAAATTACATTCTCTTGTATTGGTGGAGTTTCATCCTTTGACAGTATGTGCAGCTTAGACTTCCCCAATAATAATTCATCTTGTCAATAAAACATTACCACATATTTAGTAAATAGCAGCCTCAATGTAAAGATTTGAAGGTTCTTTTGTTTTTATAAAAATCTCACCTCGCCTTGTAATTTATCGTGTTGTCCTCTGTAATCGTCACTAGTTATTTTTGTCACAGTTTGGAGACTTTCATTTTCTTCTTTTAATTCAACAAGTTTTCTTTCAGCTCTGGACAACTCAGTCACTGCGCATTCATTGGCTTCTTGTAAATCAGTCAGTTGACTTTCTAAATCGGCTGAAATTAAAAAAAATTGCAAATTATTTGTTATAATAACATTGTCTAATTACCTGAAAAAAAAAGTTTCATAATTTTTGACACTTAGAAGCCATGTGATTCTGACCTGCAATTAAATAAACTGGCTGGGATTTTTGCCCGACTGATAAAAATGACTAGGATTTTGGCCCGACTGATAAAAATGGCTGGGATTTCGGTCGACTGATAAATATGGCTGGGATTTCGACCGACTGATAAATATTGCTGGGATTTTGGCCCGACTGATAAATATGGCTGGGATTTTGGCTCGACTGATAAAAATGGATGGGACTTTGGCCGACTGATAAAACTGGCTGGGATTTTGGCCCGACTGATAAAAATGGATGGGATTTTGGCCCAACTGATAAAACTGGCTGGGATTTTGGCCCGACTGATAAATATGGCTGGGATTTTGGCCCGACTGATAAAACTGGCTGGGATTTTGGCCCGACTGATAAAACTGGCTGGGATTTTGGCCCAACTGATAAAACTGGCTGGGATTTTAGCCCGACTGATAAATATGGCTGGGATTTTGGCCCGACTGATAAAAATGGATGGGATTTTGGCCCAACTAATGAATATGGCTGTGATTTTGGCCTGACTGATAAATATGGCTGGGATTTTGGCTCGACTGATAAAAATGGCTGTGATTTTGCCCCGACTGATGAAATTGGCTGGGATTTAGTCCTGACTGATAAAACTAGCTGGAATTTTGGCCCGAAATTGAAAAAAAATGGCTATACTGACTGTGATCCTAACCCAAAACTGAATAAACTGGCTCAAATACAAATTGAAAGAAGATCACACATCTGTGATGAATGTTCATAAGTAATTGCGACACATAAAACTCACTTTTAAAGCATGGATATCTGGGTATGTGATAATAATATGAGGTCACAAGTACACAGATCGTATTCACCAAACTGGAGGTTGATGCAACCCGTACTGCCTGAGTGCATACTTTGCGATATTCTTTTATTAAGCTATTATAAAAAATCATTATTATACATCTGTCACCATAAGTTACAGCGTTTCGTAATTTTGCGGTATTTTACAGGGTATTTTCATCCTACCATATTAGGAAATTTCCAAATTTGGAGTGATTACATGTGTAAGCGTCCTCTAATAATAAAAACAAACAGGGCTTCCCCCAGGGTTTGACCGGACCCCACATGAAGCATCCCTATGATGTATTCCTGGGAGGAAAAGATGTGTCTGTCGATACTCCTGCTGTGCTGTCTTCGTGCATACTTTGCAGTATCCTCGTAATAACCTCATAGTATTTCTTAGGATCTAAGGTAAATAATTTATAAATATGCAAATTCCCCTTACTATCAAATACATTTGCTTACTGTTCAAAATGTCTAAAAATAAACTTTTAATCACAATGACGATAACAATGACACTTACAGATTCTTCTTTGTAATACTCCAGGATCATTTGGATTATATTCTAAACTTCCGGCTTCCGGTACTTCCTGATGGGAGTCACCAGGCTCAGTCTGACTTTTCTGTTTGGCTCCTTCTAGTTCTCGTTTCAAGTGTATAACTTCAGTGATGAGGTTTTCTTTTTCCCTGAGTAGTTCATCAAACCTGCGATCTTGCTACAATGATAAATTAAATTTTTTATCAACATGTCATGTTCTGATTGATTAAAACATTGGTGGTAAAAAAAAAAGAAGGAATGAGCTACTGTTTTTATTTTCCCCAATATGAAACTTATCTCCTAATTGGAATAATTCACTAGATCAAGAACAAATAAATCAGCAGAAAATCAGTCGCTACAGATATATTAGTTGTGTTCAGGATACACCAAGTATATATTAAAAGGCAGTAGTAGTCGCACCACGCATGCGCGATATATATGGGTCTCATATAAACAAAGGTAGTGACTGTTATGCCGATCAACGAGTACAAATTGAGACGTTACCAAGCTTTAATTAGGTATTTTTTAGGTGATTGGAAGGTATCAAAAGAGTCACTGGCGGTATTCAGTGCAAGTCGCACCCAGGTCAAACCTCATACTTGTGATTTCGATTACAAGAGCACATTGGATTGTAGAAAAATCAATGTTTATCAACACAAGTGTTTCACAAGCGCAGCGTGATGGCCACCATGCTTTACGATTTAAGCTAATCTCATATATTTGCATATCAGCTATGCGCAACAGTGTTTAGCACATACTAAGGAACACCCAAACTTGTTAAGAAATATAAATCTCTCGTCATTTTAACTATGATAACTATGATAACGATAATTAACCATGAAGGTATACATGTTAGTTCTTCGATTATACAGCCAGTACATGTATGTATTGGGGTCTAAAAACTAACTCTGCGACGCGATTGTGCGACTCGCCGAATGTTGATTATTGCACTGTGCGACAGGATCGCAGTGTCACTCTGCGAAGAGCACGATTCCTATTGGTTGGTGGGTCGAAATTAAGTTTTAAATGGTAAAAATGGTACGGTAAAAAAAAATGTGTAAACACTATGTACCGGCGACATGCCGCACTGTTTGGTGATCGGCAAGCACATGGAAGACACATTGTGGGACCAAACAAATGACACATGGTTTACGGTGATTAGACACATCACACCGCTGGCTAGAAAAATTAAATAGTGTAACGTGCACGTTGGTTTTGACTGCATATTTACGGTGTAATATTATCGCCATCTTTGAGTTGTAAGGCTTCGTCCTGACGACTATGCTCATTAGCTTCAAAGTGAGTGGAATGCGAAGTACTTTTCACGCGTTCTGCAACGAATGTTGTACGTCAGCTTTGACTTTGTTAAGTGCATCAGGGAAAATAATTTGCATGCAGTGAAAAAAAATCATTCACGATATGCAACGTTTTGCCATGACAGCAGTTGTTTGCAATCGTCTGCCTTCGTTTAGATCATAAACGGACTCCAAACTTGTGGTCTACGATCGATTAGCTGGTATTTTAACCAGAAATGAAATACTTTGTAACAGTTGTGAAAAGTAAACAAAAAACGGCGTTGGTTTGTGGTATGAATGGAATTATTTTTGTATCATAATTTTTGAAGTCAGTATTACTGAAAATTATGGTTTATTTTTTTTAAATGAACACCAAATTTCGGTGGTCCATATTGATCTTAATGTAGCGGGAAGGGGAATTTTTTTTTTTTATCTTGATTTTTCAATAATTGATAAAACGGTTAATTTGTACCTTGATTCATCATCCAAGCTTTTCGAAATTTCGGAAAGACAAGTGCTCAAACGCTAACACTACTACCGTTTCGTTAATATTTGCATAATGTTTCCAACATGTACATGTATACTACCGGTAATACTCTGTTGTTGACGATTCTGATAGAACGGGTGACAAGCTTCCTGTCGCAAACAATGCATATTAATCTAACGTCCATTGTCAGCATTATTATCAATCAAGACTTCGTCTGAGAAATCGTTTTATTTTCTAAGTCTATACAAAAAATGTATTCTATTTTAATAACACCATCTTACTAACGCAATGGCGATAAAAAGAAAGAAAGCAAATACGCCAATGACAGAAGAGGCAAAGAAAAATTTGCAACTCAGGGTCATATTTACTAATTTAGACTTGCCTTCAGCCTGTTGTGATTCCGATATAAAATTACAAGATTTTCGCGTTCACCCCTCGTTTACGCAATTTATATTTATTTTTCAAGATTTTTTCATCTAGATCATATTATGACCATCCTCGCGAGTGGTTCGAAAGGGACGATTAGGCTGAAATATTCACATCAACGCGAAAGAGTTTCAACTACTTAACCGATGACGACACCGATACGTGAGAATGTTGAGGGTCGGTGATCAGACGAGGAAGTGAGTACAGGAAATCTGTTGCTCGTCGACATCGGCCAAATAAACAAAGCCATCGTTCCGTTTATGCAGAGAGCGTGCACCCATCTAATTTTCTGTTGACACTGCCGTTTTAGTTTTCTATCTTCAGCAGTAGTTTCAATCCATTCATATAGCTTTACGTGTTTGTTCTTTTAATATTCTTAATAAAACGATATTGATCGCCTAGAAACAGTTTGACCAGCTACACGCTTTATTTGGGAATTCAAATTGATGAATATAGTCACAATAAATTTTACTTGCTAATGATAAAAAAATAACGTAACATCGTGTGAAACGTACTTCGCGCTCTATTCGCTTTAAAGCTGCCGCCTATGCTAATGAGCAATGTTGCACACGAAGCCTTACAACTTCAAGATGGCGTTAATGTTACCAGCTCCCTGATGTTACACCGTCATAAGGCAGCCAACACCAACGTGCATGTGTTTTGTAACCCCTTTCATCCCCTCCGGGGGATGTTATATATGTTAATTTATCAATGTTAAATACTTGCTGATCACCGAACCATGCGGCATGTCGTCGGTAAATACTTGTTTGCCGTAGTTCGCGAGCAGTCGGCGAAATAACCATTTAAAACTGAACATTTCTATAAGGCATGCTGTGTACCCTTACATCGATCGACCATTGAGATTCGTGCTTTTCGACCAACCAACCAATGGGAATCGTGCTCTTCGCAGAGTTACACTGCGATCCTGTCGCAGAGTGCAATAATCGACATTCGGCGAGTCGCACAAACACGTCGCAGAGTTAGTTTTTAGACCCCCATACATACCTCGCCAGTAGACAACCCTGCACATAAACAAATAGTGATCATAAGAATGTAAACAATGAAAGCAAATAAACCAGCTGTCAGTGGTGTTTTGTTTACACTTATAAAAAGTGCATTTTCTTTGTTAGTTTTTGTGGTAGCAAAATAAAGATGACATTGTTTAAAAGTAGAGATTATGGGCTACATGTACATATAAAATTTATGAGGATAGGGTTCAAATTAGGTAGGTCAAAGTTCACAACAAAATAAGACTCTCAACAACTAGTTTCAGCTGCAAATTTAACAAGGCACAATTTTGGTCTGTATAAAACAGTACCAAAGCAAATTCAGAAAGTGCAGATTAAGAGGAAGTAGTACAGAGTTTCATCATCAGTTCATTTTTTTCTTGAGAACAATGATTGCTAAGTCAGAAATGGCATACCGAAATGAGTAGTTTTTGAGGAGCAGTGTGTGAATTTTACTATTGCTGACAAATCATTTAAGAATGCACAATTAATGAGGTAAATTTTCCTTATTTATCTAAAAGAATCACCCACCACAAAAGACTACCCATGGCTTTGATATCGGTAAGCTCAGCAAGAGTGTCACTATTTGTGTGGTTCACTTGACAATTTTTGTGTATGTTTTACCAATTTAGAGCATTTACATTTAATAAATCTTTTTTTTCAAACACCACAAATGACAAATTAAATATCAGGGGTTTTTCTAGAAAACATAAACAAGAGGGAGCACACACAGGCGATCAACCTGGAAACGCCATATTGGAAAGATTCTGCGTGGTTTTAACATTGTATTTATCAGCATTGAAATATTGGAGTAATTTTAATGTATTTGGTGTCCAGACACATTGTCAGCTGGTGTTGCTGGGAAGTTTTCATGGAGAAAAATATATTTGAGAAAGATTTCATCTTGTATGGAAACACAGAAGTGCGTGGCTCAAGAAATATATTTATGACTTGAAAATTCAATCATCAATTCAGTAAGAGGGCGCCAGCCAAGAGTATCAGGGCGCTGCGCCCCTGTTCCCCAGTTTAAAAAAACCCTGATATTATTGGGTGTGCAAATTTGTACGATATAAAGTGTAGATCTAACAGTGATTGGAATGTGACAATGTAAAAATGCTAAAACATTGTTCTAGGCAATCTTTATAATAAATACAGAATACCTAAACAGCAGCCTACATTTATTTTGGAGGTGGGTTACAGACCATTGTTTTTTTTTGTCTCCCTATTTAGAGACGATTTCCAGTGTAGAGAAAGTGCTTTGCTGACTGTGTACTATGATGGTTTGTATTTGTTTGTTTATTAGTATTGTGGATGTAGTTAACTTTTAAATAGTGTTATGGCCTCTGGTCTCCTTTTCCTTTACACTATTTCTTTCATAAAATGAATTTCACTTGGCTAAATTACTAATTCCGTAACTGTTGCATCATTGGTGCATCAGAATATATATATATCTAGTTGTGACATGAAAACTCTCAGTATGTCAGAGATCCATTATTTAACCTTAAGAGATCACATTGGTTGTTAATCAATACTCACTTCTAGTCTCGCCGTAACCGTGGATGACACTTCCCTTGTAGCGTTTTCTCTTTCCTCCAATAATGTTCTATTTGTCTTCTCATATTCCACAACCTCGCGTCTCAGCCGAGAAATCTCAAGATCTTTTTCTCCCACGCATATTTTCAACATGGCAATTTGGTCTTGCAACTCTCCATCCTGGCCATTCTAAAAACAAAAATATGAAATTATATTAACTGGTAGTAACAATTTGTATATTATTGGGGTTACGAATTCTTCAGTATTCGTTCTAAAACCTATCAGCACTAATATTGACACGTTCCAGGATATTGACATCACATTGAAATTAGACTCCTGTCACTCATGAGAAAGTCTATAATCTCTCAATAAATTATTACTGCAAGAACAAAAAAATGTGTAATAAAGACGTTATCACAAGAATAACACTCAGGCAGGTAGTACAGGTCACATCGACCTCTGCTATGCCTTCATTTATACTAATCCTTGTAGCCTCATAGTTTTGTTTTAACAGTCATTGTATTTTTGTAGATGATTTATTATGAGGATACCTTAAAGTATGCATGAAAACAATACAGCGGGAGTAACCACCAACATGCAGCTAAGGTCGATGCAATGGCGTACTGTCTGGGTGCAAACTTTGAGATATCCTCGTAATAACCTTATTATTATACATGTACATCCTTTCCTTCCAAGGATACATCATGAAGAATGCCGAAATCAAAAAGTTTAGAACAGAATCAGCAAACTTCTTTGTGCGAGTCCGGTCAAACCCTGGTGCCAGTCATGTTTTTATTATAAGAGAATGCTTACGTGCGTAATCATTGCATATTTGGAATTCGCATTTCCTAATATGGTAGGATGAAAATACCACGTAAAATACCGCAAAATTACGGCACGCTATAACTTATGGCGTTACGGTGACAGATGTATAATAATATATATTAATAAAATGTAAAATCCATATTCTACTTGTTACATTTGAGCACCAAAGACAAAAGCATATCCATTTTTTTTCAGATTTTGTAAAACAAAAATGATCAAGATAGAAAATAATTTAACATTTATAGAAAAATACATAAAAATACCCTGTAGGTAATGAATTTTGATGGGAATAAAAATGATGCCCAAAAGGGTTAAATATCACATGCTATATAGATTGTATATCATACAAGAAGCACATTTGAAATAAAACCAACATCATTGTCTGAAAAAAATTGAAAAATCAATCATCAGAGAGAAAAAAAAATAGTAATATATCTTTCGATTACTTAAAATTATTGTTAAAAATGTGACAATGTTTAAATTCTAGGTCAAATGATGTCATAACCCTAAATGGACAGGGATTCCTGTTTTCAGAAAAAATACTAAATCTGTCAAATGTAATCCAAACACTGAAAGATAAATATCACTATCATCAACTCATTAAGCACAGATTTATTTGCATAGGAACAGGAGTTTTTGATTTTGAATGAATCCGTATTACATTAATAATGTTGGTTTCATGATTTCAGTTCAACTGTCATATTGTTGAATCAGTGAAATCATATTACACCAGTATTTGTGAAAGTTAAAATCTACCAATCAGATTTCAGCACAACTAGAACATTTTACTAATACTGTACTGATTAGTAAATTAATTTGCAAACCTTACACAGTGATAACTGTATCGTCCGTTTCTGTGCCTTGGAAGGTTACCGTATTCCATAATACTGATTATGGATGAATGAATGAACCCGGCTGCTTTTTGTTGAATAAAGGTGAATGTTTGTTGGTTGGGTGTTTCTTTTCATTCACACAGAAAACGTAATGAAAAGTTTTTTTTTACAAAATTCTCTTCAGCTAAATGTAGGCTAATTTTATGTAAACACATGCTAATTTTAAGTAAATATATGCTAATTTTAGGTAAAAATGAAAATAATTCAAAATAATGCAGACATATAAATACAGTTACAAAGGTTTTTCAACTAAGAGATTGTAATAATTTTTTGGCTCACTGATTGTCTCATAGTTTGCGTGGTCATAATTATTCCAGTCTGAAGCATATAAATCAATAATTTATTTAAAAAAAAACTATTTTAGTACTGTTAGGAATAAGACATGTTAATGTTCTTTGTGAAATACTACATTTGAAGTGACTATTCCAAGGCTGTGTGTCTTTCAAGTTCAAATTCAAAGGAGTAAACTAACCCCATTCATACACAAACAACACACCACTATCCCTTATATTTTTAAATACAATGTACCCAACCTTCAGCCAAAAATCTAACTTTTTTAATTTTTGATTCCATGCCCCTGTTAAAAAAAATGGTGATACAGACTTGTGTGCTTCTATCAGAGGAATTGAAGAATATGTGATAAAATACAGTATATATATAAACTGGCCTCCACAGAATATCTGGCTACTATGGAATCCAGTGTCCTCACCAGAGCTTAATAAAGAGTTTTAGCTGCACTAAACAATAGAATTAAATTACCATAACAATGAACACAATAGAGGTGATTACAATTTGGAATTGTTATGCAAATCTTCGTGGAGAACACTGCAAATCAAATTTAATTAAAATAATAATTAAAAATGATGCATCACAAGAATAAATTCCAGCCTTATTAACTCTCAATAATGGCAATTACAAAAAAGTTTGCATGTTCTAAATTCACTTTAATTTGTTCTTAAGATAGGGAGTCAGTCACAGTATGACGCACTATGTTAGGAACCAAAGTTAAATTTCACTGCTATATTAAAATACCCTGTCTTGAGGATGACTCATTTACTGACTGTATTATTATATTATTATTAATTCATTTATGTTGTTAGCTATGATATTCATTGCTAGATGCATCTAATTGTATGAACAGATTGAATTTTAGAATATTAACACTGATATTACCAGTTGAGGAGAGTCTTGGTATTGAATTTTAAAGAATTGCTTAGAAGCGAAGTATTGATGATTTTTGGTTGAATTACATGAAGGTGACGAAAAGCTGATTACTTTGATTTGCTTAGAGGGAACATACTGAATATAAAGTAAACCTGTTATATTCATTCATTGATTTAACATTTTTCATTTTTCCTGATTTTATTAAAATCATACAGTGATATAGCGATCAAAACATCTTATTTTAACGGTTTAAGGAATTTGTAATTTGGTAAAATGAAAAATAGGGGAAATCAGGGTTTTTTGCTTAAAATCACTTATACAGTCACAAACAAATACCCAGCTGTCAACAAGTTTACTCATCTCGATTTTTGAGGGATTCCATTTGAATTCAGAATTACTACAAAGTTGAACCTGTCAGAGTGCATCTTGATTACAAAGTTTTCAAATTCGGAAAAGCAATTATATTTGTTCTTGTCCACTGTACCATAGCAACACAAAACTCAATGAACTCTCACAGGTGGTATTAAGTTAAGTTTGGTGAAACTTGCAGTGACATGTTCTCCACTTTTCAGGTAAAAACAAAATTTTTCAAACCTGCTAATTAGACATTCGACACCTCTTTCTCTGTGTTATTATTGGAAAGCTGTACATACTTTGTGGGTAGTTGAAAACAATTTACTGTACATAGTTATAATTTCAGTGAAAATCAAGAAAATGTTTTGGCAGTAGAAATTGTTATTAGGGCAATATGTCATCAATTTTTACCATAATTTGGTTATCATGAATGGTTTATAATCATGAAAATTCCTTAGCATCAACAATTAGAAAATGATATTACGATATACATTGTAGTCAAAACATAGAATTTGATAGATTAAAATTAATTGAAGAGTAACCATGACACTTGAATCATTTTAGTCATCGAAACTAAAGTAAAAAAAAATTAGTTTCTGTTTTTAGGAATTAGGAACAATACAATGTAATAAATATTGAATATGGCTTCTGAGGCAAAATGCACTATATGTCGCTATATGTCACTATATGTCACTATATGTCGCTATATGTCGCTGTATGTCGCTATATGTCGCTGTATGTCGCTATATGTCGCTGTATGTCGCTGTATGTTGCTGTATGTCGCTGTATGTCACTGTATGTCGCTGTATGTCACTATATGTCACTATATGTCACTATATGTCACTGTATGTCACTGTATGTCACTATATGTCACTATATGTCACTATATGTCACTATATGTCACTATATGTCACTATATGTCAATGCTAACACTTACAAAAAAAAGGGTCAGAAGAGACAACAGTGACATTAAAAGACAAAAATTTCCACCTTTCACAAAAATCTTTAAAACAAAATAAGCTTATATGTTTCCTCGTTTCATTCATAATATTGCAAGGAAGCATTCAAGAAAGCTTTCTTAATTTAAATTTACTGAACGGATAAAAGTATTAAAAGAAACAACAACTTTGTACATGTTACAACAGGAATACACTGTAGACAGTGGAGGATTTAACCTGCATGCATGGGTCAATTGACTACAAAAATAATAAAGAAATAAACGGTAGATTATGTCATTTTAGAGTTTATTTATAAGCCATGTTTGTACTTTACCTATCTATATTATCACATCCTAATGTGTTTTCAAAAACAAAGAAATTGTTTTGTATACCCATTATCATCCAATGGAAAAATTCAAACCATAGAAGCTCCATGTACGTTCAAAATAAAAAATGTCCAACTGTGTTTTTAATCTTATTTGGTAGTTCATCAGCTCAAGTACAAAATATAACCATCTTGGTTCCTACTTGTGTGCTTCTATTGAAAGAAATCATCCATGATGAATCATATTTTGAGAAATGGGGATATTTTGTATTTTGAAACAGATCTCAAGACAAGAATAATGATTCAAGCTACTGCGAATCACTGAATGGCTATTTTAATTTCACTTAATGTTAATTACCATAGCAGAGATTTATTCAGAATTTAAAGAACAGAAATTTTTACTGGACTGAAGCTGTTCTTTGAATTGTACAGATGGTCATATTAACCCTTTGATTACCAAAGACAACTTTTGCCACCGTTCGCAAAATGTTAAACTTTTCACAGTTTTTTCTTCTAAAATGTTAATCAATATCTGTAACTCATGGAAAATTAAGTCCATCTGGTACAAAATGATCAACAAATTTTCACAAATATGTAAAAATAGGTGAAATGTTGGACCAAAATTATGATACTCGAAAGGTTTAAAATTGGTAGTTACTGGTAGTAATTATAATATGTCATACATAAAACCTATATGATGAATATAGTTTGTGTCAAATGCATTGTTTACATATAATCTCTGTGTATAAATACCTGTTTATAGCTTGTATCTGACGTGCCATTGGTCAATCTCTGATCACGTGATGTGATAACTGGTCCATTTCCAGCTGATGCCTTCCTGGACGAAACTGACATCGGTGACGTTCTATGCGTAACTAGAGCATCCCGTACAGGAGCTGGTTGTGATCTAGAAACGCCATCAGGATATTCTTTATTTGTGGGAACACTACTTGGCCGATCCAAGGAACGACGACGCTCGGGAATGCTTCCATGGTCACTACCAGCATAATCATTAAGTCCTGGTTGCGAGCTAGGTCTTTCACGAGATCCTGGTCGCTCTTGTGACCCTCGGCGCTCTTGTGATCCTGGTCGTTCATATGACCCTGATCCTGAACGTTCATGAGATCCTGGCCTTCCATTGGATCCTGGACGCTCGCGTGATGCAGGACGCTCATATGATGGTGGTCGCTCATGTGATGGTGGTCGCTCATGTGATGGTGGTCGTTCATGTGATGCTGGTCTCTCATGTGATCCAGGTCGTTCTCGTGATCCAGGTCTTTCATAACTACCTCGTCGTTCATAGCTTCTTGGCCGCTCACCTGATGCAGGCCTGGCTGGACTCAGCCTGCTGTGACTACTTGATCTTTGTGAATCTGAGTCATTTAAACGTTCCTGACTAGCATGCTTACGTAGAGTATTCCTTTCAAACAACTGAGCAACTTCTTGGTCGCTTGCCGTATCACCACCGTTCCTTCCCTGCCAACTATCATGAGCACTGCCAGCAACACTCGCATCATCCAAACTCTTCACCGCCAAATCACCACTTCCCCGCCTTTCATAACCAACTCCAGTATCAGACATCTTGCCCGTCTCGTCTTCAGCTGCGATATTTAAATCTTTCACAAGGCTACTCTCTGTTTTTTCCAGCTGCTGTCGTAATAATTCTTGATAATGTCCGGTGGCTTTCCAAGCCTTTGTGTCACTTTCTTCGATAATTAATGCGTCACCAGATTCCAGAGGGCCTGCATGTGTGACGTCAGCTACATTACCATTTGGCACACTTTCCGTTATTGGAATTGGATGCTCGATCGGCACAGCGTCCGTTACTACGCTAGTATCCTCTCTCACTGCAGGATTCTCAGGTGCAGTTTCTGATGGTCAAGAAAAATAAATTAAATTTATAATGTAGCTATTTAGTCCCATGCTATGAGCTTTTAGATGAAAGAATTAAAATTAAATCTGCATATAAATAAATAAATATTGTACACATTTGACTTGTTTAGAGATATGCTAATGACCAAACATTCATATACAGTGATATATGAATAAATAAATAATTATCACCAAACACAGTAATAAATAAATATTAGTGTACAATAAACAAGTCCCAACAGAGCAGCTAGCATAATAGATAGCAAAGATTATATATCCCATACTCACTAATACTAACAACCTTCTATCATAAATCTATCTCTAAAATACAAAATGCTGGCACCAACCCAACAGTTCAAACAAAAAGTGTGGTTTCACCACAATGAGAGCAAACAAATGGTTCACATACTAAGTAACCAATTTAAACAAGTTTTGACTTTTTCACTGAAATCATAACTGTTCTTTTTTTCTTTATACAAGTTATACACTAGCCCCCACAAAACTTTTATACCTGTATTATTAATCAATATAGTTATAAATTTATACTAATATAATTTAATTTAAAGTTGACGCTTTTTTTTCTTCAAACTATAAATTAAGCAAAACAACAGAATCTTCCAAGTAGATTACATTGAATGTTCTCATGCTTTACAATTCTATACAATACTGAGAATTCCATAGATAACAACAATAGGCTATTGTTTGTAACAGAAACACAATAAACAATTAATAAAGTACCAGACTTAGATTCAAGCACGTCTCCACCGCCTTAATCAATGCCCTAGGGGACCAAGTTGTCTGATTTATTAACACTAATGTGATCATTTCCTAAATTTCAGCACAAAACTCACTATTGCAACTGACAACTAGTCATATAAGATACATATCTTTCTTTCATAACAGCATAAAATGAAACAACATGAAAAAAATAATTAAAAGTCAGCAAGTATAATTAAAGTTTGTCTTGGATACAAGATCAGAAATTTAAATCTAACGGACGGGGTGAAAATTAAGCCCTAAAAATGTGGGTTCAAAATGTTGTCCAGTAATCGGGGGCAACTGAAAGAAAAGAATGTCACCCCAGTATCAGGCAGTTATTCGACTTGAGTATACATGTACATGTTGTTGAGAGGTGCTGTTAGAATACATAGACAGCCTGTGTGTTCACGTCTGGAAATTACATGATAATGTCATCATTTAAAAGAAAAAATCAAAAACTCCAAAATAAAGCCCCCACTTACCCCTTAAAGTAAGTAAATTAGTCACACTGGCTGGACAGAACACACATATGACTGGTATTTTGGGTCCTTATACGCAAGAGCCATATTACAATGGCCGACTGAATCTTTACACTGAACTCATTTAAATATTAATGGCCGACTTTGCTTGTCATGACCAGCACAGGGTAGCATCATGGGTTGTTAGGGAAACTATTGTTATGCAAATGAACTTTTTATATTCAAATGAGATTTGTTCTGTGTCACTTGAGTATTCTTTTTAGAAGACTGTAGAGGGTCAGAGCATGAAATGTATTGCCTGAGTATAGTCCTTCCGTGACTAGTACAAATTTATATTTGTTCAATTTAACCTTTTCTTGGTGGCCATAGGACAATGATGCTACATCCATTGTAAGCACTGTCCCAATTTCAGGTGGGTCATACCATTTTATAATATAAAGGGGTGATAGCCTTAACAAATACAAAAAATCACAGTGCTTTTACGGCACTAGAAAATATTAAAGGTCAAACCAAACCAAGCTAATCTGAGATCAAAGTTCCATCAAGAATGGTGTGGCAAATACAAACAGTAGCCTTCATTTAAATTTGTTTTTTAAAGATGGACTATCAAATGTTTTCTCAAAAATACAATGGATAAAATGATAGGATTTAATATAACAAATTATAATTGTAATTAATACTATAGTCTGTGATTGTATTATCCCTTTTGTCTGTATGAACCCTTTAAAATTGAGGGAGGGAGGACAGTAAATTGAACAGCAGAGATACACAAATGCTAAGTATGATAAAACACGTATTCTATAAAACAATCAGTTGGTTTGAGTTCAAAGGTCAATTTACTGGTACACGTGTTGTTACGGGAACACTGGAACTCTATGCTAGCTATTTTAATGTACATACCTCCTTTATTTGCATACTCAGGTTGGAATTTAAAGCGTAAAATTATGAAATTAGAAACAACGGTTAAATTATAAATAATCATTTTAACGACATAGGTGAATTTGGTGTTTTAACATTGGCACTTTGATTGCAGTGTAGGACTGAATGTTTTAAATACTCGTCGGGAAAGCCCGACATGGAGTTGTTATTAGCAGACGATCTAAGCATGCTGCAACACATCAATACACACACCTGTTGATGCCAAAGAAGAAACTACAAATTAGAGACCAATGATCCATGATAGGCTACACCAATAAAACTTTGCATACACTTAAAAATCACATCAGTGACTGAAAAAATCTCCTCCTCTCAAAAAAAATTACAAAATAAACTTTGCATTTATGAGAATACGTGTAGTAACTTGAAATATACATGCACAGAATGGGATTCTGTCAAGACAGGGCAACGTACATTTTAAGTTTCCATACCTCGTATTTCATCTTCGGGTTTCCGTATCGGTGTAAACATGATCCTGCATTGGCGAACTCCCTGGGCTTTCTAAGGTAGCTGGTTTAAATTGCCGAATGCCTTTGCAAACTGGTCGGGTGCACTCACATGAAACATACATGTAACAAGCTTCTAAAGCCAATAATTGATGACCCCCAACTGTTTGTTTAGGATCATGTGACTAAAGGCTTATAACATGAGCTTCTAGCTGGTGTCGTCGCCGTGGTTTTAATCATGTTTTACGACAGGGACATGGCTAACTGCCAATTGAGATATTTTGGGTCTGGATCGTAAAACGACACCTTGACAAAAGGCAGCATGGTTTGAATTGAGAAAGGAAACTTGAGAATGAGGAGCATTTTATAAGAAACGGTGATTAAAAGAAATGTGTAGTAATAAATTTGTTTTGACAGATATTGAGTAGAAAAGATGAATCAGACAATTTCAATATAATGTGAGAAACTACTGTGGAAATAAATCTTTTTACTGCCAATTTGAAAACTTTTCATACAAAAAGAAAAAAATTAATTATCTTTTTTATGTTTTTTTGTCTATAAACAAACAAAAAATTTTAAAAATCAAATAAAAACAATTTCCACTTTCAAATGCAATTTAAAGCTAAGAAATACTATTTTCTAAACTTTTTTTCAAATGTCTTCAAGTTTCTCTTCTGATATTTGTCATCAGAAGCCCATTCCTTTAGAGCCCCTCCCACAGATATACATTGTACAGTTGCAAAGCCTCAGATAGACACACTGCTGCAACCTCCCTCTACATGGATGCATAGCTGCAAAGCTCCCCCACAGACACTGTAGCAATATCCCCCTACATGGACACACTGTAGCAACCGCCCTCTCTACATTGACATACTGTTGCAACTTCCCCCTACTAGGACACACTGTTGGAATCTCCTCCTACATTGACATACTGTTGCAACCTCCCTCTACATGGATGCATAGTTGCAAAGCTCTGGCACAGACACACTATAGGAACCCCCTACATGGACACACTGTTGGAATCTCCTCCTACATTGACATACTGTTGCAACCTCCCTCTACATGGATGCATAGTTGCAAAGCTCTGGCACAGACACACTATAGGAACCCCCTACATGGACACACTGTTGCAACCTCCCTCTACATGGATACATTGTTGCACCCCCCCCCCCCACACACACACTGTTGCAACCTCTCCCCACATCAACACACTGTAGCAACTAATGAATGACATCTAATAAGAGTTAACAATAGAACATTCATGAAAGAAACACATACACACACACACACTCACAATTGTTATAGAAACATGCCTGTTCAAGTAATTTAAACAGTTGAAACGTTGAAACTTAGATTACCAATCTTTTGTTGGCTTGCACATTTTCCATTTTTCTCAAATTTCAAAGACTTGGAAGAAAACTTACTGTACATTCCAGTCACTCATCATATTAATCAAAATTCATTATTTATGTACATACATGCAAATGCAGGCAGTGATATTTAAATTTTTACATAAATTAACAAATGCCTATACCATATTTGCTTTATTGATAAGCGTATACATTTAAAATCAAAGAAAGCTTAGAAAGAACTCCCGTGTGCTGAGAGTATTGAAGACACATTAAAAATTAATTCAAAATTACTTGTACTTGAGATATTGATGGAATAGCTGAAAACTAATTATGTAAATCAGGTAACTGATATGAACAGATTTAAGTGTAAAACTAATAAGGTTTGCACAATGTACCAAGTTTCATTGAAATGTGATTAGAACCCAAAAAATATTAATTATTATGCTAATTAGAACAGATATGAACAGATTTTAATCCAAAATTAATCAGGCTGTCTATTGTCCTAGAGCATTTATGTACCAAGTTTTATTCAAATGTGATGATCAATACTTGAGATATCAGTATTAATTAATTATGTTAATTAAGAGATTAAGAAGCATACATATTTACCAAAAACTAATATGGTGCATAGTCTTAGGTTCATTGAAATGTGATGGGTACTCTTTAAAAGTTTCATTGAAATCCAATGAGTGGTTTGTAGACATCAGTACAACAGCCATAGAACAGCAAAAAATTAACTAATTATGCAAATTAGGTAATTAATAGGCACAATTATTTATCCCAAAATTAATCAGGTCTCTGCATAGTCCTAGAAAATGTCGCAAGTCTCATTGAAATGTGATCATTACTACTCGAAATATCAAAAGCTGAAAATTAACTAATTATGCAAATTAGGTAATTAATATGTACTGATATTACCCTTAAAACTATCAGGTATGTGAAGTGTCATATGACATCTGTGTACCAAGTTTTATTGAAATGTTATGATTAGTACTTGAGATATCAGTAGAGAAGCCAAAAATTGATTAATCATTATGTAAATTAGGTAATTAATAATATTAACAGATTTTTACCCAAAACTAATCAAATCTGCGCATTAGTTCAGAGCATCCATGTGCCAAGTTTCATTGAAATCCAATGAGTGGTTCTTCAAATATCAGTGGAACAGTCATGGAACAGCTTGAAATCAGTTAATTATCATTCAAATTAGATAATTAATATTCATAGATTTTTACCCAAAACTAATTAAATCTGCGCACTAGTTCAGAGCATCCATGTGCCAAGTTTCATCAAAATCCAATGAGTGGTTCTTCAGGTATCAGTAGAACAGTCTTGGAACAG